>NC_091456.1:25130041-25863166 GCF_027789765.1 Dendropsophus ebraccatus | reverse complement strand
GGGTGATAGAGGAGGTGAGGGGATGATAGAGGAGGTGAGGGGATGATGGGGGTGATAGAGGAGGTGAGGGGATGATAGAGGAGGTGAGGGGATGATAGAGGAGGTGAGGGGATGAGGGGGTGACAGAGGAGGGGATGATGGGGGTGATAGAGGAGGTGAGGGGATGATAGAGGAGGTGAGGGGATGATAGAGGAGGTGAGGGGATGATGGGGGTGATAGAGGAGGTGAGGGGATGATAGAGCAGGTGAGGGGATGATGGGGGTGATAGAGGAGGTGAGGGGATGATAGAGGAGGTGAGGGGATGATGGGGGTGATAGAGGAGGTGAGGGGATGATAGAGGAGGTGAGGGGATGATGGGGGTGATAGAGGAGGTGAGGGGATGATGGGGGTGATAGAGGAGGTGAGGGGATGATAGAGGAGGTGAGGGGATGATGGGGGTGATAGAGGAGGTGAGGGGATGATAGGAGGTGAGGGGATGATGGGGGTGATAGAGGAGGTGAGGGGATGATAGAGGAGGTGAGGGGATGATGGGGGTGATAGAGGAGGTGAGGGGATGATGGGGGTGATAGAGGAGGTGAGGGGATGATAGAGGAGGTGAGGGGATGATGGGGGTGATAGAGGAGGTGAGGGGATGATGGGGGTGATAGAGGAGGTGAGGGGATGATAGAGGAGGTGAGGGGATGATGGGGGTGATAGAGGAGGTGAGGGGATGATGGGGGTGATAGAGGAGGTGAGGGGATGATAGAGGAGGTGAGGGGATGATGGGGGTGATAGAGGAGGTGAGGGGATGATAGAGGAGGTGAGGGGATGATGGGGGTGATAGAGGAGGTGAGGGGATGATAGAGGAGGTGAGGGGATGATGGGGGTGATAGAGGAGGTGAGGGGATGATGGGGGTGATAGAGGAGGTGAGGGGATGATGGGGGTGATAGAGGAGGTGAGGGGATGATGGGGGTGATAGAGGAGGTGAGGGGATGATGGGGGTGATAGAGGAGGTGAGGGGATGATAGAGGAGGTGAGGGGATGATGGGGGTGATAGAGGAGGTGAGGGGATGATAGAGGAGGTGAGGGGATGATGGGGGTGATAGAGGAGGTGAGGGGATGATAGAGGAGGTGAGGGGATGAGGGGGTGACAGAGGAGGGGATGATGGGGGTGATAGAGGAGGTGAGGGGATGATAGAGGAGGTGAGGGGATGATGGGGGTGATAGAGGAGGTGAGGGGATGATAGAGGAGGTGAGGGGATGATGGGGGTGATAGAGGAGGTGAGGGGATGATGGGGGTGATAGAGGAGGTGAGGGGATGATAGAGGAGGTGAGGGGATGATGGGGGTGATAGAGGAGGTGAGGGGATGATGGGGGTGATAGAGGAGGTGAGGGGATGATAGAGGAGGTGAGGGGATGATGGGGGTGATAGAGGAGGTGAGGGGATGATGGGGGTGATAGAGGAGGGGATGATGGGGGTGATAGAGGAGGTGAGGGGATGATAGAGGAGGTGAGGGGATGATGGGGGTGATAGAGGAGGTGAGGGGATGATAGAGGAGGTGAGGGGATGATGGGGGTGATAGAGGAGGTGAGGGGATGATGGGGGTGATAGAGGAGGTGAGGGGATGATAGAGGAGGTGAGGGGATGATGGGGGTGATAGAGGAGGTGAGGGGATGATGGGGGTGATAGAGGAGGTGAGGGGATGATAGAGGAGGTGAGGGGATGATGGGGGTGATAGAGGAGGTGAGGGGATGATAGAGGAGGTGAGGGGATGATGGGGGTGATAGAGGAGGTGAGGGGATGATAGAGGAGGTGAGGGGATGATGGGGGTGATAGAGGAGGTGAGGGGATGATGGGGGTGATAGAGGAGGTGAGGGGATGATGGGGGTGATAGAGGAGGTGAGGGGATGATGGGGGTGATAGAGGAGGTGAGGGGATGATGGGGGTGATAGAGGAGGTGAGGGGATGATAGAGGAGGTGAGGGGATGATGGGGGTGATAGAGGAGGTGAGGGGATGATAGAGGAGGTGAGGGGATGATGGGGGTGATAGAGGAGGTGAGGGGATGATAGAGGAGGTGAGGGGATGAGGGGGTGACAGAGGAGGGGATGATGGGGGTGATAGAGGAGGTGAGGGGATGATAGAGGAGGTGAGGGGATGATGGGGGTGATAGAGGAGGTGAGGGGATGATAGAGGAGGTGAGGGGATGATGGGGGTGATAGAGGAGGTGAGGGGATGATGGGGGTGATAGAGGAGGTGAGGGGATGATGGGGGTGATAGAGGAGGTGAGGGGATGATAGAGGAGGTGAGGGGATGATGGGGGTGATAGAGGAGGTGAGGGGATGATGGGGGTGATAGAGGAGGTGAGGGGATGATGGGGGTGATAGAGGAGGTGAGGGGATGATGGGGGTGATAGAGGAGGTGAGGGGATGATAGAGGAGGTGAGGGGATGATGGGGGTGATAGAGGAGGTGAGGGGATGATAGAGGAGGTGAGGGGATGATAGAGGAGTTGAGGGGATGATAGAGGAGGTGAGGGGATGAGGGGGTGACAGAGGAGGGGATGATGGGGGTGATAGAGGAGGTGAGGGGATGATGGGGGTGATAGAGGAGGTGAGGGGATGATAGAGGAGGTGAGGGGATGATGGGGGTGATAGAGGAGGTGAGGGGATGATAGAGGAGGTGAGGGGATGATAGAGGAGGTGAGGGGATGATAGAGGAGTTGAGGGGATGATAGAGGAGGTGAGGGGATGAGGGGGTGACAGAGGAGGGGATGATGGGGGTGATAGAGGAGGTGAGGGGATGATGGGGCATCGGGGGGTCTAATCGGGGCAGAAAAATCCTATTCAGACCTGAGAGGGATCCGGCCAGCTGTCAGTGAACCGGGCCGGCGAGGACTGGTGGTGCGCGGGGCTCCCCCGCTCCGGGCTGTGACAGGATTGAAATGCGGCCTGGGAGATGGGGCAGCCCCGGCGTCCACCGCCCGCCGCCGCCGCCGCTGTTTCCACCTGGTGGCCCTGGACGCCGGGGCTGCCCCATCTCCCAGGCCGCATTTCAATCCTGTCACAGCCCGGAGCGGGGGAGCCCCGCGCACCACCAGTCCTCGCCGGCCCGGTTCACTGACAGCTGGCCGGATCCCTCTCAGGTCTGAATAGGATTTTTCTGCCCCGATTAGACCCCCCGATGCCCCATCATCCCCTCACCTCCTCTCTGCCCCCATCGCTCTCGGGTCCGGCAACCGCAGGGGGGGACAGCATGCAGCAGACGCTGCTGTGCCCTGCTCCCCCTGCCATCAGCCTTACTCTCTCCATCTTCCCCCCGCAGCATCTCCAAGCCCGTTCCCCCTCAGAACGCTGCTGAGCTGCTGCTGGGGGAAAGAAGGAGAGAGCTGCGGTGACTGGTGCCGGGACATTGCTGGGTGATAGCAATGTCCCGGCACCCAAAGCAAAAGTTTATTAAATTTCTCCCCCTCCGGCGTGGGGGCGGGGGGGAGAGAGAGCTGCACACAGTTCTCCTGTCCACTCACTGTGCGGTCTCTCTCTCCTCCCCGGTTCTCGGGCTGGGACCTCAAGAAAATGGCGCCGCCACCCGCCCCATGTACTGTAGCTGTGTACTGCGCATGTCTATGCACATGCGCAGTACACAGTGACGGAGCCTCCAGTGAAGTGAACCAGACGGACTCCGTCGGTTCACTTCAATGATGTGGAGGTGCCGTATAGTGTCTGTGTCGTGAAATGACGTCACACACAGACACTATAAACATGGCAGCCCCCTGTGCAGCAATACATTTTAGAAAAAAATACTGAAACACTACATTAAAAAAAAAAAAAACATCCTACAGACTTATTTATACTTATTACTTTTCATTAAAAAATTATCAAAAACGTGACACTGTCCCTTTAATCATGGCATCTGTGGTCTGTACAATCACTGGGAAAAGAGAATAATATCTCCCATATTCAGAAGGTCCCTAAGAAACAGGGAGTCTCTATGGGACCAAAACAGCAGGGGAAGCGCAGGTAACGCCGCACGGAGTCGCCCACAGCAAATGTCGCCCTCCAGCTGCTGATTGGCAGTTATCTATCCTGTTCTTCTGCATATTAGAACAGTTGAACAGAATGATGTAAATGCATTGTTCTGCTCAGCATTTCTGTCACTAGTTTATGCTGCCCTCATTTAAGGCTCAAAGACTTAAGAATGTGGTGATACTAAAGACATTCTTTTACTAATATGCAGTCATTATTTCTATTTATTTTTTTTAGATGAAGTGGAAAAGCGAAAAAGGCAGCGTCAGCGGAAAGCTCGAGATGAACGACGCCGAGAGAAAAGGATTGAAATTGAGGAAAACAAAAAACAGGGAAAATGTAAGCTCTAATTTAAGGTCCTTTTTGTACAGTAAAATATAACTTGTGTTCTCTTGTACTACCTTTTTCCACTGAATGTAAAGATCAATTATCAATAGCGCCACATCCCCTTAATTTTTCCAAGCAGTGGGCATCTCAAAGGCCTGATCCCTTGTGGTCATAAAGTAAACTCATAAGACATTTTGAATTAGTGGGGCTAAATTCATTTAAATGGCTGGGATGTAAAACCTGATAACTTTCCCTGATGATGCTTAAGTAATCACCAGTGTAATACTTTCAGTATGTGGTTAATTTGTGCACATAACCTTGTTGTCTCAGGAATTCTACATTTGTATTCCAGATCCTGAAGTGCATATTGCACTTGAAAATTTGCACCAGTTCCCTGCAGTCAGTTCAACAGAACACACAGTGCCTGGTTCACTTTCTTTGCTGCACTCTACAGATACTCAGAGTTCTTTAACACCCTCTCCATTGAGCTGTAGCCCAGCCTCTCAAACCAGTAAGAATTTAACATGATTTGTATACATAAAATTTTACTTTAAAAAAAGTTAACCAGTATTTGGAAAAACACATCATAGCTTTCTTCCAAAAAACATCACCACGCCGGTCTGTGTGTGGTATTAGAACTCTGCTCCTTTCACTTTAATGGGACTGAGCTGCAATACCACACACCCCGCAGATGAGTTGTAATGGCAGCAGAGCCCGCTTTATATGTGCTGGTATAAAGTTGTTCATCCAGCATGGCTGTATACCAGCACGTTGCCTGTCAGCTTATTGCAGTGATGTTGAGCCTTCAGGACACCAACTGTTGCCAAACTACGATTTCCTCACATTGCCTGCACAACCAAAGATGTGGCTTTGGCTGCTCAGGTATGATGTGAATTATTATCTGGGATTGGAAAACACAAGACGGAGGGTGTTTGTGGAATAAAGTGGCCATGTTTTTCCAAGCCTGAATGACTCTGTTAAGAAAGCAGTTTGGACAATAATACCCCAAATTGCTTAGTCACTAAGGGGTTAAAATATAGGTATTTGTATTTATTGAAGGCTCTAATTTTGGCCATGGACCGGAAAGCCCTCTTGATTTCCATGGAAATTTTGAAGAGGATACAAAGTCTCCTTCCTTTGCTCAGGTATGTGACTGTTAAAACAATGGGTATTGTAAATTATATGAAACTGAACTGTCACAGCCAATGATGGATGGCAGTTTACACTGCTGATTTTTATTTTTTATTTTTAATACGCAGATGCTGAGGGTTGGCAAGGCAAAGTCAGAGATGTGGCCCAAGGTTCCAGTAAAGAAAGGTATGTGTTTGTCTTCCAGTATTGTTTAGGAGTCATGCCCAAAGCATGATTTCACACTGTGGGTTTGCAGCGGAATTTTCATTCTGCTGCGGATATGTAACCCAACCCCTTTAACCCCTGGAGCATACATCAACCCCTGCTCCTGCTTGCTTTGGGATCTCCCGGCAGCACTGATTGGCTGATGAGCGAGGGGAGCTGGGAGCTTCACACAGCCGCGGCGCCGAGCAGGTAATGTATGCTCCAGGCCGGAGGTTAAAGAGGCCGGGTCACATATCTGCTGCAGGTATGTGACCCCATAGGCCTTCATTATACCAGGATCTGCAGCGGATTTCGCTGCAAACTCGCAGCGGGTAATCTGCTGCAGATCCGGTACATGTGAAGGCACCCTTAAGCGTTTTTTACTGGCATCGTGTTTTATAGAAAGAGGAGCTGACCAGATTAATATGTAATTATCTAACTGAAATCCCTGCTGAATCTGAGCTTATGAATCCAGTAGGTGGTCTCACATTGACAGCATGCCCTGTAAGCATGTATTCATAGTTGTCAACCACTAACCAGGACTCCCCACTAGACTCCTAAGCCTATTATGACCAGAGATTCAATGTAACAATATACACTTATTATGGTTCTCACAATAAGGCCATGTTCACACACAGTATTTCACTCAGCAGTTTGGTCAGGTTTTTTTTTTTTTTTTCAACCAAAACCAGGAGTGGGTTGGAAACAAACTACGGGAATCTTATAAATCTGCCCGTCAGTTCCTCCCTAATTTTGGTTGAAAAAAAAAAAAAAAAATACTGACCAAAAGACTGACAAATACTGTGTGTGAGCATAGCCCAAAAGTGGAGGGGAAAAAAAACCTTACTGTTAAATTGGACAGTGTGTAGGGCATAGGTGTTGGCATTGTGACATCTTGACCATGACCCTGTCCAGAAGGGCCTTGGACAAATTTACAGAACTTTTTAATCTGCAGAAAACCCAGTTATGAGCACAGCACCTGCAGACAGTGATGGGGAGAGTGACTGCTCTGAACGAGTGCCAGTACCAAGCTTCCAGAACTCGTTCAGTGAAGCCATGGAGGCAGCCTTTCTAAAGCTAGACACTGCACTTCCAACTCCACCATCATCTGGTAAGATCATGATTTCAAAATGATCAATTTCTGATGGGTTGGCTGTGTTGCTGTAACTTATGTGTATATATTTTTCTTTACAGTTGAAAAAGGAGGAAAGCGAAAAAAGAAGCAACAAAAACTTCTGTTCAGTACATCTATGGTTCACACAAAATAAGCAGACCACCTCATGAATTCATGCTAACTTCATCTTTGCACACATTGCTTGGTATAACATTAAAATATCTGCAGTATTTATGGTTGGAGAAGTTTTCTTAATCTAGTCACCTTCACAGGGTAGGCCTTTTTTTTTTTTTTCCCCCCCCTCAAATAATTTTCCTCTAGTTTAGGTGGTTCTGACCAGTTCTGCTTTCGTCACTGCTAAATCAAGGCCCCAGAACTATAGAGCAGAATGTTGTAAATAAGGAATGGTAGAACTCTTAGGCCATGCTGTGAATTTTCTAGCACTACAGCTGCAGTAGAAAGCAACACACTGAATAGTGTGCCATGTTGTGTACTGCAGTTGTCGCATTGTAGCCTTAGCATAGTGTCTGTGGAGGTACAGGCTGTGGGCTTTTTATGATGAAAGTATGAGCTGCTTAAAGAATGGACCAGTGAATTATCGCCCCTTTTTGTTTATTTTTGATTTTTTGGCCTGCCCTCTGAAGATTGACATCACTTGGGTTGTGGCTTTTGTGAAAGGAGAATTTTCTTTTTTTCGCCCTTGGACTGTAGTTAAAACAATAAATGACTTGTAAGTTAATGTTTTGTGGAGGTTTTTTTTTCCTCAGATCTCGACTAGAGTCCAATCGTTCACCATCTGAATACTGGTGGCTGATGAAGTGGGATGCAGCTCTAGGGAGTCCTGGAAAATATAGATACAGTCTGGACTTCCTAGGTCTGCATCAAACTTCATCCACCAGTGTTCAAATGGCGAGTGATCGGACTTGAGCATGCTGAAGTTGCACACGAGCTATAAAAGGTACAGCTAGTTTTAAAACCCAAATCAATTCTTGGTTCTCTAGTGATTGCTTTCTGCAACAGTCTTTATAGCAGTAGTCCAGGAAATGGAAGTTTTTGCTTATAAACTATGGCATAGGCTATTAAATAAACTGGAGACTTGTGTGCACCTGTTCTAGCTGATGCATACATGGTTTGCCTGCCATCTTGATTCACCACTGTTCTGTTTTTCCGAATGCTGCCTACATTTTCCTGATACATCCTCGCTTTTGTAGAGAGGGCAAAGTCTTATTACAGAGTCCTAGTCAAGTGCAGTAAGTGATCAAGCTTTTAAAGCCACTCTGACAGATCTGATATGTAATCCACAAGAGACTTTTTTAAAATAATTATTTTATAATTTATTATAATATTTGAGCAAAACAGTAGCAGATCCATCAGGGGCAGAGGAAAAACTTTAAAAGCTTAATCCCTATTATCCCATTTGAGTTGCATTGGGTTGACTAAATCTCAACTCGGCCAAGAAAAATCTGTTTGCAGCCATTGTGCGTAACATCCCAAGCCTGGGATATATTATTACTTTATTTCTAATACCCCTATATAAAAGGAGTACACAAATATACAACATTCAAACATTAAAGCAAAATTTCTTTACACAATATAGCAGCCATTGTTCATAACAAATGTATGTAGAAAATAATTACAAATTTATGGAAGGGTATTTCCCAGATATTCTTGCACCTAGGCTTCTTCCTCCAGGAATAATTCTTCTGGTTCTTGTACATCTTGTAAGGAACAACTTGCTATAGCCTTCTGCATGGCCTCCTTCTCCTCTATAGTAAGAGCACATTTAGTGGCAGATAGTGACATTTTCCCAACCCTTAGGAGACGTAGGTTACTTACCAGGATTAGTACAGTTCTTTAGCAATAGAATTAGTTGTTTTCTGTTGTACTGAATGAGAAATTTTTGACATGTGCGTATTGTACCTGTAGGAACAAAACATTAGGTAGTTTTTTTTAATAAAGGGTTATGCAGTGTAGTATAGTTATGATTGTACGCACAGTAAGTTTAATTTACTTACAGGATCACACTACTTCCCCTACACCCCCCCCAAACTTGATGTGACTTGTGTACCTGGAATAGTGGTCCCAATATAAACCAAACTAATGGTAAAGGGGTTATCCAGTGTTAGAAAAACATGGCCACTTTCTTTCAGAAACAGCACCACTCTTGTCTCCACTCTGTTCCATTGTAGTGAATGGAGCTTAAAGAGAATCACTCTAAAACTGCCATGAAGCTAAGGAAACGTGCTGGTACATCACCCAGCACGCTTCCCAAACACATCCCTGTACCCTGCAAACCATGTATATAGACCGCAAAGTTAGTTTAATGATCTCCTGCGCTGTATGCAGTTCTTTTTAACACGCCGTGACTACTTGAACAATCCACCTGCCCATTGTGACTACTTGGCTGGTAATTTACATACAGCGCGGGAGAAAATTAAACTAACTTTGCGGTCTATATGTACATGGTTTGCAGGGTACAGGGGGGTGTTTGGGAAGCGTGCTGGGTTATGTACCAGCACGTTTCCTTAGCTTTATGGCCGTTTTTAGTGTGATTGGTTCCCTTTAATTGTAAACTGGAGAAGAGTTGTTGCCTGTGGAAGTGTTTTTGTCTCCTCACCTTCACGACGGCACCATAGGAGGAGGAGTTGTACCCTAGGGACAGGAAAAAGCACGAGAGGTTAAAAGCCCCTCCCCTTCCTCCCAGCACCAGTGCTTTTTCCTGTCCTGCTAGGGCAGACACGAGAGGGGGGGGGATCCGAGTGAAGGTGAGAAGAGATCCCCCAAGAAGAACAAAAGGGGCAGAGGTCGATCGGGGCTTAGGTCTCCTTCCTCCCCCATCCCCTTACCAAATGGATCCGTCGTCTCATCGAGACCTTGCTCCAGATTGGGACTCGCACGGGCCGCAGGAGTTCCGGCAGTGCGAGGTAACCCGGAGGGGGGACTACTCTCCTACTGCAACGTGGTCTGGCGTCCTCCGGAGGTAGGCCGTAATCCGGCCGGGACTTCCGGAAGTACGTCATGACGTCACGCCGGACCACGCAGGTGACGTGCACACGCCGGAAGCTGCGTCACTGCACTTCCGGGTCCGGCGCCATCATTCAAAAGGATGGCGCGAGCGGTTCGGATCGTCTTCTATGGAGATGGATTCCTCCGCTCCAGAAGGGACTGCCTCGGCGGTAACCGTAAGTAACCACCCTCAGTCATGCTTCCGTGTGCCGATCTCTGCATACTCAGTACGCTTCCAATGCCAGCTCTGCATATGGGTATACTTGTTCTTTTCACTATCTGGTTCACTATATATATATATATATATATATATATATATATATATATATATATATTTATTTAGGAGGCGTATTCTTATAGATTCTTGGCTCTCATATTATTTAGGAGACTAAAGAATCTACAGCTGCATCCTCATCTGTGGGGAAAAAAGTAACTCCTACAAAGAAATGTGTGTCATGCAATAGCAAGATCCCATACAACTATAAACAGAACATATGTGCAGGATGCATAGGGGATATTATTAAGAAAGATAGATCCTCCTTCCTCAAAGATATTAGGAAAATGATGAGGGACGAAATCTCAGCATCTATAGCCAAGACTCCAGTAGTCTCTCCTCCAGCTACTACGCCTCTGGCTATTCCTCCTCCAATTATCCTGCCCCAGGACATACCTCCAGCTGTCCTTCCTACTCCTCCAGCTGCCTCTATGGGGGATACTACCCCAATAATACCTCAATTAATGGACCCTGATCCCGTGGCGTCAGGCTCCATGGATTCAGGATCAACTATATCCATGACTTCCTCCAAACGTAAAAGGCATTCATCAGCCTCTTCGTGTGAATCTGGCCAGATTTCTGAATATCTAGATCTGATGCCAGACGAAACCGAAGACAAAGAGGAAGCCAAGAAATATTTATTTTCCTCTGACCATACCCTCCCACTCCTTAGGGCAGTAAGGAGTGCTTTGGGATTCGAGGAGATCCAAGAGGAAGTCACAGCGAAAGATCAGATGTTTCAGGGTCTTAAACCTAGGAAAAAGCTGGTCTTTCCAGTACACGAGACACTACAGTCTCTTATTTCAGACGAGTGGTCGGACCCGGAACGAAGGTTACGGGTCCCAGGCGAAATTAAAAGACGTCTTCCCTTTAGTGAAGAAGATTCCACTAATTGGGGAGAAGTTCCTTTAATTGATGCACAAGTTGCCAAGGTCACTAAAAAGACCCTTTTGGCATTTGAGGATTCTTCGCAATTAAAGGACCCTATGGACCGGAAGGCAGAGAGCCTACTTAGGAGATCCTGGGAGACAACATCCTACTCGATCAAAAATAATATCGCATCCACCTGTGTGGCAAGAGCATTACACTTGTGGATAGGCCAATTAGAAGAACACCTGAATAGTGACTGTTCTAGAGAGAGAATTGTAAACACTCTTCCCTTATTAAAGGACGCAACGGCCTTCCTATCTGATGCCACGGCAGAGTCTGTTAGATTCGCCGCAAAAGATGGGGCTCTAACAAATGCAGCACGTAGGGCTCTCTGGTTAAAAAACTGGACTGGAGATCCCACATCAAAAGCAAAACTCTGTGGTATTCCCTTTAAGGGAAAATACGTATTCGGATCTGCCCTCGACACAATTATTGAGAAGAGTGCAGATAAGAAGAAAGCAATCCCAGAGAACAAAACGCCACAGAAGAAAGAACAGTTTAAGAAACCCAGATACCAAGAGTCGTATCGTGGCAAAGGGAAAGGAGGCCGTTGGAGCTACCCGAAGGGGGGCAGAGGGAAAAATATTTTTTACAATCCCCGGCCCTCCCAAGATAAGCAATGACCTCTGTGCAGTAGGGGGGAGACTGTCGGAGTTCTCAAGAACCTGGAATATCATCACAGAAAACTGGGTTTTAAATATCATCAGGGACGGCTACCAAATAGAGCTTACTCACCCCCCTTCAAAAAGATTTGTCATATCCCGACAGTCTCCAGGTCCCCTACAAACAGAGATGGTGGCAAGCGTTCTAAAACTCCACCAAATGAAAGTGATTTCCCCGGTCCCTCGAGAAGAGAGAGGGTCGGGACATTATTCAAGTCTCTTCCTTGTGAGAAAGCCGAATGGATCATATCGTCTAATAATAAATCTAAAACCACTAAACAAATACGTAAAGTATATAAAGTTCAAAATGGAGTCAATAAAATCCACCACTCCATTAATAGCCAAAAATGCCTAGATGTTCTCACTAGACCTCCAGGATGCATACTATCATGTGCCAATTCATGTCCAATCACAAAATATCTAAGATTTGCCATAATGATAGACAAAAAATTATGCCATTTCCAATTCAGGGCCCTTCCCTTTGGGATATCATCAGCGCCCAGAATATTCAGCAATATTATGTCAGAAGTAATATCCTTCCTCCACATACAGGGCATAAATGTAGTGGCATATTTAGACGATCTACTAATAGTAGCGGAGTCCCAGGAGAAAATACAACGGGACCTAGAGAATACTCGCAAACATTGGGGTGGATTATAAACGACAAAAAATCGGACTTAGTCCCATCCCCCAGGAAAATCTTTCTAGGAATCCTCCTGGATTCAGACCTTCAGATGTCATTTCTCCCAGAGGAAAAAATAGAAGATCTAAGGGAGAAAATTCAAAGGTTCAAGGGGAAGTTGCACCCCTCAGTCCGGGAAGCAATGTCCGTTTTAGGGTCAATGACAGCCTGTATTCCGGCAGTGCCTTGGAGCCAGGCTCACTCCAGGACCTTACAATCTCAAATACTGAAGGTCTGGAACAAAAGACCCACAGGTCTCGAAAAAATGTTTTCCTTACACCTCAGGTCAGACTCTCTCCGGTGGTGGCTTTCCAGACAGAACCTAGAAAAAAGGACATCTTGGAGTCCTCAACCAAAATACATAATGAGAACAGACGCAAGTCAATCCGGTTGGGGGGCCCAGGTAGGAACACATTTCTTTCAGGGTACCTGGGATCAAGAAACCCTGAAACAATCCCCAAACCTGAGAGAACTCAAGGCAGTTCAGATATCTTTAACATCGGCTGTATATATGTTGAAGGGTGCTCATGTACACATCCTATCGGACAATATAACTACCGTGGCACACCTGAGACATCAGGGGAGCGCCAAGAACAATCGACTATGGAAAATCTCAACAAATATTTTCCTGGGCAGAAACCAATCTATTGTCCCTTTCAGCAACACACCTAAAGGGGACAGAAAATACCCAGGCAGACTTCCTCAGCAGGAACAAGGTTCACCCGGGCGAATGGTGCCTGAAAAACCATGTTTTCCAACAACTAGTGGAACGTTGGGGCCAACCCCAGATAGATCTATTTGCCACCAAACAGAACCGAAAGGTGAAAAAATTTTTCTCCTCTCGCCCTATGACGGCACCCCTGGAGAGGACCACCTCCTCCCATTGGACAGGAAACAGGACCACTGGACCTTTAAAAGAAGCATCTCGCCCCATTCACGCCAGTTTCTGTTTCCTGTCCATGGGAGCAGGACGTGCAGGAGTGTAATCCTCCTGCTCGCTGGTTTTTTCCCTTTTCAAGAAGTTTTTCTTTAGACTGGGGCACCCGGCGTACCTATGTTGCCGTCATCCCGGCTGTTTAAGTCTCCGCTGTAGGAGCCGCGGCCAAGTCTGTCCTCCGCCCCAGCACCTCCTGGAGAGGGTCCCCGTGTGACCCCGGCGCTCCAGTCCCGAGCTGCGAGGTCTCCTCTGGATGTTAGGTCCTGGTTGGGCCTCTGGGCGCAGCCGCGCGCGCCCGGGTGGTTCCTTGGCCGCCGTCGGCGTGCGTGCGGGGCGCGCTTACGTCACGACGCAGGACGCCGGCGCCCCGGGATGACGTCACGCGCTGGGGCCTGTGAGTAGGATATCCTGCGGCCTTGCCGGCAGCATCCGGGCTGCGGCCTGTCGGGGGTGGTGTTCCACACACACGGGAGGGTGTGCCGCATCAGCGCCGCGGCAGGGGGCGGAGCCAGCCGGTCTTCTGGCAGCAGGTGCCACAGATAAAAGCTGGATTCTGTCGAGGAGGCAGAGTACATCCAGGAAGGCTTGCTGCTGGTACAGGTGTACTCAGCCACTGTTTTGTGGTTTGTTTCTCCTTATAACTCCCTAAAAATCCAATAAGAAGAGTATCATGGAGTCACAAGGCGCTGAACCATCGAATAATCCTCAACCTGAGACCGTTGCGGTATGGTGTGGGTAAGAGGGGTTCCCCCCAATGAATACTTGGTTTTTTATTAGAGTCTAAATAGGTTTTTTCTCTCTCTCTGTATATTAATCTAGGAGGTTACTAGGGCCAGGGCTAAACCTAGGGATTGCCCTATTTGTAAGAAGAGACTAAGTAGTTCCTACACAAAGACCTTATGTGGTGGCTGCATGAATAGAGTGCTGGATGACCAAGGACCCGCATTCTTAAGAAGTATGAAAGGGTTAATTAAGAGACAGATTCGGGTAGGTGTATTAATTCTTATTTTCCTGTCAAAAAAAAAAAAAAAAAGGAGAGAGAGAGGAGAATATTTTATAGTGGATTTTTTCTGTGCATTACAGGCCTCTCTCCCTTCCACATCCACTTCTACTCCCCCTTCAGTAGATCCAGTGGTGGAGATTCCTCCTAGGGAGATCCCAGGTCCTAGTGGGGAGGCTCCGAGTATTTCCTACGAGGAGGTGGAAGATGAGGAGGAGGAAGAGGCTGAGGGGGATGAACAGCTATCTGGCCTGGAGGAACCAGGGGAGCTTTTACAGACCATAGAGACCCAAGGGGAGGATACGGTAAAAAAGCTCATGCCAGTTGAGCTGGTGGACAATATTGTAAAGGCTGTCAGGCAGACCATGGCCATAGAGGACAATCCACAGCCTAGGTCCATTCAGGACATCATGTTCGAGGGTCTGGCCCCCAGACAGCGCCCGGTCTTTCCTATACATCAAAGTTTAAAGACATTGATTGCAAACGAATGGGCTCGCCCGGATAGAAAGTTCTTTGTGCCTCGGGCTGTAAGTTCCACAGATTGTGGGTCTTTTTTCTTACAAAGAATACCTTATATTGTTCCTTGTACTTACTTAAATTTTTTCCTTTTTAGTATAAGAGAAAATATCCGTTTAACGCTGAGGACGTGTTAACGTGGGAATCAGCACCTAAAATTGATCCTCCGGTGGCGAAATTAACAAGGAAAGATGCTTTGCCCTTTGAGGATTCCGCATCCATGAAAGACCCTATGGATAAAAGGGCAGAGGTCTATTTAAGAAAGAACTGGGAAGCAACAACTGCCACTTTCAAGCCTCTAGTAGCTACTACCTCGGTAGCAAGGGCTACAGAAATCTGGGTGGCACAGCTAAAGGAACAGATTAGATCGGGGGCCACTACGGAGGAGTTACTGAGCAAATTTCCCATCATAGAGGGTTCGGTTTCCTTCATGGCGGAGGCCTCTGCGGATGCTTTAAGATTATCTGCCAGGTCGGCAGCCCTTTCTAATTCTGCGAGGAGGACCCTATGGCTTAGGGACTGGAAGGGAGATGTCACATCCAGAGCTAAGCTCTGTGCGGTCCCTTGTGAGGGCAATTTGGCTCGGCCTTAGAGAAGGTACTAGAGAAGGCCTCAGATAAGAAAAAGAGCTTCCCACTAGTCTCTACACAAGCAGCCAGGCCTTCCAGAGGTAGAGGCAGAAGAGGCAGAGGTGGCACCCAAGTAGGAAGAAAGGAGTGGAGGCCCCCTAAAAAAGGTAGAGGTCTTATGTTTTCAGGAGGGGATACCTCTAGAAAACAATCACAATGACGCCAGATTCCTGTGGGAGGGCGATTACAATTTTTCTGTTCAGAATGGTTTGCAATTTCGAACAGTTCTTTTGTGTGTGACATAATAAAGTCTGGACTTAAGATTTCCTTTTTGTCCTCCCCAGGAGAAAGATTTATTATTACTAACGTTACCTCTAATCCCGAGAGACATACGGCCATGGTGACGGAGGTCAGGTCCCTAATAGATAAACGGGTCCTAGTTCCGGTGCCGGAAGACCAGAAGGGTAGAGGGTTTTATTCGACCCTCTTCTTGGTTAAGAAACCCAATGGCTCTTTTCGGACCATTATCAATCTCAAACCCCTTAACCAAGTTCTCTCCTATGAGAAATTTAGAATGGAGTCCATCTCCACGGCTATTCTAAACTTATCCCATAGTTGCTATATGGCCACAATTGATCTTAGGGACGCGTATTACCACATCCCAGTTCATCCAGATCACCAGAAATTCCTGAGAGTAGCAGTGAATATAGAGGGATCGGTGTTTCACTATCAGTACACGGCCATGCCATTTGGTATTTCCCAGGCACCTAGGATTTTCACCAAAGTTATGGCTGAGGTTATGGCCCATGTCAGAGAAAGAGACATTATTATTATCCCATACCTTGACGATTTTCTTTTGGTTGGTGAGTCCATGGCCTCAGTGACAGCAAACATCTCCATAGTGGAGGAGGTGTTCTCTAGGCTAGGATGGGAAGTAAATGATGAGAAGTCTAATAAGACCCCATCACAGTATTGTAAATTTCTTGGAATCTGCCTAGATTCGGTCTCTCAAAGATCCTTTCTACCTGAAAATAAGATACGGTCGGTCATCCAAAGGGTCCAGGAACTAATAGACCACCCGGAAGTCCCTATTAGAGGAGCTATGTCAGTGTTGGGACTTTTTACCTCCTGCATCCCGGCAGTTCAGTGGGCCCAGTATCATTCAAGGACCTTACAATTACAGATACTAGAGGTATGGAATAGAGAGACTGACAATCTAGACGATGTGTTTGTTTTATCTCCACAGACTCTCAGGTCGCTATCTTGGTGGACAGAGAGAAGCAACTTGAACAAAGGTATGCCTTGGAACGTACAAGAGTTACTAACGATAACTACAGACGCAAGCCCGTATGGTTGGGGGGCTCACTCAGACTCACTAGTTCTTCAAGGGGTATGGAACCCGGAGCACTCCAGACAGTCACAAAATGTGAGAGAACTAATGGCAGTGTTTCTGGCACTATCACAAGCACTTCTAGTCATCAAGGGAAGAAATGTGAGAATCCTCACGGACAATGCGACAGCAGTAGCCTACCTAAACCACCAGGGGGGCACCAGGTCAGTGGAACTAATGAGGATTTCCCACTTCATATTCAGGCTGGCAGAACCTCACCTTCTCTCCCTGTCAGCTCTACATCTCAAGGGGGTAGACAACTGCAGAGCAGACTTCTTGAGCCGACATCAACTGCACCAGGGGGAGTGGGAGTTAAATCAGGAGGTATTCCAGCAGATTTGCCTTCTATGGGGCTATCCGCAGATAGACCTGTTCGCCTCCCGTCAGAACAGGAAGACCAAAGCATTCTATTCCCTATGCCAGTCGGACAAGCCACTAGCACTGGACGCGCTTGCACAGTCATGGCAGAGGGGTCTACTCTACGCCTTCCCGCCTATTCGACTCCTACCACGAGTCATCAGGAAGATCAGGCAGGACAAGGCACATATAATATTAATTGCTCCATTTTGGCCCAGGAGGGTATGGTTCACTTGGCTCCGCAAGATGTCTCTGGAGGATCCCTGGGTTCTACCCGAACGAATGGATCTCCTGAACCAGGGCCCAGTATACCATCCAGGAATAAGGAGCCTCCATCTGACAGCCTGGCTTTTGAGAGGCAGTTACTGAGAGACCGTGGACTCTCCGACGAGGTAATATCTACTATGCTGGCTAGCAGGAAGAAGGTCACTTCAGACATTTACTTCAGAACCTGGAGGACCTTTCTCCGATTCGTTGGTCATCCCATTAACGTCCTGGAACCACCCAACATCCCTCTGGTTCTAGATTTCCTACAAGAAGGTCTCAAAAAACACCTCAGGCCAAGTACTATCAAGGTACAGATTTCTGCCCTCAGTGTGCTATATGACTTTAAGCTAGCAGAGCATCCTTGGGTCAAGCGCTTTGTTAACGCAGCAGTAAGGCTCCACCCGTCAGTGAGAAACAAGCTGCCGCCATGGGATTTAAATCTGGTGCTCTCAGGACTAACAACATCCCCTTTCGAGCCAATTACAGAGATACAGATCAGATTTCTTTCCTGGAAGGTGGCATTCCTTCTAGCAATCACTTCCGCTAGAAGAGTCGGAGAGATCAGAGCTTTCTCCATCACTCAGCCCTACATGATTATTAGAGATGATAGAATCACACTCTCCCCTGACCCGGCCTTTCTTCCTAAAGTAGTGTCAGAATTTCATAGATCTCAGGAAGTGATCCTTCCTTCCTTTTATGCAGATGCATCTAACGATATGGAGGCTTCATTTCACTCGTTAGACGTTAGACGTACTATAATACACTACCTGGAGGTTACCAGGGAATGGAGGATAGATAACAATATCCTGATAGCCTTCCAGGGGAAGAATAGAGGTAGGGCAGCCTCTTCACAGACTATATCTAGGTGGATTAGGCAGGCCATCAAGGAATGCTATAGAGGTAGTAATAAGGAACTTCCTACCTCTATAACAGCACACTCTACTAGGGCAATCTCTACTTCATGGGCTGAGAGGGCCTCAGTGTCTATAGAAGAGATATGTAGAGCAGCTACCTGGAGTTCCCCGCATACATTCTTCAGACATTATAGGTTGCAACTCTCTCCTTCGGAGGATCTTAGCTTTGGCCGTAGAGTACTACAGGCGGTAGTCCCTCCCTAGGCGGATATTCCTAGTCTACTCTCCAGGGGTGCCGTCATAGGGCGAGAGGAGAAAATATAAAATTACTAACCGGTAATTTCTTTTCTTTGAGCCTATGACGGCACCCCGCCTATACCCACCCATTATAAGTTAGTACACTTAGTTAAGGTTATGCACATAGAAAGATAGTTATATATTCTGAGATACTTTCACTTTCCTAGCACACATGTGTTACACTTGTTGCTATGTGTCTTTTTCTACATGTATGTTTGTTAAGCCTTCGCTCCTAGGTTCTTGCTAACAGACTGGCGTGAATGGGGCGAGATGCTTCTTTTAAAGGTCCAGTGGTCCTGTTTCCTGTCCAATGGGAGGAGGTGGTCCTCTCCAGGGGTGCCGTCATAGGCTCAAAGAAAAGAAATTACCGGTTAGTAATTTTATATTTTCTCGCTAAATCCAGCAGATCATCCTACAGGAGTAGATGCCTTAACTCAGAGATGGCACTTCAGGATGGCATATGGGTTTCCTCCGATCCCCTTAATCCCAAGGGTACTCCAAAAGATCAGAGAAGAGAGTCTGAAAATAATCCTTATCGTCCCATTCTGGCCCAGAAGGGGGTGGTTCGGTCTTCTCAAATCTCTAGCGTTAGAGGACCCAATCCTTCTTCCACAAATTCCAGATCTACTGATGCAGGGTCCAATAGTTCATCCGGAACCAGAAAAATTTCATCTGTCCGCATGGATCCTGAAGAGTCAATGCTGAGAAGTAAAGGACTATCAGAATCGGTGATCTCTACACTCATGAAAAGTAGGAAGAAGGTTACTGCTTCCATATACCTAAAGGTATGGAAAGTCTTTAACTCATGGTGTCAGACTCCTCCCCAGTTTCCAGCAGAACCAAACATAGCCCAGATCTTGGATTTCCTACAGGCAGGTTTGTCTAAAGGCCTCAAACCAGCTACACTAAAAGTCCAGGTCTCGGCGCTATCAGCAGTCTATGATACAGATCTAGCTAATCACCGGTGGATCAAAAGATTCATTCGTGCGGCTACAAGAATAAATCCTACAGTAAAAAACACACATCCACCCTGGGATTTAAATGTTGTTTTGGAAGGACTAACAAGGGCTCCCTTTGAACCTATTGAGGAAGCAAATCTAAAATTCCTCTCCCAGAAGGCAGTTTTTTTAGTGACTATCTGCTCTGCCAGGAGAATAGGGGAGATTCAGGCCCTAACCATAAGGAAACCTTACTGTACAATCTCAGAAGACCGTATAGTTCTAAAAACGGATCCCTCCTTCCTACCTAAGGTGGTCTCCAACTTCCACAGGTCCCAAGACGTCATACTTCCCTCCTTTTGCCCAAATCCAAAAAAATTGCCCAAATCCAAAAAAATCAACTAGAGAGCAAATTTCAGACCTTAGACGTCCGTAGAACAGTCCTACAATATATTGAGACAACCGCACCTTGGCGAATAGACGAAAACCTCTTCCTACAATTCCAAGGGAAAAATAAGGGAAAAAAGGCATCTAAGAGTACTATTGCCAGATGGATCAGAAATGCCATTACACAGGCCTACCAGTCTCAAGACCTTCCTTCTCCAATTAAAATACGAGCCCATTCCACGAGATCAGTCTCAACCTCTTGGGCCGAAAGAGCATCTGCTTCGATAGAACAAATCTGCAAAGCAGCAACATGGTCGTCTCCTCATACATTTATGCGACACTACCGGCTGCAACTACAAAGCGACGAAGACTTGGCATTTGGCCGCAAAGTTCTTCAAGCAGTAGTCCCTCCCTAAGGTAAAATGTTGGTATTACTCCTATGGTGCCGTCGTGAAGGTGAGGAGAGAAAATAGGATTAGTCCTTACCGGTAAGCCGGTTTCTTCGAACCTTCACGACGGCACCAGTAACCCTCCCTAGTATTGTATATGATATATGATACTCACGTGGTGCTAGAATTACTGTTACAAAGGCACTGGTGCTGGGAGGAAGGGGAGGGGCTTTTAACCTCTCGTGCTTTTTCCTGTCCCTAGGGTACAACTCCTCCTCCTATGGTGCCGTCGTGAAGGTTCGAAGATACCGGCTTACCGGTAAGGACTAATCCTATTTTCTGACACTGTATAACCCCTTTAATAACTGCCTTTAAGGACACTTCATCTAATGGTGCTTTTAGACAGATTTATCTGACAGATTTTAGAAGCCAAAGCCAGGAATGGATTTGAAAAGGAGAAAGCTCAGTCTTTCCTTTATGACCTGTTCTGTTATTAGTCTTTGCAAAAATCTCTCAGATAAATCTGTGTAAATGCTTTAACTCTAAGTAGAACTGTCAGCAGGAAAACAGATGTAGTCATAGTTCTGGGCTTTTTCTTTTTTAACTCTTGAAGGGAACCAATCAGCACTACTGTGCTAAAATGGTTCCCAGCTCCACAGTATAGAGATACTGTGTAGCTCCCCGAGGCTACCAGCCACATCTGCAGTGGTAAGTAGTTTTAATCAGGCGCGTGAGGCCAGGAGAAGCAGCAACTAGTCTGGGCAGGGAGCCTATCAGTGTGTGTGTGTGTGAGGGGGGGGGGGGGGGGAGAGAGGAGTCTGATTGACAAGAAAAGGAGCCACTAATGGGTCTCTGCCTGTCATCCCTGCACTGCCAGAGCCGTGCCATACCCAGATGACTAGTTGCTACTGCTGCAGATGTGGCTGCTTAGCCTCTGGGAGCTGTACCGCATTACTGTGCTGATATGGTTCCTAGCTGCACAGTATAGAATTACTGATTGGTTCTTTAAAGTCTCCACATTGGCAAGATACAAATCTTTTTGTAAACATGAAAAATGAGGCTCGATATCTGTAGGATTTCTGGCATTTCCCATTTGTATCCACTGACACTAGATATGGGGACATCAGCTTGACTTTTGTTGGGGAATGTTCCCTGAACACTAGAGAATCACTTTCCTATTGACAAAAAGGCTTCTATCTTGCTATTGGAATGGACTATTAAAATAATAAAATACTCCCAGAATAGCAACTAGCTATGGTCTTGGCTACACCCTTGTTTTCCCGCTGACAGGTCTGTAATGATCCAGTTCCAAGGTTACTCACCTCCAACGTGCAGTGTGTTGAAGATGCATGCATAGCGCTGCCCTCTGTTATCAAGGCTGGTGATAAATGGCAGGGATGACCACAGAAGCTGGTGAACTTCCTTACGACAACGAAGCAAGATAATACCAGTGTACGCGTTAAGATATTTCACTATAAAGAAATGAAGTCTCGGCTTACTTTCATTTTTTTTTTCAGTACACACTATACTAAGATTTCAAATTTAAAGTGACAGTACCACCAGGCCCAGGCTGAAGCACTGGAGGCAGGCTGACCCACCCTTAGTGGGAAGAAACCCCAACCCCTCCATGATGTGACTATTAGAATAAATGGAACCCTATCATAGAGGGGCGGGGGTTTCCTCCCACTAAGGGTGGGTCAGCCCGCCTCCAGTGCTTCAGCCTGGGCCTGGTGGTACAGTCACTTTAAGGATATTCTGGCCAACAAATTTGTTTCATAAAGGTTAAATATGAGCAAACCTCAGGTACACCAGAGCGTGCAGCATTTAATTATCGGTGGCTGAAGAAGTTGGATGCAGCCTGGGAAACATGGATCCCGCCATAGTGTATCCATGTTTTCTAGGGCTGCATCCAACTTTAGCCACTGGTGCTCAAATGCTGCACGGTCTGGATCGGATGAACGTGAGCATGTTCAAGGTTCACTCATCTCTAAGAGTATATAACTTCACTAAATTTTGCTTCACTGTTTATATATTGGCTGCTACTAATATGTGTTGGGAACCACAGAGCTGCTCAAGCACAGTTACATATTAGTGCTACTGCACCACCCCTAATGTCTATCCTAGCGCATGTTAGCATTGGGGCAGCTGTCTATGGCAGGAGCACTGCACCATGGTGAAGCATAGCGAGTGCTGACTGATAGTTAACCCCACCAGCTGTTATACTGTGCTGTGGCTGCAGCACTAGGAACACAGATAGCATTATACAGAGACTTGGTGAAGCGAACATGCAGTAGAATAGACATTAGGGGAAACTCAGTATAGCTAGCGCTGCATTATGTAACTGTTGGGGCTAGTGCTTTAGCAGCTATGCCGTTTCCAACACAGCCATTGGTGAGTGCAGTGCGACTGTGTCAGTACACTAGCGTGAGATTTTAAAGTGACTGAACCACCAGGCCCAGGCTGAAGCACTGGAGAAGGACTGACCCACCACCCTTAGGGCCCTATTCCACCGGACGATTATTGTTAAATCGTTCGAATCTAAACGATAATCATTCGGTTGAGATGCAGTTAACGATTAAGGGACAACTCCGGCGAAATTTTTTTTTGGCTTATTTAACACACATTACAAAGTTATATAACTTTGTAATGTGGTTAAATACCCGGTCTGGCCCCCTTCCCCCACTTTCCGACCCCCGACCCCCCACCCCGGAAGTTAAAGAATGTATACATTACCTATTACGGTCGTCACGGTCTTCTTCTCTGGTGTCGGGTGACGTCAGAGCTGGGGGGCGGTCCGGGTCTTCTTCCTCTTCGGCGTCTTCATTGAGAGTGAATGGGAGAGAAAAGGCTGCTGGTGCACATGCGCACCAGCAGCCTTTTCATTGGCTGGAGCGCATCACATGGCTTCCAGCTTGCTCAGCCCTGATTGGCTGAGCTTGCTGGAAGCCATGTGATGCGCTCCAGCCAATGAAAAGGCTGCCGGTGCGCAAGCGCACTGGCAGCCTTTTCTCTCTCACGGACCCGGAAGCAAGAGACATCGCTGGACGGCGGAGGCAGGTGACGGTGAGGCGGACGGCGGGCGAATGGAGTGGCGATCGTCACCGGAGGGATGGTGAGTATGGTGTCTGTGGTTTTTTTTTTTTTTGGGGGGGTCCCGCCGGAGTTGTCCTTTAACGACGGAACGAGAAATCGTTGATCGCTTTATAAGACCTGGACCTATTTTTATCGTTGCTCGTTCGCAAATCGTTCGCATTCAATAAGACATCGTTCGGTCGTTTGCAATAGATACGAACGCAATAGCGAATAAATAGCGAAGAAAATCGCAATTACAATCATAAGTAACGATTATCGTTCCATGGAAATGAGTGAACGTTTTCAGGTCTTTCGCAATAGCGGTCGTTTGAAATTAATGATTATGCAAACAATAATCGTCCGGTGGAATAGGGCCCTTAGTAGTAGAAAACCCCCTCCCCTAATAGGGTTCTATTGATTCTAATGGAGTCACGTCATGGAGGGGCTGGGGTTTCTTACCACTAATGGTACTTTTACACGGAGCGATAATTCGCCCGATCGCAAGATTAACGATTTTTAAATTTTTTTATAACTATCGACGTTTAGACTGAACGAAACATCGTACGGAATATTCGTTTTTCGATCGCTTAAGCCTATATCACACATAGGGGAAATCGTTGAAAGACTTTACACTGAACGATCTGCGAATTTTTTTGCGAACGACCAACGATGATTTGAGAACATGTTGAAAGATCAAAATGAACTATTTCTTGCTCGTCGTTTGATCGTTCGCTGCGTTTACACGTACGATTATCATTCGAATTCAATCGTTACCGTGCAAATTCAAACAATCAATCGTTCCGTGTAAAAGGACCATAAGGGTGGGTCGGCCCGCCTCCAGTGCGTCAGCCTGGGCCTGGTGGTACAGTCACTTTAAGCAGTTTAGGAGCTCCTGACAATCATGATGCTGGGTGCTCAGCGGCCCAGAGAACACCGTCCACGCACGGATACAATTCTGCAGATGTGTGAATGACCCCTTAGGGCTGGATCCATATGATCCAAGCAGAGGGATTCAATGGCCGAGCTTACTGTGAGTTTACTCATCTCTTGATGTTTGGTACTTTTTATGACATTCTATCCCCTTACCTTCTATCATTACTCTGACATAAGCACCGACATGACATCATGGCGCGGGACGCATAGAGGTGTGGGATATGCTGAGGGTTCAGGGAGAAAGACGAATAGGTGAGCACCCAATTGCAGTCTGTGGACATTAGCAGTAAGCTGACTGCTATCAAACAATGCAGAACATATGTCCGCACCTTGTTTGTCCGTTGCTTTTTGGATGAAATAAAGCTACAGGATTTTACTGGATGGTGAGTGCTACCTCTTCATTGCACTTTTTCGTACATATCGAATGCAGAACTTTACTACTACAGTTTTGTTTCCTAATCTTCAGGCATCACCTGAGCCCCATGTACATGAGTATCAATGTGACATGTCAGATTCCCAATAATCACTAAAATTAAAGGGATTGTAGCCGGTTGGTTTGGATGTGCTGCCTTTCCTCACCCACCACACTGTCAGGAGGATAGATTAGATGCCCTTTAATAAGCCTGACCACATGGTTCTGGACAAAGACTAAAAGACAAAACAAGGGGGGATATTTATCAAACATGGTGTAAAGTGAAACTGGCTCAGTTGCCCCTAGCAACCAATCAGATTCCACCTCTCATTTTCCAAAGAGTCTGTGAGGAATGAAAGGTGGAATCTGATTGGTTGCTAGGGGCAACTGAGCCAGTCTCACTTTACACCATGTTTAATAAATCTTCCCCAATGTGCCTGACTACAACTTCCTTTCTGCTGGGTGTAGTAGCCATATTGCTATGTATACACATCAGATGTAGCTGAGCCGAGCACCTACTACGTCCTTCTATAGCCTATAGCCTCATTACAATACTGCAGTCACGCTATCAGCACTTCACTGAAATGGAGTCACACTATCAGCACTAGGAATTACAATGCTCCTATATACCATGTTTTACGGTAATAGCCAGGACTAGTTAGTTCCAGGCTTCAGAATGTGCCAGGAAGATCACAGGGTGACACCTACATGTAAGACTAACTAAAAAATGTCAACTTTTAACCCCTTCAGGTCCATTCACCCACTGTTAACCCCTTCAGATCCACAACTGTTCAATTCCCCCACTGTTAACCCCTTCACATCCACTACAATCTAATTCATCCACTGTTAACCCCTTTAGATCCACAACACTTCAATTCATCCACTTTTAACCCCTACACATCCACCACAGTTTAATTCATATACTGTTAACCCCATCAGCTCCAGGAATATTTTATTTTTTTTCTAACTATATGTAATTTTTAACACCTGAAAACCAGGCTCATTTTAATTTATTTCTCTTATTTGTCTTCGATATAGAAAAATCATTTTTACTGTAGGGATTCGGAGTAATGTGATGGTAAAGTGTCTATTTGGGGTTATATGTCGCCTATTTGAAGTCCAATAAAATCACAAAATCAAATTGTTATCCAATCACACTACCATATCCTAGAAGAGCGCTTACTCTCATACAGGTTCTGTGATTTTCAGACATTTTTACTGTAGGGATTTGGAGTAATGTGATGGTAAAGTGTCTATTTGGGGCTATACACCTGATAATTTGAAGTCCAATAAAATTACGAAATCGAATAGTTCTCTATATTGTTCTTGTTGTTGGACGCTCTTGGTAGACTACTTCCAATCCCAGGAGGGACCAGTTTCATGGCTGATGGAGGATAACCATTAAG
The DNA here is from genome assembly GCF_027789765.1 of Dendropsophus ebraccatus. Lineage (NCBI taxonomy): Eukaryota > Metazoa > Chordata > Amphibia > Anura > Hylidae > Dendropsophus > Dendropsophus ebraccatus. The sequence goes on along the minus strand of NC_091456.1, from coordinate 25,837,110 downwards.
AGACTTTTTTCAGGACTGTTCTTCTCTTCTAGTTTAACAAGTCTATGTTCCTTTTAGGTTTAGGTTAGGGACTGGCAGGAGAATGAGGACCCTTGATGTGGCTTGCAAGCTTACGATATTTCTTGCCTATTTTTTTCTTCTAGTTTTCAACGGTAAAAGATATCTACTAATAGCTCGATGTCCAATCTTCAATGAGGTATCAAGGAGCCCCACTAGACTAAAGCTGCTTTCACATGCTGCAGATTTTAGGCAGATTTTCTGCAGCAGATTGTCTGTTGCCAAACCAAAGTCAACCTGAAGTTTCAAATCTGCTGTAGAAAATCTGCAGTGTGTGAAAGCACCCTTACTATTCTGCAAGTCTTCCCCAGTGCATTATAGGGCCATGCAGCTGCCACTGACTGACAGCTACTTACCGCCCTAGCGGTCTTGTCTCTGCCACCTAATAAAGAGTGCTGAGGGGCCTGTGTGATCTGCTGGCGCCTGCTAATGCCCCTCCCCCGTGCCGACTTCTATGCTTTTATAGAAGAAGTCTGGCTAAAACATTTTTGTATTGTTATTGTATTGCCCCCCAAAAGTTATACAAATCCCCAATATACACCTATTACGGGAAATGCTTAGAAAGAGCTTTTTTCTCTGCACTTACTACTGCATCAGGGCTTCACTTCCTGAATAACATGGTGATGTCACTTGCTGGGTAACATGGTGATGTCACTTGCTGGGTAACATGGTGATGTCACTTGCTGGGTAACATGGTGATGTCACTTGCTGGGTAACATGGTGATGTCACTTGCTGGGTAACATGGTGATGTCACTTGCTGGGTAACATGGTGATGTCACTTGCTGGGTAACATGGTGATGTCACTTGCTGGGTAACATGGTGATGTCACTTGCTGGGTAACATGGTGATGTCACTTGCTGGGTAACATGGTGATGTCACTTGCTGGGTAACATGGTGATGTCACTTGCTGGGTAACATGGTGATGTCACTTGCTGGGTAACATGGTGATGTCACTTGCTGGGTAACATGGTGATGTCACTTGCTGGGTAACATGGTGATGTCACTTGCTGGGTAACATGGTGATGTCACTTGCTGGGTAACATGGTGATGTCACTTGCTGGGTAACATGGTGATGTCACTTGCTGGGTAACATGGTGATGTCACTTGCTGGGTAACATGGTGATGTCACTTGCTGGGTAACATGGTGATGTCACTTGCTGGGTAACATGGTGATGTCACTTGCTGGGTAACATGGTGATGTCACTTGCTGGGTAACATGGTGATGTCACTTGCTGGGTAACATGGTGATGTCACTTGCTGGGTAACATGGTGATGTCACTTGCTGGATAACATGGTGATGTCACTTGCTGGATAACATGGTGATGTCACTTGCTGGATATAACATGGTGATGTCACTTGCTGGATATAACATGGTGATGTCACTTGCTGGATAACATGGTGATGTCACTTGCTGGATATAACATGGTGATGTCACTTGCTGGATATAACATGGTGATGTCACTTGCTGGATATAACATGGTGATGTCACTTGCTGGATAACATGGTGATGTCACTTGCTGGATATAACATGGTGATGTCACTTGCTGGATATAACATGGTGATGTCACTTGCTGGATATAACATGGTGATGTCACTTGCTGGATATAACATGGTGATGTCACTTGCTGGATAACATGGTGATGTCACTTGCTGGATAACATGGTGATGTCACTTGCTGGATAACATGGTGATGTCACTTGCTGGATAACATGGTGATGTCACTTGCTGGATAACATGGTGATGTCACTTGCTGGATAACATGGTGATGTCACTTGCTGGATAACATGGTGATGTCACTTGCTGGATAACATGGTGATGTCACTTGCTGGATAACATGGTGATGTCACGACCCGACTCCCAGAGCTGTGCGGGCTGTGGCTGCTGGAGAGGATGATGGCAGGGGGACACTGAGGGATACAGGGCACTGGAGGAACACTAAGCATCCCCCTGCCATCATCCTCTCCGGCAGCCACAGCCCGCACAGCTCTGGGAGTCGGGTCGTGACATCACCATGTTATCCAGGAAGTGACATCACCATATTATCCAGGAAGTGACCTCACCTTGTTATTCAGGAAGTGAAGCCTTGATGCAGTAGTAAGCGCAGAGAAAAAAGCTCTTTCTAAGCATTTCCCGTAATAGGTGTATATTGGGGATTTGTATAACTTTTGGGTGACAATACAATAACAATACAAAAATGTTTTAGCCAGACTTCTTCTATAAAAGCATAGAAGTCGGGAGGGGCATCAGCAGGCGCCAGCAGCTCACACAGGCCCCTCAGCACTCTTTATTAGGTGGCAGAGACAAGACCGCTAGGGCGGTAAGTAGCTGTAAGTCAGTGGCAGCTGCATGGCCCTATAATGCACTGGGGAAGACTTGCAGAATAGTAAGGGTGCTTTCACACACTGCGGATTTGATGCAGATTTTCTACAGCAGATTTGAAACTTCAGGTTGACTTTGGTTTGGCAACAGACAATCTGCTGCAGAAAATCTGCCTAAAATCTGCAGCATGTGAAAGCAGCTTTAGTCTAGTGGGGCTCCTTGATGGCTCGATGTCCAATCTTCAATGAGGTATTAGTAGATATCTTTTACCGTTGAAAACTAGAAGAAAAAAATAGGCAAGAAATATCGTAAGCTCGCAAGCCACATCAAGGGTCCTTATTCTCCTGCCAGTCCCTAACCTAAACCTAAAAGGAACATAGACTTATTAAACTAGAAGAGAAGAACAGTCCTGAAAAAAGTCTCTTAATGGTTATCCTCCATCAGCCATGAAACTGGTCCCTCCTGGGATTGGAAGTAGTCTACCAAGAGCGTCCAACAACAAGAATATAGAGAACTATTCGATTTCGTAATTTTATTGGACTTCAAATTATCAGGTGTATAGCCCCAAATAGACACTTTACCATCACATTACTCCAAATCCCTACAGTAAAAATGTCTGAAAATCACAGAACCTGTATGAGAGTAAGCGCTCTTCTAGGATATGGTAGCGAGATTGGATAACCACTTGATTTCGAGATTTTATTGGACTTTCAAAGTGTGCGACATATAGCCCCAAATAGACACTTTACCATCACATTACTCCGAATCCCTACAGTAAAAATGATTTTTCTATATCTAAGACAAAGAGAAATAAATTAAAATGAGCCTGGTTTTCAGGTGTTAAAAATTACATATAGTTAGAAAAAAATAAAAATTCCTGGAGCTGAAGGGGTTAACAGTATATGAATTAAACTGTGGTGGATGTGTAGGGGTTAAAGGGAACCATTCACCCCGTGGCCCCCGTTAGAAACAGACAAACAGTTACATAAAGGTCAATATACTTACCATATCGCTCGCGGTCCCGTCCCGGATCTCGTTGTTGACACGGAGAAATCGCCGATTCTTCTTCTCGCGCCCATTATGGTAATGAGCGCCGCCGGCCCGAAGTCCAGCCTTCTCCCCGCCTCCGACACTTGATTGACGCCGGGTCTTCTTCCTCCTCGTCTTCTTTCTTCTCGCCGGATCCCGCGCAGGCGCCGTGACGGTCGTTTTCGGCGCATGCGCAGTTCACAATTGAAGCCGCTCCACAGCTTCAATGTTTACTGCGCGTGCGCCGATTGTCAGAGCTGAAGTGACGTGTTGGACTTCGCGCATGCGCGGTACACAGGAACGTCACAAGCACGTATCCTGTTTACCGCGCAGGCGCAGAAGAGATGACGAGACCTTCGCAACGGCGCCTGCACGGGAATTCGTGAGGAGACTTAAGACTGAAGACGTCAATCAAGTTCCAGGAGGCGTGGATGGGCGGCGACGAGAAGAGGACCTCATGAATAAGTTGGACTCGTCCGTCGTTTCTTATGGACGTTGGACTCATCTCATCTCACTACCATAATGGGCGGGAGAAGAAGAATCGGTGATTTCTCCGTGTCAACAACGAGATCCGGGACGGGACCGGGAGCGATATGGTAAGTATATTGACCTTTATGTAACTGTTTGTCTGTTTCTAACGGGGGCCACGGGGTGAATGGTTCCCTTTAAAAGTGGATGAATTGAAGTGTTGTGATCTAAAGGGGTTAACAGTGGATGAATTAGATTGTAGTGGATGTGAAGGGGTTAACAGTGGGTGAATGGACGTGAAGGGGTTAAAAGTTGGCATTCTTTAGTTAGTCTCACATGTAGGTGTCACCCTGTGATCTTCCTGGCACATTCTGAAGCCTGGAACTAACTAGTCCTGGCTATTACCGTAAAACATGGTATATAGGAGCACTGTAATTCCTAGTGCTGATAGCATGACTGCAGTATTACAATGCACCGATGTCTGAGGATCAGTCATACCAAAGCATCCTTACCGGACAGGCCAACAGCGCAGGCGGCAGCCCCGAAGTCCCCGTGCAGCCTGGCCACCGCCTCCTTCACGTTATGCAGCACGGTGCCCTGCGAGATGTTCTGCTTCCAGCGCGGATCCTCCAGCAGCAGCTCACAGAGCAGGTACCTGTACGGAACACCGCGTTACTCACCGACTCCTCAAAACTTTCTCTATACCGCTCCTAAGTCCTGTACTTACCGGTGTTTGAACCGCATGATGACGTCTAATGATCGCGCGGGACGGCATGGAGATCACGTGGGTAAAATGCTAACGATTGCGTCATTTCCGGAAGTTGTGTGCAGACTGAGGCGGCCATCTTGTTTGTGGCATGTCCATGTTTCCAGTTACATTTTGGTCTTTCCTCTTTTCTTTATTAGTGCTTTTTATTTATTCTTTACTTTTTAAAGGGGTTGTTTGTCATCACTAGATCTATATCTATTTATATGTGATGTATATATATTAGAGTTAAAGGAACTTTCGAGCTGCTGAAGATTGATGCAGTCCTAAGACTGCTTGGAAAAGATGGATATGGCTGTATCCATCTTTTCCAGGCAGCCTTAGGGTTGCATCCAACTTAAGCAGCCATGTGCTTGAAGTTCGCTTAAAGGGGAATTCCAGGTAGAGGTTAAAACAATGACATTTCTGCAGAAGCATAACACAATACTTACCTGTCTATCCCAGTTGTGAAACTATCAAAAATCCAGGAGACAATGTGAATTGGCACAGAGGCCATTTTTTTCACTTCCTGGATTTCTATCAGCTACCAGTGTGGCAGAACTGTACAGATACAGTAATACATTGTATAGACACATCTATATAACTTTTAATGTACTTATATATATGTGGTTGGGGGATGTTAAAGGGGTTATCCACGGCTACAATAACATGGCCAATTTCTTCTAGAGATAGCAACCCCTCTTGTCTCCAGTATCGATGTGGTTTGCAATTAAGCACAATTCACTTCAATGGAACTGAATTACAGGACCCCACCTAAACTGCATACAAGAGTTGTGCTGTCTCTGGAAGAAAGTGGCTATGTTTTTGTAGGGCTGGATAACCCCATTAAATATTAATATAAGTTATACTCTGCTACCCGGGTCGAGCACAGCTTCCCATCGAATGCCTCACAGTCATATCTGTCCCCTCTCATTCCCACATTACTACCAGGTTCTCAGCCTAACCTGCCTGCTCAGCCAATTAGTCTCCTGCCTCACACAGTGATTTCTGCCCACCTGCACAGGGTATCATGGAGCTCATGAGAAAGTCTCTTCCTTGAAAAACCTCTGATTCTGGCAATTTAACCCCTTTGATGCTATGGTCAATGGCAACCATGGAATATAAGTGGTTTCAGAGGGATGGGCCCCTTTGTCGCCTCAGTGGTACCTACAAAAAAGTCATTGTAGGATGCAGATGTGTATTTTTAATGGCAGCTAGGGGCCTAGTGAAGACGTAGACCTAGAAGGTCTTTGATACTTACATAAGGTTCTATCATCATAAGTAGACTCGTGTATTAGATGAGCAATCAAACAAGTAATTACAAAATAATTGAATGAACATGTTAAATGTCAGATCACCATTTTAGGTTTCTTGACTATTTTAGGATCTTTCTTGGATCAAGTTAGGGTGAACTTTTTTCCTTGCAAGATGTTTTTTGAAGTACACCGTGGAAGTGGGGAAGATGGCAGTGCTGAAATATGGGGAAGCCGGCGGGACTATAGTGACATCAATAGAGGATATAGTAATTAGTATCGCTTGACCCACAATATGGGGTTCGTTTGAGCCCCCTATATATTTTTGGCACAGGATGTTTGCACAGCTTTATTTATGAATATATAGTATTCTTTTGCACTAGCACTTTATGATGATTGATAAAATTATTATACTTATATTATTATTTTCACGCTTTATATGGATTTGATTTATATTGTAGTATTAATTTATGTATACTTTGTATATTTAATATTTTTGCACATTGGCATTTTATATGTGATCACGTACTGATATATCACTCTTTTTTCTTTATAATTATGTGTATATATATATATATATATATATATATATATATATATATATATATATATATTTTCTGAAACAATAGGTAGATTTAGATTGTATTCACATAATGGGACTTACAGGCAGATAGCAACATCCCCGCTACATTAAGATCATTCAGCACTGGTCAGTTTATTTGGATAGGGTGGTTTATAGATACACATCTGCAATGGCATAGATAGAGCATACTTTCATTGGACGATTTAGACACGTGACCCGGCAGTTCTGGGCATGCGCGCTGAGACGGTTGCTGACGCCGGCGTCGTATCCGGGGGGCCTCAATGTCCGATGTGCGCATGTCCGTGACGTAATGTTGCGGTCATGCGCACTAGGAGTGAGCTGCCTGCCCGGATGTGACGTGGCCTCCGCCTCCGGCTCTGCGCGCCGCAATCCCGGCAATGCGGGCAAACTAATTGGGATCCAGACATATATAAGGGGGTAAGGAATAGACAGGGGCAGTTCCCTGAGGAAGATAACGAAACGTACGTAGGGACGGCTCTCTCTGGTGTTCTGGCAGCATGGGTGAGTGCAATAGAATTAGAAGATAATAATTGTTGATTGTATACCTCTTGCAAATTGTATTAAGCATATGGGAGACTAGGAGATCTTTCAGTCCCTAGATACATATATATCCCTGTGTGACATATTGAGGCAGAGGACTAGAATTAAAAGAGATTATCATAGCTGCACCTTCCATGATGATGTATATCTGCTGACACCAGTTTTTTATGGTATTATACTTTTTATTGTGGTCATTTTTAAACTTTTTTCTAATGAGAAATATTCTGTATTTGGTACCAATGTATACATAATAAAAATCATATATATATTTTTTTAAAAACTAAAACCCAGTGTTTGTATAAATGTTAAATGTCAGGTGGAATGAGAATATAAATTATGTTCATGCCACCCAATGGGCAATAAAAAAAACAGCTTCTCTATCATGCATTGACTACGTCCATCCAGTACTGTAAGGGTATATGCACACAGAGTAATTCTCGCGGAATTCCCCTGCTTGCTCCCCCATGTTCCCACTTGAAGTTGCGCCCGTCTTATAGGCTTCACTATATGCTTGGGCGGATTCCGTCATCTGCCCAAAGAAATGACATGTCAATTCTTTGGGCGGACAGTGGAATCTGCTGGACTATAGAATGTAGTCTATGGAGGCGGAAGCACGCGGGGACAAGTGGCGTGTCATCGGCTGATCGTTCATTTAGGGCCAGACCTAAAATCATCGTTCCCCCACGCGCATCGCTACGGTTGAATAGCGGTGCGCGGCGGGCTACCGACGATTTGAGAAGAAGCAGCAGCATCATACATTACCTGTCCAGGCTTCTTCTCCGCGCTGTCTTCATCCCCGGGTCCCGCGCGCTCTATCTTCTGAATGGCCGGTCAGCTGACAGAGCGCTCAGCCAATCACAGGCCGGGACCACCGCGGCCTGTGATTGGCTGAGTGTGGCCTGTCAGCTGACCTGCCATTCAGAAGATAGAGCGCGGGGGACCCGGGGAGGAGACGGAGCGGAGGACAAGCCCTGCAGCCAGGTAATATATGATGCTGCAAGGGCTGCAAGGACATCGGTAACGATGTCCTTGCAGCCCTCGCTCAACGATCATCGGGCCGTAGAATAGGCCCAGTAAACGAGCGGCGATCTAGCAGATCGGCGCTCGTTTACATCGTTGATCAGGCCCTCCTCGGCCCGTGAAATAGGACCCTTACTCTGTGTGCATATACCCTTATACAGAAATATAACTCTCTATTGCAGTTGCACATTGTATGATAATGAGCCCCAAGTAGGCATTGGGGTGGGGAGCAGAGCGCAACTAGTCATGGAGCTCAGCCTGTAATCAAGCTCAGCAGGTGTGGTTGACAGGCAGCGAGGCGCCTACGTCACGCAGTGGTGAGACTTAGAAGCTTTTCTGCCTGTCGATCATGCCTGCTGAGTGTGATTACAGGCTGAGCACTCTAGCTGCGCTCTACTCCCCAATCCAATGCTTACTCGGGGTTAATAAGCATGCAGCACGGCTGCAGTAAAAAGTAATAACTCAGAATGACAGTCCTGGATGGAAATAGTCAGTACACGGTATGGAATATGCTTTTATTGCTAAGATGATGTGAGCAGTTTTTTTTTTTCCTATTGTGAAGTACATGGAAGATAAATACACAACAACTCAACTGTGGGTGTATAGCCAAATTTCTGATGAGCTGGAGCAAAGGGTGCCAGTCTCCTGCAGAACAAAAAGCGGACGAATAGCAGTACGGATCGGTAATACCAGCGGCGCCATAGGAGCCAGACAGGTATGTGCACTTTTTTGTTTTCAAATGACCTATCCCCAGGCATATATTAATAAAGGCATCACAGAAAAGACCCAACCCCATAACCCTCCTCCTCAAATCGCCCCCTCCCCCCAGTCCGCTCGCCGCCTCCTTGAGTGACGCTTTTCCTATGCATATTCATATATGCATAATCAGGCTGGTCAGGAAGCGATTCCTTAGCGATAGTTCCCCTTTAAGAAACATTGTGAATGTGTTACATTAAAAATAGCTAGTGCCATTGAGTAGTCGCTTGCATAAAGGTGCAACAAGCAGTACTGAACTGAAGAGCAGATGTGGCCAGGGCCTGGCTAGAATGAGCATCAGTTTGCCTACTGGGCACGTTTGGAATTGGTAGTGTGCACATCTAGTTCAGGATTAATATGAATAGACTACTACCCAGCCACTAGATGTCACTGCAACATATATTTAATAGCAGCTCGTCAGCTCGTGAAGTTTTAAAGAAATCTGGCAGGGAGACTTTGGCACAAAGTCCTATGTCAGGGTTAAACCCAGTACACACCAATGATCCTTTTACTTTCACGTTTCACGTTCACGCATGTGATTGTATTCTGAGTATGTAATAGTATTGGAAATAGTCTAATAATTCCATTATCGTAATAAGGGTGCATTCACACAGTACAGGATGTTCAGTCATTTGGTTACATTGATATCTGCGCCATCAAATCTGCAGCGGATCTGCTGTGGATCCTGTACATGTGAATGCACCCTAATTACGTAAAAACAACAGAGAATTATATTATGGTGCGTTTACACAGGCAGATTTATCTGACAGATTTTTGAAGCCAAAGCCAGGAACAGAGCATAAACAGAGATCAGGTCATAAAGGAAATACTGACATTGCTCCTCTTTTCAAATCCATTCCTGGCTTTGGCTTCCAAAATCTGTCAGATAAATCTGCCTGTGTAAAAGCACCATTACTAATAGCAATTTATTTAGGTAAATAATAATGATTAGAAAATTGTAAAAGACATTGCCAGCTTTGATCTGGGTTTTGGGGTTTCACCTGTTCATGGGGTCAAGGAGGAATAGGTCAAATGTGTATATGGTTTGGGCCTATTTCTAGCATTTGGAATAATCATAAGAAATAAAAGATCATTTACAAATATTTCTTCATGTTTCCTCCTTCCTTTTTTAGACTGGATATAAATAACTGTTACCAAAGAAGAAGGAATCACAGCCCTCACCAGCAGGTAATAGCAATCTTGATGCTTTTATACACATATGGAACTGAGCCTAGATTAGAAACGGACTCTTCTTGTGACAGCGTTCACACTAGTTCCGGCTTCTTCCTAAAAAACAAGTAGATTCGGTAGGTTGGCGAGAAGTGTGGACAGATGGAAGAGTATATTGCTGCGTTTACACGAAGCGATAATTCGCCCAATCGATCGTTTAACGATTTTGAAGCAACAATTTGTTTTTTTTAGGGATCAGCGTTTAGACGAATAAATCGCTAGAAAAATCGTTAGAAAATTCGTAAGAAAAAACCGTTATTGCGATCGTTTTTAAGATTGCTTAAACCCATCTTTCACATAGGGCGAATCTTTCAAAGGTGATTTTTTAGCGAACGACGATTTGAGAACATGTTGAAAGATCAAAATAAACGATAATCGTTCCGTGTAAACGCAAAATATGTCTGCAGGATTAGGGTTTGCTTATAGTCTTCTAACAGTAAAGGGGGACTCCGGGTGGGAACCTTTTTTTAATATTTGCTAGGGGGATAAGTTGTTTTAAAATAGTAAATTGCACTTACCTCCGTAGTACCCTCGGTGCAGCAGCGAGTGTGAACGGGCCCTAATAGTAACCCCCAGTGTTCATATATGATGCAAAAACAATCATTTCACCATATATCTCAGTGCCAATATTATTATTATACTATGACCTGCTAGGCAGAAGATTTGCACATCCAGATATCCCCCTCACAGTGCTGCAGAGATCCAAACAGTTTCCCCGCTCCTGGCGATATTGATACATCACACCGGAAGGGGAAACACTGCACTACAGAGCTTCCCCATCCGTAAAATACGGGATGTGGGAATAAGCCCTTACTAGTAGCCTTCCCTCTTATAATAATAGTATTTTTTTGTATAGCGCCAACAGATTCCACAGAATCCGCAGTGTCCTCTTCCTATTTTACCATATTATATGATATGTGCCCACTGTCTGACTGCATCCAATCTCTCTTACTTATGATTTACATATAATCCACAACCCTTCCCTTCCTTTCAGTTTCAATGTGTTAATGCAATGAAGGACGGCTAGACAGCAATTAAATGGTAAATTACTGCAATGAAGTGGTGCAGTGAAGCTGTGGTCACACGTAGCATTTAATGCACATTAATTGGTGCTATTTTACAGCGAAAAAGCAAATTCATAGCACAATACCAATTAACGCTCATTAAATGCTATGTGTGAACATAGCCTAATGCAATGAACAGTTACTGCAACAATGATCAGTTACTGCAATTAAATGATGCATTCACATTGCATTTTCATTGCATTACTGCATATGTGAATATAGCCTCAATGCTGTATTGTAATCTTTCTTGCTAATATATATATATATTTTAAATTCAGTAAAAAAAAAATTTGAATAAAAAGAAAAAAAAAAGGGGACCTCTTTGCTCAGATAAGCACCATACTGAGAGTGTCTTTTTACTCTAATAAGCACCATACTTAGAGTGTCTTTTTACTCCAATAAGCACTATACTGAGAGTGTCTCTTTACTTAGATAAGCACTATGCTGAGAGTGTCTCTTTACTTAAGGCCCTATTACACAAAGTGATTATTGGCCGTATTCGGCCCATACCGACCGTTACGGCCGATAATCACCCCAGTAAACCCCTCCCCTGCACCTCCCTGTGTAATAGGAGCTTTAGATAAGCACTATACTGAGTGTCTCTTTACTCAGATAAGCACTATACTGAGAGTGTCTCTTTGCTTATGCCCCTATTCCACGAGTCGTTTGGAGGAGCAAACGTGTGCTATTAGCGCTCGTTTGCTCCTCGTTCCCCGCTCGCTGCCGCCGCTATTCAACGCGGCTGCAGCGAGTGGGTGAGTGCGGGAGGGGCTGCTCGGAGGATCGCTGATCGTCCGGGCAGCCCATAGGATGTAGCAGCGTCTGCTGCCGACGCTCCTATTCAACGGAGCGACGGCAGCAGATCGCTGCTATATCAGTCGCTTGTTTTTCAACATGTTGAAAAACAAGCGACTGCAACGATCAGCCGACATGAACGATGTCGGCTGATCGTTGCACTCTATTCCACGGGACGAATATCGTTCGTAGCGGCCGATATCGGCCAAATACAAACGATATTGCTCCTTTAAACGACCCGTGGAATAGGGGCTTTAGATAAGTACAATACAGAGTGTCTCTTTACTCAGATAAGCACTATACTGAGAGTGTCTCTTTACTTAGAAAAGTGTAGTGTATAGTACTCGGCCAGTGATGGTGATTGTCATGACGCCAGTGCTATTTCAGCACAAAGGTGTGATGTTGGTACCTGCTTTGTGTATGGCCGATTTGTACTGTTTCCCAAAATGGTCAGTGACCTGCCGGGGTGTGAAGGGTCCCTTGGGCTCTTGTCACGGTAGTCTTGAGGGGCAATCGACCCACCCGGACTATCGGTACCTCCACCCACAGAAAGGGGAAAAATGACCCAAAGTGTATGGCTAGTGTGTATAGAGGTGCAAAAAATAGAACAGCTTTACTGTGCAGTCTCTTAATAATACAAAACACTTTTGCAGGAATAGATAATCTTTGTACAGACTTTGGTGCTTAACTTGGTTTGTGCTGCGGAGATGCTTGAATGAGTAGAACATAGTGGAGGTGATTGTAGCGGTGCTTGAAAAGTTTAGAGTAGAGCAGAGCAGCGCAGAGGAGAGGAGTTTGTCAAGAAAGTCCCAACCCAAAATAGTACTGTGCTCTGCCAGAACTGTGGAGAGATACTTGAAAGTGAGAGAGATACTTGTATCCGTGTTTAGACTATAGTCTGACCACCTTCTGCCCTACAGTGTTGAGGTACTCATCCTAATAGGGTGATACAATGCCCAGCCTTGGTTACCTGGGTGAAGCTAAGTGTCCGATCCTTCACGGTTTTACTTGCACTGCAAGATAGACTATGTAGACCTTCTGGCAGCTTTGTTCTATCCAGGCTAGTTTACTGCCCTGCACCTTTTAGACTGGTTCACGGCGTGGGCTGAGATTATCCCCAACTCTTCTCCCTAGGTAGTGTCTAGCACTGCATACTAGATATAGTAGAGAGAATAGAAGAACTGAGTGTCTCTGGTTGCTTCATACACGTGTCTTAACCAACTCACTTCACACACTACACTGAACTGACTTGTCCCGGACAAGAGTCCTGGCAGAGCCAGGCCCTGGCTTGGCTACAGCAGGGATGTCTGCACTGTGTGTCCTCTTCCCACGAGAATCTGGGTAGAACTGACGCTACACCTCCTCCCACCAAGTAACTTCCAACAGGGGATATGTTATCTACCTTGTGAGTGGTGGGAGGAATTTGTGCAAAGAAAAAGAAGAAAAGTGATAGGTCAGAAATAGCATCTCTATTGGATCATTTAAGTACATAATGCATATGAAATAGTAACCCTTTGTTAGCTTCAGCTATGCAATACATAAGAGCTTACATATAAAATACTGACATCTTGTGGTGAAGCTTTAGAATACCTTCTTCACCACTTAACCTAGAGAAAAAGCTTTTGCGACAAGTGTGAGAATCACGAAACACCCATGGTGGGACACCACATAAGCACTATACTGAGAGTGCCTCTTTACTCAGATAAGCACTATACTGAGAGCACCTCTTTACTTAGATAAGCACTATACTGTGAGTGCTTCTTTACACAGATATGCACTGTACTGTTTCTTTAGGGCTTCAATTTCAATTTCCCATATTCCACGGAATGGGGAAGCCCTGTAGTGGAGCCTTTCCCCGCCCGGTATCATGTACCAATATGATGCTGGGTTTGGGGAAAGTGTTTGAATCTTCGCGGCACTGTAATAACACAGCCGCGCAGAGGATTTTCCCATTAATAGGTAATACATGCTATTTTGCCAGATAAGTGTTCAGGATAGATTAGCTGATATTAGTTTTACTATGTATATGCATAAGTTATCCCACGTGTGCAACCAGGGTGACCATTGTAACAGGTAATGCATATATAATTAATATAGGTATATGGATCAGTGTAAGCCTAAACCTACAGAAAACATGACCCTTGTAGTGCATAAATCATTGGCTATGGCCCAGGGACTGGTAAGAAAGGAGATAACGAAAGAAGAAAGGTACTAACGGAAAGAAAAATTACTATTAGATGATTGGAATGGTGTAAGGGTCCATGTGGCGCCAGCGTTCTGTAGGATGTATTGATGGTCTGGTGGGATAGCGGGAATAAAATGTAATGGCTGAGGCATGTAGTGTGGTACTGGAGAAGGAACCCACACTCTTGAAAAAACATTACACCTCTTTTCATTGAACCTTGTAGCCCTCTCTTTCTGCCAACACCATTAGGCATATATTGGGATAAATGTTATGCTCTAGTATCAGAAGGTTGTCCCCTTAATCAGCTGCCTTTATAACAATGGTAGTCATTTTGGAGGTCGTGGAGAGCTTGTTTCCCCCCTTTATTAAAGCTAAAGCTTCCCTCTGGGCAATGAATTTTTTTTTTTTTTATAAATGTAATATTTATTGACATTTTTTAGAAGAAAAACAAGGTAAACAGGTAGATAGGGCTACCAAACACATACCAATTTGGGTGTATGGCTAAATGCAAAGTTAGAAAACAGACACATAACATTGCTAACCGTAATAGACATATATCAGCCAGAACCATCAATACACCTATGCAGTTTTATCAAAAACAATATGTAGCCCCACCACAAAGTATAACTAAGGGTAAAAACACAAATACACGCAGACTTAGGGAAAACACATAAAGGAAAAGCAGGGAAAAAGGAGGGGGGGGAGGTACAGATCAACCTATCCAATACTCTACTCTATTAGTGAGATACTCCAGAGCGCCCACAGTAAGCTTCCCAGGGAGCCCAAACCGATTCAAACAATGGAAGTTGGTTGTTCAGAGATGCGGTGAGTCTTTCGAGGCCCCTGATTTCTTTTGCCCTCGCCAGTAGGTCCTCAAATGATGGAGGGGATGTCCGCTTCCAATTGCGGCGGATGAGGGTCTTAGCCGCTGTAAGTATCTGTAGCATCAGTTTGGTAGGTTTTTTACCTAGTGTTTTAGGCGTAACATTAAAAAGATATGTTAGGGGATCTAAAGGGACCGAAACTTCCAAGACTGATGAAAGCATTGCAGCCACCTGAAGCCAGAAGCCCGTTACAAGCGGGCAGTCCCAGAAGACATGGAGCAGGGTACCCACCCCACCATTACACCTCCAGCAGGCCGAGGGAATACTGCTATTCAATTTATGTAGCAATTCAGGGGTATGATACCAGTGCATCAGGAACTTGTAGTGGGTCTCCTTATAATTTGTACAGATAGAAGAAGAGGCCGCCCTGCTCCATATCACCTGCCACAGCTCGGGGGAGATCACTCTACCCAGTGAAGCCTCCCATCTATCCATGTATTTGTGTCGAACAGGCACATCCCCCACAGGAGAGTTCAAAATTTGGTATATGGCCGAGATGAGGCCTCTGGTGGATCCTCCAGCCCTTATCAACTGCTCAAAGGCTGTGGGCCTCGAGACTGTGAATGACCCAAAAATCGAGTGCATATAATGTCGTATGGCCAGGTAGGAAAAATACTCCGATCTAGGGAGGTCGTACTTGTCCCTGAGCTTGTCAAAGGGCTGGAGGATTCGCGTCACTGGGTCCACAATGTCCACATAGTGGAACAACCTTCTATCTATCCAATGTCTCACCACTGAGGGGGACATGCCTATCTCGAGGGCGGGCGTTAGCAAGAAGGACATGAGAGGAGAGGCCCGAGAGTAAAGGCCGAACCGAGCTGCGCACGTGGTCCATATCTGTCTAGTAAAGAGAATCGGGCCAAGCGTGGAAGAGGAGGGAATGGGGGGAGGGGCAGAAGACCACAGATAGGAGTTCGGGTGAACAGGAGCCAACCACAGTTTTTCTATCACCGCCCATACTTTAAACGTGCTTTGGGACGCCCAACCTGAGATCTGGCGCAGGTGTGTGGCCCAATAATAATGGAGGATGTTGGGGGTGGACAGGCCCCCCTGGGACTTATTATGCATCATCACTGATTTAGGCACCCTATGTCGCTTATTAGCCCATACAAAACGAAAGACCGCCGCCTGCAGTGCTTTCAGTTCACTCAGGGGGACTCGGACAGGAAGGGTTTCAAAATAATATAGGAGTTTCGGTAAAATGGTCATTTTCACCGAGGCTATGCGACCCAAGAGGGAGATATACTGGGAGGCCCACTTCCCCAGGAGAATCCTGAGATCCTTAAACAGCTGCGGAAAGTTTGCAGCATATAAAGTATCATACGAGGGTGTGAGCTTAATACCCAAATACTTTAAGGACGATGTAGACCATTTATACTTATAGTTGGCCTGCAAGTGCACTACTTGGGCTTGAGGGAGGTTAATAGGAAGGGCCTCAGTCTTAGTCGTGTTAACCTTATAACCAGACAGCTGGCCGAAAGAGGTCAGGAGGGTGTGGAGGACAGGCAAGGTAGTGAGAGGGTCCGTCAGAGACAGCAGGATGTCATCTGCAAAAAGCATAATTTTAAATTCCCTATCCCCCACCCTCACTCCCCGGATATTAGGGTTGTTCCGAATGGCACACGCCAGGGGCTCTATGCACAATGCAAATAATAACGGTGAGAAAGGACACCCCTGGCGCGTGCCATTGTGGATCTGGAAGGGACTAGACAATTGATTGGGTAATTTAACCGAGGCCGTAGGGTTAGTGTAGAGGCCATGAATTGCAGTCAGGAACGAGCCCGAGATGCCATAGTAGCGTAAGGTCTCAAAGAGGAAAGGCCAACTAAGGCGATCAAACGCCTTTTCCGCGTCCAAACTCAGCATCAGAGCCCGTCCCGTCTGCTTATTCACTGCGTCAATGAGATCTATAGCCCTGCGGGTATTATCTGCCCCCTGGCGTCCAGGCACAAAACCAACCTGGTCCTTGTGTATGAGGGTGGGGAGCCAATACCCCAGTCGGGTCGCCAACAACTTAGTATACAATTTGAGGGCAGAATTCAGTAGCGCGATCGGCCTATAGTTAGCACAGTCCGACGGATCCTTCTCCGGCTTAGGGATAAGGGTAATATATGAATGGAGAAGGGGGGTAGGCATCCGTTCCCCTCGCATAAAGGCGTTAAACAAAAGGACAAGGTGAGGTAGAAGAAGAGGAGAAAAAGTTTTATAGTAAAGATACGTAAAGCCGTCCGGGCCCGGGGCTTTGCCAGACGGCAGGGACTTCAGAATCTCCTGAAGTTCCTCCGTGGTAACTGGGGCGTTAAGCTCCTCTAGTGCCTCTGAGGGTAAGGTCGGAAGCCGACAGTCCTTCAGGAAGTCCCGTATCCGCCGCTGGCGGGCCCCAGGGTCCGAGGGCAAGGTGGAGGGGAGGGAGTACAGTTTAGAGAGAAAGTGAGAGAATACAGAGGCAATATCCCGGGGATGATACTTAGGATTGCCCATATGATCCTTGAGGACATGCGGGGTCTGAGCGGCCGAGCGGTCAGAAAGCATGCGTGCCAGCAATGTGTGGGCTTTATTCCCCTTCTCATAAAATCTCTGTTTAGAGTAGAGCAACAGACGCTCCACCTTGTGCAAGAGAAGGTCCTTTAGGCGCGCTCTAGCCGCTATGAGCTTACGCAGTGTCCCAAGGGTGGGCTGATCAGTCAACTTCCGTTCAAGTGTCGCTATCTCCGTCCTAGCAGTCTGTGCTTGTGCCTGGGTGTCTTTTTTAAGTCGGGAGCCTAGTGCGATACAGTGCCCTCTGACTACCGCCTTATGAGCCTCCCATAGGGTGGACTGCAGCCCAACCGTGCCCTCGTTTTCCCTAAAATATGTGGAAATGCATTCTTTTATAGAGTCCCTATGAATCTCAGTCTTCAAGAGTGTTTCATTTAGCCTCCAATGACAGCAGCGGTTAGGGGATAGCAGAGAGGCCAATGATATGGTGACATGGCCATGGTCCGACCAGGAGATCGGCCCTATGTAGGCACCCTTTAACAAACGCACAGTCGGCACGTTCCCAAAGAAGTAGTCGATTCTAGTATGCGTCTGACGGGGATGAGAATAGAATCTATAGGAGCGCTCCGCAGGGTGATCAATGCGCCACAGATCATAAAGATTGTGGGTACGAATTAGCTTCCTAAATTCCTTAGAAAGTCTAAGTAGTTCAGGAGATGGAGGCGTACCTGCAACAGAGTGCCTATCCATTATCCCAGACATGGGAAGGTTAAAATCCCCTCCAATCACACGTGGCGATGGTGGATAGGCAGCCACTCGCTTGAGGACCCTGCGGAGAAAGGGAATCTGAGTGCGGTTCGGCGCATACACATTACAGAGTAGAACCGGTCGCCCCTGAACAGTACCCTCCACAATAACATATCTCCCCCCTGGGTCTTGAAAGGAGGAAGTCACCTGCAAAGGGCAGTGCCGTGATATTAAAATAGCCACCCCCGCACATTTACCACCCGCCGAGGCAGAGTACACCTGAGGATACTGATGCTGGGCAAACCTAAAATTAGCAGTGTGATCAAAGTGTGTCTCCTGCAGGAAAGCTACATCGGCCTGGGCCTCCTTCAATTCTCTCAGTGCCAGTCTCCTCTTAACATTAGAATTTAGTCCTTTCACATTAATAGAGATACACTTAATCATTGGGAGCAATAAAGGGAGGATACTTGCCCATATGGAGGCTCACCCGGATCCAGGGTGCAACAAAGACCTGCAGGAGGAGTACCTTCAGTAGATTCGACCTGGCAGAGACGCTGCCGGACTGGAGATCTGTAAACTAGGACATAACTGTGGGGAGACAAGGTAGGGAAGGCAAGGGAAGACACAGGCAAGACTAACCCATAGGGGTAAAGTATTAACATTACAATGAAGGCACAAGGCCAATGCCCCATACACCAAACGTAGGGAATGGGGTAAAGAAAAAGCCAGGGAGATAAACTCACAAGGAGAAAGCCTGAACCCCAACGGAGGCGGAAGAATAGGGACAGGGGAGGAGAGAGCAGAAAGAGAATCAAACTCCGGTCTACAGAGCAGACCCACGCAGCAGAGAGAAGAAAATGCACATTTCAAAAACCAATGAGAAGACCCTAATTGCAATAAGAATACCGTTAATGCATTAAGGCAAACATAGTCGAACCCAAGTCCTCTAGCTTCAAGCTACTATGGGTTCAGGTGGGGGTCCCATGGGAGGACCTGATGACCAGGAGACAGAGTTCCAGATCGACGTCGACGCTTCTTTTGCCCCACCTGTTGCCAGACCGGAGGAAGAGGGGGGGGGCGGTGATAGAGTCCACTCCTCAATCTTGGGTACTCGGATATTCAGAGTGTCACAGAATCGAGTAAGATCCGAGAGGTCCCGCAGAACAGCAGAGCGTCCATCTTTGCGGGCAGATAAGGCAAATGGGAAGTTCCACCTATAGGTAATGTCATTGTCCCTCAGCAAGGTCAGGAGGGGGCGGAGCAAACGTCGTTTCTGCAGGGTGATCCACGAGAGATCTGGGAATAGCTGAATTGGGGCCCCATCAAACTCCAGATTATGCATATTTCTTGCCGTGTTCATTATACGCTCCTTCAGCTGAAAATCATGCACACAGCAAATTACGTCCCTGGGAACACCAGAGGAGGACCGTGGCCGTAGGGCCCTATGAGCCCGATCAAGCTTCACTTTGTGGGATGCTGGCTTCCCCAGGATGGAGTTAAAGATAGCCTCCAGAGTCTCAGGTAGATCCTCATCTCGCGTAGCCTCTGGTAAGCCCCGAACCCTTACATTATTCCGCCTCCCCCTATTGTCCAAATCCTCAAGGTGTCTTTGCATGTCGCTCAGGGCGGAAGTTTGGGAGCAAACCGTGGATTGTAATTGTGCTATATAGCCCCTGGTAGCGTCATGATCATCCTCTAGAGTCTCCATTCTAGTCGTAATCAGCTGGATATCCTTTCGCACTTCAGATATTTCAATACACGCTTTCTTGACCTCTGAAATCAATGAAAGGAAGTCATTTTTTGTAGGGAGTTGAGATAGGAGGTGGCGGACATCTTGCATGGAGGCCCCTTTAGGGGTGAGAGAGTCAGTGTCCGAGTCCTGGGCCATGGGCCAAATCCCTGAGGGAGAGCTATCCGCCCCCAGCGGGTATAGGGGGTCAGCAGGGGAGGCATGGATCTCAGCAGCTACATGGGTGAGAGCCCGTGTGGCCAGGCGCCCTTTTTCAGCTCTCTGTGATTTAGGCTGGGAAGCCATGGTAGAGCTATAGGCTTGGGCCTCAGTGATGGAGGCTGCACGTAGTGAGGGGGGGGGAGTCCCCTTTATCAGCCCTGAGAGGGTTAATGGTGGGCAATCCGGTCTGTCAGGCCGATGGAAGGGTTGCAGGAGCTGAGTGGGGGTGCCCAGCAGGTGCACACTATCTGGTGAGCCGCAGTGAGGCACAGTCCCTAGCCTCCGTGCAGGGGATCGTGGTGGCACAGTTCTCAGGGGGGGAGATGGCGGGCTCCCACCACGACAGTTCCCCCCTGCTCTCTCCTCAGATGGGGTGGGCAACAGAGAGCCACCGACCGCGGGAGTCAGCGCAAGGAAGCCGGTCTGCTTGTCCGGGCTGCTTCCGTGCAGGTCACCCAGCCGGCACTGCGTTCGTCCCACGTGACGGCAAGATGGCGCCGGGCCCGGAGCCGAGGGGTCTTCTGGCGCCTGCCGAGGAGAGGGCTGCGTGGGAAAAGCCGGGGTGCTTGGAGGGGTCTCCCCCGCTGTCGGAGCTCCCGCTCGTCCGTGGGGTAAGTCAGCAGCAGGGGGATCAGTGCGGGGCCGGGTGCGGGCTCTCCTCGATCTCCGCAGCGCTGAGGGAGGAGGGCTAGGGGAGAGAGGGGCCGCGGTACTGAGGCGGGCAAAGTACCTTTTTATGGGTGAGACCCCCGAACCGGCTCTGGGGGTAGCGGAGGGTGCCTTTGAGGACTTCCTGGTAGATTTCCCCATGTACTGGGTGCCTTAGGAGTGAAGGGGTCTTCTGTGTAAGCTGCGTGGGTCAGGAGCTCTCCTCTGCACGTCCTACTCCATCGGCTGCTCGCTCCGCCTCCCTGGGCAATGAATTTTTGGTTAGTTCCTCTGATTCCTTGGTTACCACCTTAAGGGAAACATTGACACTATCTGTGCCCCATTACGGTGGCATCTTGATTTGGGTTGCATAGGGGACACCCAAACCAGGCAGCTCCTTTAGAGTAGGTGTGTCATTCTAGAAAGACCTTACCAATTATCTAACCATAGGAGCTTACCTGCAGGGACGTTCTTGGCATTTCTGGGGCCCCAAGCGAAGTTATGTCTGGGGGCCCCCCCCCTCCAAAACAATAGACCGCTGTGTGTTGCCCCCAGTAGTATATACCCCTTGTGCGCTACCGCCAGTAATATATACTCCTTGTGTGCTGCCCCCAATAGTATATACCCCTTGTTTGCTTCCCCCAGTAGTATATTGACCCCTGTCTGTTCCCCCAGTTATATAAACCCCCCCGTGTGCTCCCCCAGAAGTATATAGACCTCCTGTGTGCTGCCCCAGTTGTATATAGACTTCCTGTGTGCTGCCCCCAGTTGTATATACCCCCTATGTGCTCCCCCACTAGTATATAGGCCCCCTGTGTGCTCCCTCAGGGGTATTTAGCCCCCCTGTGTGCTCCTCCATTTGGATATAGACCTCCTGTGTGCTCCCCCACTTGGATATAGACCCATGTGTGCTCCTCCAGTAGTATATAAACCCCCTGTGTGGTTCCCCCAGTAGTATATAGACCCCCTGTGTGCCCCACCAGTATTATATAGACCCCTTGTGTGCTGCACCAGTAGTATACAGACCCCTGTGTGCTCCCCCAGTTATATATAGACCACCTGTGTGCCTCACAAGTAATATATAGACCCCCCTGTATGTTCCCCCAGTAGTATATAGACCCCTGTGTGCTCCCCCAGTAGTATATAGCCCCCCGTGTGCTCCCCCACTTGGATATAGACCTCCTGTGTGCTCTCTAAGTTGTATATAGACCCCATTCTGCTGCCCCAAGTAGTATATAGACCCCCTGTGTGCTCCCCCTGTTATATAGCCCCCCTGTGTGCTCCCCCCATTTATATAGACCCCCGATGTGCGCTCCCCCAGTTAAACAGACCCCTGTGTGCTCCCCCTCCCATATAGTATATAACACAATAAAACAAACACTTATACTCACCTGGGTCCGGGCGTCTCCTCTTCTCTTCACTCTTGTGGCCGCAGGAAGAGTTTTCCGTGCGATCACAAGAGGCCGCGCTCCCCTTGTCCTGGCACCGATGCTCCAGTGATGTCACTTGAGCACCGGCACCACAAGGACAAAGCTGCCACTTGTGACCGCAGGGAAAACCCTTCCTGCGGCCACAAGAGTGACTGACAGGAAGGGAGCCAATGTTTCCCGCCCTGTCAGTGCTGCTGCATGTAACTATGAGCGCTCATTACGAGTGCTCATAGTTACAGTTCAGATGGCAGCAGCGAGCGGGGCAGCGGCCCTGTCCAGCGGTCTTGAGCACAAGAGCGGGGCGTGGGGGCCCCCCTGGATGTTGGGGGCCCCAAACGATCGCTTGGGGTGCTTGGTGCCAAAGACCACCACTGCTTACCTGCACAATGACTAGACACCTACATCATATGGTTATAATGGATATATACACCTGTAAATTATTTGAACCAGAAATATACTAAGTTCATACATTTTTGTAATTTCTTGATATACTATATATTATAGTATAGTCAGATTTGTTATCCAGGAGCCAGAAAAAGCTGGGAAGCACTGTACTCTGACCCAGAAAGTCTCCCTCACCTTCCAAATCATAGCAGATCCACTTCAGGCTGGGGCTTACATCAGGGTACAGGACTGTGGAGGAAATCTCTTCATAGCTGTAACCCCTCTCTCCCCGGACAGAGACTCTCTGTCAGTCCTTGTGTTTCACATCCTCTGCATTTATGCTATAATGTGCCTGAACTCACACTCAGCTATACACACTGCTGCTATAATGTGCCCGCACTCACACTCAGCTGTACACACTGCTGCTATAAAAAAGTTTCTGTCTCTGTCCTCCTGCACAGCTCTGATTCTCACTTCCTGATTGGTCCATGCTGAGCACACACCCCTTCCCCATTGCTGTCATGTGACCACACAGACCTCTGACAGCAGCCCTACTTCTCTATTCTTGCCTGTTATACTACGCTACTGCATTATGTGGATCTGCTGTTCCATCCTGTATCTACAAACTGCTGCTGTTCTTTCAGGATTATGACGACATCTTAGTGAGGTAAAATTTGATCTCAATAACATTCTACCATTTATTTATATGGGTCTGTTTTTCCCCAACCCTCTCCTCGTGAGCTAGAGGCTTGGCTGTCATATTTGTGACTGTGATTCTTTGGATCTGCACATCCATGTCTCTATAGCTCTGGCTGAAGCTCTAATTATGTGTCACCTGTGTGTGCAGTGTGAAGATTCATCCATTCATTTCTATGGGGCGCTCTTCCTTCTCCCCCTCCCCTTCTGTACATCTGGCAAGAAATGAACCCTCGCTCCAACCTTCCCGACACCCAATGTACAATATTTGTGTGCCACATTTGGGGTCAGACAGTTCAGGCGTTTGTAAATCTGTGGAGGACAGATGGACAGACATTCATAAGGCTACGTCACTGCACTGCTAGGGCGGTTCAGAGAGGGGTCACCATTAGCTGACGCAGGCCGATAGACACACCCAGCTAATTAACCATTTAAATGCTGCCATCAGAATTGTATTCTAACAGGATACCGTCATTAGCATCAGATGGGTGAATCGTCATGTGAATCTAGCCTTAGGACTGTATTACTCAGCCTGTTCACTTTAGTAAACCATCTGCTAGATCGATGCTCGTTTACTGAGCCTATTACACGGCTCGATTATCATGCAGCAAGGGCTGTATATATACAATTCGCGATGAATGTGCAGCCCTTGCCAGGGCCGTATTAACAGCTGCTGCTGTTCTAGGCACTAAACCTGAAGACGCCCCATCTTGGCGAGCATGGAGGAAAGTGTTTTCGACCACATGCATTTCTCTACATGAAGAAAAATTGTCTGAATCGAATTTTTCATGGTTTTTATCTGCTTATACCATAAATTTCCACGTTGAATCAATGATTAGAGCCGTCTTTATATTGTCTGAAGGTATTCTCACCACAGGATTGGTAGATTGGTAGGTAATAGCTCCCGGCGTTACAGCCATACCAGACCTGAACAACACCTCCACACCAAACCTGACCATACCTTCCCCCCTACCCCCCTCAAAAAGACACCAGATTTACTGACAAGTCTGAACAGGAGGTGAGAGACTAACAAAATAAAAACAAAAAAAAAAAGTTGTTTTCTCTCTCCCCCCCCCCCCCCCCCCCCCCGCTCCCTGGTGCTGCCCTAGGCACCGGACCACGGGTGCCTAGTGGTAAATACGGCTCTGGTCCTTGCTTTAAAAGTGTAATAAGTTACCTTTACACGCTCCCCGATGCCTTCCTGGCTTCTCCCCGTAGCTGCCTGTGCAACTTCAGAGCCGGTCTCTAAAGTGACAGGCTGCTCAGCCAATCACTGTCTGCGGCGGTCCTGTCCCAGCCAGTGATTGTCTGAGCAGCCTGTCACTTCAGAGACCGGCTCTGAAGTTGCATAGATGGC
Source organism: Dendropsophus ebraccatus (assembly GCF_027789765.1). Taxonomy (NCBI): domain Eukaryota; kingdom Metazoa; phylum Chordata; class Amphibia; order Anura; family Hylidae; genus Dendropsophus; species Dendropsophus ebraccatus. Next base: position 25,812,469 of record NC_091456.1, on the reverse strand, counting down.
TGGAGGGAGAAGCAAGGAAGACAATGGTAGCGGGGACAGGTAATGTATATGTGGTGTCCCACTAGGGGTGTTACTTTTATCCACACTCTGCGCAAAGTCTGTACTTTTTGTGGTCTTATCACAGTCCAAGCAGTATTTAAGGATGACCACTAGATGCTGCTGTATTGTGTGTTTAAGTGTGGAAGCTGCACAGCTGAAGTGTCTCAAAGGGTTATTGTTTTTTTTGTGTACCGGAATCTGCAAACCAGTAGGATCTTTGCTTTCTTCTGTCCTATCACCTCGTATCTTTCTGCTCCTGTTACACTCTTTCCACCCAACCACAGCGCACCTAACACGTTGGACAGGAAGTGATTCACGCAGGAAAGAGGAAGAGTAGTCTAGTCTTAGTTAGTACCCCGCATAGGTAGGAAGCAGGACAGTGCTCTCGTACAAACTTTTCTCTCAGTGTCTATACACAGCACTATGCAGAGCTAAAGCCTCTTAGGAGAGGACCAGCCTACAGATCATCTCAACCCACGCCGTGGAATAGGAGTTACATAGTGCAGGACAGTATCCAATAAAGAGCCAAAGAGCTAGGAACTCATCCGGGTGGAGCAAAGTTACTATAAAGTCGATGAACTCCATCTCGCAGCGCGAGTGTCAGCCAGGAAACCCTCAGCACTCTGCTAAACCCAGGTAACAAGGTCTGGGCCCTGTGTCACCTATTAGTACAGTTCAGCCAATGCTAGGGGGCATAAGGTGGTGTGAAGATCCTAGGAAGGACAGAACAGAGGCACAGGTTTTCTCATTCTTCTTATTCTACAAGTATCCTTCTCTACACTCCAACATCCCGGCAGAGCACATTACTACTCGGGTTGAGACTCTCAAGGCACTCTCCTCCACTACGCTACCTCAGCACAACTTTACCAACTTTTCTACTTCCTACTCGGCACTTATCACGCAGATCTGGTGGCTCTATGTTCAAGTATTTATTGGAACTTTGTCAAGTGTATCTCTCTTCTGTATTACCTGCTACACCTTTGCAAGTAGTAAATCAACTCAACTTTATCTTGGAATCTGTGATTATTCGCTATCACCTGCAAAGCACCTTCACAGCAACCTTAAGACATCTCCCCTTTCTGTGGGTGGCGAGTCCTACTACACAGGAGGGTCATTACACCGCTCTGGCCATCTGTGACAACAACATCCGTGACGACACTATCCCAAGGGACCCGGTAGCAACCCGACAGGACACCGACCACAGGGGAAAAGGGTACAACCGGCCTTACACCTTAAAAGCAGGTGTGCCATCACACCTATATTTCCCCTGGCACTAGCGTCTTGTGACAAAACCCAAAGGTCCAGCTGTATCTCGGCCATCCACCACTGTAGTGGCGTCACACTTCCATCCAGCAAGTGTCTCACCACTACAACATCATCTAGGGGCTCACCACATATATATGTTATTATTTCTTCACAGATTCCTCAGCCGTGCATAGCAATGCGTTGTCAGCGGCCGATAATTTTAAGTCTGGACTAGAGATGAGCGAACCTTGAGCATGCTGGAGTCGATCCGAACCCGAACTTTCGGCATTTGATTAGCGGTGGCTGCTGAACTAGGATAAAGCACTAAGGCTATGTGGAAATCATGGATATAGTCATTGGCTGTATCCATGTTTTCCAGACAACCTTAGAGCTTTATCCAAGTTCAGCAGCCTCGGCTAATCAAATGCCGAACGTTCGGGTTCGGATCGACTCGAACCCGAACCCGGCTCGCTCATCTCTAGTCTGGACCAAAAGACACGATCAGCCATTGATCGTTGTCATTAGCTGATTGTTGTCTCTATTACAGAGAGTGATTATTTAAGAGATGTGGACTTGGGTTGGTAGTATGCTACTGTGCAGCAAAACCGAACATGGTTTACCACAAATCGCTGTGGTGTCACTGAAAGTACAGTTGTAGCACATTAAAACCATGAGTTTTACCTGTACTTGCTGTGAAATGGTTTGCAGTAAAGTGAGTTTGGTTTGCAGTAAAGTGAGTTTGGTTTGCCGATTGGTTCTCAGGTGTGCTGCACATAACCGCCCCATAGCTGCAGTGTGTAAACCCAGCCTCAATGCATCCAAGTTTATGAAATAGCCTGAGTTTCCTGACCTCATGGTGTCCTCTCATTACAGCTATATTAACTATTTATGGGTGGGATCACCTTGCAGAACGATTAGGTTTTTGTGCCAGCGCTCTGCACCACCCAGCATATGATCCCCTCTTTCCACTTTCATTTTTAATGAGAACAGAAGAAGCTTTCTCTGGCGTTAAAAGCAATAATGCGAGGCGTTGAGAAAGTTACTAATATAGTCAGCACTCGAGGAATCCTATTCCAGGGCATTTCTGGTGGCTCTTTCATGGCCAAGTTCTAGGGACTATTGCAAATGGTTAGTCTATGATACTGATATCAATGTGCAGTCCAAATAAATGTCATGGTGAATGTAATATTGGGCAGTTGGGTAAATGAAGTATGATATTTTACATTTGTAAAGTTGTTGTTGTTTTTCTATTATACAATGTAATGTATTATCATATGTAGATAAAGATATTTAAAAGGTAACTATAAAGTTTTGCGGGCGTCAGAATACACTGTGGAAAAACCTGCTGCACCACTCCCTCCATGCTCCCTATGCAGGCATGTGACAGGTACGGGTGTCTTCCAGCAGCACTTTTGACAGCATTGCCTGCCGCCCACAAAACTTTATAGTTACCCTTTAAATATATCAATCACTCTTTATTTATTATTATATATTAATATATTATTATTATTACCTGCTCTCCAGACAGGAAAAATATACCACTTCCTGCAGGACATACAGCAGCAGATAAGTACTGGAAGACTTGAGATTTTTTTAATAGTAGTAAACTTCAAATCTCTGACACTTTCTGGTACCAGTTGATTTGAAAGATTTTTTTTTGTGAACCATCGCTTTTCTCTTCCCTTTTTCATTGAGCAAATAAAAAATTTCTGACAAAGAGTTAAAAATCCCTAATTTTCAAAGCACACGGACTCCTGCATCACAATTTGGACACAAGGCAATTTAAAGTGAACCTGTCACCTAACAATGTTGATATGACAGAGGCATGGCTGTGTCGTTTGCCTGTCAACATACAGTAGTGCTGACATATACAATACACTGTAGAAGTGTAGTAATAGTGCAGTGTATTGTAAGGCTATGTTCACACAATGTCAAATAAAGGGAAAAGAGGTCCTTTATTGGCGTGATTTAACTGACTGCAATGCATTGAAGTCAATGGGATGATGGACATCCAATGCTCACAGTATATAAAATGATGGACGTTATCTGTACGTCAAAATAATGATCATGTCAATTATTTTCAGACATCTATCGCAAACAGCGATAAACAGCGTTATTTTTTAGTTGTTCACACGCAGTTTTTCTTTTTTTCACCGTCCTTTCTATGTTTTTACTATTAAATTCAATGGACTCTTCAATTAAAGGCACAGCCAAAGACCAATTAGTTCACCTAAACTAGAATAGTTTAGGGTCCGTTTACACACACAAATTATCTGACAGATATCTGACAGATTTTTGCAGCCAAAGCCAGGAATGGACTATAAACAGGGAACAGGTCATAAAGGAAAGACTGAGATTTCTCTTTTTTTCAACTCCATTTCTGGTTTTGGCTGCAAAAATCAGGCAGATATCTGTCAGATAATCTGTGTGTGTAAACGGACCCTTACCAACAGCCATCACTGCACTGACGGGCAAAATAACGGACTTCATTTTGAGTTTGCAATTAAGCATAAAGAAAAATCCCCCCCAACCCTCCCCAAAATGTATTGTATTACCATATCTATGTACCCAAGAAATAAAAAGCAATATATAGGAGCACCCACAATAAATAATAAAAAGTGTATTCAATGATATACCAAAAAATTACATATTTTATTGAACTTCATTTACATACATTTAAAAACACTTAAAAAAAACCCAACATGGGTGAACCACAACATGGAAGTTGATAGGAATGAATACAACCCCCACTGACCAATAAGAATGTAAATATATAGACAGAACCCCATATATCATAAACTGTGCTCGGGAATAGACCGTGGGAACTGGGCAGCAGTTCAAAAAAAGGATACAGAATATTAAACTGGCTTATTTTTTTCTGATATTTAGGAATTATAGGGTAATGTGTATTTATACACAGAAGCCTTAGTAGCTGATAAAGATGTACATGCTCTGTTCTGTTCTGGTAATAAGCAGGGGCGCCGCAATCATGAGGCGACCTGAGTAGTCTGCCTCAGGCGGCGCCACCAGCTGTCATCATGGGGGCGGCATTCAGTGGCAGATTATAATATGAGCGGTTCGGGCGGCCGCCCACATTATAATCCGCCACTGACTGTACCCAGGGCCGCTTTAACCAGAGGGCACATGGTGCACGTGCACCGGGCCCCCTGGTTAAAGGGGCCCCCCTGAGCAGGCCGGCCGTTGCTATGTGCGACCAATGCGGTCGCACAGGGCTCCGGCCACCAGCCTGTCAGGGGGAAGCGCCATGGATGGGTAATCTACTTACCCCTCCATGGCGCCCCCTGCAGGGCCCCCCCGTCCGCCGCTGCCCCCGTCCGCTGCTGCTGCGGCGCTTCAGCGCTGCAGCAGCAGCGACACTGACAGAGAGAGAGCCATTGGCTCCCTCCCTGTCAGTCACTCACTCTTGTGGCCGCACTTCCTGCGGTCACAAGAGGCCGCGCTCTCCCTCTAGCGCCCGACGTCACTGGAGCGTCGGCGCGAGGGTAAGGGGAGTGCAGCCTCTTGTGACTGCTGCAGTGCGGCCACAGGAGGGAAGAGAAGAGGAACGCGTGGACCCAGGTGAGTAACAGTGTTTGTTTTTTTCAATGTTATATGGGAGGGGGAGCTATATACTATTGGGGAGCACAGGGGGCTATATACTATGGGGGAGAACAGGGGGCTATATACTATGGGGGAGAACGGGGGCTATATACTATTGGGGAGCACAGGGGAGCTATATACTATGGGGGAGCACAGGGGAGCTATATACTATGGGGGAGCACAGGGGAGCTATATACTATGGGGAGCACAGGGGGCTATATACTATGGGGGAGAACAGGGGGCTATATACTATGGGGGAGAACGGGGGCTATATACTATTGGGGAGCACAGGGGGGCTATATACTATGGGGGAGAACGGGGGCTATATACTATTGGGGAGCACAGGGGGCTATATACTATGGGGGAGCACAGGGGGCTATATACTATGGGGGAGAACAGGGGGCTATATACTATGGGGGAGAACGGGGGCTATATACTATTGGGGAGCACAGGGGGCTATATACTATGGGGGAGAACGGGGGCTATATACTATTGGGGAGCACAGGGGAGCTATATACTATGGGGGAGCACAGGGGAGCTATATACTATGGGGGAGCACAGGGGAGCTATATACTATGGGGAGCACAGGGGGCTATATACTATGGGGGAGAACAGGGGGCTATATACTATGGGGGAGAACGGGGGCTGTATACTATTGGGGAGCACAGGGGGGCTATATACTATGGGGGAGAACGGGGGCTATATACTATTGGGGAGCACAGGGGGCTATATACTATGGGGGAGAACGGGGGCTATATACTATTGTGGAGCACAGGGGGCTATATACTATGGGGGAGCACAGGGGGCTATATACTATGGGGGAGCACAGGGGGCTATATACTATGGGGGAGCACAGGGGAGCTATATACTATGGGGGAGCACAGGGGGCTATATACTATTGGGGAGCACAGGGGAGTTATATACTATGGGGGAGCACAGGGGAGCTATATACTATGGGGGAGCACAGGGGAGCTATATACTTTGGGGGAGCACAGGGGGCTATATACTATGGGGGAGCACAGGGGGCTATACACTATGGGGAAGAACGGGGGCTATATACTATTGGGGAGCACAGGGGGCTATATACTATGGGGGAGCACAGGGGGCTATATACTATTGGGGAGCACAGGGGAGCTATATACTATGGGGGAGCACAGGGGGCTATACACTATGGGGGAGCACAGGGGAGCTATATACTATTGGGGAGCACAGGGGAGCTATATACTATTGGGAAGCACAGGGGGCTATATACTATGGGGGAGCACAGGGGAGCTATATACTATGGGGGAGCACAGGGGAGCTATATACTATGGGGGAGCACAGGGGAGCTATATACTTTGGGGGAGCACAGGGGGCTATATACTATGGGGGAGCACAGGGGAGCTATATACTATGGGGGAGCACAGGGGAGCTATATACTATGGGGAGCACAGGGGGCTATATACTACTGGGGAGCACAGGGGGCTATATACTATGGGGGAGCACAGGGGGCTATATACTATGGGGGAGCACAGGGGGTTATATACTATTGGGGAGCACAGGTTAGCTATATACTATTGGGGAGCACAGGGGCTATATACTATTGGGGAGCACAGGGGAGCTATATACTATTGGGGAGCACAGGGGTCTATATACTATGGGGGAGAGCACAGGGGGCTATATATTATGGAGAGCACAGGGGGGCTATATACTATTGAGGGGGAGCACAGGGGGGCTATATACTATTGGGGGAGAGCACAGGGGGGCTATATACTATTGTGGGAGAGCACAGGGGGGCTATATACTATTGGGGGAGAGCACAGGGGGCTATATACTATTGTGGGAGAGCACAGGGGGGCTATATACTATTGTGGGAGAGCACAGGGGGGCTATATACTATTGTGGGAGAGCATAGGGGGGCTATATACTATTGGGGGAGAGCACAGGGGGGCTATATACTATTGTGGGTGAGCACAGGGGGCTATATACTACTGGGGAGAGTGCACAGGGGGGCTATATACTAATGGGGGAGCGCACAGGAGGGCTGTATATAACTGGAGGAGCACATGAGGGTCTATATACTACAGGGACACCTTAAAACTATGGAGGCACAGAGGGGTGTAACTATGTAGGAGTACAGAGGGGTGTAACTACTGTATAGGGGTACAAGGGACCTAACTACTGTATGTGTTGGAGCCTAAAATATTTGTCTGGCAGATTCTGGAGAGAAGATTCACAGCCAGGAGAAGACTTCAAGGTGGCCCACGCTGGATGGAGAGAAAAAGAAAAGGTGACAGACTCTGATCGGAGAAGACGCCTCCGGTGAGTCACTGGATGTAACTTCACTCTGTTATAGGCTTGTACTGATAGGGGTCATGGTGTGGCGGTATTATGTAATGGTATCAATGGTGATATCTTTCTGTTTTGTTTAGTGCAGTTTTTATGTAATATGTAATCACTGAATGGTGGAAATAGTGTTATAAGGTAACTACTGTATGTATTGGGGCTCTTGATACAGTGTGGGGGCAAATTCAGTACATTATACAATGTGCAGAAAGGTAAGGGGGGGCCCACTCTTGAGGGCTGTGCACTGGGCCCACCAATGTATTAAAACGGCCCTGACTGTACCATGTACTGGAGCCCCCCCGCCCCCGGGCAGTATCTGTAATGAGATGCTGTGAGCGGGGGAGACTGTATTCATAAGCGCCGCGCTGTACTAAATCAGCCGCGCGGTGCTGATACTACAGCGCGGCGCTTATGAATACAGTCTCCCCCGCTCACAGCATCTCATTACAGATACTTCCCGGGGGCGGGGGGGCTCCAGTACATGCATTCCATGTCCGTGATCCGTCAGGATCACGGAACGTGGGAATGCAGCCTTAGTCCCCCGGCTGATGTGCGGCTGCCCGGGGTGTCCCGTCCTGTCCCCGGCAGCGCGCGCATCAGAGAGCTCCCCGTGCGCCGGAAGTCACAGGCACAGGCGCACGGGGAGCTCTGTGATGCGCGCGCTGCCGGGGACAGGACGGGACACCCCGGGCAGCCGCACATCAGCCGGGACCAGACCAGAGAGGCTCGACGGGGGAACGGAGGGCAGGTGAGTTGTGTGCTGTTTTTTGTTTTTGTTTTATCTGCTGTGCAGGGGGGGGGGAGAGGGGGACCATCTATAAGGTAGGGGGGGAAGGGGGCCATCTATAAGGGAGGGGGGAAAGAGGGGGACGATCTATAAGGGAGGGGGGAAAGAGGGGGACGATCTATAAGGGGGGGGGATCATCTATAAGGGAGGGGGAGAGGGAAGAGGGGGACCATCTATAGGGGGGGGGCATCTATAAGGGAGGGGGGAAAGAGGGGGACCATCTATAAGGGGGGGGCCATCTATAAGGGAGGGGGGAAAGAGGGGGACCATCTATAAGGGAGGGGCGGGAGGGGGACCGTCTATAAGGGGGGGGAAGAGGGGGACCATGTATAAGGGGGAGAGGGGGACCATCTATAAGGGAGGGGGAAAGAGGGGGACCATCTATAAGGGGGCATCTATAAGGGAGGGGGGAGAGGGGGACCATGTATAAGGGGGGGAGGGGGACCATCTATAAGGGAGAGGGGACCATCTATAAGGGGGGGGGGGGAAGAGGGGGACCATCTATAAGGGGGGGGGGAAGAGGGGGACCATCTATAAGGGGGGAGAGAGGGAAGAGGGGGACCAACTATAAGGGGGGGGGGAAGAGGGGGACCATCTATAAGGGGGGAAGAGGGGGACCATCTATAAGGGAGGGGAAAGAGGGGGACCATCTATAAGGGAGGGGGGGAGAGGGGGACCATCTATAAGGGAGGGGGGAGAGGGGGCAGTAGTGGATTATAATGTGGGCGGATTGACGGGGGGGGGGGGGGGGCGTCATTCTATAGTTCGCCTCGGGCAGCAGAGAGGCTAGAATCACCCCTGGTAATAAGTAGTTGGATAAAGCTTATAACGTAATTTGTAAAGGGCAACAGTGGCCAAGTTTGACACATTTGATGTTAACTGTGAACCAATGCATCAACCAGGTGAGCAATTCCATCTCACTTGAGAGCATAATCGTGTCCTGAAGGGTCTCCACGAATTCTTATAAGACATGAGGATTCAGGTAATATGAAGTACGCTGGGCTATACAGTCACGTTTCTCCTTCACTAACACGTTATTCTTTTAGTTTGTTCACCCTTTGTTACAGTAAATCTGGCCATATAGGATCCATTGATAACTAACCCAGAAATATAGGGAGCTGTTATAAGTTTCTGATCAATGAAGCCAATTCACTGTACATGTTGGTTCATTAGTCCAAAATTTTTTTTTAAGCTCCATCAAAAAAGGAACATGCACAAATTACAGTTCTGTTCCTCTCCGCAGAAATCTTTAGTAAAAGCAGAAAGCTTTAGACGTTATGTAGAGAAACCAAAGCATAAGTATTCGTTTACACAGAGAGATTTATCTGACAGATTTTTGCAGCCAAGAACAGACTATAAACATAAAGTAAAACATTAGATTTCTCCTCTTCTCCAATACATTCCTGGTTTTGGCTTCAAAAATCTGTCAGATAAATCATGTGTGCATCTAATTTATTGCTTACATGTTTCGTATGTCCCCTGTTTAGATGCCCCAGCGCACCTGTAACTAATTATAATTGGAGGCACAGCTCATCAATCAAGAACTACAGAATAAATATCACTGTTATACCAATCTGCTGACCAACAGTACACTAATGTCATATATCATAGATGGTGAATACCAAATCTCTAGTCTTAACCACATTTTTGGTTTCGCACCTATATATATATATATATATATATATATATATATATATATATATATTAGGGGGGGGGTCCAAAAACACCAGAAAAAAAAATAAAAACAAGCACACACAGTACAGTCATGGCCAAAAGTTTTGAGAATGATAAAAATATTAATTTTTACAAAGTCTACTGCTTCAGTTTTTAAAATGGCAATTTGTATATACTCCAGAATGTTATAAAGAGTGACCAGCTTGACAGCAATTACTTGCAAAGTCAATATTTGCCTAGAAAATGAACTTTATCCCCCAAAACACATTTCAACATCATTGCAGCCCTGCCTTAAAAGGACCAGATAACACCGTTTCAGTGATTGCTCCATTAACACAGGTGTGGGTGTTGATGAGGACAGGGCTGGAGATCAGTCTGTCATGATTAAGTAAGAATGAAACAACTGGACACTTTGAAAGGAGGCTGGTGCTTGGCATCATTGTTTCTCTTCTGTTAACCATGGTTATCACTAAAGAAACACATGCAGTCATCATTGCACTGCACAAAAATGGCCTAACAGGGAAGAGTATCGCATCTAGAAAGATTGCACCTCAGTCAACAATCTATCGCATCATCAAGAACTTCAAGGAGAGAGGTTCCATTGTTGCCAAAAAGGCTCCAGGGCGCCCAAGAAAGACCAGCAAGGACTGTCTCTTAAAAGTGTTTCAGCTGCGGGATCGGGCTACCAGCAGTGCAGAGCTTGCTCAGGAATGGCAGCAGGCAGGTGTGAGTGCATCTGCATGCACTGTGAGGCGGAGACTCTTGGAGCAAGGCCCGGTCTCAAGAAGGGCAGCAAAGAAGCCACTTCTCTCCAGAAAAAACATCAGGGACAGACTGATATTCTGCAAAAGGTACAGGGACTGGACTGCTGAGGACTGGGGTAAAGTCATTTTCTCTGATGAATCCCCTTTCCGATTGTTTGGCTCATCTGGAAAACAGCTTATTCGGAGAAGACGAGGTGAGCGCTACCACCAGTCTTGTCTCATGCCAACTGTAAAGCATCCTGAAACCATTCATGTGTGGGGTTGCTTCTCAGCCAAGGGAATCGGCTCTCTCACAGTCTTGCCTAAAAACACAGCCATGAATAAAGAATGGTACCAGAATGTCCTCCAAGAGCAACTTCTCCCAACCGTCCAAGAGCAGTTTGGCGATCAACAATGCCTTTTTCAGCATGATGGAGCACCTTGCCATAAAGCAAAGGTGATAACTAAATGGTTTAAGGAACAAAACATAGAGATTTTGGGTCCATGGCCTGAAAACTCCCCAGATATTAATCCCATTGAGAACTTGTGGTCAATCATCAAGAGACAGGTGGACAAACAAAAACCAACAAATTCTGACAAAATGCAAGCATTGATTGTGCAAGAATGGACTGCTATCAGTCAGGATTTGGTCCAGAAGTTGATTGAGAGCATGCCAGGGAGAATTGCAGAGGTCCTGAAGAAGAAGGGTCAACACTGCAAATATTGACTTGCTGCATTAACTCATCTACCTGTCAGTATAAGCTTTTGTTACTCATAATATGATTGCAATTATATTTCTGTATGTGATAAAAAACATCTGACAAACAGACATAAAAACCAGAGGGCAGCAGATCATGGGAAAATATAATATTTGTGTCATTCTCAAAACTTTTGGCCATGACTGTACAATAATGCTGTAATTATGGAACCCAACGTGGGGCTAGCCGGAGTTACAATATATTTGAAAGCACTTTGAAAGTACTGCTCTTTATAGAAGCTCTGCACTCTACCACCCTGAGAGATATACATGGACATGAATTGAGTAGTTATAAAGTCTACCGTGTATTCTTACTGTTGATTTTCCAACATCTGCTGGAACTTTATTATAAGCATTTACTAGTTTTTCAGTAAACAAGAAAATATTTTCTCATATTCCTTCTGTTTTTTTCAGGTTGTGTCCCCTGTTTTTGTGTTTTAACAAGTTCAACATGTTTTACCTTATTCATTATGTTCTCACCAATAGAGATGAGCGAAGCTGGAGCATGCTCGAGTCCATCCGAACCCGAACTTTCGGCATTTGATGGCTGCTGAAGTTGGATAAAGCCCTGAGGCTATGTGGAAATCATGGATATAGTCATTGGCTGTATCCATGTTTTCCAGACAACCTTAAAGCTTTATCCAACTTCAGCAGCCCCAGATAATCAAATGCCGAACGTTCGGGTTCGGATGGACTCGAACCCGAACCTGGTTTGCTCATCTCTACTCGCCAACCCTTGCTCTACATGTTTTTTTTTTATTTTGCCCATACCTCAATCATACATCTGCAGAATGCAGGTGTTACATTGAGGGCTGGCTGGGATCTGTAATGCAGCAAACTAGCACTAGTGGGTCACTGTAGCTTGAGTGAAGGCTGAGACCCTGGGGCCCCCCTTTGGCTAACACAGCTGTGGTGATAGGGGGACTGGACAAGTGTTGTGGGTGATGATAGTTCCTTAGGGCACACCCAGCTGATGGTACCTTGGGGTGCCCCGGATGTTATGCAGGTTTAGTGTTAGCTGAGACACTGGAAGATGAAAGAATGAGACCAGAGATGAGTGTAACAGCTCACTTTATTCTCAGCCAGCAGTATATCCATATACAGGAAGGCACAGTCCTTTAAGGCCGTGTTTCTACATACGCATTTGAATGTGTTCTAAATGCAATTAAAACCACCTCCCTTTTTCTTTCCTAATAGCTGCGCAATGTTATCGGGATTATCGTCAACATTGCGCGGACATTCTGAACACCAACATGGAAACATACAGCAACAGATGGAAAGTTAAAACTAACTATTTCCTAAGAGGTTAGAAGTCCTTAAAGTGACAGAACTAGGACCAGTTGGCTCCCAGCAATAGAAAATGTCCAAACTTGACCAAAGGTCCAGTAGGGTTTTGAATTGCCCTGTTACCCTCTTATACTAGAAGACATGTGACACTGGTCTTCCTCTCTTAAGGCCCTATTTCACGGGCCGACTGAGAGGAGCAAACGAGCGCTATTAGCTCCTCGTCTTCCGTGCGGAGTAGCGGCGGCAGCGAGTGGGTGAGTCTGGGGTGGGGGGCGCTGGGAGGGGTGGGGGGCCGCTGGGAGGGGTGGGGGGGCTGCCCGGGTGGTCGCTAGATCGTCCAGGCAGCCCATAGCATACAGCAGCGGTCTGCTGCCGCTGCTCCTGTTCCACGGAGCGACGGCAGCAGATCGTTGCTGTATGAGTCGTTTATCTTTCAACATGAAAGACAAACAACGCAACGATGAGCCGACATGAACGATGTCGGCTGATCGTTGCCTTCTATTCCACGGGACAATTATTGGCCGTAACTAGCCACTCGTGACTAGTCACACCTCTCTGCCTGTCAACGCGCAGTGCGGGCATGATTGACAGGCAGAGAGACACGTTAGTGGCCTCTCTGCCTGTCAATCATCCCCATTATGCGAGCTGCACAGTAGATCTATACAGCACAATCCTGCTGATTTGTTCCCTTTAAAGGTAATGTATCACATAGATTTTTTTCTACTGATCAGAGCCCGGTACTGAAACATTAAATTTTTCTAATCTGTTTCTATTTTCTACTTTTCTATTCAAACTCAGTGTCCCAGTGCTGTAGAGTAACAGCTAACTACAAGGCCAACCTACTGCCTTTTAAAAAGCCAAATCATAAGTATAACTTACACATCAGTATAATGTCACCAAATGTGTATAATATACTTAAACTATCTGTTTCCTTCCATATACCACCTGGCCAGGTCTTATTTTCTGTGTCTCATCACTAGTAACATAACACAGGGTTCACTAAGCAGTCACAGCCCATTTGGTAGAAATGATACACCAGTTCAGCAGACACTTTAGATCCACATGTATATCTGTATGGGCATGAAGGAGGTAACAGAAAATTCACTAGTATTTAGTAACATGTTACAGGAATAGGATCAGTTTCCGTTTAATTAAATACACTATACGGTACATTGCCCCAAGACATTTCCAGTACATCACTGACAGCACTGGTTAGGATATCAAGCTCATTTCACTATGTTTCTCTAATGTCTGGTCTCTGTGGACCCCTGAGCACCCTATTCTCTTTTGTTCTGGTCATATTGGATTTACTATTTCTATTTATCTCACAATTATATTATTTATCTGTTGGCCATGGAGACATAACAAGATTACCTCTTGAAATGTCAGGGGCCTAATGATAAGTTTAAAGGGAATCAGTCACTAGGTTTATTCCACCGTAAATGAGGGCAGCATAAACTAGCGATATAAATGTTGAACAGATCGGTGTATTACTTACATCTTACTGTTCAACTGTTCTGCTAATATGCAGGAGAATAGGATTCTTGCCACACCCCTCCTCCCACCCTCCAGCTGCTGATTGACAGTTGACTGCCTATACCCACCATGGAGAGATAACTGTCAGTCAGCAGCTGGTGGGTGGAGTTTTCTGCTTCATTTGAATATTGAGGACTACTGCGCTCATGCACATAATGGAGAGGACTACTTATTGTCCATGTTATTCAGGAGTATATCTTATAATCAGCTGCACAGAACAATGTAGGTGAGTCCCTTTAAAGGGCTTCAGTGTTTATCTGCTATATTTTCACATAAAATACATTTACAAGGGCCCAAAGTTAAAGCAATTAAAGTGGTTTGCCACCCAAATTTAACTTGTCCCCTATCCATTTTTTTATACATACCTGTAAAGCTGATGTGCACCCTTTGGCAGATCACTTATGGATCTTGTGCCATCTACTGCTGAGGCTAGTGATTGGCTACAGGGTATGCGGGCCCAACATCTTGGCAGGAAAGTTAACCCCTATTAATTATTTAATTATTTAGGTCATGGGGCAAACATGGCTGTGTGTAACAATAATAGTAACAAAGACATCTGGGCAGCAATCTCTGCATACTTGAGACGTGAATGGAAGAAATCTTTATGGCGGCCTGGGCTGGATGGAAAAGAAAACCAAAATGAATTACTCCAATAAGAGAAGACGTTACCTAATTAATTAGCACTAATTAGTTCATATTTATTTGTTGCTGGTCTGTATTGGTCTAGTCTGGCATTGCACATGGAACAAAGCCAGGTCCTGAAGGGGACCTTGGTGTTATTTGTGTGTAACATCCATTTTTGTCTAATAGTAACAAATCCCCTTATTAGTTGGGTAAGTATTTCATGTAAATTAAAGGGTCTGTCTGGAAATCTTTTGTCATGCTAAAAATAAAATAAGCACTCACCTGCTGCCGATCCCTTTTTGATGCTTTTCTAGGCTGGGTTCACACGCTGTAACTGTGCGGCTGTATTTTTTATGCGGCTGTAAATGTGCGGGTGAAACTACTGCTGTGGGAAAAAATAGACATGCGGCTCAAAACATACGGTCATTTACTTGGAAATCTGGTTCAACTAAAAATAAGAAATAAAATGTTAAGAAAGTGATGGAAACACCTCTGGATGCATCTGGGAAAGCAGGGAAACAGTTTACATGAATCGCTATTACCGGGGTTTGCGATCCTCTGCACTATAGCCGATGTCTCTCATGGTTAATATATTGAATTAATAAAACACATTTTCTTTGTAATAAAGTCACTTTTATTGTTCAATAATTAAATGTAAACGATTCCATCATTTTGCAATTAAATATACAGTTAAAATAAATATATATATAAATAAATGTATATTTATATATATATTTATTTTTTGACAGTATATTTAATTGCACAATGATGGATTCGTTAGAATTAAATTATTGAACAAAGAAACTGTATTTATTTAAACGAAAATGTGTTTTCTTCATTAAATATTAATTAGTACAGGAAGCTCTATAAGCCGTTAATTCATATGCCGGCAATAGAGCATTCTGTACTAATCATCACTTAACTTTAATGAAAACATCAAATGTTTCTTCTAATTATGTTATGACAATAGCATTATTAGAAGAAACATTTAGAATTATATGTGCGCTCAGCTGATTGGCTGTTCGGCTGAGCGCACATATAATGAGCCGGTCCGCAGCACAGTGACTTCATTGTGCTGCGGACCAGCGAAGAGGACACATCGGGGTGAGTATAGAGCTCTCCCCACCCCCTCCCCGGCACTGCACCCCTCCCAGCAAGGAAGGGGGGTCACTTAACCCCTTCCTTGCTGGGATGGGTGCAGTCTGACATCAGTCTGGCCCCCAAGGGGTTAAGGGGGATGCAATACATCCTCCCTAAACCCCTTGGGGGCCAGACTGTAAGCAGCGATCTGTAAAGATGCTGCATACTGCAAGGTGCACAACACCGCTCACAATGATGGGTGTTGTGCTCCTGTTTGTGTGTTTTTTGTGTGTTTCTCCCTTTTTGTTTTTCAGATATCGGTATCCTGGGGATTACGTCGGATTCCATGGACTACGTCGATGACCGGCGGTTGTTCTTTGAATTTTTTTTAATAAAATGGTCAATGAGGGGTGTGGGGGTGTTTTTATTTGAATAAAAAAATTTGTAAACTTGTGTCTTGTCTTTATTTCTTTACTTTATAGACTTAGTAGTGGAAGCCGTCTAATAGACGGAATCCATTACTAAGTTGGGGCCTAGTGTTAGCCGGTATAAAATGGCTAACACTAACCCCCTATTATTACCCCAGTACCCAATGCCACCAGGGGTACTGGGAAGAGCCGGGTGCCAGTGGTCCCGGAGCGTCAAAATTGGCGCTCCTGGACCGGGCGGCAGCAGGCTGGTAAGATTTAGGCTGGGGAGGGCCTAAAACAATGGCTCTTCCCACCCTGGTGTTACCAGGCTGCTGTCGTTTGGTTTTTAACCCGGCTGGTTATAAAAATAGGGGGGACCCTATGCGTTTTTTTTTTTTAAATAAATAAATAATTAAAAAAAAACGCATAGGGTCCCCCCTATTTTTATAACCAGCCGGGTTAAAAACCAAACGACAGCAGCCTGGTAACACCAGGGTGGGAAGAGCCATTGTTTTAGGCCCTCCCCAGCCTAAATCTTACCAGCCTGCTGCCGCCCGGTCCAGGAGCGCCAATTTTGACGCTCCGGGACCACTGGCACCCGGCTCTTCCCAGTACCCCTGGTGGCATTGGGTACTGGGGTAATAATAGGGGGTTAGTGTTAGCCATTTTATACCGGCTAACACTAGGCCCCAACTTAGTAATGGATTCCGTCTATTAGACGGCTTCCACTACTAAGTCTATAAAGTAAAGAAATAAAGACAAGACACAAGTTTACAAATTTTTTTATTCAAATAAAAACACCCCCACACCCCTCATTGACCATTTTATTAAAAAAAATTCAAAGAACAACCGCCGGTCATCGACGTAGTCCATGGAATCCGACGTAATCCCCAGGATACCGATATCTGAAAAACAAAAGGGAGAAACACACAAAAAACACACAAACAGGAGCACAACACCCATCATTGTGAGCGGTGTTGTGCACCTTACAGTATGCAGCATCTTTACAGATCGCTGCTTACAGTCTGGCCCCCAAGGGGTTAAGGGAGGATGTATTGCATCCCCCTTAACCCCTTGGGGGCCAGACTGATGTCAGACTGCACCCATCCCAGCAAGGAAGAGGTTAAGTGACCCCCCTTCCTTGCTGGGAGGGGTGCAGTGCCGGGGAGGGGGTGGGGAGAGCTCTATACTCACCCCGATGTGTCCTCTTCGCTGGTCCGCAGCACAATGAAGTGACTGTACTGCGGACCGGCTCATTATATGTGCGCTCAGCCGAACAGCCAATCAGCTGAGCGCACATATAATTCTAAATGTTTCTTCTAATAATGCTATTGTGATAACATAATTAGAAGAAACATTTGATGTTTTCATTAAAGTAAAGTGATGATTAGTACAGAAAAAACACACTAAGTGCCTAGAGGGATACCACTAGGTGGATACTAATCAACACACCCAATTAGGGCCAATAGCCCACACACACACCTACATGGTCCCTAAGTCTAAAATATAACTTTTAATTTGGCTTCTAATAAAAAGTATACTGTGTATCACTGCTAATTAAAACACACACACACACACCCGTCCCGTTCCTATATGTAAGTAGGTACGTCCCTAGTAGGGATAAAGTGAAGAGGGTAGCTGCAGACTATTCCCTAGTCACTATTAATAACATGTATATATAACACTGGGACGGATAGGAGTATATTAAAACAAAGACCACATAGCCCCTCGACTAGTTTCACCCAAACATGGGCGTCATCAGGTGTCATAAGCCCTCCTCCTGATGACGCCCATGTTTGGGTGAAACTAGTCGAGGGGCTATGCGGTCTTTGTTTTAATATACTCCTATCCGTCCCAGTGTTATATATACATGTTATTAATAGTGACTAGGGAATAGTCTGCAGCTACCCTCTTCACTTTATCCCTACTAGGGACGTACCTACTTACATATAGGAACGGGACGGGTGTGTGTGTGTGTGTTTTAATTAGCAGTGATACACAGTATACTTTTTATTAGAAGCCAAATTAAAAGTTATATTTTAGACTTAGGGACCATGTAGGTGTGTGTGTGGGCCATTGGCCCTAATTGGGTGTGTTGATTAGTACAGAATGCTCTATTGCCGGCATATGAATTAACGGCTTATAGAGCTTCCTGTACTAATTAATATTTAATGAATAAAACACATTTTCGTTGAAATAAATTCAGTTTCGTTGGTCAATAATTTAATTCTAACGAATCCATCATTGTGTAATTCAATATACTGTCAAAAAATAAATAGATAATTATACATTTATTTATATATCTATTTTTTTTAACAGTATATTTAATAGCAAAATGATGGATTCGTTAGAAATAAATTATTGATCAACGAAAGTGTCTTGATTACAAAGAAAATGTGTTTGATTAATTTAATATATTAACTATTAGAGGCATCGGCATTCGGCATCATTGCCGGCTATTTTTGAAGTACTCCGTACGGACCGCCTGTCAATCCTCGGCCGCATGTTCAGCCGCAAACAATGGTCTTGTTCATTTTTTACGGGTCCGTTTACGATAGGGCCGTAGATTCAGAGATAGTGTGCACTGTGCAGCCGTATATCCTATACTTCCAAGCATACACACGAACCACCAAAAATACCGCCGCACAATTACAGCCGCAAATACAGCCGCACTCTTACAACGTGTGAACCGAGCCTTAATGTGTAAGTAGTGTATAAGTGTAAGACACAGTGACCCACTGTGCCACTCAACCGGTTTGGCTCTGGGCCACATCAGGAAGCAAAGTCTAAATACCCTCTAGCTCTTCACCCTGTATCTCGCTCCAGGATGGGGAAGCTGGACCTCTGCATCTAGTGGACATGAGCTTGATCCACAAGTGTGGTCCTAGTGTAAGCAGCAGCTGGCCCCCCAGGACCAGACAGAGTTGGTGCAAGGCACTGGAGAACAGGCCCAGTATAAGTGGTCACCAAGCTGGGTCATCAACAGCAGAGACAACGAAGTACGAGGGATGAGATGGGTATCTTACATAGGTAAAGGGTAAGGTACAGTGGGCTTCATAAGCGGGTTAGACAATCCTGGAATGCAGTAATCTAACAACACTTAGGCAAGGAGTGGCAGGTGGCAGTGGCAGGTAGTTTAAAAAGGAGCAAGTGGCTCTGGAGTGGCAGGTGGCAGTAGCAGGTGGAGACAAGCTGCTTCTATATATCTAGAGCATACCCTAGTGGCCAGAGGCACCATTGCAACAGGAACCATAAAAAGGCAGAAGATGCCGGAAGACACAATGGTGAGCAGCCCCAGGATCAGCACAGAACACAGCAGAGGAACAGACAGAACCGAACGTCACTGCAGACATTGAGTAATGAGACCCAAAAGCATTACAATAAATTATTAATCATATTTGATGTTAATGTTTTATACAATACTCTAATTTTCCATGTTATAAAAAAAAATGCCCAGGAAGATCTGTGTTCAACTCACCCTCCCTCCTGAAGTCTTTCTAGCTGCAATAGCCAAATTCCAGCACTCTGGTACCCCTGGAACTTTTTCTACTATCCTATCCTAAAATACTTATCCGAGCATCCCTTGCTTCCACGCCCCTTCTGCCTAGTCCCTGCCCACAGCCCCCTCTGTGTGCCCATGGACCATGCAGCCGTAAAGTCAGTGTTGGGCCAGGCTTGCACTTACATCTCAAAAGAAACCCGGCCCACTGAAGAGATGGAGGACACATGATGCCTGTCTCCAATGGGAGGGGGGACTGAGAAAGGAGCGAGACAGAGTGGAATGCCAGCAGCAGTGTTTCCAGCTCATGAGGGGGTTAAGAGACATGTAGCAGCCCAGGAACGGTGCTACACCTCATTAGACATCTGGTAAGACTGCTATATGCAACTTAATGGCCTAACAATATTTTTCAGCGGAATACCCGTTTCATTTGAGAGCATTTTCTTTCAGGTTCCATTCACACGTACAGGATCTGCCGCAGATTTGAAGCTGCAGTTAACAATGTAACTGAATAATGGAATATAGTATAAAATCTGCAGCTTCCAATCTGCTCCATTAAATCTGCTGCAGATCCTGTATACCGTGTATGAATGGACCCTAAATAACATAAAATAAAAAAAAAAACTACTGTGTAAATGACATGACGTACTGTTGTAAAACGCTCAAGCCTCCCACTGTGCGGTTTTCATTCAAAAGAGAGAAAGATGAGAACTTATCAGTGTAAAAGTGAACATGAATACATCAAATTGGTTTTGTCCACAGAAATGTGGAGTGCCGGCGGGCCTGCCCTCAGCCCTGCTACCGCTAATTAGTCAGATACTGATGACAGCCGTTGTGTTCATGACTGGACAGGCTGAAATGATGCCCTACTTCACGTAGATGCATTCAGGTAACTAGCCTATCTATAGCAACAATAACAACAATTATGGAAATCCTGTTTAAATGGACTTCAAAAAAACAACTATATATATATATATATATATATATATATATATTATTTATTAATTTATTTATTTTTTTGTTTGTTAAAGTGTGCATCTGAGCATGAGCAGACTTCATATGCAGTGCAGCAATATTTGGACTTAATTTCCTTGGACAGCAATTACACTTATTAAATTTTTATTGTAACTGTATTAACATAAAGGGGTATTCTGCTCGAACATAACTTTTCATATGATGCTGCCCATGGTGAGACTAACAATTCCTTCCATACTTGTTATTATCTATTCAGTCTTCTTTCTCCAGTTCTGAACTGCTGCTTTCCGCTGGAGACACAAAAATCTGTATGTGAGCTTTTCTCTACGTCTCTCCCTCTCTTTCGAGACGGCTGATGTAAACAAGTCCCTTTTCTAGCTTCTTTGTAATGCTGGGAGGATTAATCACAATGGGGGAGATTTATCAAACATGGTGTAAAGTGAAACTGGCTCAGTTTCCCCTAGCAACCAATCAGATTCCACCTTTCATTCCTCACAGACTCTTTGGAAAATGAAAGGTGGAATCTGATTGGTTGCTAGGGGGAACTGAGCCAGTTTCACTTTACACCATGTTTGATAAATCTCCCCAATGAGTTCATCAGCAACTTGGCCTCAGTTTAACCCTCCAAGCATTACTAAGAAGCTACAGTAGTGCAGGTAGGGACTTGTTTATATCAGCAATATCAAAAGGGAGGTGTGTGTGTGGGGGGGGGGGGGTGGTAAGGGGAAACAGAGAGAAAAGCCCACACACAGTTTTTTGTGTCTTCAGCAGAAAGCAGCAGCTCATAACTAGGGAAAGAAGACTGAATAGATAACACGTTTACAAGGAATTGTTAGTCTCACCATGGGCAGCAACATATGAAATGTTGTGTTTGAGCAGAATACCCCTTTAAGCATTTGGGTGACTATGATCACACCTGATAATTACACTGAATTTGTGCTATACATTGGCATACTAGCAGAATAATATGCGGACATAAACCATGACTTCCCAAGCTGGGTCAAATGAGGGACCAAATGTAGTCTACTAGTATACCCAGTGTAAATGGAAACAGTGTGAGTATACATCGGTATAACATTCTCCTGGTGTGCCAACCTATACCATGACCGTAAGTTGATTTTAGATGTAAGGAGACTGAGGGACATGGTCATGAGAACCTTCTTATTGTTAACAATTGTTAGGCACTGTAATGATTATTCTACCTGGAAAATAAACATATAGGGGGAAATTTATCAAAGGGTGTAAAATTTAGACTGGTGCAAACTGCCCACAGCAACCAATCTCAGCTCAGCTTTCCTTTCAGCACTGCCTAAAGCTGAGCTGTGATTGGTTGCTGGGGGCAGTTTGCACCAGTCTAAATTTTACACCCTTTGATAAATCTCCCCATAGCGTACAGTGATACAGAAGCCGAGAAGATACTAATTCCCTTCCACAAATTTTCTGGAGGAAATAAGATGCAAATTTTGCGTAAGATTGTTTTGTGTAAAATTGTAACATTTTAGCCTGTTTTTATCATTTTTTTTCAGCATTTTTTATTTGGCCAGGGCTTAGAGGGAGGTAATGTGACCTTCAGAAGCCTGACGTGTTACACCTATAGACCTTCATCCTCAGCGCAGTTTCCATGCTATTAGTTTTTAAAGGGGTACTCCAGTGAAAAAAAAAAATTCAACTCAACTGGCTTCAGAAAATTACATTGATTTGTAAACTACTTCTATTTAAAAATATCAAGTCTTCCACTACTTATCAGCTTCTGTATGTCCTACAGGAAGTGGTGTATTCTTTCCAGTCTGACATTGCTCTCTGCTACCACATCTGTCCATGTCAGGAACTGTCCAGAGTAGTAGCAAATCCCCATAGAAAACCTCTCCTGCTCTGGACAGTTCCTGACATGGACAGAGGTGGCAGCAGACTGGAAAATATACACCACTTCCTGCAGGACATACAGCAGCTGATATGTATTGAGAAACCCCCAGTGCACCAATCCGACCTGCCCCTGACAGCCTTCTCTGCTGATATTCATTAGAAGGGGCACCGGCACTAGTAGTATATAGCCGTAAGGCTAACATAAAGGGGTTAATATTTTTAGGTCCCTACTTTCCAAGGAGTCTCACTATAATTTCTTTATTACTCTTGCACTAGCTCAGAATTACAGTTCTGGCACTGAATATGACTTCCATTGTAAAACTCCAGCGGCTGTGTTGTATTTCAGAAGGGGTGTTATGGCTGACTGTCATTTAGCATGCATAAGTTAATATGCAGGTAATATATACTGTTTAGCTTGTCATATGTATATTATACACTACTAGAGCGATGTGTTTATTGAACAGGACACTTTTGTTCTGTGTATTTTACCATCATAGCTTGCAGTTTATAAAAATGACTCTAGAAGCTGATATGTGCTGCAGTAATTGAATAATTCAAATTATGTTCAAAGTACATTTATGTCTGAAATAAGGATGCCAGAGATCTCAGAAAAGTAATATTACGGGGAGGGGGTTGTTTAGAAGATGTGGATTAATATGGAAACCCACTTGAACGCCAATTCTCCATGCATTGGTTGAATTTGTAAAAAAATTCACAGTGAGACTTCCAAACCTTTATTTAGTATACCATAAATTACACTGAAAAAATATCTGAAATCCATGCCAGCTCAGGGTAAAGGTGTAAATTGTAGTAAATTTAATGCATGGGTCAGCTATATATGGCTATATGGGGTTGTTGGATTACGGAGATCAGACACCCCGCAATCCCTTACTTTTCCCCTATCCCATGGACAACCTATTTAATACCACTACAGAGCAGATATTATCACCATACTGTTACTGAGCTGGGTTTAACAATCCCAATATTACTAATACAATACAGTACTACAAGGGCCAAAAAATACTGCCATGGCATGACATTGATCAGTATTATAGGTGCTCTACACATAGCGTGAGGCATTCTGAAGATCGCCAACAGGATGGAGATATTACTCCTCCGCCTGTTAGGGAAAATCACCAATCAGTCGGTGACACGTACAACTCCTGTCACTGACTCCCTTAAATGCTGCAATCACTATAGATCATGGTGTCTAAGGGGTTACTGACAGGCTGCCTGTTATGCCTGGCTCCTGGCACAGTAATGTGTTTGGGGCTGCTTACACTGAAGCAGCACCCAACACATTATAACCCCTTCACACCAGGAACAATTATATACATTCCTACTGCACAGGGCATCAGCAATAGAAATATAGCCGTATTATGGCTGACATGAAGAGGTTAATTATAATGCTGCATCTATATCACTGACCTCCTTAAATGGGGAAGAAAGACTTGATGGACCCCCTCAGGCTTCTGGTCCTGGGTGCAGCACTCCCTATAGCTACACGTCTGAGTGTCCCCAAACAGTAATAGGGCTCTTGTTTGTGCCCTCACACAATATTAAGTCCCCTTTGGGGCCCAACACAGATCCCCTTCATGTCCCCACACAGCAGTTAGGCTCCTCTTTGCCCCACAGAAAAGATAGGCACTTGCCCCATTTGTTCCCCCCCCCCCCCAAATAGTTAGGCCCTTTATGCCTGAAATAGTAACAGTAATAAAGGCCCCCTGTGTGCTGTATACAGCATTAGACCTCTTTTTGTACTACTCATACTTGATATTCCCTCATTTGTGCCCTAAACACAGTAGCCAGACCCACTTTGTGCCCCTATACAGTAGTTAGGGTCCCCATTAATACTGTACTTCTTTGCACCAGTGGGAAAGCAAACCCCGAAACTCACCTCTCTGTCATTACTTGTCAAGGGTCTGGGCCCTCTTTCTGCTGTAAATGGCCCCGTACAGCAGTGTGGGGTGCTGACATCCTTGGGGGCTCCTCATACCTTGTGGGCTGCAAGTTAAAAGCAGCCTGTGGCTTATAGCAGCCAATAGCTCCCCACTCAGCCCCCCACTCAACCGCACCCCCCCCCCCCAGCGCTCACCCGCACCCTGTTGCTGCCTGATACATCATGGGCCAATCAGGCATAAGCATTGCATGATGTAGTTTTCTGGCCAGCGCCATGTTGGATATAGATCGGCTTTTTGAAAAAACTTGTAACTATTGAACGGCAGCAGCTAGAAAGATGGAAGATGGCTCAAAATTCTAAGACCAGTAAGACCAGCTAGGTTTGGGAGCATTTTTTTTTCTTTAGCTCTTGGGGGGAATACCACTTTAAGGATTTGAATCTGTATAGTCTGGAGGAAAGAAGGCAAGGGAGGGACATGATCAAAACCTTCAAGTATGTTAAAGGGCTAAATATGATTCAGGAGGGAAGTGTTTTTAAAAAGAAACTGAACTTAAAGGGGTATTCCCCCCCAAATTATTTTTGCATTAATATGTTGCCCACCCATAGCTTTCCATCTTTCCAATATAAAGTTATTATGGATTTTGCAGTTTTGCTGTTATCTAGATACATTCACCCCCACTGAACGCATAGAATCATCAAATCTCAGTCCAACCCGACACGCTCCCTGCTCCTGGCCCCCACCCTCCGAGACGGGATCACGTGTCCTCAGTCTCTTCAATGAGTCTGGGTACGCGCCTATAACCCAGTCCACTGAAGTAAGGGACACTGAGACAGTGACAGCTGCTGCTGCTAATCACTATCCCCCTCTCTGAAAGCAGCCTGATGACTGGCCACCCGCGGCACTAGCACCCCGATCCACCCCCCAGCCCACCCGCATGTCACCGGATGGCTGTCCACCCCCCCCCCCCCGTAATGTCGCCCAGTGGCCGCCCGTGCCTCAACCCTTGAGACTGCCCCCCCCCAGTAGCCCGACACCTTTCCCTTCCGGAGCGTATGGGAGACGGCATCCCGACACCCTCAGCCACGGCGCACATTAGCTGCGCACCCCCCCCCCCAGTGCATCAGCTACCATGGCCCGCTCCAAGGCCCCCAGCCGCCTCGAGAACCTGAGTCCCCGGCACCCTGACACCCCCAAACTTCCACTCCTCACCATCACCGGCTAACAGCATTTCTCCACGTCAGTCACCAGCATCGGCTCTGCTGCATCATCAGCTCTGCTACAACATCATTGGCTCTGCTGCATCATCAGCTCTGCTGCATCATCATCGGCTCTGCTACATCATCATTGGCTCTGCTACATCATCATCGCCTCTGCTGCATCATCGGCTCTACTACAACATCATTGGCTCTGCTGCATCATTGGCTCTGCTACAACATCATTGGCTCTGCTGCATCATCGGCTCTGCTACATCATCATCGGCTCTGCTACATCATCATCGCCTCTGCTGCATCATCAGCTCTGCTACAACATCATCGGCTCTGCTGCATCATTGGCTCTGCTACAACATCATTGGCTCTGCTGCATCATCAGCTCTGCTACAACATCATCGGCTCTGCTGCATCATCAGCTCTGCTACAACATCATCGGCTCAACTACAACATCATTGGCTCTGCTGCATCATCAGCTCTGCTACAACATCATCGGCTCTGCTGCATCATCAGCTCTGCTGCATCATCAGCTCTGCTTCAACATCATAAGCTCTGCTGCATCATCGGCTCTGCTACAACATCATCATCGGCTCTTCTGCATCATGAGCTCTGCTACAACATTATCGGCTCTGCTGGATCATCAGCTCTGCTACAACAACATCGGCTCTGCTGCATCATCAGCTCTGCTACAACAACATCGGCTCTGCTGCATCATCATCATTATCTCTTCTGCTACATTATCAGCTCAGGAATGGCGGCAGCGAGAAAGACAGGGAATGGCTCAAAATACTCAGGGGGACTTGGAGAGTGAGACCAGCTAGTTTTAGGGGCATTTTATTTTTTTGGCTCTTCGGGGGAATACGCATTTAAGAACAAGAGGACACAGTGAGAGGTTAGTTGGGGAAAAGATCAGAAGCAACCTGAGAAAATGTTACTTTACTGAAACAGTAGTAGATGCTTGGAACAAACTTCCAGCAGATGTGGTTGCTAAATCTACAAAAACAAAATGTAACCCTGCCTAAGATAAACATATATGTATCTTAAGATAATAAGAAGGGAAATACTAAAACAGCAGACTAGATGGACCCAGTGGTCTTTTTCTGCTGACAATCTTCTATGTTTCTAAATTCACTGGAGTACCCGTTTAATAGTTATCATTTTATAGCGCTCCAACGAACAATGTGTTTTTTTTTTTTATTTAGATTTTTTATTCAAAAATTGCCAGGAGCTCCATTTTCTCCTTGGGGCCTACTGCTAGTAAATTCTGATGGCCATGACTGCTGTCTTCCTCAAGGCTTTCTCAAAGCTGATACATTCAGACCAGCATTTAAATTTACAAGTACTGTATACACACAACAGAGCATTGTACACCACATACAGAATATAGGAGGCACCTTAAAAAAAAAAAAAATACAAAAAATAAATAAATAAAAAAAAGCAAAACTCCCACCATAGACATTTTGCAAAATTCAAACTTTCAAATACTTTTTTTTTTTTATTGCATTGTTTTCATTTCCATCTATATGATCCATCAATATCCCTGTATTTTAACATCATTTACATAGACATCTAAGAATGAGAGCCACACTATTGCTACTCCCACGTTTGCTTCCTTTTCAAACTCCTTCCTGCTTATTATCCTGCAAAATACATAATATAAAAAAAGAAAAAACACAATACAAATCCTGAATGACACCATAGAGAGTAATCACGCTGCAAATGTTTGGACACTGTAATATAAAACATGTAGCAATACCAATCACGCGCATTGTAAAGCAGTCATCCCCTATATAAGACCCCCTTGACCGTTTAACCCCGTTCACCGTGGGATTCCATTAACCCCTACTCATAAAATGAAATATGCTTTTGCTTTAATGAATGAGTAGTTTTCTATATACGTGTGCTAATCCTGACCCAAAAATAGAAGCACTTACACAAAAGAGTGTTTCTGCTGTGGGTTTCTCCTTTGGCGGTTTGTAATTTACCTATGCTGAAAGACTAGCCGGGGATCCTAAGTGGCATCACAATGCTGCTCGTTCGTCACACTGTGCCCACGACACCAAAATTAGATTGCGCGTTCTATTGGGTGGAGAATTCTATGAAACATAAGACGCGTCCTGCTGCTGCTTATCTCAGGTAGTAGATTGTACTGAAGAGCTAATGCACTTGCATCCATTTAAGGACTAAGAACACCGGCGTCATTCAGTATCCTTGAATGTGAACCACAGTGATTCATACTTTCATTCTATCTCCTAACCCAATATCTGTTGTTTTTTTCCGAGCTCCTACATTATTGGATTTTTTTTTTAAACTCCTGTATACTAGTAAGTCTATACTGTACAGGTCTTAATATGTTAAATTCACTTTCCTTCCCTAAGGCCTGAGAGTGTCAAAACCAGAGCTTTATTTAGGGGGGTGGAGAAACGTCGATGGTCTATTTATAGATTGCCGAGCACAGGTTGGAGGCACCAGTGTTTGTGCGCTTATATAGTGTCTACACAGCATGCACATATTTCCACACACCTGAATAAATGTACACATGTGTCTGACACAAGCGTCAATGTGCCTCCACTTCTTCGCATGGATGCACCCTACTCTTCTTCTTCTGCCAAATGGAACTGGCACGCTGCCAGGCCGTCTGTGCTTTTATACTGATAATAATACACTAAGGAATCAGTGATTATATACAGACAAATCACATAACTATACCCCATGCATTTGTCTTCTCGCTAATCTAGCGCCTCTTTAACCTGTTTCAGTC
Source organism: Dendropsophus ebraccatus (assembly GCF_027789765.1). NCBI lineage: Eukaryota > Metazoa > Chordata > Amphibia > Anura > Hylidae > Dendropsophus > Dendropsophus ebraccatus. The sequence goes on along the minus strand of NC_091456.1, from coordinate 25,784,155 downwards.
CGGGACCTGGATTATGGAAGGGGAAGAGCATCAGAAAACAAGGCTCCGCTTTTCATTAGTAATGGATTTAGCATCATTATAATATTGACCAATGAAAGTCAATGTTTGCTATTAAATATTAGTATTTTTAAAATAGCTGGGTGGTCGGAGTGTACTCTATAGCATAGTGTCATCAGAAGACTGTCGGAAGAAAAAGACCACTTGGTCCATCTAGTCTGCCCTTTTAGTATTTATTTTCTTATTATATTAGGATAGATATATGTTTATCCCAGGCAGGTTTACATTCAGTTATTGTAAATTTACCAACCACATCTACTGGAAGTTTGATCCAAGCATCTACTACTCTTTCAGTAAAGTAATATTTTCTTATAATGCCATTGATCTTTCCCACAAGTAACCTCTCTCTGTGTCCTATTGTTCCTCATTTAGTCCTTTAACATATTTGAAGTTTTCAATCATGTCCACCCCTTTCCTTTCTCTCCTCTAGACCACAGGTGGCAAAGTCACGGCCCTCCAGCTGTTGGAAAACTGCAATTGCCTCCATGCTTGGACAGCCAAACCAAAGCTTTGGCTGTCCAGACATGATAGGGATTGTAGTTGTGCAACAGCTGGAGGGCTGCAGTTTGACACCCCTGCTCCAGACTATACAGGTTCAAAAGAGTAGGCCCAAGAAACCTCAGAAACCATGGCTACATGGCCAACACTCTGCTCCGGAGCACCCTTAGGAGCAGTGCCACGTCATCCAGACTGTCCCTTCTAATGATAATCAATGGAGGGGGAGGGCCGGATGACGTAGCAGTGCTCCGGAGCGGAGTTTACCCCAACAGCATAGGACCGCGCCGAGGAGGAAGGTAAGACACATACCTTCCTCCTCAGCCCCTGACGCTATAGGTTTTTTTTAGCAGGTTAGATTTATCTAACCTGCTGATAGTTACCCTTTAATCTCATCTTAAAAAACTATTAACTCCCTTGACTATGAGGACCCATAATTTGAAGAGGAGTTTTCTATAGGCCTTGAAGGGCTTCCTCCATGCCCATCAGCCATTATCTGTTTATTCAAAACACTGTATACAAGTTGTATTAGAATGACTACTGCTTCTTGCTGTCATATATTGTTACTATGTCTTGAAAGGCCTTTGCACTGTTTTCTTGTGTGTCATGTTATTACAGCTCTTTCTGATTCTTCCTATTTGTATGTCATCTTACGATCCTTCCCTCCCTCTTCTCCACCGTGTTTCCTGCATGATTTCACTGAATTTCTGCTGTCACTCTCTTCAAATCTCCCAAGTTATTTTCTGCGGCGGTTCATATTTATAATCACTAGCTGGCGGAAAGTGCAAAGGTTTCTACCGAATGTGTGAGCAGGCGTCAGGTTGATCATAGATACCTTATATCTACATGCTCCAGATCAGGGGTAGGGAACCTTGGCTCTCCAGCTGTTGCAAAACTACAACTCCCATCATGCCTGGACAGCCAAAGCGTTATCTTTGGCTGTCCAGGCATGATGGGAGTTGTAGTTTTGCAACAGCTGGAGAGCCAAGGTTCCCTGCCCCAGATACAGAATATGCGCTCTATCCTTATTCTTCTCATTCGTCATGTATTGTCGTGAATATGGGTCATCTCTGAATTTTAATGGATTATTAGTTTAGCGTTATATGTGTCTAATATACAGTCAACGCTGTAGTGCAGGCATGTCCAAAGTCCGACCCGCGGGCCATTTGCGGCCCGCATTCCGAACTTTTACGGCCCCCCCAGGTATCCGGCAGCAACACGCCACTCTAGTGCACACAAAAGGAAAGCCGAAATCTCGCGATGTCCGAGATTTCGGCTTTCCTTTCCCGTGCACTAGAGCAGTGTTTTTCAACCGCAACGCACCACGCTCCCGGTCTCCCCTGATTGGAGGAGCACGTCCGGGCCAGTAGGTGAGGGGGACGGCGCCCGCGGCGAGCATCTCAAGGAAGGTGAGCAGGGATGGGGGAGAAACAGGAGAGAAGCAGGGGGGAGAGAAACATGGGGATGGGGGAGAAGCAGGGGGGAGAGAAACATGGGGATGGGGGAGAAGCAGGGGAGAGAAGCAGGGGAGAGAGAAACATGGGGATGGGGGAGAAGCAGGGGGTAGAGAAACATGGGGATGGGGGCGAAGCAGGGGAGAGAAGCAGGGGGTAGAGAAACATGGGGATGGGGGAGAAGCAGGGGGTAGAGAAACATGGGGATGGGGGAGAAGCAGGGGAGAGAAGTAGGGGGTAGAGAAACATGGGGATGGGGGAGAAGCAGGGGAGAGAAGCAGGGGGTAGAGAAACATGGGGATGGGGGAGAAGCAGGGGGGAGAGAAACATGGGGATGGGGGAGAAGCAGGGGGGAGAGAAACATGGGGATGGGGAGAAGCAGGGGGGAGAGAAACATGGGGATGGGGGAGAAGCAGGGGGGAGAGAAACATGGGGATGGGGGAGAAACAGGGGAGAGAAGCAGGGGGGAGAGAAACATGGGGATGGGGGAGAAACGGGAGAGAAGCAGGGGGGAGAGAAACATGGGGATGGGGGAGAAACAGGGGAGAAAAGCAGGGGGGAGAAAAACATGGGGATGGGGGAGAGAAACAGGGATATCCCTTTTGTGTTTATCGAAACAGGCCCAAGTTTCACACTGAGTGAGTATAAATACATTTAGAATCTATATTATTAACTATATGTATAACATGTACTGTTTTAGTGTCATTTTGTGCCATTTTGGTTGGTGGTGTGCCCCGGGATTTTTTAAGTATAAAAAGTATGCCGTTTTCAATAAATTTTGTAAAAAAAAGTTTATTTGCATTCATTTTAATGGTCCAAAGAATGTCAAGCAATATGGTCGGCCCCCGCACATTTTCACTTCATCAAATTTGGCACTCTTCGAAAAAAGTTTGGACATGCCTGCTCTAGTGGAATGGGTGTTATGCCATCTCTTTGATTTCTTACATTTGCCTATATACCCTTTTACAAATCTCTGAATTTTTGCATTACTGTTACTTCTTCTGGTTTTCTGGAGAATACTAGTCATGCAGCTCATTGTTGAAGTTTGGCCTAATACGCTATGTTATTTTACCCTATGATAAATAATTTGTACATCTAGTAAGAATACAAATGAACTAAAACATAGTCTGACAATGAAAGCAGCTGTACCACAGAAGGAAAAGGGGTTATATATAGATATTATGGGGGAGATTTATCAAACATGGTGTAAAGTGAAACTGGCTCAGTTGCCCCTAGCAACCAATCAGATTCCACTTCTCATTCCTCACAGACTCTTTGGAAAATGAAAGGTGGAATCTGATTGGTTGCTAGGGGTAACTGAGCCAGTTTCACTTTACACCATGTTTGATAAATCTCCCCCATAGTTATATATGGCTATGTACAGGGGAGAAACAACTGCTCTGAATGCTGTTGGGTGTTCTGTATCTGTCTGAAGATTTGTGTATGTGGGTGATGCAACCTATTTGGATTTATCCCATTTACATGTTTTTTTTATAACATTTTTGCACAAAAAGTATTCAGTTTTTACTTGAAAATGTGCAGTTTTGTGCAATTTTTTTAAAAAAAAGTAGTAGTGAATACTAAAAAGTAATGGCGTGTCTGATAACAGCCTTATGTCCAAATCAAAAAGAATAGCAAAATAAATTGCAGACCGTATAGTTTCTCTCCATTCTATGGATGGGATACATATCTAATAGAATTTTTATTTCTAGTGAATAATAATATATATTTCTAGTGAATAATATATGAGGGGCTATTGTTTCAGTTGTACAGAGAGTCAAACAACGACCGATGGACCCTCAGTCCTCCACATTGCAGGAATGGTCTTTAAGCATAGGTGGTGTCCGACTAAGTTTTATAAAGTATGGGGACAGTGATGTCATCACTCTGAGACTATCTACTCCATGACTAGATTTACACATCTTGGAGATACATTGTCTGCTTCAAACTCTTAGGGTATGTTCACACTGAACAAATACGGCGGAATTCCCGCCATGCTCAGTGTCCTGTAGTGAGTGAATTAGAGAACGTGCGCTCCTTTGCTGCTACCGCTCTCCGCTCAAAGAAGTAACATGTCACTACTTTGAGCGGAGAGCTGCGGCGGCGGAGGAGCGCGCGCTCTCCCATAGACGGGCAATGACACAATGAGCACGGTGTTTCCATGGCGGAAAGTTACGCCTGATTTGCTCAGTGTGAACATACCCTAAGTATCTCCTTTATTTTACTGTCCTCTGATGTAGGATGATATTGGTTATCATGTGCTGTTCTACCCCTTCTTACAGCTATCCCATGTGAGCCGACACATGCTAGTGCAGGTATGGTTGCGGTGTGGCGACATCCTGGTTCTCTGAGTTGTTTTATGTATTTACCAATACTGTATCATTTTGTTGTGCTTTGATGTTTGCTCCTTGCATAGTAAAAGTATGCCCATGGGATAGATTATAATTTTTTATTGTATTCTTACATCTTCTTTAGTGTCCCATATGTTGACGCAAAAAAAAAAGAGGAATTGGAATGGAATTGGAATTAGAATGCGGGCACATTCGGGTATGCCCGCACGCCAATTAGCCCTAGATCACAGTGTAAAGTACGTCTGGCAGCCGTACTTTACACTGTGTGCACAGGCTATTTTGTACGTCCGCTGAATAGCAGCGGCATAAAATAGACCTGTCAGTTACTTTGTCCAGCTACACGGCCGTAGTGTATACAGCTTTTCAGCCGACCATAAAATCATTGTTAATCGTTCACTAATCATCAGCTAATCGCAGTTACAATTAGAGATGATCGAGCAGCGGAAAATCTTAGGTTCTATAGAACCTGAACCTTGTCGAACCTTCCGCATATGATTCCCAATGCTTTCCCGGTCTGTGGGGAAGGAGGAGACAGCCCGGGTACCGCCTGCAATTCCAGGATTCAGCCTAGGCAATAGGAACCTAAGATTTTCCGCTGTTCGATCATCTCTAGTTACAATCATAACTAATGACTATCGCTCCATGTATTATGGTGAATGATTTCAGGCCGTTTGCAACTGTTTATTGTTAATTGGAAAAAAAAAAAAATTGCTTTGTCTAATAGGACAAATGTCCACGTTGTGCATCTATATAATCTATGGAGTTTTACTTCTATCATCGTTCATTACCTAATACATAAAGAGCTGGTAAGACTGTTACAAATATCCACACTGTACATCCACCTATGGAGTGTTACATGCCAGCATCCATATCATCTATGGAGTGTTACAAGCTACAAGGACTTCTATCACTGTTCTTTACCTAATTCAGTGTATCAGGAGTTAATGGGTGACAAAGGATGAAACTAAACGGAAGAAAATCTGCACCTCCCATGGGGATGTGACATTCTGTGGCAATAAGAAGATGGGTGATCGGAGAGGACTGAGTCCAGTCTTGGTTTGTGGTGTGAGGCTTCAGCCTCTCCTCCCTCCAGCTTTCTCCCCTGTGTCTACCACCTTTCCACTCTGCTCCGCTCCTCCCCTTCCACTCCAGCTCCCTCCTCCCTCCCATTCAGGCTGTGTGCAGGAGCTGTCACTGGCACTGTGGTGCTGAACAGACGTGCTCCATGTAACATGTCCCTAGCGCGGCTCTCCATGCACTGAGGATCCGATGGCAGATATCGATCCCTGCCCAGCGACATGAACGAGTCCAGCAGCTCCCTGCTCAGCGCTGGAGAGGCCAGGAGACCTCATCCTAGATACCAACTGCCCCATGAGCCTGATCCAAGCTTTAGGAGGCCTCTTTGTCACCCCCGGGATGGTGGACTTGCAGGGGGAAGGAGACGCCAGCCTTCACGGACAACTGAGAGCCCCCCAATAATGAGAAGACTTCCTCAACAGGAGGGAGGAAGGAGAACCAGGCAGCCCAGTAGCCCACACTACCAACAGTACCATGCTAACCACCATCGCTACCCCCCTTCCATTTATCCCCAGTACCCATCCAGCAAGTACCAGTCCAGCAGCCCCCCTCCCGACCACCACAGTCACATCCAGCACCACCCCAATTTTCAGACTCATCACCAGCACACCCCCACTCACCATCCTCATGTCAGTCAGAACCCAAACACCCATCATGACCATCAACACATGTCTACATACAACCACAGGCAATCTCCAAGCCCTAAACAACAGTCCCCCAGTCCCAGGCACCATACCCAAACCCATAGACATCATCAACCAAGTTCCAGGGACTATCCACCCAGTCCAAGAGAGCATACACCTAGCCCCAAGCAGATCTCTCCTGTTCCAAGGGAGCAGCAAGACAGTAGCCAAGAACCGAGGACAAGAAAGAAGGACTCTAGAAGAGCATCTGAAGGAACCTCCACTCAACCCTTTAAAGCCAATGAGATTCCTCAGGCTAAGAGCAGCGACAGTGACCCTGAGCCTGACACCGAACCTCTCTTTGTGGAGTTGCACCCCATCCTTAGCTCTGTGTTTGGTCAGGTGAGAATCCTTTATTCCCCTTTCTCCACATTGTACCATTTCCAAATCCTGTTCATGTTGTTTTCTTGCCCTCATTTCCTCGCAGCCACTTTACGCACAATGTGACCTCTTCTACCAAGGAGTTCTTGTTTGTAGGTTAGGATGTCTAGGTCATATTTCCAACCTGACTGTGACTAATTCTCGGTAGACTAACAGTCACAGTCACTTATATAAAAAAAAATCTGGGGATATTATAATATTCTTATGCTGTATATGTTTATTATGGAGACATTTATTGTATTGTAAGCAGCACGGATGCACCGACCACTATGATATTGACTCTCTAAACTGTTATATGGTCATAGTGGTCAAACAGTTTATGGTATATGTCTACAGAACAAAACTAAAAAAAAAAAAATTTAAACACAGCAATCACTGAGCTCAAGATCAGTGACAACATTTTTTTGTAATCACTTTTGTCTTAAAACAGGAGTAGAAAACCTGTCTCTCCAGCTGTTGCAAAACTACAACTCCCATCATGCCTGAACAGCCAAAGCTAAAGCTTTGGCTGTCCAGGCATGATGGGAGTTGTAGTTTTGCAACAGCTAGAGAGACATGGTTCCCTACCCCTGATCTAAAATGTCATTAATTTGCAGCACGTAATAGTATGGTTGACTTGTCCTTACTTACACTTGGGACTTGTGTAACAGATAGGGCATGTTCACACTTGGGATTAAGCAGAAATCTGAGCCTGACCTTCAGATTTCTGCCATGGATGTGCATGTTGCATTGCAGCAAAACTGCACAAAGATTTGCCCCATTGTCCTTCAATAAGACAGGTTGAACACCTGCATAGGAGGTTCTGTTGTTCTGCTCCATCATTGCAAGAAAACCATTAAAAAACGCGACTGGCAGATCTGTTACACACTGGATGCAAATGTCGTCCAATGGTCCCAATTTTACTGGGGTCTATTGGTTTTAGCGCAACATTCTGAGCTATTTTGTCCAGTATTTTTGTGGCACCCAATGAAATTTCAAAAGTGAACCCAGACCAAATAGATTGCTTTTCCATGTCGGATCTGGGCATGCTAGTTATTTCTGTTACATCCTTTTATTATGTTATTTTTGTTGCATTTCTGTTGCATCCTTTTATTATGTTATTTTTGTTGCATTTCTGTTGCATCCTTTTATTATGTTATTTTTGTTGCTTTACTGTTTCATCCTTTTATTATGTTATTTTTGTTGCATTTCTGTTTCATCCTTTTATTATGTTTTTTTTTTTGTTGCATTTCTGTTGCATCCTTTTTATTTCGTTTTTTTTTTCTCTTGCATCCAAATCCTTGTGGAAATATTCAGATGCAATGCCAATAGGGCAGCCAAAACCCCATTCGCATGTATAATATGCAGCTTGTCATCGGACTGAATCAGTGACAATATGTAGGTCAAAGCCAACAAATGTGACTAGGGCCTGAGTAAGTTCATTTTAGCTGTGAATTGCAGGTGTGAAAACCGTCCATTTGATATCTTCGAATGCGTTCATGTATCGGTATAAAAAGCTTGTCATATATATAAATACTTCTGATAACACATTTCTAATTATACTAAGTTTCTTCACACTAGCATCATTTGCATAGATACATACGCTGAATAATAGACTGACATATGGGATCTCCTACCTCACTGGTTTCCAACCTGCAGGTCTCCAGCTGTTGCAAAGAAATACAACTCTGACATGATGTGTCCTACAGCCAAATGTGGGTAGGGCATCTTGGGAGTTGTAGTTACGCAGCAGCTGGAGGGTCATAGGTTGAAAATCACTGCCTTGCTTCATTAATGTTACAAGACTTCATTGCAGATGTCATCATATTTTATCTTGTCATCATTGAACAGCACTATATATATATATAATATATATTTATATATATATATATATATATATTTATATATATATAAGAATATATATATATATATATATATATATATATATATATTTATAGCCTAGTCATGTGATACACATCACATATGTGAAACATATCGCATATGTTTCTCATCCAACATTATTATCCAGAAGAGAGGCCTGATCCTATCATTGCAAGCTACACATCTCCCTTTGGCCGAGAACTAACCTTGATGCACGATAGCAAGCCAGGACAGATCAAAGTCACTGATCAATTGTCTTTCCAATGCGTTGAAGCTTTATGATTGATCTGCATTGTAAATTATAACATCCTTGCATTGTTGCAAATTTGATCAGATTCTGATCAGTTTTTGAGCAATGTATGTGAAAACCAATATGACTGCAATAATAATTCTTACAAAGATTGTAACTGAGCGGCACATCTGGCTATTACAGGAGAGGAGTATACATTACTGCATAAGTAGACAGAATAACCATTCAGGTGACATCTGTTGTGGGAGTTTTATTGGTAGCCATGTTATTTGGTTTACAAGCTATTATATAAATACTGAGTCTGTGTTCACACAATGTACTTATTAGGAAAAGAACGGCTGTTGTTTTCAATTGTTCTTTTCAGACTGCATTGATTTGCATAAAAGTCAATGCGCACAACGGCTGTTGTTCCACACAATGTATTAAACAACGGCCATTGTTTACTACGGCTGTCAAAGTAATGTTCATGTGATTTCTTTCCGGACATTGTCCTTAGACTTCAATGCGAAAAGAAGTATTTGATACGCTGCCGATTTTGCCAGTTTTCCCAACTACAAAGCATGGAGAGGTGTGTAATGTTTATCATAGCTACTCTTCACCTGTGAAAGACAGAATCTATAAAAGAAAATCCAGAAATTCACATTGTATTATTTTATATATTTATTTAACATGTAAGTATTTGATCACCGACCAACCAGCAAAAATTCTGGCTCTCACAGACCTGTTATTTTTTCTTTGAGAAGCTCCTCCCACTCTGCACTCATTACCTGTATTAATTGCACCTGTTTGAACTCTGTATAATAAACACTTGTTCAAACACTCAATCAATCACACTCAAACCTCCCCACCATGGCCAAAACCAAAGAGCTGTTTAAAGACACCCGGGACATAACTGTAGACCTGATCTAGGCTGAGATGGGCTGCAGGACAATAGGAAAGCAGCTTAGGGAAAAAGCAACAACTGTTGATGGAATTATTAGAAAATAGAAGAAACACAAGATCACTGTCAATCTTCCTTAGTCTGGGGCAAGATTTCACCTAGTGGGGTAAGGATGATTCTGAGAAACGTCAGGAATCAGGCTGGTAGACCTGGTCAATGACCTGAAGAGAGCTGGGACCACAGTGTCAAAGATTACCATTAGTAGCACACTACACCATCATGGATTAAAATCCTGCAGGGCACATAAGGCCCCCCCCCCTGCTCACACCAGCACATGTCCAGGCACGTTTGAAGTTCTCCATTCTTTGTAGGCGGAAAAGCTTTCAAAATCAGAATATCAAATACTTATTTCCCCACTGTCACTATGTCTGTGTGAGCATACGTTTTTTTATGTCCTCCCATAAAATACTGTACACATACGATTCTACATCTCTAACCATAAGGTCTAAAATGTTTCTATCATGGAGTTTTATGATGTCGTTCTTGTCAGCAATTGTAATACCATTCTCTTATTGGTCACTGGAACTGATCTAAGATGGTAGGAAAATTGCACTATAATAATATGATTATATATATATAATGTACTAGAAAATGTACCCGACGCTGCTCGGGTATAAAGTGCCAGTGTGTTAATTAGATTTGTTCCAAGGTCACCCAGGAGGCCAATCTATGCCCTTGTTTTGTTTTTTTGTTTTACTGTATACACTCCTCCCCCTTGCAGGTAGTCCCTATACTGTATACACTCCCCCCCTTCTTGCAGGTTGCCCCCATTCTGTATACACTCCACCCCCGCAGGTAGCCTTCATACTGTATACACTTCACCCCCGCAGGTTGCACCCATACTGTATACACTCCCCCCCCTGCAGGTAGCCCCCATACTGTATACACTCCCCCCTGCAGGAATCCCCCATACTGTATACACTGCCCCCCTTGCAAACAGCCCCCATACTGTATAACTCCCCCCTTCAGGTAGCCCCCATGCTGTACAAACTCCCCTCTGCATGTAGCCCCCATGCTGTATACACTCCCCCCTTCAGGTATCCCCCATTCTGTACAAACTCCCCTCTGCATGTAGCCCCCATGCTGTATACACTCCCCCCTTCAGGTATCCCCCATTCTGTACAAACTCCCCTCTGCATGTAGCCCCCATGCTGTATACACTCCCCCCTTCAGGTATCCCCCATTCTGTACAAACTCCCCTCTGCATGTAGCCCCCATGCTGTATAAACTCCCCTCAGCATGTAGCCCCCATGCTGTATACACTCTCCCCTGCAGGTATCCCCCATGCTGTATAAACTCCCCCCTGTAGGTAGCCCCCATGCTGTATACATTCCCCCCTTCAGGTATCCCCCATTCTGTACAAACTCCCCTCTGCATGTAGCCCCCATGCTGTATACACTCCCCCCTTCAGGTATCCCCCATTCTGTACAAACTCCCCTCTGCATGTAGCCCCCATGCTGTATACACTCCCCCCTTCAGGTATCCCCCATTCTGTACAAACTCCCCTCTGCATGTAGCCCCCATGCTGTATAAACTCCCCTCAGCATGTAGCCCCCATGCTGTATACACTCTCCCCTGCAGGTATCCCCCATGCTGTATAAACTCCCCCCTGTAGGTAGCCCCCATGCTGTATACATTCCCCCCTTCAAGTAGCCCCCATGCTGTATACACTCCCCCCTGCATGTAGCCCCCATGCTGTATACACTCCCCCCCCAGGTAGCCCCTTACTGTATACATTGTGTCTACACTGTACACTGTTAGAGTACAAACTTACTGGGCGTATCCGCAGCAGATTTCTCACTGCAAATTCGCAGCGAGACCTGGTGGACATCCTGCTGCAGGTGGACATCCTGCTGCGAGTTTGTCAGCAGCCCACCCTGTTAACCCCCCGCCGCCGCGTATACATCACCTTCTCCCCACTCCGGCTTGCTTCGGTGGTTCCCGACAGGTCCCGCTCGGCCAATGAGTGCGCTGTCCCGCCGCAGCACACTGATTGGCTGAGTGGGATGTGAAGTTGCTGGGAACCCCAAAGCAAGCCGGAGAGGTGACCAGGTGATGTATACGCGGCGGGAGGTTAACAGGGTGGGCTGCTGACAAACTCGCAGCGGGATGTCCATCCTGCTGCGAGTTTGTCTGCCCATAGAGTGTACAAGGCAGGGAACCGCAGCGGATACGCCCAGTGAGTTTGTATGTATCTGTGGGCCAAAGACAGACAGACAGACAGACTTTCATTTTTATGATATAGATATACAGTGGTGCCTTGGATTACGAACATAATTCATTCCAGGACCGCGCTTGTAATCCAAATCCACTCTTAAACCAAAGCAAAATTGCCCATAAGAAATCATTGAAAATTCAGACAATTGGTTCCACACCCCAAAAATAATGAATTTTTCAAATTCTTAACAACATGTAGAACAGATGAAACAAAGAATGAGAAACATCTGAATGTTATTGAATATTGTGAATATTGTGAATACTGAATATTATGTGATGTAAGTTACTGTAGAGTATAGCAATCAGCATGTGGAGTGTAATGTATAGTAAGGGCATAAAACTGGAAAACAGCTGCAGTTTGTAGATACAGGATGGAACTGCAGATCCCCATAATGCAGCAGTGTAGTACAACAGGCTAGAATAGAGAAGCAGGGTAGCTGTCAGATGTCTGTGTGGTCACATGACTGCAATGGGGAAGGGGTATGTTCAACATGGACCAATCAGGAAGAGAGAATCACAGAGTTGTGCAGGAGGACAGTGACAGAAACTTTCTTATACAGCAATGTGAATGGCCGAGTGTAAGCGCAGGGACATTATAGCAGCTGAGTGTAAGCGCAGGCACATTATAGCAGCTGAGTGTAAGCGCAGGCACATTATAGCAGCAGTGTGTATATCTGAGTATGAGTGCAGGCACATTATAGCAGCAGTGTGTATAGCTGAGTGTAAGTACAGGCACATTATTGCAGGAATGGAGAGGATGGGAATCACAAGGACTGACAGAGACTGCAGGGAGCATGAAGGAATGAGCAGGACATATGTGGGCACATACATGCAGCACTCTCTGTCTGGGCAGAGAGGGGTTACCTCTATGGAAAGATTACCTCCACAGTCCTGTCCCCTGATGCAAGCCCCAGCCGGAAGTGGATCTGCTATGATCTGGAAGGTGAGGGAGACTTCCTGGGTCAGAGTACAGTGCTGTAGACCACCTGATGCAGGCCATTCCCCTCCTCCACTCCCCCTCCCACCCAGTACAGGGAGCTCTTAAACCAAAGCAATGCTCTTAAACCAAGTCACAATTTAGAAAAACTGTGAGCTTTTCTTGCAAAACGCTCTTAATCCAAATTACTCTTACACCAAGGTACCACTGAATATATATACATTGCAATGATGGACTTATGAACTTTCCATGGACTTTTTTTGATCTCATGTGGATCATATATGTATATTTCATAATATTTTATACTATTTTGCACTTTTCACTTCGGTGATTCATTACACTCTTGTTTATATGTATTTAGCACATACATCCCGATCCGGGTCCTATTCCTTTTTTTTACTTACTTACTTACGTGAATTTGCACTGTGAACACGTGATGTTAATTAACCAATGATTCTTGTACTCACATGTATTTAAGTGTGCTGTGAACACATGTATTTGTCCTGCTTGAAAAAGCTCTGAGTGACATAGCGAAACGAGCGAGTGCCGCGGTGATTTACCTTCAGTATACAGCCGTACACAGGTGGTTCTCCTGTGTGTGCTGCTGGCACCCACCTATCAACATTGGACATTCAAAGTGCCGTCCTGACTATACCTGACTTATATATATATTATATATATATATTCTTAGGGCTATGTTCACACTACGTAAATTAACGGCCGTTGTTTTCACCCGGCCGGACGTGTGCGCCTGAAACTACGGCCGTAGAAATATGGCCATACGTTCTAGTGGTGAAACTACGGCCGTTGTATAATTTTGCTTCCTAGCTTGTTTCTGAGCGGGATGAAACAAGTCATTTATTTGGAATACTGCGCCCAGCCCAATAAACCACACAGAAATTTTTTTATTTCAAAATCAAGTTTAATTTTGCAGAAGTAAATATTCCATGCGCGGCCACATTGAAATCCACGGCCGTAGTTGGAACATTACCGGCCAGAAATAAACGACATGTTCATTTTTCACGGAGCCGTGAAAACAACGTCCGTTGTCTGATACGTAGTGTACATTGTACGACCGTAGTTCGTATACATAGCAGCCAAGGCATAAACCTCAAAACTACGGCCGTAGTTTTACGTAGTGTGAACATAGCCTCAGGCTGGGTTCACACTACGTATATTTTAGTCAGTATTGTGGTTGTTTTAAAATAACAGCAAATATTTGCCATTAAATGGCGGCCATCCACTCAATTTCAACATTGTGTGAACAGAGCCTTTCTGTGTTTTTAATCCACTTCTTGGTCTTGGTTGCAATACTGACTGAAATATACATATACTGACTGAAATATACGTAGTGTGAACGCAGCCTCAGGCTGCGTTCACACTACGTATATTTCAGTCAGTATTGCAACCAAAACCAGGAGTGGATTAAAAACACAGAAAGGATCTGTTCACACAATGATGAAATTGAGTGGATGGCCGCCATATAACAGTAAATAACGGCCATTATTTCAATATAACAGCCGTTATTTTAAAATAACAGCAAAAATTTGCCATTAAATGACGGCCATCCACTCAATTACAACATTATGTGAACAGATCCTTTCTGTGTTTTCAATCCACTCCTGGTTTTGGTTGCTATACAGCCTCACAAATACAGCCTCAAATATACTGTGTGTGAACCCAGCCTTATACTGTATAGTGACCGTATATACAGTATATGAGAAAGAGGTCAGATATATTTTCTGAATGAAGGACCAGATTTTCAGTCAATTATTTTGTCAATTTTTTCAAGAATCAAATCTTACTAATGTGAGTAATTACAATCTTTGCACCGTGTCGCCAATATGTCAGTGTTATATAGACAATGGTAAATAAGTCAGAATATGCGTTATGCATTATATCATTTTTACCCACCTGCACATCTTTAATCTTCCTATCCTGCATACTATGGAACAGATTTACTATTGTAAGTGTTACCGCATTTTGTGGTGCGCTCCCTTTTTGTGCAATTTGCATAGTGGGTGAAAAAAATCAGACTGACTTGTTTTTTTTTTCCCTATTGCACAGGAGACGTAGAGGAGGAAGGTATTTCTCCTACCTTCATCCTCAGCGATGTTCCGGTGCAGTTAGTAGTTTGCTCCATGGTCCGGTGAGACCGTTAAGAGCACTATAGCGCTGTCCACCCCGGCTGGTTCTACTGATTATAATTAGGGAGGGGCCAGCCAGGGGTGGATCGGCGCTATGGCGGCTGCCAGTGCTCCTAATGGTCTCACCAGACCGTGGAGCACATGACTAATTGCATCGGAACAGTGCCGAGGAGGAAGGTAAGACTCATACCTACCTCCTTGGTGTCTCCTGTGCGGTATGGACATATCAGCAGGTTATATTCTGCTAACCTGCTGATAGTTCCCCTTTAAAGGGAAGATGCAGCTAGCCCCAACAGACAAGGAAAGCAATACTATATGTACATCATTGTATATTTAGGTTCATGCACTGCTCCCCCTAGCAAGATGACCAACACGTTACACTAAAACCTAGGAGAAGATGTTGCGGACACTTTCCTGTCCTATGGACTTTTGCTTTTCAACAATCCCCATCAATTACATGCTGCTAAAACACCAACATTCTATCTTAATATCTTATCTTAGAAGCACAAAGTGCAGTTACAAGAAATGATTGTGATCATAGAAGATGGGTTTGCAGTTAAAGGATGAGCTGTCGAGTAGTGGAAAGTGCAGCTGTATCCTTATAAAACACATTGATGCAAACCATATCCAAGTAATCCTCATGCCACTTGGTTTGACCCTGGAAATTTGTAGAGGAGGAAAAACCATATTAGTACATATAAATAGTTTATGGAGGCAGCAGGAATTAGTGAAACTGGAAAGTACGAGAGAGGGATGGTTACCCCTCTGCATGCCTTGCACATATTCGGCCCACTGTAGTGCATGTAGTGCATTTCAGAGAAATGCAACAAGACATTCCAACTCTGTGGTTGGGCAGCCAGTACCAGGTGCTGCCATCTCAGGGTGGGGGTTGGGAGATAAATCAACCATTAAAGGAGAAGTCCGTCCATTTTTAAAATCTGGCAGCCCACAGGGGGGAATTTGATAATAAGTACGAACTTACCTCTCCCCATGCCTGCGGTGAGAGGTGGGACCCTAAATGGTAATAACTAAAGTACTGGCATAGAATGTTAGGGGAATGGCGGAGAGGACTAAATACTGTGCAATTACGGGGGTGGTAAAGAATCATCTACCGGCAATAGTTGTCCTGATAGAGACCCATAGATCCAAGGATAACATCCCTAATTATGCTTCTCGTTGGGCTAAGTACGAATTTCATTTTCCTCTGGTGTTTCAGTCTACATACATGCCCAGGTTAATTTTGAGAGAAGAGAAACAGATCGCTGATCTCAGGGAGACCAGCCAAACGATAACACTGCCGGCTGCCGGTTAAAGCGCTCAATGCAGTGAAATCCTAGGTGCATTGCTCCGTGTAAACGCACCACTGATTATAATAATGTCCGTGTTTTTGGTTTTTCTCCAGCTTTTTAAGAATTGATCACAGGTTCTCTTAATGAAGTAATGATGGCGCACACCTGAGGTGATGCTAGTTGAGTATAGTATATCGATAAAGAATTTGTCAACAGCGCACAGTCAATTGCTTTTTCAATGCTAAGTAGTAGCCAAGTGGGTAAGTAGTTTATTCGTAAAAAATGATTCCTTGCAAAGATCAGAAATCAGAAATACATGATAATTTTTCTTTGACAAAAAATATACCACATGACGTTTTTCAACATGGTATATATAGCAGTAAGGTACTAAAGCAGAGGACACCGATCTTGTTAGGTAGAGGGCAAGATGTGTAGTGTGGCCGGAGCACCGGGAAGGGAATTTCATGGCCAAAATTTCAATGTCTTGTTCCTCGAGCCACTTTGTCAAAACTTTTGCCTTGTGACATGGTGCTCCACATTGTTTGTCACACAATTGTTCCCGGATGTTTGAGAGAAGTTGCTCTTGGAGGATGTTAAGATACTTTGGCAGTGTTCTTGGGCACAATTGTGAGTAAGTGAAATTGCTTGGATACAATGGGACCCCATACATCAGGGGTGTCAAACTCAAATACACAGTGGGCCAAAATAAAACAATTAGACAAAGTCGCGGGCCAACTTTGATATTTATTGAAAAGTGCATGTGGCGTTTCTGGCACTGCCTATCCTAGTAGTTACCCATAATATCCCTCAAGCAGTAGGTAATCCCATAAGTGTACCCCATGAAGTAGCCCCCCCCCCCAATAGTGCCCTACATACTATCCAGGCCTACTATTAGAGCCCCAAATAGTGGCCAGCCCTCCTGATAGTGACCCATATAGTAGCCAGCACACCTTATAGAGCCCAATATAGTAGCCACCCCCCCCGATAGTTTCCCATATAGTAGCCAGCCCTCAATAGTGTCTTGTATAGTAGCCCCCCTCCCAATAGTGTCTTACATAGTAGCCAGCCCCCAATAGTGTCTTATATAGTAGCCCCACTCCCAATAGTGTCTTATATAGTAGCCAGCCCTTCCAATAGTGCACAATATAGTATCCAGCCCTCCCAATAGTGTCTTATATAGTAGCCAGTCCTCCCAATACTGTCTTATATAGTAGCCAGCCCTCCCCAATAGTCTCCTATATAGTAGCCAACCCTCCCAATAGTCTCTTATATAGTAGCCAGTCCTCCCAATACTGTCTTATATAGTAGCCAGCCCTCCCCAATAGTCTCCTATATAGTAGCCAACCCTCCCAATAGTCTCTTATATAGTAGCCAGCTCTTCCCAATAGTCCCCTATATAGTAGCCAGCCATCTCTTATAGTCTCTTATATAGTAGCCAGCCATCTCTTATAGTCTCTTTTATAGTAGCCAGCCCTCCCCAATAGTTTTATATACTGGCCAGCGCTCTCCTCCCATAGTCTTATAAAGTAGCCAGCCCTCCCAATAGTCTCTTATATAGTCTCTTATATAGTAGTCAGTCCCTAAAATAGTCTCTTATATAGTAGCCTGTGGCCTACAAGACTATAATATGGGCGGTCTGAGCGGCCATCCGGACCACCCATATTATAATATGCTGCAACGTCAGGAGGGCCAGATTTAACACAGCAATGGAAAAGCATGGCGGGCCAAAAATAATGGCACCATGGGCCAGATTTGGCCCGCGGGCCAGAGTTTGACATGACTGCCATACATGAATGGTCTCAGAATGCTTTACTGTTGGCACGAGACACGACTCATGGTAGTACTTACCTTTTCTTCTCTGGTCCAACATTCTTCCAGATGTCCCAAACAGGAACATCTTTACCGCAGTTCTCTACAGTCCAATGCCTGAACGTCCTGCAGAATTCCTGTCTGCCCTACATGATTACATTACTTGTCACTAAGCAGCCTCCGAAATGCCAATGGCGGCCCGATAAATAATATAAATGAGAACCTGTTTATTGAGCCTATTACACGGCTCGATTATCGTTCAGCAAGGGCTGCACGGACATCTTTAGCAATGTCTGTGCAGCCCTTGCCCTAAACTGTTAATACATTACCTGTCTACCCTCCCGGTTTTCTCCTGCCCTCTGCTTGCTTCCTGGGACCGATGTGGCCAGTGATTGGCCAAGCGGCACCAACGCTCAGTAGTGATGCACGGTCGGCAGTCAATGATTTTGGTGTCGTACCTAAAGATATGATCAGCCAATGATGACTGCACGTTTCCTTGGGGGTAGCATGGTTAACAGAAGAAGACAATCATTTCCAGCACCATCCTACTTTTAGGGCGCTCTTAGATGCTACAGTAATTGAGCGTGGCTGCCATATGTTTGATTCATTGAGGCCAACACCTTAGACTGCCGATTTAAAGGGGAACTCCTGCAAAATAAAAAATATTTCAAATCAACTGGTTTCAGAAAGTTATATAGATTTGTAATTTACATCCGTCTCCCAGTATTTATCAGCTGCTGTATGTCCTGCAGGAAGTGGTGCATTCCTTCCAGTCTGACACAGTGCTCTCTGCTGCCACCTCTGTCCATGTCAGGAACTGTCTAGAGCAGGAGAGGATTTCTGTGGGGATTTGCTACTGTTCTGTACAGTTCCTTCTGATAGTTTCCCTTTAAGGGAAATATATCCTCTATGCAAGTCCCCATAGAAAACCTCTCCTGCTCTGAACAGTTCCTGACATGGACAGAGGTGGCAGCAGAGAGCACTGTGTCAGACTGAAGAGACTCCACCACTTACTGCAGGACATACAGCAGCTGATAACTACTGGAAGACTTGAGATTTTTAAATAGAAGTAAATTACAAATCTATAACTTTCTGACACCAGTTGATATTAAAGAAAAAAAAATTGCTGGTGTTCCCCTTTAAGCAGATGTTGTGCACAATTATTAGGGACTCTCGATTGCATCCAGAACCTGGACTTCACACTGCTTAAACCGGCAATCCTAGGCGCTGGCTGCAATGATTAACGCATCAGGCAGCCGAACTCCATTGTTGCCCTTACGGCGCACTTAATTTGTAGCCACAAATAATGTTCATGATCATAATTTGCCGCAGTCATTATCAATAGATGTCTGTCATTTCCCATCTCGTAGTGGGAACATAGCCTTAAAGCAACTGGTCTGCTCTTATAATTCAGTCAGCATGGCAGAGTGATATCAGCTGCCTTGTCCTCATTAACACTTTCTCATGAGTTAACAAGAAGATCACTGATGTTAGCAGGTCATTTTAAAATTCATTGGAAAGGAGTTTATTTGTGATTAAAGGGCTAGTTCCCCCAAAATATTTTTTCTTTATAATCATTTAGCCCCAGCAAGTACTAGAGATTTGTAATTTACATCTATTAAAAAAAAAAAAAAAATCTCAATTCTTCCAGTACTTATCAGCTGCTGTATGTCCTGCAGGAAGTGGTGTATTCTTTCCAGTCTGACACAGTGCTCTCTGCTGCCACCTCTGTCCATGTCAGGAACTGTCCAGAGCAGTGGCAAATACCCATAAGAACTGTCCAGAGCAGTAAAGGTTTTCTATGGGGACTTGCATATAGGTATGTGGTCGTCCAAACACCATGTGGTATAGAGGTGGGGATGTGACACTACATAAAAAAGATGGGGTGGGTTATTTTCCAAATTTTTCATTCTACCATCTATATTATAACTTGAAATCTTGCAGTTTTCATTATGGCCACTAATAATAATCTGCTACTTAGCTGACACTTCCTGTTCTGTACAGGTCACAGATTTTCTGCAGTGTCCACCTTAAAATCACAGATAGTATAACATGGAAAGATAATGCCAGTGTATAGATAATGCAGGATCACACTATACACCAAGTGATCCTCAGAGCTTGGCCTCCTCCTCCCTACATAATGACCTCTGCACAGGTCACAGAGCGTGCCCGGAAAACATGTAAATCCAATAGAAAACCTAGCCTGGCACTGCCACTAAATGTGCACTCTTTGGGGGATAGGTGCTGCTCTCTCAAGTATAAATGTGCAGTAAACAGGGTGCTTGCAATCATTGGATCCAAGACAGTCCAAGGTGAATTTCCAATAGAGAAAAAATATGTGTCACTCACTGTAGATGGTTGCATACAGAAGTGTTTTATTCAAGTGCATGGCAGGGAGGGGAGAGCTGAATGGGTGAGTGCTGCTTCTTCTTCTTTTCTCTATTGGTAATTCCTGGAAAACTCGCCTATACAAGTGAATAGGGTCAGCTCCAGTCTATTGTGCCTATGTCCATGGGGCTTGCTGTAAAGCATGTCTCTAAAACAATTTGGGCAAGATGCCTGCCCCTAAAAAATATAAATAAATAAATAAAGATCATAAAATAGAAACAGATTAGAAAAACAAGACATGTCTCAGAATCAGAGCAGTAAAACAAAATCTAGGTAACGCATTAAAGGGGTAGTTCACCAATTTATTTTTTTTTCTTACAAATCAACTGGTGCCAGAAAGTGCCAAAGATTTGTAATTTACTTCTATTAAAAAAAAAACTCCAGTCTTCCAGTACTTATCAGCTGCTGCATGTCCTACAGGAAGTGGTGTGTTCTTTCCAGTCTGACACAGTGCTCTCTGCTGCCACCTCTCTCCCTTTCAGGAACTGTCCAGAACAGTAGCAAAACCCCATAGAAAACCTCACTTGCTCTCCAGACTGGAAAGAATACACCACTTCCCGCAGGACACACAGCAGCTGATAAGTGCTGGAAGGCTTGAGATTTTTTTATAGAAGTAAATTACAAATCTCTGGCAGTTTCTGGCACCAGTTGATTTGAAAGATCTTTTTTTTCTGTGAACTACCCCTTTAAATTTAAAGTTAAAGCGTAACTGTCATTTCAAGGTCATTTTTCTGAAAACATTAAATATCAACAGTACAAGCGATTTTAAGAAACTCTGTAATAGGTTTTATGTACTAAAAGAGTTTCCTTCTGTACTGAAAAAGCAATCTCCCAGCCTCCCCCCTCACATCAGAAGAAGCAGGATTTCTGTCTCCATTATGTGGCTATGGAGGGGGGAGGGGCTGTTAGGAGTGACTGAGCACGGAGCAGTCTTGCTAAGCACAACACCCTGCAATCTTCTCTCAGTAAGTTCATAGATAAGCACTGACCTTTCTGACCCCAGAATCCAGCGTTTTAGGTGCCCAGAGAGTCTAGAAACAGCTGACCTTCATCTCACCTCTTCCTGCTCCCTCAGCCCCTCCCCCCCTTCATAGGCTTACAATGGAGAGAGCAGAACCGTCTTCACTGGCTTCTCTGTAATGAAGACGTGTTTGCCTGATAATGCACAGATAAGAAGTCAGGGGGGGAGGCTGGGAGATAGCTTCTTGAGTACATAAGGAGGCTTTTTTGGCTGATGAAACCTATTACAGAGTTTCTTAAAATCCTTATACTACTGATTTCTGCAATAAAAAAAAACATGACAGTTACGCTTTAAACAGCAAATACAAATGATTGAGTTATCCAGCATTAAAAAAACATGGCCACTTTCTTCCAGAGACAGCACCTCTCTTGTCTCCAGTTGGGTGCAGGTTGTGCAGCTCATTTCCATTGAAGTGAATGGAGCTTAATTGTAAACCACACCTGAACTGGAGACAAGAGTGGTGTTGTCTCTGGAAGAAAGTGGCTGTGTTTTTCTAACGCTGGATAACCCCTTTAAAGGGAACCTGTCACCAAGAAAATGCCATCTAATCTATCACCATTATATTATAGAGCAGGAAGAACTGAGAAGATTGATATATATCTCATAAGGAAAAGATTCAGTATCACTTGTAACATGCTAATTGAAATCCCTGATCATTCTCTGTTAGGAGTCCAGTGGGCGGTGTCACTCAATGGACTGGACTCTTTATAATGAAGATTTCAATCAATAAATAACAAGTTATACTGAATCTTTTCCCATAAAGATATATATCAATCTGCTCAGCTCCTTCTGCTCTATAACATGATGGCGATAGATTAGATAGCATTATCTAGGTGACAGGTTCCCTTTAAGTGTTTTGTGTGGCAAGAACCCATCTGTAAAGAACCTGCGATTTCCAGCTGTCACAACGCCACAAGTTTGTACTCCAGTCATAATAAAGAGCTTTATATATTGAATAGTTCTAACCTCAGAAGTCAGTGTAATAGCATTTGCAGTATAAATAAACCAGAATGTCAAATATGTTCAAAGCTTTCCAATAGTAACACTTAAAAAGCCTACGGAGCTGAAATGACAGAGAACAGAAGCATTCTATCACGCTCTTGGAATCTGAGATGGTTATGTTCCTGAGATTCTGATTGCTTATTCCCTTATACACAGCCCTTTCAGAGAGAACTTTCTCATCATGACTTTAATTCATTTTGTGCCCTGTACAGAGATTACAGGTGACTGCGGTTTGAGTCTGTAGGAGCTGTCAAGAAGTGTGTCAATGATATATGAAATGTACTTTCATGTATCATCTCCGGAGAAATCCGGAGTGTCCTCATTTTTTTTTTTCCCAGTGTACATTCAGTCTCTGCGCATTTTCATCTGTCAGCTCAGCAGAGCTTTGTAGTGTCACCTCTAAGACAAATCTAAAGTGTGTGACATGTCCCAGGTGTGCCCTCTGCTGTTGGAAAGTGGAACAGCATAGGAACCATTTGCAGCTCCGTAGAGGGTTTTAGTTCTTTTTCTGCAAAGGTGCCATTTAAATAATTCCTTAAAACACAAAAAATACATATATACCCTTGCTGTCTGATCTTGGCTTTCTCTGTTTTTACTGTACGGATCAGAAAAATAAATGCAGACAGCAAACTAAGAGTATAATGCATCTGCTCAGTTGTCTCCATAATCCGAGCTCCTGTTGTACCAAAGCATTAGTAAGTAAATATACTTAAAGCGAATGTACTACTAGGTACATCGCTTTGTGTTTTTTTTTACATGAACAGACCGGCGCAGGGTTCCACAGTCTTTTTTTTTTTTTAAACTGCGGCTCGGTTCCTGCACACGGATTCCCGAGCACCGGCCAGGCATGAAGCACTAGGGGCGGGCCGCCTTTCCCCAGTGTGACGATCTTCCCTCCCCTCTGTAACACGGCTCCATTGATTCTAATGGGGGCTAATCAGTGATTGACATCTCTCTTTATATGCACATATATACACAGATAGCTATCAGTCACTAAGGATCCTATTACACGGAGTGACAATTGGGCAAATCAGGCCAATTATCACTCTGTGTAATAGAGACAACGATCGCTGACATTGGCTGATCGTGCCATCATCGGCTGCCAACTGCGTATCGCTACGTGTAATAGTGATGTGTGGCCGGCGAGCGTGGAGAGGTAATGTATTAACAGTTTAGGGCAAGAGCTGCACGGACATCACTAACGATGTCTGTGCAGTCCTTGCTAAACAATTATCGAGCCGTGTAGTAGGCTGAGTAAATGTTTAAACTATTGATTGGGCTATCATCGGCCAGTCTAGTTGTACCCTAAGACTACCTGCTTGACTGTTTAGCCCAGAATGACCAAAGATCGTCATGAATAAACTACTAGGTATCCTTGAACAGTCTATGTCAACATTCTGACATAACATTCTATGACAACATTCTATAGAATAGAATGTTAGACTTAAAATAATGGCATAGAATGTCAGCATAGTATGTTGTCATAGAAGGTTGACATAACATTCTAAACCTACATTCTATGTCACCATTCCAAGTCAACAGTCTAAGCCTAAACTCTATGACAACATTTTAAGCCTACATTCTATGTCAAAATTGAAAGTCTACATTGTATGTCAACATTCTAAACCTACATTCTAACAACATTCTAGGACAGCATTCTAAGTTAGCATGTAGGTTTAGAATGTTGACATACAATGTAGACTTACAATGTTGACATAGAATGTAGGTTTAGACTGTTGTCATAGAATGTAGGTTTAGTATATTGACATTGAACAGTACTTGATTCACTGGTTGGGTGGAGAAGAGCAGCCCACAGAGGACACATGCCCATTTGGCATTTGCCAGAACTGCCAGATGGCCAGTCCGGCCCTGGCCAGAGAGGTCAAAATTCAGGGCTCACATACAACAGCAACCTTTGCACCTCCTATAGTGACTTCCCTGGTCCTAATTGCAACAGTATGACTTAAAACCTTTATTTTATACCATACCTTACATTCTTCCATCTACATATACTCTGTCTAATGAAACCTGCAACAATACCTGAGTCATAATCAACCTGCACCACAAGAAGTGCCAGGCAACGAATCCTTCATATCAGGCCTTCCAGTACCATCCTTGAGAATGAACTGATACTGAATAAGATGTGTAAAGAGAATTCAGCCCCTGATTGGACAGCTAACCCCTAATGATGATGGATGGGAAGTAACAATTGTTCTAAAGTACAGAAACGAGTGCTGTATTCTATTTAGTGATTGTAAGATTAGTTCCTGTATTAGTCTCAGTCCGCTGGGTTATATGTACCCCACATGCCTTATATGTAAGAATGACTGCAGCTTCAAGAAGACGGATTATGTATTTAAAAAAATAAGAGAAGCAAATCCAACTGCAGGAATACTTGCAAAATCCAAAAGTCGACTTTATTTAGAGATGGTGCTCAGTATTTCTTCAGCATTTTTGCATATTTTACCAGTTTATTTGACCTTCAGTATTATTCATCTATGTAAATTGTCTGACTTACATAACAATTGGCAAGTCAAAGTTGTCAGCATCACTAGAAACCCTTAGCACATTATATATATATATATATATATATATATATATATATATATATATATATATATATATAAAGATTGCAGTGTTGGGCTATGTTAATACACCGCTAACATAACGTCCATTTTTATTGGACAGGCATCATTTAATGGCAAATAATGGAGAGAACATACAAACTCTTTGCTATTTAATGGCAAACATGGAG
The DNA here is from genome assembly GCF_027789765.1 of Dendropsophus ebraccatus. Taxonomy (NCBI): domain Eukaryota; kingdom Metazoa; phylum Chordata; class Amphibia; order Anura; family Hylidae; genus Dendropsophus; species Dendropsophus ebraccatus. The sequence goes on along the minus strand of NC_091456.1, from coordinate 25,759,042 downwards.
AGAACATACAAACTCTTAGCAGATTTGAAAACAGAACCCCTAGTGCTGCAAGGCTACAGTGCTAACCACTTTGCCACCATGCTGTCTGTCATGTCTGTCCGTCCAATAAAAATGGATGTCATTTTGACGGTGTGTGAACATAGCCTTAAAGTGTTGGCTTGGGACAAGCACTTTATGACTTCCACAGAAATGTAGCTTTTCTAATAGGTAAAGAATGCGTCAATGGTAGATGGGGGGGTTTAGTGTAGGTGGATTATCTGTACATTATATTCTATTGTATGGATACCATTATAGAATACTAGTAATAATACATTTGTGTCACCACAACAAAACACTGTGATGTGCTCAGATGAAATTGCCTGATAAGGCTGGGTTTACACTACGTCTTTTTTTCATACGTTTTTGCAAAAAAAAGGATAGAAAAACGGATGTATTTGTGTGCATCCGTTGTTCCATCGACTTCCATTGTAAAAAAAAAAAGGATCAAACGCATCAGTTTTTTTAACGTACACAAAAATTTGGTCAACTCCGTTTTTGTGTACGTTAAAAAAAACTGATGATTTTTTATCCCTTTCTATTTATAATGGAAGTCAATGCAAAAACGGATCAAAACAGATGAACACAAATGCATCAGTTTTTCCGTCCGTTTTTTTTTTTTTTGCAAAAACGTATGGAAAAAACATTGCAAATACGTAGTGTGAACCCAGCCTAAGTCCAATAAATGGTGGATGTTGTACTATCCACTACGAATTGCTTCTATTCTCCACTTCATATATATATTTATATATGTATAGATAGATAGGAGATAGATGGATAGATAGATAGATAGATAGATAGATAGGAGATAGATAGATAGATAGATAGATAGATAGATAGATAGATAGATAGATAGATAGATAGGAGGTAGATAGATATATTTAGCTGATACTTGTCCTAGTATCATCCACCTCTGATTTGAACGGCTACCATTGTTATATCCACTTTTCCTGCAGAAGATCTTTGATTTCCTATTTCTTACGTTACTATAGAACTGTATGCAATCCGGCAGGCGGTCTTAACCGATGCAACATTTTCTCTCATTCTTAAATGTCTTGCCGTTGCAGTCACTAATGTGGCAGGTCCTATCATACAGACTGGATGTAGCTATGAAGCGTTATTATAGCCATGAGTGGTACATGCTCAGTCCACGTCTGTTAGGAAACCGTACAATACTACATTGTCCTTTCTTTGACAGCTCATGTCCTTCTTCATTGTGCCTCTTGGAGATCATGCATCCCCTGAACAGTAAAAAATAATAAGGAAGCCAATGGAGTTAACCCTTTCAGGGTATCGTTGCCCATCGTAAAGAAAGTAGCTAACGTAAAATAGGCAAAAGGTTTCGGGCCAAATCCCAAAACCAAAAAAAGGTTCCTAGCGCTGTTCGATGCCGACGTCAGTGTCGTGAATCCTGTGTCCGCCTCCAGCTGATCTGTCCCACATCATGTCATTGAAAAGCTGTAAGGCTCATGGGGGGAAGGGGGGAACCAGCTCAAAATTAGCCGGATTCTCTGAGCTCATCAGGGAATAGTTTCTGCTGCAGTTTATCTGCTGTAATCAGCGGCTCTATCAGAGAAACAATCTGCGGCTCAAAGGGTCTAATCTGTGGGACGCTGCTGACTGCCCCCAAGGCTCAGAGGCGCTCACTGTGCGGGATGCCTCGCTGGCTGCTGCCCTCTCAATCTCTCTTCCCTCGGGAAAGCTTGTCCTCTGCTTTGTACTGTGTGTTATGGGGAATTGTGTGAAGTCTCCTCTTCGCAACCTCTCGCAGAAGGTACGTCTCCCAATAGAGTAGGTCCGAGGGCGAGCGGTGAGATTGGGTTTATGGGATCAACAGAGGGTGGTTGTTAGGAGAAAAATATAGGACTCTAACGGCAATAATCTTTAGGTACATCCCCCCAAAAAAAGAGCAATCGTTGATGTTCAGCTGCCTTGCTTCCTCTATTTAATTTAAGACCCTTTCAGCCGAGCCATAATGCCCTCAATCCTCTCTCTATGCGTCCCTAAAGCTGATTCGTATTAGTTCTCTCTTATTTTTTTAAAACTTGAGACCGTATCCTATATTTGTAAACGTGCCCCTCGAAGCCGGTCGTATGTTCCCAAAGGACCCACGTAGACTAGCAAAGCAAATATGTCTTATAAAGGCGTGGGAATGGAAGGTCCGACAGGACCAGACGAAAACAGTTCCTTATATAGCGAGGAGATGCTATGGGAGGGAGGGAGGGAAAAGAGGTGGCAAGGAAAACAGAGACCCGGGATTGTTTATACACTGAGCCATAACCACGTCGGAAAACTGTCAAAGGATAGAAGGGGAAGTGGTGTTCATACCCATACCAGCTAGTATGAGGGATTGTGTGATCTAGAAGGGTCTATGGAAACAGAGAAGGGATTCAGGGGTTTAACTATAGATTATACTAGCTTGTAGAGCTGTTTTTGTTTTTTTGTTTTTGTTTGTTTTTTAATCCTGTAAGTTCAGTGGTTGATATTTTTACTATATAGTTACAAGCAAAGTATCAGGTAGAACCCAGATTTTTGGTGTTGACCCTTTAGTTTGCTGGTAACACTCTGTATGTTGTAAGATGCACCAGGAGGAAAGAAGCTGCCTCAGACCGGCGCAGACCGGAGAAGAGGGTGCTCAGGGACCTCTTATGCTTTTGGCTCAGAACTGCGCAGTGATGCACAACCTGCTGGGCCCAGCCTGTATTTTTCTCCGGAAGGGATTCGCTGAGAGTCGGCAGCCTGTACGTGAGTTCTGACCCTTCCATCTTCCCCATTATTGTGCGACAGGAACCACCATTCACATCGGAATGCTATCATAACTCATGTGCCCTTCACTCATTTATCATCCTTTCCCTGACAAAGACGCGGGAGAAAATGGTTAAGTGCTGCTATGTGCATTCATTATGTGGAAGTATATGCTTGCTTAAATAATTACCAGAGACCGTTATGGTGCAAAAGCTTGGAACGTTCAAGATAGTCCGGTTTTATATTCAGTTGCCTCCTCCTTCTATATAATGAATTATTATATCTGTCATGATATTTGCAAATATATCATATACCAGTTTCCATTAGAATTGGAATTTCTGATCATAAAAAAAAATTGATTAAAAAAAATTGATGCTAGTCTATACAGCTGCAATAATTAGTTCAGATCTGGTTATTACCAATACCTTGGAACACTTCTAACATGTAGTTGGTAATTTACGCCCTTACTGTACACTTTTCTACCCCTATAGGTAAATCATACGGGTACCAATGTCTCCATAATACAATAACAGCTTTTATTTTGTTGTCTATTATCATTGCTGTTTTTAGAAAATAATTTTGCAAATCTTCTTACTCAATGTCTTGTTGACTTTGTAAAAAAAACACATACTGTAGCATACAAACAAAAGCTTGACAGATGAAACAGCAGATGCAACAATGCAAGAGAAAAGAACACCGTTATAATCTTTTCCTATTTTATCCTCGATAAAGGAAGGGAACAAGAAATTTGTATACAAATGACTGCAAGCAGCATGGACAAATATAGATGGTTGAGCATTCAATGTCCTTCCCTTCTACCCACTGGCTTCTGTGTAATTATTGTCCAGATTATTGTAGTTCAACCAGTTAATCCTTTTCATTCACTGACTTCACTGCTCCCTTCTTTAGATCTAATCTTTGATTCAATATGTTCTCTTTTAGGACAGAGAGCTACGTCCAGAAGAAATAGAAGGTAAACAAAATGCAGATTTTGTCATGGAAATGAGGGATGTGTGATGCTTGCTGTGACTGGTGTGCATGCATGTACATTTATACAGGGCTGGGGTATAATAAAACTGTTGTAGTGTAGTATTATAGAAAATGCAAGGGAAGTAACAATGCTTACTGGGATTTCAGTATAGGGTTTGTGGATGAAGTGAATGGTAGGTGTTGTAAGGATTTGGAAGGCTGTATATATATATATATATATATATATATATATATATATATATATAAAATTGTAGTGTTGGGCTGTGTTCACACAAAAATGACGTCCATTTTTATTGGACAGCCGTTATTTATTGGCAAATAATAGAGAGAACATACAAACTCTTTGCCATTTAATGGCAAACATGGAGAGAACATACAAACTCTTTGCACTGAATGTCATATATGGAGAGAACATATAAACTCTTTGCAGATGCAAGGCTACAGTGCTAACAACTGAGCCACCGTGCTGTCTGTTTTTTTATTTTAAATGGCAGCCGTCCAATAAAAATATTTTGACGGTGTGTAAACATAGCCTTAGGACCCTATTCCACGAGACAATTATTGTTTGGATAATCGTTAAATCGTTTGTAACGAAGCGATAATCGTTCAATTGAATAGCAGTTAACGATTAAACGATGAACGAGATCACTTAATAAGACCTGGACCTATTTTTATCGTTGCTCGTTCACATGGAATAAGACGTCATTCACAGTAGCGACTAATGCAATTGCGACAACAAGACGACCGCTAGAACGATCATAAGTAAAGATCATCGTTCTGTGTAAATGGGTGAGCGATTTCAGGTCGTTCACAATAGCGGTCGTTTGAGATCGTTTATCGTTAACGATTATGCAAAAGATAATTGTCCCATGGAATAGGGCCCTTAGAGTGTTAGCTTGGGACAAGCACTTTATGACTTCCACAGAAATATAGCTATACTAATAGGTAAGGATTCATGGTAAAAAGAATACCTGCTTATTTGGACCTAATAAGGTTTATAGTGTTTAAACAGTTGAGCATAGCTGAAGTATGTAAATCCTAACACTACTCACAGTTTCAGGCTCACACTACGTATGAGTCCGACCGTAGTTCGTACGCAGCCGTACATGTGCGGCTGAAAGTACAACCGTGGGATAAATAGACATGCGGTTGGACCGCGAACATACGCCCGTAGTACAGTTATGCTTCCCTAGCTTGTTTCGAAGCGATCTGAAACAGGTCATTTTCTTGGGAATCTTCGCCCAGCTCAATAAAACACACAGAACCTTTTGGATCTAAAATCAAGTTCAATTTGGCTGAAATAAGTACTTCGTACGGGACCGCATGGAAATCCACGGCCGTGAGTTGGAACATTTCCGTCCTCAAACAATGGTCTTGTTCATTTTTCACGTCGCCGTATACGATCCGGCCGTAAGCTGATACGTAGTGTGCATTGTGCGGGCGTATATCGTATACTTTCAAGCGAACGCATCAACCTAAAAAGTACGTGCGTATATTTGCGGTTCGCACTACGGACGGAAAGATACGTAGTGTGAACATAGCCTCAATGTGTAGCCATGATGGAAGTCTTGTGAAGTAGACATTGTGTCAGGTATTGTATATATTATTGATGGTTCTCACATTTAGACTCATGTAGAGGAGAAGATCAAAGGAAAAAGTAGGCATGATTATAATTGACCACTGAAACCTTAAAGGGAACCTGTCACAAAGACAATGCTATCTAATCTCTAAGCATCATGTTATAGAGCAGGAAGAACTGAGCAGTTTGATATATATCTTTGTGGGAAAAGATTCAGTATAACTTGTAACATGTTGATTGAAATCCCTGATCATTCTGTGTTAGGAGTCCAGTGGGCGGTGTCACTCCATGGACAGGACTCTTTGGCATGGAAACATCAGAGATTTCAATCAATAAATTACAAGTTATACTGAATCTTTTCACATAAACATATATATCAATCTGCTCAGCTCCTTCTGCTCTATAACATGATGTTGATAGCTTAGGTAACATTTTTATGGCGATGGGTTCCCTTTAAATGTAGTGCTGTAACCTGTAATCTCTGCCAATGATATTAAAGACCATAAAAGCTAATAAACCAGTCACCATGAAATTATCAGATGCTTATATTAAATCTACTGTGTTAAAACTATTGGACATACTGAATGAGAGTGGAGCAGTATGGAGTATGCGTGAGGACAAAGTGTCAAATGTGTTAAAAGGCTGACATGTGAATAATAGGATAGGAATGTTAGAAGTATTCGATAAAATTACAAGTAAACCAATTAATATTAACATTAATATTTAGGTATAACAATAACATATTGATAATATAAAGGGAATGCACACAGGATGAGCTCATACTGCCATATGTATTTACATTTTACTGGTTTCCATTTTATTGAAGCGAATCTGTACCCACATAATCACCTCCCCAAACCCCTGTTACTGATCGTTAGATGAACTGAAGTCCTTACCGGGTGTGTTTTTCAAAATGCTCCTAGTGCCATCTTTTTGGTGAAAAATCATCTTTTATTCTCCAGCAGTGGTGTCAAAGAGGCGGGGCCTAGTGTGTCTGTGCCCTAGGCCAGCGACTCCTCTGGTATCTTCTTTTCTGCCCCACCCCCGGGTTTCTAGGAACGCCCCCGGTTGGGATCTCTGCTCTCCAATTAGCTATCTGAGATCACTACAGTGCATGCTCAAGCATTGGAAATCAGAGATCAGAGCCAGGGGTCTTCCTAGAAACTAAAAGGGCGGAGAAGAAGACACCAGAGGCGTTGCAGGCCTAGGGTACAGAAGCTCTAGGCCCCGCCTCATTGACAGCATTGCTAGAGAATAAAATATGGTTTTTCACCAGAAAGATGGCATCAGGAGCATTTTAAAGAATATACCCGGGAATGACTTTAGTTCTAACAACCGCTAACAAGGGTTTGGAGGGGAAGGGATTATTCTATGGGTACAGATTCAATTTTAATTTTTCTTGCTGTATAGTTTAACATAGTAATCTGTGCTGTTGTTTTCACTCCACCCCTTATGTACTGCAGTGTGTAAGTGACCCAATGTTCACTTACATGCTGCAACACAAAAAAAGGGTTAAAAGCAGAAGACAAGGAGATCTCTGCTTCACTGATCTGATAACTTCTGTTCTCCAGAGCTCCTGCAGTGGTCACGGGTTATAAGTGCACGAGCAGCCTGCCTATATATGCACAGTGTTCTTGTAATTGATGGGGTCGCACTGATCAAACCCCCTAATGATCAGACGATCGTCATCAATCTTGTGGATAGGTTATGAATGATGTTGGTTTAAACAGAAACTAACAGCAGATAAATCAGATAAATCTAATCTGCTGTTCTGTTTCCATAGGGCCGGAGATGACGAGAGAGAAGGTAGTTTTCTTATCCACTGCGCCATTTTTCTGAAACCTTCCTTTTTATGCTAATTAGGTGGTTTGGTGCACTGGGGGCGGAGCTATAGCATTTGGTGCGCTAATCCACCTACGTGCCTGCACCTCCCAATGGATATTCATCCACTTCTCTGCAATGATGAGCGGCCAGAGTGACGTCACTGCAGAACACTGCCTCATTATTCATGAAGAGGTAGCAGGCAGGTGGATTAGTTCCCTAAGGGCTGTAGTCCCGTCCCCAGTGCCGCCTCATTATCATATTAATAAAAAAAAGGCTCCTCCTTTTGGATGTCATGCTATAAATGGGGGAGCTGTCTGGGCTGTCCAGAGATAGGTGACTGGGGGTGAGGGGCTTTTCAATATAGTTGGTCAACTCCTCTATTAACTCCTGGTTTAGGCTATGTTCACACAATGTGCTTTTTCGTAAGACAACAGACGTTCTTTTAGTTTAAAACAACGGCCATTATTATCTATTTTTGATCTTTTCTTTTGCATTGAATGCAAACAATGGCCGTTTAGACACACAATGTAGCGAACAACAGCCGTTGTTTGATGAGAGCCATATAAAAAATAGCATTATTGGAGTCCATTTAATTTACAGACAAAAGGGGAGATTTATCAAACATGGTGTAAAGTGAAACTGACTCAGTTGCCCCTAGCAACCAATCAGCTTCCACTTTTCATCCCACACAGACTCTTTGGAAAATGAAAGGTGGAATCTGATTGGTTGCTAGGGGCAACTGAGCCAGTGCTACTTTACCCTCTTCCCCCCGCCGCACAGTAAATTAACGTTGCTGCAGCCTATGCCCGATGCTGCAGCTACGTTAATTTACGATCCAGGATGACACAGGCGCAGGAGCTGCGCCTGTGTCATCCGCAGTGGGTCCCGGCTATCAGTGGTAGCCGGAGACCCACCGCAACTCTCAGCACCGGAGCCGCGATCCGGTGCTAAGGATTAACCCATTAGATACTGCGGTCAGCACGACCGTAGCATCTATAGGGCTCTACAGAGGGAGAATTCTCTGTCCAGTGTCCATCGGGGCTCTGCAAAGTGATCGCAAAGCCCCGCTGGTAGCCATGAAAACCGGAAGCCTCAGGCTTCCGGTTTCCTGGCTACGGAGGCTGGCACGGGGAGGGAAGGCTGGGCAGCAGCAGGGGACAGCGGAGAGGGGGCAGACATTGGGACATCAGCTTATGGGATCATTATGATCCCATAAGCTGATGTCCGAAAAACAACCTGGGCATTGAGGAATCAATGACCCCAGGTCAGGAAAGGGTTACACCATGTTTGATAAATCTCCCCCACAGATTCTAAACAACAGTGAAAATTAATCTTACAGATTTCTCTGGGTAGATGTATAGTAAGTATTTGCAGGCCGCCATTGCTATACGTCATTTGTTAGTAGAATTCTTGTTTGCAGAGATGCTGATCTTTACATTGATACATTTTCTATAGAATTAAGAGAAGCCTTCAAAGAGTTTGATAAAGACAAAGATGGATACATCAGCTGTAAGGATCTAGGGGATTGTATGAGGACCATGGGATACATGCCAACAGAGATGGAACTAATAGAGCTGTCTCAGCAAATCAATATGAACCGTAAGTTATGTTCATTCTACTCTATGCACCATACTACTCCTAATACTTCTGATCCTGTAGTTCTCGTGTATGGCACTGTTCTATCCACGGATACTGGGCCCGCCCCCAGTGGGAGGAAACCCCCGCCCCTCTATGACGCGCCTCCATTTATTCTAAAGGATTCGCGTCATAGAGGGGAGAGAATTTCCCTCCAGTGCTTCAGCCCCGGCCCAGTACCCGTGGATAGAATGGCGCCGTACATGGGAACCGGGCCGCGATTCAAAACATGGACCGCAGCACTGGCTTCCCTGTGACGGCACCATTCTATCCATGGGTCATATTAAGGAGGATGTACCTGATGGTACATCCTCTTTAAATACCTCCGTAATTTCAATATAATTATGTGCTCAATTTAAAGGGGTTGTCAGATTTAAAAATACTAGTATGAGATCATGGCTGAGACCTTTTGGCCCCCCAGGGATCTCTGTATTAGTGCTGTACTCGTCTCTCTCTTGTGGCTTCATAACAAATGAATAGCGCTGACCCACGGCTCTATTTAAAATAAAAGAGTTGGGGCGCAGATACAAAGATCCCAAAGGGGCCCAGAGGTTGGAACCCCCCCCCCCCTGCTTCCCAATCTCATACTTGTCCAATATCCTGTGGATAGGAAACAAGTATTTGTAAATCAGCAGACCCCTTTAAGTCAATGGGAAATTGGCCGGCAGGACATACACTGAATAGAATAACGTCCGTAATTGATAACAACCCTCCAAATAAAAAATACAATTTTATATATCCCACCAATATTTTCTAAAGTTCATATATTTCTGTCTCAGTTGGAGGTCATGTGGACTTTGATGATTTTGTGGAGCTAATGGGCCCTAAGCTTCTTGCAGAGACGGCTGATATGATTGGAGTGAAGGAGCTTCGAGATGCTTTTAAGGAGGTGGGAATTGCACAGACTATATACCATCCTATCCCTTTTGCACCCCCTCTCTTTTGTCTCTCCATTTCTCATGACATTGTAGCCATTTTTAAAGTATTTAGTCATCAAGCTAATAAAGATCTTATGTGCCTACATTCAGTTTGACACCAATGGGGATGGAGAAATCAGTACAAGTGAACTACGGGAGGCCATGAAAAAGCTCCTGGGGCAACAGGTTGGTCACAGGGACATAGAAGACATTATACGTGACGTTGATCTGAATGGAGATGGACAGGTGGACTTTGAAGGTTAGTATTGTACGGTTGTTCAAATGAGTTAAATGTGATGGTGTTCTAGATATATGTTTATGTTGGATGCAGTTGTATATGTTGGATGCAGTCCTGGGAAGCTCTTTGGAGCAGAGCAGAGTTCAAAAGCAGCAGCCTGAAAGCCAATGGCTGAGCACAATGAAGTGCTTTGCTTCGTTACTACTGTAGATTCGCTCATCTCTACATCTCTACTGCCTGATGTGGCTCTCCCCTGCAGCCATTGACTGGGCATTTCATGTGTATCCATATAGGACACCAGGAAGTAGGGATCAGCAGGAAGTCCATGAGCTTTGGAATGGCAGGAGCAAGATTTTTTTAACCCATTCCGACCCCTGTAAAAAAAAAAATTGTTAGATAACGACTTTAAATGGTCACTCTTTTAAACAAACTTATCTGATAGCGTATGTGATTCCTAATATACCTGGAAATCACTTTATTTAACAAAATTGACTCCTTACCCCACAAAAACAACTCTAAAGGCTTTGCTGCTAGGTGTTGCCCCTCCAATCTGCAATCCACTGCTTGTTGTTAGGCTAAATCTGTCTCTAGTAACAGACAGACCAGGGCAGAACACAGGCAGTGAGGGTGGGGTTCAGCATACACTGTGAAGGAGAAAGCCTGAGAAATCCTGGGCTGTGTACCTGCAAGCTGAGCATGTCTGCCTACTGAAGATGATCTAAAATATGTCTGAAAGGTAAATCAAGGCTGCCCTTTTATTTCTCACCACAGTGCTGCAGTGTAATCTCCCTTCTTCCCCTCCCTTTAGCTTTTCATCATCAGCACTTATGCACTGGCTTACCATAGTGCAATGTGAGCAGACCTAAAAGAAATAGCAACAGCACAGCAAGGTAGGAGTTGCACTATGCACTTGCGGCTGATTTTTTCAGGTCTGCTCAAATGGAACCTTGGAAAGCCAGTGCATTAGTAACCTCTTCTACCTCAACTTGCCCTGTATAGTACTGTACAGTGTAAATCAACAGCCCACCATAATACCAGCTTGTTCAGGGTACTTTTCCCAGCACTGTATCAGGGTATAGCCGAGAGAAGGATTTGCTGTGCCATGATTAGCCAGAGAAGTAAGGGAGATGAAGCCCCTTAAAGGGTTAAAGTGGTATTCCAAAACTAACAAAATATGAGCTCTTATCCACAGGATAGGGGGTAAGTGTTCTGTCACAATGCGTCTGACCACTGAATGGTGGGTCAGCTCACGCTCCATTTGGTCTCTGTGAAGCCGCTTAGTACAGCATTCAGCTGAATAGAACGCCTGGGTGCGCATGCCAACCAACCACTCTGCTCCTTGCTATCATGGGGCATCCCAGAGGTCATACCCTCCACAATCACACACTTATCACATAACCTGTGATTAGAGGATACTTTTATATTGCAGAAGTAGACCTTTAAAAGGGTTTATGGGCATGATAGCTTATCATTCGTGGATCTGCCAGTTGCCAACACCAAGGACCCATGCCGATCAGGTGTTTGGCACCCACATTACAGAGTGAATTAAGTTTGTTTCTGTTAACTGACCTGTATCTGTAGCTCAGCTGTTATTCACTTGAATGGGAGGATGATCTGAAGTTACACAGTGAACGGAGCTAATGAACAGCTGATCGGCACTGGTGATGGGTGTTGGCACCCTGCCGACCAGTTTTTTCCTGGAGAATTCCCTTTAATATAACAAAACCAAGGTTTCTAAAAATCTTTTAAAACAACAGGTACTGGTATATCAGGTAAAAATACATCAATATCTTTATTTTTTCTCCATACAGAGTTTGTCCGCATGATGTCTCGCTGACCTTTGCTGAAGCAACGACCATGTCCCCCATCTGACTACGCTGCATTGGCAAAGCTGTGCCTGAAGTCACCTTGAAATGTCTTGGACTTGTAAGGGCAGTGCCCATATCAGCCATAACCTCCCTATTTTGGAGATGGTGTCACCATGCCTCCTTCAAGTATTCTCGTTACGGGATCCAGCACAGGCCATTCTTCCATCTAACCCTGCTGCTTTGACTTCTTGTGTGCCATCCCAAACTATCAATGTGATATCCTACAAATGGGGAACCCTGAGAGGCTTCTTTCTGACTGTTGTGCAAAATGGAAAAAAAGTCTCCAGACTAATGGGGAAAGGCAACCCTACGTGTGCATGAGCCAGCACCCTTCATGTGACTTTACTCCTAGAGGATTTGTGCAATAATAGAATAGATTCTGCTTCCTGGATTTGACCAGATATACCGTAAAAAAAAAACTACCGTACCATGTTGTGTAGGATATAGGTAGGTATGACTACACGCAACCCAAGCACTCACCTAATGAGACATCTGGTGCAATCGTCTGTCTATGATAATCCAAGAAAATTTCAGGTCCTATATAGTCCTATATTTTAGTCACAGATGCTAGAATATTTTTAAGTCTAAAAGCTACCTAGTTCCATACCCACATTCATACCTTTACATATATTCCATGTGTTTTTTAAATATATTTTTTGGTTTATTTTGCTGCATGTGGCCTACACACATACCCATTCTGTTATCCCAAGCAGAACAATAAAGAACAGTAGCAATATGGTATTATGAAGATTTGTCGTATTTCAGTCAATGTTAGATCATTGGCAACCAGTGCACTTTAAGCCTCGAATACCCATGCTATACCGTCATGTTTGCAACATAACATGGTTACTTTGCATGTTCTTTTTCGTCAAATTCAAATCATACTCTACATTCGGTTTTGTTTCCGTATGTTTATAACTATGATTTGTATTTGTCTTTTAGCTTATTTTATGCCTTTTACATTCTTTTAACCCTCCCATACATTCATCCTCATGTAGTCTCGGATTGGGAATTAGAACGCTCAGTCAATGCCAACGGTTTATCGAGACAGAGGTGTTCCTGTAGCTGAGCAGAACAGACCTATACCTCGGAAAAAAATTTTTTTATGCACTCACAAGACTTTTGCTAATACTATTACCGTCCCTTCAGATTTATCCATGCAAAGCAAATCAATGTCACTTCCCTTGATCGCCTGTAACGTCGTAAGAATCTCTTGCCTAATGGAATGAGACAGTGTAAGAAAGTTACCTTCAGGCTTGAACTGGCCATTCACTTTACCAGCATTTCCACCACCCCCCACAGGGTATAGATCCCTCCAGCATATGAAAGTCAGGGGTATCTTGGGAAAACTCATCCTCGTGTTTGAACAGCGATTTCCTAACATCTATATTAGAGAATGAAGTGCATGTTAGATATTCTATATTACTTCTGGGTCATAGTGAACATCTAGAACTAGTTCTCCTGTTGGCTCCCTTCCTGCACTACTATCGACCATCATATTATACCAGTATGTTACATAATGTGTGGACTTATTTATGTGTTGATTCTCGGTCATTTAGTCTTATTGATCGCATTTTCTAAAAGGTCTGGTTTTAATAGAAACCAACAGTGCCAACACCATCAGTATATGAAGCATTATGATAGTATGTGTATTCTGTGTATGGTTATTTTTATTTGCACTCTATTAAAGACTACAGATCGCATTTCTGGCTGCAGACACACACACACATATACGTTATGTAGCAAAAGCTATTATCCCAAATAAGATTTCACTTTCTTTCTCGACTTTCTTTGAGTCTCAAAGTCCTTACAGATACGATCCCAAATGGTTTCATTTTGTTACTTTCTGGGTTTTCAAGCTGTTAATATTAAACCTTTGTGTATTTTTAACTTTTCATTTAATTGTTCAAATGACCCTTAAAATCCTTTATTAAAACAGTCGATGACTTATGTTGTTATTCATGTAGCCTATTGCAATTGAAAGTTGGACGACTGACTTTTATAGTCGATATGCTTTCTAACATCTACATATAAGGAGGAAGCCACCGCTGGATGACCACCCATGCCGGATGGGACCAATTGTACAAGGATATGCGTACAAGGAGAAAGTAAGGTCACAGCGGAATCAAAGGTCCGGTCAAATGAAGCTGTATCTTTATTGGTCACTATTCATACAGTGCAATGTTTTGGCAGCCATGCCTTTGCCAAGCATTGTCGTGGCAAGGTTGCCTAAACAGTGCTGTGTATGAGCCTATGAAAGGGGTCCGTGGAGCCTCAGTAGTGAGTCTCAAAACACGGGAATAGACAGATATCCCTCCAGAGAAGGAGAACCTGTTGCCAAGGAGTACCTCCCAGTGGGGAGATCACTAGACCACCCTGATACGTAGCCCCTTAAGTCCCACTCGGTTGCGAGTATTGGGACAAAAATAAGGAAATACCAGGGTGGCCCCTTTTGTGTCAAAGTCTAACTCAGTTGTGAGTATTGCAACATGACAAGGGTTTACCAAAGACAGGCTTCCATCCACATACAGCTGTTTTAGGGTATTGCCCCTCGTCACAGGGGCAATGTAAAGTAGACCAACAACACGACAATTATTGAGCTCAAATAGATAAGCAAAAAAAAAATTGAATGGAGTACTCATTCAAGAGTCTCTATTGATACATTGTCCCGATTGGAATTCTTTTTTCCTGATCTCCCTGAACTCAGTGATTGTTGTGCTTCGTTACAGCTTAATTTGAACAAACCTTTAATTACTTTAATTCCTGGTTTGGGATATGTCAGTAGTGCAGGTTTGGGAGATCAGGAAAGGTGAGTATTGTTTCTTTTTCATATCAACCCCTTTAAAGTGAGACTAATCTAACCTACTGATAGCTCCCTATTGCGCATGGGGCGCTGTTTCTGCACAGTTTGTAGTTTGATGCAGCGTCTAGTAAGGCTGTTTGAAGTTTGAAGGGTGGGAGTACTACCCCAAGAACACTGATCCCGTCCTCCCCAGGCCAGCCCACGCCACTAATAATGATTAGAAGGGGTGGGCTAAAAACGTTAAAGAGTAATGAATGAATGTCACTCACCATGTGTTTAATTGTGGTTCTTCTTTATTGATGTGCTTCAGAACAAAGGTGCATGGCAAGGAAAGGAGATCAATGCATTGCTCTTCTTTCTTTGCTATGCATCTTTGTTCTGAAGCACGTCAATAAAGAAGAACCGCAATTGAACACACGGTGAGTGACATTCATTCATTACTCTCTAAGGGTATGTGCACACAGAGTAAATGTGGCGGATAACTCTGTGGGGATTCCATCGCCCTCCTCCCCATGCCTCCGATTGAAGATCCGCCTGTCACATAGTCTCCATTCTATGCTCAGGCGGATTCGATCATCCGCCAAAGAATTGACATGGTCAATTCTTTAGGCAGACAGCGGAATCCTCCTTACCATAGAATGGAGTCAAGCGGGAGCGTGCAGGGATGAGAGGCAGAATCCCCGTGGAGTTACCTGCCACATATACCCTAATTTGGATTTTTTTTTATTTTGGTTTGCTTTTTTTCTATGGTATTGGATTTTGCCATCTTTGGAGACAATTCTGCACAACCTATTTAAGGCCCTATTCATGGTTTAAATATGGGTTTACATGCATCTATTATTGAAAACATATTTTAAAGAGGTTTGTAGGGATACAATATAAATCGGGGCTTAATGGGTTAAAGGGGGGAAAAAAAGCAGTACTCACTTCACTGATCCTTTGCTGCTGCAGCCAGTTACTCTTAGGGGGTCACCGAGTCATTATTAGAACAGCAGTGCAAGGGACCAACGACGGACACCCCCTTTAAAGAAGCAGTGCACTCTTTTTTTATTTACTCCCCTGCTGAAGGCCGATCAGTTTTCAGTGGTGCAGAAGTGACGTCACTGCTCTTCTGACCCATTGATTTTGAAGACCAGAAGTCAGGGTCTCCAATGCATCTCTGTGAGAGCACTCTCATAGGGATGCATTGAAAAGTCTGATTTCCAGCCACCGGCAGCTAATGAGAAGAGGTCACATGGGCATCAGCAGGACCTGAACGGCGCCATGCCACCGAAATGAAGCCACGCCGCTGGAAATCAATCATCAAATGGTAAGGGTACATACCTGCCTGCAGCATGGGAGGACATTTTTTAAAAAATGCACTGCTTCTTTAAGCCATTCTTTAAAGTGTCCCTGTCGTTATAACTTTCAAAATCTAAAACAACAGTAGATGTGATATAAAGCAACTTTGCAATTTACATGTATTATTTTTGTTGTTATCATGGAAAGCACAGCACTTCCTGTGTTTAGACTCTAATCTATTCTCTTGCAGAGAAGGCAGTCATGTGATTGATGGATACATTGAGCCGTAACTAAAAAGCTTCAGGAGACTGGACCTGGATACGGTAAGTATAGCTTTGTTTTAAATGATACTCCAGGAGGAAGGAATTCCTGGTCTATGACGCAGTTTGAGACGTGACGTTTCAAGCCCACTCAGCCATTCAGCGACGGTAGCGGGGTGCGGCCTCTACCACTGATTGGCTGATTGGCTTGAAATATCATGTCTCAAGCCGCATCATAACCATGAAGCAGCCGGGGACTGGAGACCAGAGCAGCGCGATGCGGGACCCAGCACTGGAATCGGGGAGGTAAGTTGATGTCCTTGTTTTTATCCACCCCCTCCCCGGCCATAGTGAAAAAAGCCCTCTCGCCCGGAGTACCTCTTTAAAGCATCATAACTAAAAAATAAAATAATGAATGTAAATTGCAAACTTGTTTTATTCCACATCTACTGCTGATTTAGATTTTTACAGCTATAACGACAGAGACACTTTAATATAATTCCAATAGAGTAAGTGGAAAGGAGGAGCTTTCCTTTAACATCATATCGGATATTTGGATTACGTAATCATTGTGTATTATGCAGACTTGTACATACAATGATAGTATCAGATATATAATACACACAACACTACAAATCAGAATCAATCAGTTATATCTTTAGAGAGATTACAGATTTTCGGAAAGCTTACATACAGCCATGAACTGTAAGGTTGGATATGGGTAGTGTGTTTGCAGAAGGTCAGCGTTTTCCTTTGACATCATTATCCAATTTGTCCGCTAATCTCAATGTGTTTATCCGTGAGCTGCTCTAGGAAAGCAGCCATGCACAGTGAGATTACACTGTCTAACAACACAGCATGCATGAGCAGTAGACCATTGCCTGATATAAGCACAGCTCATTCAGGGCCGGTCTTGCCTTGTACAGGTCATCACAAGGGTTACTGCAAGGATATATACAGCCATTAACTGATAGGGGATCCTGTATTTTATTTTTACAAATCCATGTTAGCCTCATACACAATGACCTAGCCCTACGGAAACAGATAACCTTAGCTTTAGAATACCGCAGTCATTACAGAGGGTCAAATAGGGACACATATTGGATGAAATAAGCTTTTGCAGGCTTGTGTACCGTATACATCAGCTTTCCATTGGTGCAAGAAAAAAAATAATTTTTTTTAGATTACATTCATACATTGCAGACGCAAAAATATAGTTTGTGTTTCCTTTGGAATCCTCAAAAGTAGGGATGGTCCGAACCGAGTTCGGTTCGGGTTCGTACGAACCCAAACCCTCGGTAATGATTCCCGCTGTCTGCCCGCTCCATGGAGAGGGCGGATCCAGCGGGAGGACCCCCTGGAAAACTGGGATACAGCCATAGCCATAGGCTGTATCCCAGTTTTCCAGGCGTTCCTCCTGCTGTATCCGCCCGCTCCATGGAGCGGGCAGACAGCGGGAATCTGCTGCCGAGCGTTCGGGTTCATACAAACCCGAACTTCGGCAGGTTTGGACCATCCCTACTCAAAAGCTTGGGAATGTTGTAGATAATATCTAATGAACTAGACCCTATAAGGGTCCTATTAAACGAAGCTATTTTTAACGACCAACTATAAACGATCGCAAACTAGATTGTTTATTGTTAACCTGAAATTGTTCACTATATTATACAGAAAGATAGTGGTTAGTTACGATTGTTCCTATGATCGTTTACTCCATCTGATCCCAGCAGAACAATAAACAATAAATAACAATAAACAATTAGTGAACAAATATGGAATTACAGCGAACAATTAGCAAATGATTAACAATCATTTTAGAGTCAGATCTAAATCATTGATCAATGACACACAAGCAGTTTTTCAATCGCTGCCTGCAATTACACAGAACGATTATCGTTTTAATTTAAGCGCTAAAACGATTTTTTGCACGATAATCGTCCCGCGTAATAGGGCCGTAAGACATCCTAGTGCTCTCTGTTACCACTACCCTACATTGGAGCACCCACTCCTAGTGGTAAAGGGGTCATAGCATAGCAGAAAGATGAGCATAAGAAAAAAAACCATCACCATGTATATCACAGGTTTATTAGGGGATCTGATGTATAAATGATGTCATCATGTTATAGCCCAGAAGATTGGTAAAAATTAAAACTGGTAACTTGGCAGACAAATGGATCACATTCAGATAATAAGAAGGAAATACTAAAAGGGCAGACTAGAGGGACCAGGTGGTCTTTTTCTGCCGACAATCTTCTAGGTTTCAATGTTTCTATGTTCCTGAAGCAGCCATTGGTGGCAGCAGATAGACTGAGTCATCCCTTATTGCTGTCACTCAATGTATAAATGTATAAAAAAAATGGATAAAAATATTTACATTGTCTTTAATTAAGTTATATTATAAAGTTATAAAAGACAATGTAAATATTTCTCTTTATTTTTTTTACATTTATACATTGAGTGGCAGCAATAAAGGATAACTCGGCCTATCTGCTTAAAGGGGTACTACAGTAAATAAAATTAATACTATTAAATAATAATAATAATAATAATAATAACTATTATTATTATTTTATTTACTGGAATACCTTTTTAAGGCTATGTTCCCACAATATCTTTTAAGTTAAAAAAAAGACTGTTTATAACATGATCATTCTCCATGTCTGTCATTATAAAAAAAAAAAAAGTTTTTTTTTTTTTTTTTTTTTTTTTTAGCTTAAAGGTGTTATCCAGTGCTCCACAAAAATGGCCACTTTCTTCCAGAGACAGCCCCTCTCTTGTCTCCAGCTTGGGTGGGGTTTTGTAACTCATTTCCATTGAAGTGAATGGAGCTTAATTGCAAATTTCACCTGAACTGGAGACAAGAGTCATGCTGTCTCTGGAAGAAAGTGGCCATGCTTTTGTAGCACTGGATAACCCCTTTAAATAGACATTGTGGGAACATAACTAAAGGATTGTATTTTCTGTAGATCCAATTTTTTTTTTTCAATCTACTGAAATCAAGAGTATGTATTTCTTAGGATTTAACCCCTTTAGCACCCATCCAGGAAGTGCCTTAAAGCGAATGTACCATTTTTTAATTAAACTTAGCCGCTTGGTGCCAGCATAGGGATCCCGGTGGCGTGGTCCCTTTTTTGAAATGCCGCCAAATTCCTGCACTCAGCTCCTGTTCTTTTCCCAACCCCAATCCGGCTTGAAGCACTGGGGGGTGGGCTCACCGCCCCCTAGTGTGACCATATCCTCTCTGCTCTGTGACGCAGCTCCATTGATCCCAATCAAGCTGTATTACATAGGGAAGGGGGTTTGATCACACTGGGGGTGGGCCTGCCCCCAGTGTTCTGAGCAAGGACAGTGCTTGGGAAAAGACTGTAGCTTAGTGCAGGAATTGGGCGGCGTTTCAGACAAGGGAACACGCCACCAGGATCCCTGTGCTGGCGCCGAGCGGCTAAGGTAAAAACAAAATGAAAAAAGAACGATGTACCTGATGGAATATTCGCTTTAAGGTCTAGAGCTAATTTTTTTAAATCTGACCTGTCTCACTTTATGCGGTTTATGCTTCAACTTATCCTACCGATTCTGAGACTCTTTTTTCGTAGCCTATTGTACTTTAGGTTAGTGGTAAATTTTGGCTGATATTTGTACAATTTTCTTGTGAAAAATGTCAGGATTCTTTCAGTAACTTAGAATTTACTGTGGTCACCGTGCGGGTAATATCATGTGATAATTTTATTGCCAGCATTGTTACACATGCGACAATATTAAATATGTCTACTACAATTTTTATTTTTTACATTTATTATTGCATTGGGGGCTAGGGGGAATCTGTATGTATTGTACTTAATTTTTTTATCATTTTATTTGTGTTTTTTTTTTTACATTTTTACATTATTTTACTGTTCCACCATGGGGCTTCACTAATTGATTGCCTGATGACAGGCACATTACATTGCAATGCTGATCTGCATTGCAATGTAATGTCCCTGTCATAGGCAAAGCTGATCAGATTTGGCCTTAGGGCTGAGCCTGATCGGCCACCGTAGTTATGACACTGAAGGCCTCCAGTTGTCATAGCAACCATAAGATCTGTGCAAATGCTTCCCCCCTCTGTTCTGCCCTATCAATTGTATTGACCTCAACATCTACAGGGTTACCTGCCGCGATTCGAGCTCAAATTGGGTCTTGACAGTTTCCTGGTTATCACCCACTGCAGGTGTAATCCAAGGATAAAACTGTATGTTCCTGAGTGGAAACGTACTGCAAAAATGGATGTACAGTTATGCCCTTGGTCAGGAACGGGTTAAAGAATGTGTAGATGTTGACATAATTTGAACATTAAGGCTATGTTCACACAACATGCTTTTAAGTAAAATAACCGCTGTTGTTTTTAAAATAATGGCTGTTATTTTATAATAATGGCCGTAAATAATGAACAATAATAATATAATATAATAATATATAATATAATAAATAATTAAAGGCCAACATGAAAAAAAACATCCATTTCTCACCTACAAAAGATGCTGTGGGAACATAGCCTAATATATTTTCCACGTACCGGCTGCATAGTACTTTTGGTTTTTCATCTATTATAATAAACCATATTTTCTCGGCTACGTACTTGAAAAAAAAAATAGAACGGTTTCTAAATATAGATGTCTTAAGTATATCTGCTCATCTTGATCACCATATGAACAGTAGAGAGAGAAAGGTGCCCACAGATTACAGGATACTAATCAAACAACTGCCGTCTGGGAAGGAGATAAGCGTGGATTACGCACCCCATTCTGCTAAGACTTTCTCCATTTGTTAATCCTCCACTACACTATGATATTGCCCTCTCTTCCATAATCTTTACTTTCCAAAGCTTGATACTGTGGTATGGATTTTCCCTAGAGGATGTCATCTAAATCCCTCTTCTAAAGTTATTTTGCACATTAAGACTGGACCGTTAAATGAACAAAATATTAAACGCATTGTTTTACTGGGTCGATAGATCAGTGTATTGTTATTACAGGACAGCGAGAGGTCAATTTTAATAGGAAGTGTAATATTGTTGGAGACCAGATGATAAAGCCAGGAATCAAAGCTTCGGTTTATAATATAGCGTACTGTCCGTATTAGCAAGATTCTGAAACCTTTCTCCAAGAACAGATCAGGTCTGGGCTACAGTAAGGCCTCATTCACGCGTTCAGTAAATTTTCGGGACCGTTTATTATATCCGCAATCATCGTCTGCAGTCCGCAAAAAAAAAATTATCCATAGTGTATCCGTATTTTTAGCGGAACCACAAAAATTGGGAAGGTGATAGTTAAATTACGGTGATCCGTAAAAATGCGGATCCCGTAGATTTCTATCAGCTAAAAGTTCCGCAATTACAGACTGTACTAGGACATGTCCTATTTTTTTTTTTTGCAGATCTGTAAAACTAAGGATAGTGTGAATAGCCCAATAGAAATCAATGGGCGCTAATTTTGTCTAAAATTGCCGATACGTAAATACGGAAAATATGAACAAGGCCTTACTAGGCACTTTGCTTTGTTACAATGTTTTTTTGGTAGCGTTGACTATATATACACACCACCCAAAACGGCATTGAAAAGTGGTCTTCTAGGAGGATGGTCTTCTCAAAGAATATGGTAGGTGGGAATAAAGTATTGTGAAACCAAAAACCTGTCACAGAAATTAATCCTTTAGCCTCATTAGAATAAGATAGGGAGATTTATCAAACATGGTGTAAAGTGAAACAGTCTCAGTTGTCCCTAGCAACCAATCAGATTCCACCTTTCATTTTCCAAAGAGTCTGTGAGGAATATAAAATGGAATCTGATTGGTTGCTAGGGGCAACTGAGCCCGTTTCACTTTACACCATGTTTGATAAATCTCCCCCATTGTGTGAGCATCTGTCAAGGCGTCACAGGTGGAAATATCACAGTTTAGTCCAAAATAGAGCCCACTTTTGCATTTATACATAAACCCAACCTGAAACTACATGTTGGCCATTAAAGAGAATGTACCTCTCGTACATCGCTTTTCTGTTCTTTACATGAATAGACCAGCGGGTGGCGTGGTCCTTTTTTTACAACCAGGGCCCAGTTCTCGTGCACTGCGCCACTCTATTACCCAGCAGCTGCCGAGCATGAAGGAATGGGGGTGGGCCTGCCGGTCCCCAGTGTGACAAGACCTCCTCACGTTTGTGACGCGGCTCCATTAGAATCAATGGAGCTGCATCACAAAGGGCAGAAGAGATCGTCACAATGGGGGCCAGTGGGCCAATCCCAGTGCTTCATGCCCGGCCGCTGCTCGGTAATAGACCAAGCTCTAATACATGGATGACACACAGATATAAATAGATTGGATTGGAAATAGATGCATCGCCAATCTACAAAACCCTAAGTTGGCCAAGAATAAATGCTTACCCCCACACCACCCCTGGTCTCTAAATTCATAACTCAGAAAATTAATGGATTAATACCTACTATACTTACAGTACCTCTTAAAGCGAATGTACCAACATTCACAAATTATGTTATAACCAGATGGGCACTGCTGTGCAAATTCTGATGCTGTTCTCTACTTCTCCAAGTGCTGCTAAATTCCAGAGATCTCTTCCGTTTTCTAAATATTCTTATTATTTTAAGGTCTGGTCTTGGGTCAGAATTAAGGGGTAGGAATAATTAAGGGCTCTGAATTTATTTTCTAGTCTGGCTTGAGGTCTGAATTTGTGTTGCTGCAATAAGGCCTTTCAGTAATGTGGTGCATTGCAAGCACCCAATTCAGCTGGCAAAGTGGCTGTGCGGCAGCACATGGAGTCTCTTACCGCTTCTTTGGAAGGATGGACTATTTAATTGTGTAGCCATGTATAAATGTGTAGTAAACAGTGTATGTCACACAGTCGCTACAATCTGTGGTGGATTCACATTTGGCACACTCTGACTAGAAAGTCTCACAGCTTGCTCTAAAATTTTCATAGATTTTTCTTATTCATCTCAATGGGGTTAGAAATATTATTCATGGCATTTAGGGCCACGCATGACTTGCGGGTAAATTTCACACTGTATTGTGGGCCGTATAGATGTGCTTATGGTGCCATATATCACCACTATGCAAAGATACGGTCTAATACAGGGGTAGGGAACCTTTTTGGCAGAGCCATGAACACCAATTTTTTTTTAAATGTAATTCCGCAAGAGCCATACAATCCGAATATAAATAAATTAAAGGGGAACTCCAGATAAGAAAAACTTGTTTTCTATTAAAAGTACATTAAAAGTTATATAGATGTGTCTATATAATGTATTATCATATCTGTGCGGTTCTGCCACACTGGTAGCTGATAGAAATCCAGGAAGTGAAAAAAAATGGCGCCTGTGCAAATCCACATTGTCTCCTGCTCCCACTGATCCCCCCCTTAGGAGACAAATCTTCCATGCCTCTGTCTCACACTGTGTGTGTTTGCTGAGATCAGGCTGATGATGCAGACAGGGGGCAGGGCGTGATGTCACAGGAGGCTTGGCAGGATAACCCAATCCCCTGAGTGATTCCCCATCTCTGACCGGTCAGAAGCAGGTGCAGCAATTATTTTACTGATTGTGATGGGCGTGGGACTGTGATGATCAGCTGAGGGAAAGCATTGCATTCTGGGAACTGCTCAACGAGGAAGGACAGAAACACAATACAAAACAAACCCACCCAAAACAAATGAATTTTTGGTAGTTTCAAAACTGGGATAGACAGGTAAGTAATGCTATATGCTTCTGCAGAAATGTCATTTTTTTCAACCTCTACCTGGAGTTCCCCTTTAAAAGTAAATATCTGCATTTAATGTAAGACCAACAATTTTCAAATACAATAAGTCTACCATACACCCTACCCCACCTGATCCCCTATACACATACACACTACCCCACCTGATCCCCCCACACATACACACTAAAACACCTGATCCCCCACCTGACCCCCCACACACACACATACACACTACCCCACCTGACCCCACACACATACACACTACCCCACCTGACCCCACACACATACACACTACCCCACCTGACCCCACACACATACACACTACCCCACCTGACCCCACACACATACACACTACCCTACCTGACCCCACACACACATACACACTACCCCACCTGACCCCCCCACACACACACATACACACTACCCCACCTGACCCCCCACACATACACACTACCCCGGGTAGGCTCACTGCGAGCCAGATGCAGCCATCAAAAGAGCCACATCTGGCTCGCAAGCCATAGGTTCCCGACTCTTGGTCTAATATATAACATCAAATAATATTCTCTGTACAGAAATGTATTTTTATATAAAAAGAATATATAGTGGTGATATTAGAAATTAAAAAGGGGTTCTCTGATTAAAACTTACTTGTTCCCTATCCACAGGATGGGTACAAGGTAGAGATTGCAGGCGGTCTGACCTCCATACCCCCTGGCCATCTCCAAATTGGCCCTCGACTCCTTTGTTTTCAATACAGCCGTGGGTCGGCACGTGACCTGCGGCTCTATTTATTCTCTATGGCGCCACCGTAGAAAGTACAAAACTCAGCTCTTTGCGGTAGCTCCATAGAGAATAAATAAATAGGGCCGACCCCTGGCTATATTCAACACAAAAGGGGCTGGGGATCGATATGGAGATCGCCAGGGGGGCACAGTGGTCTGATTTTCTTCTGAGAGCTCTTAATTGTTACCTATCCTGTGGATAGGGGACAAGTAAGTTTTAATCGGAGAGCCCCTTTAATTGCATGGATTGGTGATATCTGAATAATTTTTCACATTAACAGTCTTTGCATAGTTCTGCGTCCTGCCCTATGATAAAATATGGATACCCCGGGGAAGGTTGAAGATCAATTTTTTTCTGCCTGTATATTTATCTTGTTTGGCCATTCGCTCGGTCTCAGGAGATCGGGGATGTTGAGATATCAATTTAGCTCCCGCTGTTTGCTGTGCTCCGTGAAAAATGTGTAAATTGATCTTAGATGAGGTTGCCGCATTCATCGCAGAACTCAACCTCTGACTGCACACTACTCCAAAGTCCGAGTAACTATCACAAAGGACGTGTCTTTCATTCTGTTACAATCACTGCAAAATCTTGATGTAAATTGCATTGTTGCGTTTTCTAATGCTTTCTGTAAATCAATGAAAATTATATTAAAGCTCTCATAGGATGCAATAAAAATTAAATAGGATAATATCATTTTCATTAGAGAAATGCAAAGGGACTAGTAAGTGGTGAGTAGCAGCAACCCCTTAAGCATTAGAAAGGCAGCGGCCGGGGATTAGCAGGTGCAGATACAGAGGAAAAAGTATTATGTTTGCATATGCCTAATCCAAATGGAAACCTAAGTATTTATAATGCATATGCACCAAACACTGATCAAAATCCCTTTAAGGCCATGTTCACATGGCGTAAGAGACCGGCCGTTCCCTGAACAGATCATCCCGGCCAGTACTGCAGTACCAGCCAGATGATCTTTCCCGCCGCAGAGTTCTGATGTGGGCGCATCAGCACGCACCCGCATCAGGATTCCCCACAGCACACTATGAAGCTTCCATCCGGAGCCGCTCGCTCCATAGTGTGCACTGACAAGGCTTTCTGCAGCCGATATTCACTAAACAGCGGCCACAGAAAAGTGACATGTCAGTTGTTTGCGGCGCCGCTAGGAGTCCCGGCCAGAGTGTATGCTATGTGTATACCCTCCGGCCGGGATCCCATAGACACCTGGCCAAAGTATTTTCTCGTATTAACTACGGCTGTTGTTGCAATCAGCAACAACGGCCATAGAAATCTGAAAAAATACGTTGTGTGAACATAACCTAAAACTGTGTTCACAGTGAGAATTTTGATGTGAATTCCATGCAAATTCGGACAGATTCTGCACTGAAATCTGCATGTAATATGCATTCCATTACTTTCTATATTCACTGTTGTTTTCAGACAGCTAAAGATTAACAGTGTTATACCCATCATTTCTCACCGCCAGCTATCTTACATATATTACACGTGTGTATGCTGTATTCTGTATGATAGCTATGGCTGATGCCTGTGATCATGTGCTAGGAGTAGCTGTGGGTTGCTTTCTCCATGATGACATAGTGGCCAGGATAAATATCCCACACAACAGAAGTCCTGGGACAGATGACCATCATTATTGGGCAAGAAAATAGCTCAAGATAGAGACTGTTCCCATACCCATCATTTTTCATGTGAGTGTTGTATGATAGTTGGGACTTATGTGTGTGATCATGTGCCAGGGTAGCCATGGTATTTCTAATTGTGAAATGATGAATTGGAAGAATAAAAATGTGTTAATACTCAATATCTGGGGAAAATGAAGGATGCTAAGTGCAGGTGAAAACTGTATAGAGTGCAAGTAAGAGATTGGGGGGGAAGGGGGGGGGGTCCAACCTCCGTGTCCCCCGGCGATCTCCAGATCGGCCCACGGCTCCTTTGTTTTAAATTTGTCTTATGCTGACCCGCGGCTCTATTCATTCTCTGTGGAGCCTCCAGAAAGAGGCGAGTGCTGTACTTAACAAACACACTAAATCTCTCAGGTGGGTCAGGGGTTAGGGTTAAAGAGGTACTCCAGGCTGGGGTTGCTTTTAGTGTATGGCCAGGGAGCGGGTGGATATAGAGGCTGCCGGTCACGTGAGGTCTCAAGGCAGCTCAGCCATTCAGCGGTCAAAGTAGGGCCACGCCTCAGCCGCTGACTGACTGAGCTGCCTTGAGATTTCACGTTTTAAGCCACAGCTCAGACCAGGAAGAGGAAGCAGGACGGGAGAACGGGGGGGGGGGGTGCGATCCGGGACCCGATGCTGGAATCGGGGAGGTAAGTGACCAGTGGCCTCTATATCCACCCCCTTCCCGGCCATACACTAAAAATAACCCCAGCCCAGAGTACCTCTTTAGGGGTAAGATGGCTGTACTTGGCCACTCCTTAGGTCACGTGCTGGCCCGCAGCTGTATTCAAAACAAAGGGTCCGGGGGCTGATCTGGAGATCGATGGGGCCACAGAGTTCGGATCCCCCACAATCTTTTACTTGACAAGTAAATTAAAGTAAAGGAAAATCCCTTTAATTTGCCACATGCACTTACTGTTCTTTGCTGTTTTGCAGCTGTACACGAGCCATGAAAAGGGGCCCTATCATTTGTAATGTGGGGTATTGGGTATATATTGGAAGATCTGTCTTTTAATGTTTCTCATTCATGACGAGCAGAAGAGAGAAACAGTACTTTGGAGGGTACGTATGACTTCTGGAAGCTTCTGTGGCGTTCCAAAGAGCCTGATCCTTAATAAGTAACCAAACATAAAAAAGGGGACACAATCTGAAGTGAGTTGGGGGAAAGATCAGAAACAACATGAGAGAATATTACTTGGAACAAACTTCCAGCAGATGTGGTAGGTAAATCAACAGTAACATAATGTAAACCTGCCTGGTATATACATATATCTATCCTAAGATAATAATGAATAATATAAGAGCACACAAGATCGACCGGGTGGTCTTTTCCTGCTGACAATCTGCTATGTTTCTGACAGTATATCTGATCGGAGGATAGTTCAGCGGGCAACAGCAGCCTGGAACATTCCCTTTCATGCACAGCTATGTGATGTGCTGTCCATGGTGCTGAACACAGAGCTAAAGGGGCTGAATCCAATCATTATGCTACCACATGAGAACTTTCTGTGCTGAACCACAGATATTGCAGTTCTGTTCTTATTTAATATGCTACATGACTATCTTCCCATTGAAAAAACATAATCCAATATGGTGGCCCTTTTTCACCCTTGCTTGTGAAAAGCATTGGCAGTTACTAGAGATGAGCGAACCTGGAGCATGCTCGAGTCGATCCGAACCCGAACGGGATTAGCGGGGGCTGCTGAAGTTGGATAAAGCCCTAAGGCTATGTGGAAATCATGGATATAGTCATTGGCTGTATCCATGTTTTCCAGACAACCTTAGAGCTTTATCCAACTTTAGCAGCCCCCGCTAATCAAATACCGAACGTTCGGGTTCGGATCGACTCGAGCATGCTCCAGGTTCGCTCATCTCTAGCAGTTACCAAATTAAGATCTTATCTCTTCTCATCCTGTCAGTGCAGCCTCAGCCTCTTGTATTATGACTTTATTTCTCTAAACTCTAACCTATATGACACCTTTGTCACTGACTGCTAAATAGACCCCTATATACTGCTAAGCATTGAAGCAGAATTTTAGCCAGGTGTAAGCAGTCAACCTTAATGAGGTGAGGGGGGGCCTCTAAGCCACCATGTTACTGAATATACTACATTAGTAAATGTAGTATAAGTAAGTAAAATGCCACCCTATACAGTGACCAAATATTAGTAGATACCAGTTCTACACAGGCTTTGCAGACTCTACAAATGATTACAGTGCACATGTATACAGTGACGCATAGGAGACGTACTGTACCCAGGGCTCAATTCAACACAAAGGAGCTGGGTGGCGAGGGGTATGGAGGGGTATGGAGATTGGACCCTGCACGATCTTTTACTTGACACCTATCCTGTGGATAGGGGACAAGTCAGTTTAAGGTGAAAACCCTCTTTAAGGCTTGAACAGAGTAGACGTAGAAGTTAGGGGGCTACCAGGGCAATCTGTCCATGCAGTGCAGAACTCTGTCAGGGTGCCCTAATACTTGAAACTTGATAGAAGAACTCATGGTTTAGACAATACTGCTTAATGCCAGAAGAGATGACGGAGGGCCAGATCCAGGAGCACGGGCCTCGGGTTTGAACAACCAGGTGTAGCTAATCCTGAGAAGGTTGAATGAATGCCAGTGGAGTACTTCGGCTTTATCTGCTCTAAACCAACACACGGGATAGTCTAAACAGCTGAAGGACTTTCTAAAGAGATACCTTAGAGAACATGGTGACCCTAGACGTAGACAAGGTTGAGTCCCCTTGGGTGTTAGTTGCCCCTCTTAGGTCTCAATCTTGCCATGGCTAGGATGAAGTGCTGAGAGTATTATAAAAATAGTTTCTTGGAATAAATTACGGCACAGGGGACCTGGTCTCCAGGCCATGCCCTGGGATAAACTACAGCTGTAGCAAACTCTTGTTACCACCACACACGACACGGACGCACAATGGCCTAATCATTTTTTGCGGTACAGATCATGGCCCCAAAATGGACCAGTAACACCTACAGATGTGTGAAAGGGGCCATAATGTCACATGATTCATCTGAATATAACAATTTTTTAGGATCCAGTTGCACCTCATGATGGAATAATATGCAAGTTATATTATACAGTCAGACACTTAAGCAACATAAAAAGTTTATTAATGCAAACCTAATTCCTACAGTAGGTGAAAAAGAGGGACATGAAGGGGCAAAGAGGGAGCATTATTAGTGAGGGGGGTGCACAGTTGGGGGCATTGTTAGTGAGTACATTATTACCATGGGGGCACCATACTGTCCAGAGAAGAGTCATAGTTGGAAGAAGTCGTCATAGCCATCACATAGAGACATATGGAGAAGAAACCTGAATAAGAGAAAGACTCCAATGACACTGTAATAACCTATATGGACTGTAGAGCCTCTGTTATATTGCCACTAGGTATGTGTATTGGATGCAGTATATGTGGTCATGGTGTAGAGGTTGTTTAGTCCTTGTAAGGCACTATTAGTAAGTGCAGAAGATATGTTGTTGTATACATAAAGTAATATCAAATATGGAGATGTAGCTTCACGTGTTTTACAGTTTGTTTTATAAAAAAAATTTTCCCCACGCGGTGGCAGGGGTGGGTCGAATGCCTTGGCGATCTTTTTAAATCCCATTAATGCCCCTCCAGCCAGTTATCCGGCAGATAATAAATATAGCCCCAAAGTTTTGTCTGACCAGTTGACTGGGAAGAATTGCAGATGACAAACATCAATGTCAAGTGCTGTGCAAAAATTCTGCCAGAAGCTTGATGTATATTGTAATCCAAGGTCAGAGACAGCATCATTTGGTGCTCTATGAGGACAAAACACACTCTGAGTAAGAGCAGCAGTCTCTTAAGCAGAAGGTAGTCCAAGAGCAAGCAATAAAATGTGATGCTTTAGGGTCCCTTTAGAGATGCAGATTTCCCGGCTGAGCGACGATCAGCAAGATCTGCACCTTGTTTTCTATGCTTTTACATGGCACAAGAAACTGACCAGATGGGCTGCATGAACAATACTGGTATTGTTCATGCAGCCCTGGAAACTAACAGCACAGATATGTATATATCCGTGCTGTCAGTTTTCACATCACAAGCAGTAGTCTATATAAAAAATACATATAAATTGTTTAGTAACATTTGCCTCTTCTATTTTTTTTTAATATATGAATATAAATAGCCTTTTTCTGCTGTTTTTCCCCCAGAGACTATGAATTTGGAATAAGCCAGAAGTGACTATGTGGACAAGATCCAGGAGTTTGCCATGGGAGTATTTTGGTTCTCTTTTTCCCTTTTTTTTTTGCCAACTTTTATACATGACTAGTTCTCATTATTCACATTTTATTAACATAGCACTAGTGCTTGAGTATGGGTGGCATGGCCTAATGATATTTGGAATAAACAATGTGTTCTTAACTATTGGTGGGCTTTACAAATGATTATTGCTTTCCTTGGGTGTAATTTTGGGGGAGTAGGTTGGTGTTGCTAAGCCGTGTGGGCTGGGGGTGGGATTGTTGGTTGTCTGCACTGAAAGCTCTGAATAGCTGCTGTGGATCAAAGGAGAGATAGACTGCTTGGGAGAGTGGTAAGTATACTTTTTTTTGTCTTAATTATCAGGGGCCCATACTATGCTGCAGAGTGGGGGGCTATACAATATGGGGAATGCTGCAAGGGGGGCTGTATACTGTATAGGAGATGCTGTAGAGGGGGGGGTATACTATATGGGGGATGCTGTAGAGAGGGGCTATACTGTATGGGGGGTGCTGTAGAGGGGACTATACTATATGGGGATGCTGTAGAGGGGGTTATACTACATGGGGGTGCTGTAGAGGGTTGCTTTACTAAATAAGGGTTGCTGTAGAGGGAGTATACTATATGTGGATGCTGTAGAGGGTAGGCCTATGTTATATGGGGGGCTGTTGTGGGGGTGTATACTGTGTGGGGGGATGCTGTAGGAGGTATACTATATGGGAGATACTGCAGAGGGGGACCTATACCATATGTAGGCACAGTGGGGCCTTTATTATATATGGGCACAGAGGGGGCCTAATAGCATGTGGGGGTAGGGAGGAAGGGTTTTATTATATGGGAGTACAGAGAGGACCAAACGACTATATGGGGGCAAAGAGAGGGCTAAATACTATAGGGGAACATAAAAGAGTGGGCTAATACTGTATGGGGACACAGCACAGGGGAGGCCTATTACTATAAGGAAACACAGAGGGGGTCTAGCTATTATATGGAAGCTCAGAGGGGTCTAACTACAATATGGAAGCACACAGAGGATCAACTTATTACATGGAAGCACAGAGGGGCTTTATTACTATATGGGAGCACAGATGTGCTAGAGCAAAGAACCTAAAATGTTTCTCTAGCAGATTCTGGAAAGAAGAGTCATGGCTCAGGATGGATGAAAAGTAAAAGGAAAATGCCACTCCAATCAGAAAAGACATTATCTGTAAGTTACTAGATAGAAGTCCAAAAGTGCAACGTTTCAACTACCTTTCTCAAGCATGTCAGAGGGGCCTATCTACTATATGAGGCACTGTCGGGGGGCTAACTACTACATAGGGGCACACTAAATATTTTGGTCTCTGTAGTATCTGCTGCTGGATCCAGATGTCAAATCGCAAGGAGTGGGGTAAGTATAGACTGCTTGTGATCTGGAAACTGACAGCACAGTGGGCTAAGCAACCAATACTAAAATTGACCTGTTCCCCTTAAAAACTGGTTAGTCTAAAATGAAATCAACAGGGATAAATCCCCAGGGTCGGACTGGCCCACTAGAGAACAAGAGGATCCTCCGGTGGGCCCCCATCTTTAGAACCTGCAATAACACTGACTGACATGTGGTTTCTCACTGATTCTTCATTGGTGGGCCCCCAGGATAATTCCTTCTGGTGGGCCCCAGATACCCCAATCCGACACTTCAAATCCCTTATAATGAATTGGAATTTAAAGCTAAAGTAATCCTTATGATAAGAAACATATTCCTTTGCAAAGTTTGTATAATTGGACTAGCAACTTGCAAGTTTGGAATCATGCAGTCACAGCCCTAATCACCTCCAGCACCAGTGCAATAAAGCACATTGCTCTTGGCAGCCTTAAGCACTTCCCTGTCCTTGTGCTGTTTTGGGATTTGAGGGTGATGGGTAAAAAAGACCTGATGCATGTGCAGAGATGTAGACTTCTCCCGGTGGCCTAAGACTAATTTTTGCCAGTGTTGATTGTGATTAAAACTGGGACTGCACAGCATTTTAGGCAGAATCTCGGAAGGGTAAGAAGAAGGAGGCATAAACTAGAGGCAGAGGGGGCCGAATCTTGTTAGGATTTCTCAGCTCCCCCTGGGCTTTATCCTACTGAATCAGGGTGAGAAGACCTATTGCACAGTGCTTTTACTTTAAAGGGAATCTGTCAGCACCTATGGAGGGGGAGTGGTGATGGCTTTGTGCCGCACTTTGGCCCGCCTCACCACTACCTCCTCCCAGTTGTATTGAATATTCATGGCGCCCGTCCCCCGGCCTCCTGGCGACGGCATCTGTAGCTTCCTGGTTTGGTGTAGTGCAAGCACACTCCTGCGGCGTGATTCGCGCATGCGCTGTAGTGTGTTGGAACGGTACTGAGCAAAGCCATTGAGAGCATAGGCTTTGGCCCTCAGTGCGCCTGCGCTGCTCCGACACACTACAGCGCATGCGTGAATCATGCCGCGGGAGCGTGCTCGCACTACACTGAACAAGGAAGCTACAGATGCCGTCGCCAAGAGGCCGGGGGACAGGCGCCATGAATATTCAATACAAGCTGGGAGGAGGTAGTGGTGAGGCGGGCCAAAGTGCAGCACGAAGCCATCACCACTCCCTCTCCATACGTGCTGACAGATTCTATTTAAGCTGAAAATACCTGCTGACAGATCCACTTTAATGAAACTTTCTTTTAAAAACAGCACCACACCTGTCCTCAGGATCATCTGACACTATGATCCTCACCATTCCGTGGAGGTCATTGCTCGTATTGCACCATTGATACTATGTGATTTGTGTCTACAGAGCCATGCTTACAGGCAAGCCTGCCCGAAACATGTCGGCATTTTTAATTAATTTAAAAATAAAGCTACTATCAGTTTTATGAGAGCTGGAGAGATCCATTTTAGTTCTTTCCACCTCATAGATTGCTTTTGCTCTAATATGCATTTTCAGTAGTGAGATCCTATGTACACAGGGTAGTGTCTCTCCAAATCAGGAATTTACCACAGGTACTATAATTATGGTGTAGAAATATTTCAAAGACATGGAAAGCCCCAGAGCTCAAGTTCAAGTGTCAAGTCTAACCACTTATGACACAAGTAGGTGACAGGAGGACAATGGCTCTGTGCTCCACCATGTCCTGAGAAAAATCAGTAAAACACAGTGGAGTTCTCTTGTTTATGTTTTTTTCCAGAAAATCCTTAATAAAAAAAAAACTTTTAAAAAATATAAATAAATTATAGCAGTTATGTCTAGTCCTCACATGTCGAGTAGCATTTACAGAGACTGATTTTGTTAGTGATTGTCACTCTATAGCAGTTATCTTCTCTCCAGCACCTTTTACGGATTCCACCAGATTATGGACATTGTGAATGTTCTCTTTCTAGCTCTTCTATCTCACACATGCACTTTATAATCAATTTTATAAAGAACTCTACATGGAAACACAACCCCAGAGCTGCAAGGTTTTGCACTATTTACCAACCATCGTGTGGGCATGAAGCCGCATGTGATGTCTGCTGTACCTGATGTGACCAATGTTGTGTCTTCTTCAGGCAGCCATTGGCATCTTGTGTAGCCATGGATTCGTTTTTCAACGTCTCATAAGGTATACTTCCAAGAAGTGGAGCGCCAAGAAGCAGACATGGACAACCCCTGTAAGAATGGGGCAACTCACCAGTAGGGCTACACCTTTCATATTATCTTATACAGTTCAGGCACAGATTTTCTAGATCTGGCCCCAGAGGACTTTGAAGATTTTACAAGATTGAGGAGACCACCTGCATCACCCCACTGACTAACTTTGGGCTGCATAAAGTTGGGGATCTTTTCCTCAAATGGCCTTTAAGTATCTCAAGTGTCCTGAGGTCCTGAGAACATGAGCTTGCCTCTACTTTAGTATAAGGTGTATGGGCACCTTAAGATTCGTAAGGGAAGTGTTTGTAAAAGGTTATTATACCATACCATAATCTAAGGTTATTTGGGGGAATACTTGAAGTAAGGTCAGAAAAAAATATTTTTACTGAAGACCAGTAGATACGTAAAACAAACGTCTAGTAGATGTGTTGGCAATAGAGATGAGCGAACCTCGAGCATGCTTGAGTCGATCCAAACCCGAACTTTTGGCATTTGATTAGTGGTGGCTGCTGAACTTGGATAAAGCCCTAAGGCTATGTGAAAAACATGGATATAGTCATTGGCTGTATCCATGTTTTCCAGACAACCTTAGAGCTTTATCCAAGTTCAGCAGCCCCCGCTAATCAAATGCCGGCCGATTGGGTTCGGATCGACTCGAACCCGAACCCAGTTCGCTCATCTCTAGTTGGCAACACAATAGTAGTTGTGAATAAGGGATAACTTTGCATCCTGAAATAAGCCCTTTAAGGGCAAAACAGCGGCCTCCAGTGGTCAGGTATAAAAGGACAGCACAAATTTTGTCACCGGTTGGTTAACTCCTAGAATAACATAAAAGAGGCACTGTAAATTGTGAGTACAAAAGCCTGCCACTGCCAGACAGCCAACGGAGCTGCAACAGGGAGCAGAGCAGGGGTTTGATGACCTCCATTGAACAGCCATTGTGACTGCATCCAGTAAGGTGTATGCTCCATCCCTATTAATGCCATCATTGCTCATGATTCTTAGTTTTTTATGGGTTATCTAGGATAAAAAAATAAAAATAAATCATAGCTACAAAAACAGCACATCCCATGTCCTCAGGTTGTGTG
This sequence comes from Dendropsophus ebraccatus, assembly GCF_027789765.1. Classification (NCBI taxonomy): domain Eukaryota; kingdom Metazoa; phylum Chordata; class Amphibia; order Anura; family Hylidae; genus Dendropsophus; species Dendropsophus ebraccatus. The sequence goes on along the minus strand of NC_091456.1, from coordinate 25,723,710 downwards.
TGATATTACAACTCAACCCCAGTCACTTCAATGGAACTGAACTGCAATACTACACAAATTTATGGACAAGAGTAGTACGGTTTCTAGAAGAAAGCAGCTATGCTTTTTTTTTCTAATCCCTTTAAATAATAGTACCTTGAAATTACATTATTGCCTGCAAGTGGCAGGAGAGCTGCATAAGGCAGAGCCGAACAGAATCTTAGTGATGGTGGCCCTCAGGCTTTTGCTAGGCTCCTGTCTGCCATAACAATTTATATCAACTGATGAGGTGACAAAATAAGCCCTTGTTACCGTGAGATGGCAGCCAACCATACATGTCCAGTGCAGTATAGTAAGGAGCTAACAGTCCGTATGTCCTGCACCACATAAAGATTACATAAGATGCAGAGGTTTATACTTCTATATACTTCTATATAAAAATATGCACAAAAAGCTTATAGGTGCACTCAGAAACCCCCACTGGCTATTTGACACCTTTCCCACTTGTCTACGCTGCTCCTGGCCCCACATTCAAATATTTAACACATTATCCTAGTTTTACTTCATGGTATCTGCCCAGGAAACTACATCTCCCAGCATGCATTGCAGAGCCAAGTGCCAGGTACCGACCCCTGTCTTGTACTGTCTGCCCACCACTAGCTCTGCTTCTGTTATCTATCTATCTATCTATCTATCTATCTATCTATCTATCTATCTATCTATCTATCGTGTCTCCTTTCCCCTATACTACTCAGGAGAGGCTGCTGTTTCCCTGCCCCTTGACCAGATGATCACTGTGTGATGTCAGTGGTGGGTGGGGTTACAGATGATTGTGTGACCTCTGTCTCAGAAGGGAGGGGGAGGACAGAGGAGTGGAGACAGAGTGGACCAGGAAGTGAAGATTTTCAGCAGCTTCAGGGTGTGAATCAGGATGTGCTGCAGACAAATGCACCAATTCGTGTAATAGAAACCTATTACACAAAGCTTAAATTATAGGTGGGGATTGAATCTTTCTTAACCAGTGTTTCCCTTTAACCCCTTCCCGCACAAGGACGTAACTGTACGTTCTTGCGCCGGTGGGTGAGTTCAGAGCAGGGTCGTACGACCCCGGGTGCCGCTTGTAGCCCGGGACCGCGGCTATTAGTGGGCACGGTCCGATCGCCGTGCCCACTAATTACGTCTTCAGATGCAGCTGTCAAAGTTGACAGCTGCATCTGAAGACTTCAGAGCAGCTTTTCCCTGGTGTCTAGTGGGGGGATTGCTCCCCCATGACGTTGTCACGGAGGAGTGATCTCCGAGACTGGTGCCGGCCGTGGTCTGCGCTGTAATGGTGCTGATCCCAGCTCGGCATTCGGTTGCTTCCGGCTGCAGCAGCCGGAAGCAATCGAGTGCCTATCTCATCGATCTATGCTGTATATCTATGCAGCATAGATCTGTATGAGAGATCAGTGTGCTTATACTAGAACTCCCCCAGGAGGAATAATCCTAACCCCAGGGGGAATAACCCTAACCCCAGGGGGGCTTCTAGTACAAGTGTAAAAATAGACCAAAGGATAAAAGCGTTATAAGCCTGGGAAGAGCGATTTTAAGGAACATATATTTGTTAACAATGGTTTGAATTTTTTACAGGCCGTCAGATAAGAAAAGTTATACATGTTATATATCGTTGTAATCGTAACGACTTGAAGAACATATATAAAATGTTTTGTCAGTTTTTCCATAGGACACACGGCGTAAAAACGAAGCCCCTCCAAAGAAAAGGAATTGTGTTCTTTTTCAATTTCACCGCGCATATAATTTTTTTCTGATTTCGCAGCATATTTTATGCAAAAATTCAGCCTGTCATTGCAAAGTACAATTAGTGACGCAAAAAATAAGGGCTCATGTGGGTCTGTAGGTGTAAAAATGCAAGTGCCATGGCCTTATATACACAATGAGGAAAAAAAGAAAACGCAAAAACAAAAATCAGCCTGTTCCTGAAGGGGGTTGAGGATGTCATCCTTTTTATGCATAGGGTGCTTTATAAATAGCCCCCAAACTAAAGTGCCATATAGATAAATGGGAAAAATATATGCATAATACTATATGTTTATATATACACATAGAAACATTTCCAGACACTTTCAAATTAAAGGGTCAGTTCAGAAAAAAATTCTCCAGAATTTTATAATTTACTTCTATTACAAAATCTAAAGTCTTCCAGTACTTATCAGCTGCTGCATATCCTGCAAGAAGTGATGTATTCTTTCCAGTCTGGAGAGCAGTAGAGGTTTTCTGTGGGGATTTTCTACTGCTGTGGACAGTTCCTGTCACGGACAGAGGTGGCAGCAGAGAGCACTGTGTCAGACTGGAAAGAAAACCCCACTTCCTGCATGACATACAACAGCTGATAAGTACTGAAAGACTTGAGAATTTTTAATAGAAGTAATTTACAAATCTCTGGCACTTGCTGTGACCAGTTGATTTGAAAGAAAAAAAAACTAGAGTTAACTTCCCCTTTAAGTTTCCCCTGCATAACAAAATCCCACATATAGAATATGGTAAATTCAGCTCTGACTAAATGAAGACCAAATAGGACAAAACTGGAATGTAACATAAGTTATAAATGTTAAAAATAGAAGCCGTCTCTTACTGTATCCTAATAATGAGGAGGATATTTTAATAAAATGTAAAATATACAAAGAATGCATATCAAGTGGTTGCAGGCACTGTAAGCGCTTAGAGATTACTGGGAGCCTCCATCGGGTTGAGCAGTATGAGGTTGATGAGAAAGCCAGCACATGCAAATTTGTAAGAGAATTAATGGAATATTAATATGCTCTTTTTAATTCCCCCTTTGCTGCTGCCGCTGCTGCTAACGTTGTCAGCTGCTAAGACGTACATCTGGCCAGAGTCAGTGCTATGCAGGGCCTGCAGCATTATGACACCATCACAAATACCATCACTACTGGAAACCCTCTGCATAGAAAAGCATAGCTGGAAGCAGATGGGTTATCTGGGTTATAGCCTTTCTATATTCTTTTAGCTTTTAAACACAATGGGACAGATGTATTACTACTGTTCTAAATTTAGAAAGAAATAATGAAGCACCTCATTAATAAATCTAACTCCGCATAGTGACGCGCCATTTTGTAGAGACCTTTTAAAATTATCTAGTGAGATGTATAAGAGTGCCCTCACACGTCCTTGTTTTATGGCTTTCAAAAAATTAGCAGAAAAATTGCCAATTCTTTTTTTCTGCCATTTTTTTACTTTAAGTGTGAACAGGGGCTTAACTACCACTGTAGCAGCCATAGCGGCTGCTATGGGGCCCGCTGCATCAGGGGGCCCAGTGGCCTCCTCCTGCAATACATTGGGCCCCCTGAGCTGTCATCATTTGCAGAACCCACTGGCCTCCCAGTTTCTGCAAATGTCCCTTTAACAGTGCTTGCAGTTATGACTACACTTGTCAGCTTACTGGTCAGTCAGGAAGGGGGCCCAACCAAAATGTTGCCATTTCAAGCTACGCCCCTGCATGTGAATGAACTTTTTTGTGGTTGAGGTGTTTGTGTGCTGAACTTTGTCTCTGCTGTCACATGACCTAGCTGCTGGAACACGAAAGGTCACAAAAGCACAAAAAAAAAAAGCCATGCACACAGCAACAACGTTTTTGAGACAATCAATTGAAGACATCCTATTGAAATCTATGGTAGAAAAAAAAAGGCTAAAGAGCCTCCAAAACGCCAGAGAGGAGAGAAAAACTAAACACTAAAAAACACCATAGAGGAGATTTATCAAACATGGTGTAAAGTGAAACTGGCTCAGTTGCCCCTAGCAACCAATCAGATTCCACCTTTCATTCCTCACAGACTCTTTTGGAAAATGAAAGGTGGAATCTGGTTGGTTGCTAGGGGCAACTGAGCCAGTTTCACTTTACACCATGTTTGATAAATCTCCCCCCCCCCCCATGTGTGTAAGGCAGATGGTAATATGATGGTAATAGAGCAATTTTAAGAACATCATCATCATCATTTTTTAAAAGCCATGAAATAAAATAAAAGTTATATAAGTTGCCTATTGTTGTAATCGTAAGGTAAAATATTTATGTAGATTGTTAGAAGCAAATCTGTCAGCTGCAATTCACATTTCAGACTGCTGACACCGTTAGATAACGGTTAGGTCAAGAAATTCTTGCAAGCTGGAGCACCTCTTCTTGCCCTTCCCATCCCTGACCTAAATAGGGCTGAGCTTAAAGTTGATTGTCAAGCGAGCAAGCAGGTATAGAAATGGGAGGGGGAGCAAGGAGGCATTCCAGCTTGCAACAATTCAGTGGCCTGGGAAACGTTCTTTGACACTTTGCACTGTAGAATAAAAGCATTCTTACAGTGTTCTGTAAGCACAGACAGATATATGAAAGGTACAGTGTGTCTTCTTGTTCTAACAGCTATCTAACCGTACCAGCAGTTTGGAACATGAATTGCAGCTGACAGATTGACTTTAACCTGATAGACAGGGCTGGCTCCAAGTTTTTGAGGGCCCTCGGGAACAAAAGAGCCTCTGCGGGCCCCTTATTATTCACACACTTTGCACAATCACTTGAGACACCACTAACATACACAAACACACATTATTGACACAGACAATGACTGACAGACACTGACTGACTGACAATTAGCACTTACAGCTCAGTCTTCTCCCTCTTCCTTGGGTCATGTGATCAGTTCCTTTACCCTTTTCTCTCTCTGCAGGTCCTGCTCCTTCTCTGTCTTCTGATGTTAAAGGGGAACTTCACATGAGGAACATTTGTTTTCTATTAAAAGTACATGAAAAGTTATATAGAAGTGTCTATACAATGTATTACCGTATCTGTACGGTTCTGCCACACTGGTAGCTGATAGAAATCCAGGAAGTGAAGAAAAAATGGCCTCTGTACCAATTCACATTGTCTCCTGCTCCCTCTGCTCTCCCCCCCCCCCCCCCTAGGAGACAAATCTTTCATGCTTCTGTCTCACATTGTGTGTTTGCTGAGATCAGGCTGATGATGCACAGGAGGCGCTGCTGGATCCCCCAATCCCCTGAGTGATTCACCATCTCTGTCCAGCCAGAAGCAGCTGCTGCAAGGACTGTGGACTGTGATGAACAGCTGAGGGAATGCAGTGCATTCTGGGAACTGCTCAACCAGGAAGTACAGAAACACAATACAGAACAAAACCCTCCAAAACAAATGGATTTTTGGTAGTTTCAAAACTGGGATAGATATGTAAGTAATGCTATATGCTTCTGCAGAAGTTTCATTTTCTTTAACCTCTACCTGGAGTTCCCCTTTAAGCACTTACCCTGCACTACAGTGAGCGGGCTGAACATTAGAACACCGGCCCCTTGATAGAGCACCAATATTTGTGCTGGCATTTCTGGCCTTCAATGTGTTTGTTGGGGTATGGAGTAGCCAGGCCTCTGTTAGATAGGTCAGGACAGGGAAAACTGCGGACAGCTGTGGAAAAGCAAAATGAAATATGACTTGACAGCCTAATACCTTCGTTCTAAGTAATCCAATTAAAACAAATGGCATCTATGAAACCGATGTACTACTCTTTGTGTCTGTTACTTTTTTTGATCATTCGGAGCTTTACAAACACATGATTTTTTTAGCTGTTGAATCATCACGTTGCCTTAGAAGTCCCATATATTCCCCAGAGCACAAATTTGGATGATTCGTGCAATCAAGTGCTGAATTTTTCTCATTATATAATAGTCATAGGGAACAGAATGTAACTAATCTTTTCTCTATTTCTCCCAGTCTACTTTTTTTTTTTATCTTTCTCTCCGAGCGTTTCCTGTCATTGGAATGAGGCCAGACTATACATGTTGATCTAAGCCCTTTTGAAGTGTGCTAGATTAATGGGGATTAGTAATCAGAATATGTAAATGAAGCCTGCATAGTTACAAGGCAGATGGGATATTGTTAGGAGCTTCAGATTCATTTTGGAGCGGTTTAATCATAGTTCTATTTGAAACAACCACTAAAAGGACCTGACGTAATGACTAAGTGGTCCTAACCGTTTAAAACTAAGAGTACATACTAAGAATAATCAGGACGTGAAAGGTACAAAACATAGATATAACACAATAGCATGCACTTCCTAAGAACAGGCTGCAAATAATAATAATAACAATATCGATACATATTGTTAAAAAGTAGCCAGACGCATCACAAGGCCGGCAAGTACAAGTAGCATATTCATATTACTGCATAGTAATGAAATTAAAAAGAAACACACTCATTTTAGCGCCCTCTACTGGTTGGACAAAAAAAAAAAAGTTAACATGTTAAAGGGGTTGTTTTGTTTAACAATTTTTTTTTTTTAAATCAACTGGTGGCAGAGATTTGTAATTTACTTCTATAAAAAAAAATCTCTTCCAGTACTTATCAGCTGTTGTATGTCCTGTAAGAAGTGGGTTATTCTTTCCAGTCTAGAGAGAAGGAGAGGTTTTCTATGGGGATTTGCTGCTGCTCTGGACAGTTCCTGACATGGACAGAGGTGGCAGCAGAGAGTGCTGTGTCAGACTGGAAAGAATAAACCACTTCCTGCAGGACATCCAGCCGCTGATAAGCACAGGAAGACTTGAGATTTTTTAATAAAAGTAAATTACAAATCTCTGGCACTTGCTGGGACCAGTTGATTTGAAAGATTTTTTCTTATAAGTGAACAACCCCTTAAATGTAATTTTTAATACCAAAGACTAATATAAAATTGCCACTACAATGGCTAGTCCCATATGCCATAAATATCTGGGGCCCATATGTGAAAGCTAGGGCCACGCTGACTTGAAAGCAGTGCTTGTGTGATCCGCGGCAAAACCTGGCGTCATACATTGCTGGGCTCCTGCTCCTGACAGTTGTAATGGGAGCCCAGTAATGTGTTAACTCCTCAGACGTTGCGATCAGTGCATCTAATATGGTAACATCATTACCCTGCAGAGATCATAGGGTACTGATGGTAGCCATGATAACTGGAGGCCTCGGAATAACATTTTTTTTCCCCCACACATTGACATTTTTTCCACCATATTTTCTAGCATTTTTTACTTTATGTACGAATGATCTTTTTTGTAGTTAAGGGTATAAACCCACACACCGTATATGCAGCGTATTTACTGCTGCGATACGCAGCAAACTCGCAGCAAACTCGCAGCAAACTCGCAGCAGATTAGATCTAAATAACTGAACACAGCATGAAATCTGTACCAACAAATCTGCTGCGTATTTGTTGCGTATCTGCTGCATATACGGTGTGTGGGTTTATACCCTAAGATGTATTTGTGTGCTGAACTTTTGTCCTCTGCCATCACATGACCTAGTTGTTGGCCCACAAAAGGTTACAAAAAATGCACAGCAATTATGTTTTTAAAAAAATCGCAACAGTCCCATTGAAATCTATGGGGGTGGGGGGAACGCCACACCCTTAGCATGCTGCGTTTTTGGAAAAACTGCCAAGGGGCAACTGAGCCAATTCTACCTTACACCAGTTTGATAAATCTCCCCCATCTGTGTAACTGTGGTAATGAAGTAGTACCTAAGTTTTGCCACAAGATGTCACTATTGTATGTAACTGTACTTGTTTTGCACAGCTGCAGGTAACCAAAGGGTTATTGTTTATTGTGATCTGTACACCAATGAGGACCTTCTCTTATTCTCTACCTATCCCTGAAATCCTTTCTTTCTATGCTTTCTTCCCCACCACTCACAGGGGATATTACATCCCCTCTAGGAAGTTGTCACACTTGGTCAGTTGTCTTAGTCTAGTCGTCAAGCAGAGAGGACGCAGAACAAGTTCGTCCCTGCTGTGGTCCAACTGGGCCCTGGCTTTGCCAGGTCCCCACTCCAGAACTAGTCTCAGTCTTAGTCAGGTTCCTGTGCAGAGCAGACGCACATAGGAGAGTCAGACACCAGTTTCTTGAAATCAGCACTTCCACACACTATGCAGTGTTAAACTACTCAAGGGCGAAGACAAGTCAGAGAAACCCCAACCCACGCCGAGAAACAAGTCTAAATGTGCAGGACATTATCCTGATAACAAGAGGAACTGATCCGGATAAAGCAAAGTTGCTAGAAGCCTACGTACTCTATCTCACAGCACGGGTGTAACCAGAAAGTTTTGGCCACTCTGCTCAACTCAGGTAACAAGGTCTGGGGCTTGTGTAACCCTCATAGGACGGGTCACCCGACACTGGTGGGCAAAAGGTGTTATAGCTACAAAGGTTGAAACATGGGGACAAGTAGACATCTACTTTCAAGTCTTCAGTATTCTACTTCTTCTAAAGTTTGGCAGAGCGCACTTCTACCCTGGGTTGGGACTCTCACGACACGCTCCTCTCCACTACTCTGAACCTGCAGTACAGACTTCTCTCCACTGTTCTGGACTCTCAGCACAAACTCCTCTCAGTTCTACTACTCTAAGGATCCTCAGTGCAGCTCCTGTCTTGTCAAGCCTACAGCCTGCTATCAGCTATTGTACAAAGTATTTCTATAGTAAAGGAGATTTATTTATGCTAATGGGACTCAGTGGTTATTGCTCAAGCACCTACACAGTAGAAACCACATCCTTGGGTCATCTCCCCTTTCTGTGGGTAGCGGTACCGTTAGTCCGGTTGGGTCACAACGCCACTCCGGACCACCGTGATAAGTACCCAAGGGAGCCCCTCACAGCCTGACAGGTCATCGACCACAGGGGAAAGGGTATAGCTCGCCACTCCAAAATAAAAGCAGGTGTGCCTCCATACTGTGTGCCCTCCAGGCTCTGGCGTCATGACACTTCACCATCTAGCTGAGCTATATCTTGACCAACCACCACAGCAGTGGCGTCACACGTTACCACCTAGAAAGTAACCGGTCAACCATGTACCACCGTGAGCACCACACCTATCATACCTAAAACCTATAAATGGAGTGTATTTGTATTCCAATTATTTTTCTGCACGCAATAAACCTATGTTTGCACTATTTTGTGTCCACCAGGTCAGTCATTTTCCAATTCTTTTCTGTCCTTGTAGCCAGACTAGCGGGTAAGAGCCGAGGGGGGTGCAGCCTGGGCGATCGATAGACCATCCGAGCAGCCCATAAAAGGAAGCGGCGGTCTGCTGCCGCTGCTCCTATTACACGGGGCAATGACAGCATATCGCTTCCACCCTGATCGTGTATGTTTCAACAAGTTGAAAGACAACAATTAGCCAACGATCATGCATGTCAGCTGATTGTTGACTTCTATCACACATGACGATTATCGCCCATAGCGGCCGATATCAGTCAAATACGGCCGATAATCGCTTTGTGTAATTAGGCTTTAATTGTCTGTAGAACTCGACCACTGTACAGCATTACATACAGGGTACAAACAAACAAGCCGATTCCTGAGATCTATGATAGCTCAAGAATAACTCAAATCAGAGCCTGCCTGCTACGGATAGAGAACATTGTACTTTAATTTGTGGAAAATTTGTGCATTTGCAATGCTGTTCATGTATTCACCAATGACTGTGAAATAGTTCCACAATCATAGTTTTTATGACTAATGACCGACCTGAAATGAAGCAGATTTTCATCACTCGGAGTCTATAATTTTTAGAACCATAGATACAATGATTATAGTACATAATTACCATTATAGTAACATTCCAAAACTCTAATCATTCCATCTATAGCCAGCTGTAGCTAATGCATTGTTAATGTAGAATACGCCGGATGCTTTGTAGCGGGACCCTCCACCTTTTAACATAAAAATTGGACATTTTACTAATTTATAGCAATCATCTAAAATGCATTCCTGACTGATCTCCTTCAGTCTTGCTCACTTCACTTTCACACAATGACTAGAGGCCGGCATTAGTATCCACAGTAGCTACATTAAGGAGGAGTTATTGTTGCTCCTAGAATTTCTGCTTCCCACTTAAGTGGGGCATGTTGAAGAACTGGTCATTTGTAAACGAAATCTTGCAATATACAGTGGTGCCCTGGATTATGAGCATAATTCGTTCCGGGACCGCGCTTGTAATCCAAATCCACTATTAAACCAAAGCAAATTTTCCCATAAGAAATCATAGAAATGCAGACAATTGGTTCCACACCCCAAAAATAATGATTTATTATTCTGAAAAACATGTAAAACAGATGAAACAAACATTCAGAAAGAGCAAAATCTGTGATATTATAAATTACTGTACAGGAAGGAATGGAGAGGATGGAAAACACAAGGGCTGACAGAGACTGCAGGGAGTATGAAGGAATAAGCAGGGCATATGTGGTACATACATACTGCACTCTCTGTCTGGGGAGAGAGGGGTTACAGCTATGGAGAGATTACCTCCACAGTCCTGTCCCCTGATGCAAGCCCCAGCCTGAAGTGGATCTGCTATGATTTGGAAGGTGAGGGAGACTTCCTGGGTCAGAGTACAGGGCTGTAGACCCCGCTATGCAGACCTCCCCTACTCCCTATCCCACCCAGTACATTGAGCTCTTAAACCAAAGCAATGCTCTTAAACCAAGTCACAATTTTGAAAAACTGTGAGCTCTTAAACCAAAACACTGTATATATTATGTAAAAATTTAAGGGCCGTATTACAGGGCTTAATCACTTTAGCAAACGAGCATCGATCTGCTACACAGCTCGATTATCGTCCAGCCCTTGCGTTGATAGTATAAAATAAACCATACACATAACTTCTCTATGCTTCCCGACCCCTGATGTCTACCTGATTTCTCCACATTTCCCACAGCCGCTCAAGTGATAGGCTACTCAGCCAATCACTGGCTGCAAAAAATCCCATCCTGGCCAGTGATTGGCTGAGCAGCCTATGGGCCCTATTCCATGGGACGATTATCATTCAGATTATCGTTGTCGTTCGAATCTAAGCAATAATCGTTCGGTTGAATAGCAGTTAACGATTAACGACCGAACGAGAAATCGTAGATCGCTTAATAAGACCTGGACCTATTTTGATCGTTGCTTGTTCGCAAATCGTTTACATTGAATAAGACGTCGTTCGGTCGTTCGCAGTAGTGACGAATAGCGACAAGACAACCGCAAGAACGATCATAAGTAACAATTATCATTCCATGTATATGGGTGAACGACTTTAGGTCTTTCGCACAAGCGGTCGTTTGAGATCGTTTATCATTAACGATTATGCGAACGATACCATTACTGCTGCAGGTAGAATGGCAAAGATAGGAGGTACTAGACATGTGAGCACAGGTGTATCCGGCTAATTTGGGACATTGGGGTTGCAGGGCCATTCCCAATAGGATCAAAGGCAGCTGAGAGACTGGTCTTTGCATAGGACAATCACTTGTTTACTTTGGACTGACAACACTGGCTGTAGGGAATCAGACAAGACTTTACGTGTACAATGAATAGAACCAGGATTTTTGAGACAAGAATAAGATACGAGACATGATTGAAGGGATTCACACAAGTCATGGCATGGAGATGCCACACAAACATGATTTTCCAGAAAGGCGACAAATACTTCAGAAGACCAAGACAAGGCATCAGTATCACAACCCTTGTTGACAAGAGAGACAATGCCACAATAGAGATGACAGCTTGCAGGCGTATCTCAGAGGTAGATGAAGCCGACCTGTAGACCAAACAGTGTCAGGTTTGGGCAGATGCACTTTGACTGGTTGAATAGAATGAAGATTGGGTAAGACAATGGATTTCCAATCTATTGTGTCTTTATTTTCAATTAAAAAGCACACTCCATAGCTCCAGGAAACCTACATGTTTTAGACTTTCAAGAACCATGATTAAGGGCTTGAAAGCTTGAAACATGTAGGTTGCCTGGAGCTATGGATTGTGCTTTTTAATTGAAAATAAATACGTAACAGATTGAAAGTCAATTATGCTGCCAGATCTTCTTTCTATTGTGTTTGTTGAGGCTGATCCGGCCATTCAGGAATCCGTGTGACCTTCCCTGCAGGTGGTGTTGAGCGGCTATGTCTTTTTTTTGTTATACAGTTTGACTGCTTAAGCTGCCTATGGCAAGACCAGGGAGATATCCTCTTCTTGGTGAGACTGGTAACCTTGCTGAAGGTGACCAGGAAAAGGTAGCACTATGGAACCAAAAGGTGTGGGTGAATCATCAAAGACAGCAGCCAAACATGGGAAACTATGAGTACTTTCCATATCCGGGGCACGCTCCACGAGCAAGACATCTACCAGGCAAGACTTCATCCAGAAAATTGACAGGACTTATTATTATAGGCCTGGACTTCAAAAAAAAATGAAGGCGACAGTACAGGAACTTGACCAGATGGGTCGAGCACAATTAGAACAGGTTCATATACTTGGCAAGACGATTCAGGTACAGTTACAACAAGCAGCTCAACTACCTGGAGATCATCTAGGCCAATGTAAAATTTGGACTATAAATTGTTGTTCCTTGTTCACTTGCACAGCATCCAGGTTCAGTCACCAATTGGCAGGCACCAGCAGCAATAACAAATAATGAACAGGATGAGACTTAAAGCATGGAACCAGGATCAGGAAGAACAGACGGGAAGTAATAAAACCGGACCAGGTAGAAGAGACAATGAGCACTGACAGAGCGTGTGGAAGAAACAGACCACAATCAAAACTGGAAGGTCGAACTAAAAGGGGATGTATTGCCTAGATTTTCTTTAATTTATTTGAGGGAGATACTAAAAAAAAATTTTTTTCTAATGTATTCTTATTTTCTGTCATTTTTCCTATTTTACTTTTTGTACATTGTTATGGGGCTTGCCATCTTGCCTGAGTTGTTTTAACAGCATTTAGTGACAAGCTTTACAGCAAGACTCATGGACATAGACAACAATAGACATAATTTGTCCCCTTGAGATGAACGTGAAACATTACTGAGCGTACTCTGTGACCTTTTGAAGAGGTCATTCCACAGGTAGCCTGCTATAGTGTTCACCTTGTGTGCCTATACTTGCTTCTTATTCTGTGCTATCAATCCTGACTTATTGGTTTCCTCACTTTCGTTTGTGTCCCACGTTTGCCTTCTGATCTGGTCAGTATTTTAGTCCTCAGGTTAATTCTGACTCTGGGGCCTCATTCACTCCTCTTATTGCCCAGCCACTTTTTACTAGCTTCCGACTGTCCTGGTTTGACCCTAACTTGCTGACCACCTGCCATTGTGCATTTTTGTCCTTGTCTCGTAATTGTCCTGTTACACCTGGGAACGTCTCCAAGTTGTCCCGTCGGTTAGGATACATTGATGCTAGTAGGCAGGGACAATGGGCATGGGACGGCTTCAGGGCTGCACTTGTCTCTGTGTCTTCTGTTAGTAGCCTGACCAGTCCTGACACTATTAGTGTAGCATACTGTGGTCTTCAGCACGCACACTTCCCATTCTGAGGTTGTACTTGTTTCTTTTCTTCTAAGGGTTCAGTACTTTCACATTTTGTAATTATGGCAATTGTAATTGTAATTGTAACACTGTCAACTTTTTTGCAGTGCTCTCAAATTTTTGGATATAACAGTCTATCTGCATAAACAATGTCAGACCATGAAAGTGTGAGTCTAGTATCATGGTCATTACTTAGTTACTGATCCCATTAACAGCCGACATTAATAGGATCATCTCATTAGAGCAGAGTTTCACTGCAGGATTATCTGTGATGCTGGATAATCTTAGCTATAGCTCTTTATTTGTAGGATGCCAAGTAAGACCACAGGACAAAAATTCTCTGGCTACAGTGATGGGTAATATGGCATTGCAATAAGATGAGAAGGAAAGGTCTACTTGGCAGTATTTGACAGTCCAATACTAAAATGCATTAAAGGGATATTCCTATATTCATATCCAATAGATATGTCATACATTTCTGATGGATACAGATCTTATCTCCACCTAGAATTTGCACTTATTTCCACAGTGTGACCCCCTGACACCATTCAGCCTAATTGTGGCAACAGCTGTGAAGGATTTTTACACTGTTTCTATATTTACTATATAGTTTGATGAGTTGCAAACACAACAAAATAGCACTGCACGCTTAGCTGTTTCAGTGACTCCCATTCATGCCTTTGAGAACTAAATACAGTGCAAAGCAAAGTTTGTTACATATTTTGACCACTGCAAAATGCAATGGATGCTACCTCAAAGGGAATTCCACAGATTTATGCATATTCTTGGTTATACTGTAGAGGAAAAAAAACTGTTCATATCTTTGGAATGCATTTTCAGTTGCTGAGGCGCCCACTAATTCTAAGGGTCCTATCCCATGGAGCGTTAATTTGCCGAATCGGGCGATTATCGCTCGGTGGAATAGAGAAAAAGATCAGCCGATGATCGTCGGTCATCGGCTGATCATTTATTTAGGCCCAAACCTAAAATCATCGGTCACCCACCGCGCATCGCTATGTGGAATAGTGGTGCACAGTGGGCGACCGACGATTTGAGAAGCAGCATACATTACTTAGCAGGGCTTCTCCTCCGCTCCATCTTCCTCCCCAGGTCCCGCGGCGCAGCATCAGCTTCGGTGCGGCCTGACTGAGCTGTCAGACCGCTCAGCCAATCACTGACCGCGGCGGTCCCTGCTAGGTAATGTATGCTGCAAGGACATCGGTAATGATATCCCTGCAGCCCTCGCTAAACGATCATCGGGCTGTGGAATAGGCCCAGTAAACGGTCTAGCAGATCGGCGCTCGTTTACACTGTTGATCATGTCCGTGGAATAGGGTCCAAAGACCGAAGGGTCCATCTCTTGCAGTGGTCGACAAGCACTTTTTCCTCTTTGTTCTAGCAATTGTTGGGGTTCTCAACATCCAGACGCCGATAATCAAAAAGTTTGACTTGTCAAAAGTTGTTTATTCATTAAAAAAAAGTACTGAAAGGTAGCTCATGCTGGGAAGTCAAGCTGCCAAGGCAACAGCCCACACCCAACGAGATCTATGCATGATCCCTATTCTAATAGGGCTTGATCAGTGCCGTGGCAACCTGATCCACCAGCGTCAGCTGTGTCTTTTCTTGCTGAACTGTGGAGAGCACCTGGTAGAGCACAGTGACAGGTGGCAGCTTGTTTAGCTGACTTAAAGGGAACCAATCATTAGAAAATCACCCCTGTAGCTATAAATACATTGTTATATGGCCCCCAGCACAGTTTCCAGCGATATAAGTAATTACTTTGAGCATTGGCCCAAAAACATACTTTGTAAATCCTACCTATGTAGGCAATAGGGCTTCCCTAAGCTGGTAACTAGTCACGCTGATAGGAAACATTTTCGGTTATCACAACTCACTGGGAGCGTCCATGCTCTGTGACACTACTATAATAATAATATATTTATTTGTTTATCTTCAAATACAGATTCCGCAGCATTTATTTATTTTTTTTAAATACACAATACAGAGGTTATATTAAAATAATTAAAGATACAAAGGGAGTGAGAGACCTGCTTGCAACAGCTTACAGACTAGGACAGGCATGTCCAAAGTCCGGCCGGAGGGCCATTTGCGGCCCGCGTTCCGAACTTTTACGGCCCCCCAGGTATCCAGCTTGCTATTATCTGCCTGTGTTATAAAGCATATAGCATGTAGCATGTAAAATGGTCGGCCCTCGCACATGTTCACTTCATCAAATTTGGCACTCTTTGAAAAAAGTTTGGACATGCCTGGACTAGGAGGACTGGAAGTAACGTTAGAGGGAACGCTACTGGCTCCTATACACCGACTCTTCCAGGGAGGTTTGATTACTGAAGATGTTTCCCGACAGTCGTGACTAGTTAGCAGCTGACTGGCCCGATGCCTAGATAGGTAGGATTTACAAATGGTGCAGGATACTATTACACGGCCCAATATTAAGGAGGAAGCGAGTGCCGACCTGTCATGTCAGCGCTCACTTCCTCCTCATTCCCCATTTGCTGTCTGTACTATTACATGCACAGACAGCGCCCAGGAGGGGGGGGCGGTAGTGGTGGAGGGACATCCTCAGACCATCCAGGCTGCTCATTGAAGAGAACCACGCAGCAGACCGCCGCTATCAATGTTTTTATAGACCATCGGCCGTACTTAACCAATAATCGCCGATAGTATTGATTACTTATATGGCAGGAATTGCCGCTGTGGACCATATAACAACGAACTTATAGCTGCAGGGGCGATTTTTCGAGTGATCAGTTCCCTTTAACAAGGTTATCGAGTCTAGTCCTCAAAAAACATGGCTGCTGTCTTCCAGAAACAGAACCTCTTCTAGTTTAGGTGTGGGTTTTGCAGCACAATTCCATTCAAGTGAATAGGGCTGACTTGTAATACCATACACAACCTAGGAACAGGTGTGACGGTTGTTTTTTTTTTTTTTTTGTAAGAATGTATCCGTTTTATTCCTAATTCTGGATCACCCCCTGTAACTATAAGGTGTATGTGCCCCTCAGGCCAGGTAAAGATAGGTGTCCCAGTTCTTCTGTGTAATGGAATCCTGGCTATTATTAGACAATAGTGAGAAGCCCGCCCCCTGCAGGAGCGTCACGTATGAACACCACACGCCAGTCACTCACACACAGACACACAGTCGCTCTAGGGGCCGTTGCCATGGAGACCGGCTTCCTGACAGACAGCATCCCGTACGTCGAGCTCGTCCCAGCATGCCTGGCGAGTAGTAGTGCTGGAGCTCACTGATTGGTTGGCAGCAATACGCGCTCTTGACTTGATACAGTCACTTTTTGCTGCCTTCAGTTTCTGTAAAGACCTAAAAGGCAACGTCCCTTTAAACCGGTATCTCAATGGGCAGCCGCAGCTTTACCACGGCAGCAGTACCCGGAAGCTCGACTCACTTCCGCCTTCTACAACCGGACCAACCGGTTTCTACGCGTCATACAAACTTTGTGTCCAGGTCCATGCCCCCAGTGACCAGTGGTCGTACGCGATTGGTTGCTTTCTCTATTTATCACCATCAGCACGTCCCTCGTCAGCCAATCAGATGGCTCTCTCGGCCGGTCCTATTCGGAAGCCTCTGGGATTGGCTGACGTTAGCTACCAGCAAGTTCGGGTGACTCTTTGGTGAGAGTGAATGAAATGTGCGGGCTGCCAGCAGCGGCGAAGTGCGGGGCAGCCGTGGGGGATCGGTAAGGGGGAAGCGGTTTACCGAGGAGAGAGCCCGGCCGGAATTCGGGTCACTAAATTCTCCATTGCCCGGTGCCGGCCTCCCCCCTTTGATACAGCTATGCCTGGTGTAGCAGTGCAGGGCCCGTTGGCCGTGCTGCTCGTCGCCGTACTCGCTCCGCTTGCGGTAGTTGCAGCCGGTCTGAGTGACAAGGTGATTTGGGCTGTTAATGCTGGGGGCGAGGCCCATGTGGACGTGCACGGCATCCACTACCGGAAGGACCCGCTGGAGGGCAGAGTGGGCAGAGGTGAGTACACGGGCAAAGGCCGGAGAGAGGTGCGTTACCGGCTGCTGGTGTGTACAGGAGCCAAGTGAGGGGGAGTGTGCGAGGGAAACATATGGCACTTGTCAGGCTGCATCCTACTGAGCAGGTGTTACAGTAAGCAAGTGTTATCGAGGATCTGTGTTATGTAACAGGGATGGGAGGACTGTCTGTACCAGTCTATAATGGGCATCATGTAGCCCAAAAGATCCAACCTCCCAGATCAGGGGTAGGGAACCTGGGCTCTCCAGCTGTTGCAAAACTACAACTCCCATCATGCCTGGACAGCCTTTGGCTGTCCAGGCATGATGGGAGTTGTAGTTTTGCAACAGCTGGAGAGCCCAGGTTCCCTACCCCTGTCCCAGATGGATCCCTTGTGGGACTGGTGTCACCCTCAGGCCCTCCAGCTGTTGCAAAACTACAATTCCCATCATGCCTGGACAGCCAAAGCTAACGCTTTGGCTGTCCAGGCATGATGGGAATTGTAGTTTAGCAACAGCTGGAGGGCCTGAGTGTGACTCTCCTGGTAGAAGAAGCACATGGCGTCTGAGGTTATTAGCTGATGCTAGGGATGCCGGCCCATGCTGGTGATCTGATCATATATGATCAGCATTAAGGGTATAAACCCACACACCGTATAAGCAGCGTATTTACTGCTGCGATACGCAGCAAATACGCAGCAAACACGCAGCAAATACGCAGCAAAAACGCAGCAGATTATATCTAAATAACTGAACACAGCATCAAATCTGTACCTACAAATCTGCTGCGTATTTGCTACGTATTTGTTGCGTATCTGCTGTGTATACGGTGTGTGGGTTTGTACCCTAAGGGTACAAACACACTGGGCGGATCTGCAGCGAGTTTATCGATGTGAATTCGCAGCAAGACCCGCTGCGGCTCCCTGCCCTGTATACATATGGGCAGACAAATTTGCAGGATGCACATCCTGCTGTGAGTATGTCCGCAGCCCGCCCCATTAACCCCCCGGCCACCGGAGTGTATACGTCACCTGCGCCCCGTTCCGGCTTGCTTCGGGGCTCCCGTTGTCTTCACGTCCCACTCAGCCAATCAGTGCGCTGTGGCTGGGCAGCACACTGATAGGACGTGCCAGGAACCCCCGAAGCAAGCCGGAGCGTGGACATACTCACAGCGGGATGTGCATCATGCTGCGAGTTTGTCTGCCCATATGTGTACAGGGTAGGGATCCGCAGCGGGTCTTGCTGCGGATCCGCCCAGTGAGTTTGTACCCTAAAGGGGTATTCTGGGAAAAATTAAGAGATCGCAGGGGTCAGACCCCTGAATGCCCCAGCGTCCTCTGTTTTGGACCCCACCGACTGTTATGAATAGAGCCCCGGGTCGGTACGTGATCTGGAGCTTTATTCATTCCTATAAAGCGAAGAAAAACAGCCGAGAGCATTGTAGGGAAAAAGTTAATTTTTTTCGGAATACCCCGTTAGGCTACGTTCACACATAGAAAAAGTGGCGGAATGCCGCCAGCCTCTGTGTCATCATGGCAGTCTATGGGAGGCTTGTGCGCCTCTTCAGTGCCGAGCTGACCCATAGAGTGTCATTGTGACAGGGAGGCTGGCGGTGTGCGGAATTCCTTAGGATGCGTTCACATGTTCAGGATCTGCAGCAGATTTGATGGTGCAGAGTTGCTTTAGATCTGCAACTTAAAATGTGCGCCATCAAATCTGCTAGAGTGTGCATGTACAGCATCGTGCACTGTTAAGCTGTTGCAAAACTACAGTTCATGATACCTGTGATACTATATTAGTTCCTCTTTCAGTAGGATGGGTTTTCTCTTTAAAGGAGAAGTCTGGTGATTAAAAAAAAAATAAAAAAAAAAATTACCAGCCGGCAGGGGTAAACATAATAATCATTACTCGCCTCTTACCGTGCCTGCAAAGCGCCGCATGACAGGCCCCCTGCTTGGAAGGAATTTTCCCCTAAGTTCTGATGACGTCATGTCTGGGGAAGGGGGGATTGCCCGAATAGGCTGATGGACAGCCCGTTCAGCCAATCAGTGACTGCAGCAGTGTCCTGGCCAAGTCACTGACTGGCTGAGCGGACAGTTGATCGACAGGGTTGTGGTGTCGGCTGTGAATTGGAGGGGGGGAGGGGGGGAATGGAGTGGCAATTCGGCTCTGCTAAGGCACAGGGAGAGGTGAGTAATGATTGTTTTTTTTTTTTTAAGTTCCCCCCTACCCCTGCCGTTTGAAATTTTTTTGTAATCACTTCTCTTTTAACTATTTGCATTGTAATGCAGCTGGTGCCGCACAGGGCTTCTATAGCAGTATTGTTCAGGTAACTAGTGCGCGACTTATCAGCTACTTCTTGCTGTCAGAAAGTGTACATTTTAGATCACGTTTTTCTGGCACATGTTGTCTGTCCCTGAATTCCCACATTTTTTTTTTCTTTCAGCATCAGACTATGGACTGAAGCTGCCGATTCTACGCTCCGTCCCGGAGGATCAGATTCTGTACCAGACAGAGAGGTACAATGAAGATAGCTTTGGCTACGAGATCCCGATTCGAGAAGAAGGGGAATACGTCCTAGTGCTGAAGTTTGCAGAAGTGTACTTTGCACAGTCACAGCAGAAGGTAAACGGTGTCGTGTTCCTTGCAGTCTCCTCCCAGTGTAACAACCCTTGTCCCGTGAGACTCTAGCAGATGGCATGTTGCCGGCAGAGGTTGAATGACACTGACTGCTCGTATTTCTGCTTTCCTCAGGTGTTTGATGTACGTGTAAATGGGCATAATGTGGTGAAAGATTTGGATATATTTGACCGCGTAGGACACAGCACGGCGCACGATGAGATCATCCCCATTGTCATCAAGAAGGGAAAACTTACTGTCCAAGGGGAAGTGTCCACCTTTACAGGGAAGCTCAATGTGGAGTTTGTAAAGGTAATAATTACATTGTTCTTCATGAAGTAGTAGGAGGTTGCTTGCATCCAGCTCACCGCATGATACCCTTGTTTCTCCAAAAATAAGACCTGGTCCTATATTATTGCTTTCTCAGAAAAAAGGGGTAGGTTTGGGCATTTTTGGTGTGGGGGGGGGGGGGGGTTAGATAGATAGGGTGCTAACTGGAGGGTACTAACTGTAACTGGGGCTTATTTTGTAGACACACGCAAAAAATGCAACAACTCACTGCTAATGGCAAGACAGACCCAATACAGATATTACAAAAAAATCACTAAAAGCAGGCCCCCCAGCTGCCAAAAAAGAAATCTCTATAAAAGTAATGAGGTTTTGGCGTACCATTTGCAATTAATGTGAACCATCCCACCATGATAAGGTGGCCTCATGCCCAGGATGGACCCTACACTACACTATTATTAGGCCTATACCCTGGACATGCAGGATCTAACTAATACTGGCAAAAATATCCAGCTAGTTGGGATGGGTAAAGTGGCTGACCAGGTAGTGGCAACCACTCCCCACATCTCGGACAAAGACAGAAGCATGTTGTTGTGGCTGAAATTGCAAGCACACAAAAACAAACGAAAAAATGCAACAGCTCACCGCTAATGGCAAGATGCAGACCCAATACAGATATATAAAAAATTGCTAAAAGCCACGCCAGAAACCCTGCAAAATCAAGCTGGGGCTTATATTCAGGATAGGTCTTATTTTGGGAGAAGCGCAGTAGTTACTTTGCATTGTATGACTTTTTTTATTGGCCCCTCTGCTCAGTTACTTTATGGTGGTTTTATGCCCACAGTGTATATAAATGACATTGTCTTTTCTTTTCTTTTTTTCCAGGGATATTATGATAATCCCAAAGTTTGTGCTCTGTACCTTATGAAGGGAACAGTAGATGGTGAGTTTTAATACCCGTTCTGTAGTTTACATTATTAAATATGAAATATTTTTTAAGGATTTTTTTTTTTTACATAATCTCATATGACGGTCTGTGTTGCCAGTGTGATGAAGTCAAAGGAGTGGCCTGATGCTGTGCCATGTCGGCTTCCAGCTGTAACAGTCTGATTTGGAGGGAAATACTGCAAAAGACTTTAGCATGTTGGGCAGTGTGCCCCCAGCAAACAGTCTGACTTGGTTTGCTTGGGTTCTGCATCTGTTGTTCAATTGGCGACTTCTTGCATCCCTACGCATTTTAAGAACTGGGGTTCTGTATCCCCCTGTTTATCTAGAGTGAAGTTTTAAAGGAGAAGTCCAGTGAAAATTTTTATTAAAGTATTGTAATGCCCCCCAAAATTTATACAAATCACCAATATTTACTTATTACGGGAAATGCTTATAAAGTGCTTTTTTTCCCTGCACTTACTACTGCATTAAGGCTTCACTTCCTGGATAAAATGGTGATGTCACTTCCTGGTGACATGGTGATGTCACTTCCTGGATAAAATGGTGATGTCACAACCAGACTCCCAGAGCTGTGTGGGCTGTGGCTGCTGGAGAGGATGGTGGTAGGGGGACACTGAGGGACACAGGACACTGGAGGGACACTGAGCATCCCTCTGCCATCATCCTCTCCAGCAGCCACAGCCCACACAGCTCTGGGAGTCTAGTCGTGACATCACCATGTTATCCAGGAAGTGACATCACCATGTTATCCAGGAAGTGACATCACCATGTTATCCAGGAAGTGTGAAGCCTTGATGCAGTAGTAAGTGCAGGGAAAAAAACACTTTATGTGCATTTCCCGTAATAAGTGTATATTGGGGACTTGTAAAACTTTTTTTTTGGGGGGGGGGGGGGGGGCAATACAACACCCTAATAAAATTTTTACTGGACTTCTCCTTTAACATGCATGCCGCTGCTCCATTCAGTTTTGTGGGCCGGGCGAAGATATTGGAGTACGGCACTTGGCTAGCTTTCTTTTTCCCCTAGAGTTTGAGTGGCAGCACAAGCATTCAGCTGCTGCTCCATTCAAACAGAAGGAAAAGGAAGGAACCCCTTTCTCTTACACCAATATGATAATTAAAAAAAAATCTAGATTGTGGTGAAAAATTAGCTCACAATCAGCCCTGTAGGTGGGAAACTAAACCGTTATAGTTAGAGATTTTACAGTATTTTACAGTACAGTTAGTGAATTTACAGTATAAGCTATGCAAAGCGTTTTGTTAGCTCATTAGTCTGCTTATCAGCCAGCTGCCTTTTTGAAGTCTGTGCCTTTCTGGGTACTGGGAAAAGCTGAATCCAGTCCTGGGGAATGGGAGAAGTTTCCCAGGACTGGATCCAACTTTACCAGGCACCCAGAACAGCACGGACTTCAAAGGCAGAGCTAACGAAACGGTTCACATAGTTTATACTGTAAATTCGCTCATTTTTAGTTATAGCTCTTAGGGCCCTATTCCACCGAACGATTATCGTTCGCATAATCGTTAATGATTAACGATTTGAACGAGTTTGAGACCACTATTGCGAAAGACCTGAAAACGTTCATTCATTTCCATGGAACGATAATCGTTACTCATAATCGTATTTGCGATAATTTTTTCTTCGCTATTTCTTTGCTATTGCGTTCATATCTACTACGAACGACCGAACAAAGTCTTATTCAATGCGAACGTTTTGCGAACGAGCAACGATAAAAATAGGTCCAGGTCTTATAAAGCGATCAACGATTTCTCGTTCGGTCGTTAATAGTTAACTGCATTTCAACCGAACGATTATCGTTTAGATTCGAACCATTTAACGATAATCTGAACGATAATCGTCCGGTGGAATAGGGCCCTTAGAATGTGAGGAGGGACATCTGTGACTTTTGGTCATGAAGAGGTTAAATTCCTCTGTCAAACTGACAGCATTATTTAACGCAGTGAGAGACATCTCACACACTAGTCTTAAAGCCACGCACCCTTTTTCTTGGCCGGGAGCATGACTCTTAGTAAAGTTGGCCAGATCTGTGTCTGGTGAAGGCTCTGTGCAACAAATTTACACCGGTGTAGATTAGTATCATGATTTATGCCTGCGCAGTTGACCCCCACACACACACACACACACCCATCAAGGTGAGTGGGAGACACTGCCCCTTTTCCATGGCGTACACCTGGGGCGCATCTTGATAAATATCTGCCCCAGTAAGTGCATGCCATTGGTGGTATAATGGGACGAATTGCCTCCCCACCAGTAAATAGAGTCATTACAAGATACAGTTGATCCCACACAAAACATGCCGTCATATTGCTCTATAGATGAGAAAAGAAAAAAACATTTATTTATTTTACCTTGTAAATTAAAAATGCCCCCCCTCCCCTTCTATTAGACGTCCCAAAGCTGCAGCCCCACCCCGGTCTAGAAAAGAAAGAAGAGGAGGAAGAAGATGAAGAGGAGGAAAGCCCTAGTACAAGGAGGAATACCAAGAAAAGTGTGCAGTCTGGTCCTCGCACTCCGAACCCTTATGCCTCAGACAACAGCAGCCTCATGTTTCCCATTCTGGTGGCCTTTGGAGTGTTTATCCCCACACTCTTCTGCTTGTGCCGGCTATAGAAGGCCGGATGCCAATCTTCTGTTTTCTTTTTTTTTTTTCTTCTGTTTTTTGCTTTAGTTGTTTTTTGGTTTTTCTTTTTCCCTGGTAATTTTTTTTTTTTTCTTGACTATGAAGCAGAAATTCTCCTATGAAGGAGATAGGTGGCCCTATACGAGCAGCAGCAGATCATTGCCTGACATTTTTCTGTTTACATGTTACATGGAGCCGCAGCCAATAAAGTATCAAGAACGCTACGGCTTGTGCTCCTGAATGGTTTTAGACATGTATCAAGGAGAACTGGAGTAGAAGTGCAAGTGCTGCTAACTGACTATTTCTCATTGACCTGGAAGAGCTATGGAACTATGGACACCCAGCCTAGAGTTTTGCATGGAGTTTTCCAGGGTACTATTTCTGCATACTCTAAAATCTTTTTATGTCTGATAGGACATTGGATTCTAGCTCTCGAAATCCTTCAATAACATTTTTTTTTTAACTCCTGCCAAATCTATGTGAGTGTGCTTGTGTGTGGTAGCAGGAGATGTAAAGTCCACTTCTTCAGCTTCATCCAAGGTTGCCACGTCTCCATGGTAGTGATTCATGAGCTGTGTGTCTTTCTGCTATGCATACAATGGGGAATATTTGATTTGCCAGCTTATTGTTTTTATGTCTTTTTATTTTGTGTGATTTATGCCATGAAGTGACTCGCTATTGCCTTTTTAGCTCCACTCTCCCTGCCATATTTGAGGTTGTAACTCCTTCGGTGTGCACAATTTTTTTTTCACGGCTCGATTATAGACACGGGCAACCTCTTCTCTGTCCGTCTCCACATGTTATAATGGAACTTTTTTCAAAGGAGTAAAGCTTTGTTCACACAGATGTATATTGTATACCTAGAATGGAAGTAAATCTTTCATAGGAAGGCAGGGATAAGATCCCATTATCGCAGACTGTTCATGGCTGAAGCTTGATGGCATCGGCTTGCTCACCATAGGCCGAAGTGCTTCATTTCTTAGCGGACTCGTACAACGGTTTCATACTGTGCAATGTGACTTTGGTTTACATGGTTGAGGGTGTCTTTATACTCTTCTTTTGCCCTAAGCCCCCAGCCCTCCCCTTCTTGGTGCCTTTTTAAGTTTATAAGGAATTCAGATGTAGCATCTGGTTGTTCTTGTATGATCACAAGATGCTGTGGTTGGATTGCCTTTTAAGAATGGTATTTGTATACTTATTTTTCTGTTTTTTTATTTCTGTGAAGTTGACGGAACTACCGATAAGTCGTAGAGACAAGGGAGGCTTAATAAGCAGCACAACACAGAAAGGTTTGGCTCAGTGTAGTTCTCTGGTGCCAAGGACTAGCAGGATTACCTTCCCAGGCTCCTCTCCTTGACTTTCTTGTATTAAAGGGGAAATGCTGACAGATTTTTTATTTTTTTTTCTTCTTTCACATGAACTGGTGTCAAAAAGTTATATAGATTTGTCATCCAGAAGAAAATAAAGCTGTGGACGCTAATAAATAGCACTTTCAGGGTGAGTTGCCGCAGCTTTATTATCTTGTGATGAATGACTTATAGCAGAGCACCACCTACCTTAGTACTACCTTAGTGCTGAATTTCCTATTGTTTATCCTCCATGAACATTTATATAGATTTGTAATTAACTTCTATTTAAAAATCTCAATCTTCCAGTACGCATCAGCTGCTGTATGCCCTGCAGGAAGTGATGATTTCTTTCCAGTCTGACACAGTGCTCTCTGCTGCTACCTATGTCCATGACAGGAACTTTGCAGAGCAGTAGGAAATCCCTGTAGAAAACTTCTGCTCTGGACAGTTCCTGACATGGACAGAGGTGGCAACAGAGAGCACTATCAGACTGGTAAAAATACATCACTTCCTGCAGGACATACAGCAGCTGATAAGTACTGAAAGACTGGAGATTTTTTTTAAATAGAAGTAAATTACAAATATTAATAAATTTCTGGCACCAGTTGATTCGAACCAAAAAAAAATAAAGTTTTTACTAGAGTTCCCCTTTAACAATGGTGCGACTGCTCATTGTTTTCAGGTTAGCACCAGAAGACTCGGTTGTTCGTTTAGTTTTCCTTCCTATTTATAATTGTTGAATTCTATTTGTTGTGGCCTGGGGGACATTGTGATGTGTGTGGATAACACATTAGAGGTACTTGGCAGACACCCGACTCCAGCTGTGTAATTCTGCTAGAAGTTCTTTTTATTTATCACATGAATGCGAAGTACAAGGCCCAGCACTATATAAGACCTTCTCTTATGTTCTAGTATGAATGCTTTATAATTGCTTGGTGGGTACAACAATGTTCATGAAGATCTTCGGTATGTTATTTTTTACTTAAACTTGAATTTTACGATGGTACGGTGTATAAGCAGATGCTAACGGAGAGAAGCGACAGCAAACCTTATAGGACCTGTATCTGTCAACTACCATACTAATAATGGTAAATGGTACGACCCGCTGGGCTTCAGAGTTTTTGTTTCTAATTTTTTTTTTTTTTTTTTTTTTTTTTTTTTACAGAGATGTGGATTTGCTTCTATACATATAATTTTTATTTTTTATTTTTTGTAAATGTTTTATTGCCTTCATTTAATTGTTGCTTTTTTGTAAGTGAACTACAAATGCAATTGCAGCTTTATTACCCAGGTGGTTTTAGTGCAGCTACGCATGAGCTAACCTTGACACATGGACAAAGAATCTTTGTCTGGTAGTTGACTTCTGCTTTCACTGAAGCGTGTCTCCGGGATCTGGTCAGGATGGCATACTAGCGGATGGTGAGCTTCATTTGTCATCCATTTGGCCAGTGCAATCGAATCAGTTTAGTTTGGCCAATATACTGTGACTCTTACAGTATACCATTATGTATACATTCAATATACATAGCATCCTAAATTGGCTTGGGTTTTTGCATTCATCATGTATAGTAGGTGTTTAAAGTAAACCGCACATGATATATTTTCATAGCATTGTCGCTGAACAGTCTCTATTTTTTCCAATACTCATACTCTGCCTTGCTTTATGGTTTGCTTACATGCCTTGAGTGAGTGTCCTTATGGAGTATTCCCCATGTGCTCCTGAACCAGTAGGAGATGCTGCAGAAACTGTGTTACTGCCAACCCACCACCTTTCTTTGTTTCTTTTTTTTTTTTTTTTTTTCAGTTCTGTTTTATTGATCTGGAAATCTGGCATTACATCCAGTTTATAAACAAAATAAAAATAAAAGTTTATATTATACTTTTCTGTCTTTTCCTGTTTTATATGCACTTAGATGGTTTAGAGCAGGGATGGGGAACTTTCGTCCCTCCAGCTGTTGCAAAATTACAATTCCCATCATGCCTGGGCAGCCGAAGCATGATGGGAATTGTAGTTTTGCAACAGCTGGAGAACTGAAGGTTCCCCATCCCTGGTGTAGAGCGAGATCTAAAATGTGAACATTAGAGTTGAGCAAAATTACATTACAAACGTGGCAAATTACTTAGTTTGGTTATAGGCCAGCTGCCTTTGATCTCCCTGCCGCTCCACCCTGGGTGCTTGGAAAAGCTGAATCCAGTCCTGGGAAACTTCTCCTAGTTTTCCAGGACTGGATCCAACTTTTCCAGGCACTGTGAAGGATATCTGTGCCCAATAGAACCCTATGGGTCTGGAACTTTACCTGGATTTTCTGATAAATCCAGGTAAATTTCACGGACAAGTGAAGGGGGCCTAAATATGAAGGAAAGTCCTGTGTGTCAGTTTTTAGGGTGCCTTCACACACAGGATCTGCAGCGGATTTCACTCTGTGGATTTGCAGCGAAATCCGCTGCGGATCCAGTGTCAGTGCATCCCTAGGAGTAGAGATGAGCGAACCTTGTGCATGCTCAAGTTTATCCGAACCAGAGCGTTCGGCATTTGATTAGCGGGGGCCGCTGAAGTTGGATAAAGCTCTAAGGTTGTCTGGAAAACATGGATACAGCCAATGACTATATCCATGTGTTCTGCATAGCCTTAGGGCTTTATCCAACTTCAGCAGCCACTGCTAATCAAATGCCGAACGCTCTGGTTCGGATAAACTTGAGCATGCTCGAGGTTCCCTCATCTCTACCTATGAGAATACATACTCGCAGCGGGATTGACATCCTGCTCCATGTATGTAAATTAACCCCCGGCGGCCGGAGCATACATAACCTCCTCCCTGCTTGGGCTTGCTTCAAGGGTTCTCGGCAGGACGTCCCTCTCAGCCAATCAGTGGCTGCGACAGGGCAGCACACTGACTGGCTGAGCGGGACCAGCAGACGCCGGGAATCCCCGAAGCAAGCCGGAGCGGAGAGGAGGTGATGTATGCTCCAGCCGCCGGGGGCTTAATTTACATGTCAATGTCAATCCCGCTGCGAGTATGTATTTTCATGCACTGACACAGGATCCACAGTGGATTTTTATGCAAATTTGCTGCGGATCCTCTGTGTGTGTGTGTGTAGGCACTCTTAGACATAATTCTGGCACAGACAGTGGTACATCTGGGCCAATGTTTTAACCATGTGAATGTATTTGTTTGAAAACAGGAAATAAAGAGGCAGTGTAGTTGTCATAGGCAGTGTAGTTGTCATATTCGGTAAGGGGGAAGTATCATTAAAGGACAACTCTGGTGAAAAACTTCTTGAAACACATTTACAATGTAAATTACAAACTTTGTAATATGCTTCAATCACCTATCTACAACCCTTTCATATCTTTTCCCCTTTCAACCCCCCCACCAGGAAGTGAAGTAAACTCATTCTTATCTAATGACTGTTGACCCCAGGCTGCTCTGTGGCAGCCATTTTGTGAGAAGGACATCATCAAGAGGAAACTGGTCTAAGCCCTGTTAGGCCAGCCTCCCTTGTCAGATGACTTGACTGATTGGCTGAGCAAGCTGTAAGCCATCTGACATTTCTTCTTCCTCAGCTGTTGCATTAAAAAAAACTAAATTTTTCTTTACAACTGAGATTCACATAATATTACTTCTCTACTCACATGAGGGTATACTGGTCATTAATAATAATTAGCTTTTTTGTATACTATAGAGACGTTACATTCACACCATAAAGAATTAAATAATTAAAGGAGAAGAGGTAGGGAAAATATTAAAAACAAATAAAACTCGCTCATCCTCGTGCCTTGTAGCGCCGATCCCAGGTCCTGTTGACAGCCGCCGTTCACCTGCAGCTCTCCTAGCTTCAATGTCACATACTGGACTGAGCGATTTGCCTGCTCGGCCAATCAGTTACTGGGGCGGGACACCACCAAAGTCACTGACTGACTCAGAGGGCAATCGCTCAGCCGGGCCGTGAGGTTGCAGCTGTAAGAGCTGAAGATAATTTCCGGTGGCTGGGAGCGGTGCAACAGAGGCACGAAGAAGGGGCAAGTTAAGGTTATTTTCCCGCACCCGCCTTTAGTTTGATGGGATTGGTGGGATTTCTCCTTTAAAATAAATAGAAATACAAGAGGAGTGTGGGACCTGTTGGGTGAGCTAGTCTCTCGCCACTTATGCGCCAATCTCTGAGTACTAGGACTACATGGTACTACATCTCCTCTACAGGCCCCATTATCTGCCTAATCATGCTGTCACCCACACATCTCCCCCTGTAATAGGAATTGTTCAGCTGGCGGCTGATTAACACTGGGGCCTTTGGGTCCATTTACACAGAAAGAATATCTGACAGATTATCTGTCAAAGATTTGAAGCCAAAGCCAGGAATGGATTTGAAAAGAGGAGAAATCTCAGTCTTTCCGGTATCGCCTAATCGCTGTGTATAGTCTGTTCCTGGCTTTGGCTTCTAATCTTTGGCAGATAATCTGTCAGATAATCTTTCTGTGTAAATGGACCCTTAGGCTAGATCGAGCTGTGTGTAATGCTACCTTTACACGGAGCGATAATTCGCCCAATCGATCGTTTAACGATTTTGAAGAAACGATTTGGTTTTCAGAACGATCAGCGTTTAGACGAATAAATCGTTAGAAAAATCGTAAGAAAATTTGTAAGAATAATCGTTATTGCGATCATTTTTAAGATCGCTTAAAGGGAACCAATCACCGGAAAAACGCATATAGAGCTTTTGAAATGTGCTGTTAGAGCACACAGCACACTTGCCACACGTGTTTTCATAGCCTCCGTGCCTTCCCTGTGTAAGCCGCAAAGTAACTTTATAAAACTGGCGCCCTGTATGCTAATTACCTGAGGTAGTCACCTGGGCGGTGTTCGGCTGGCAGGTAGTCACGGTCCCCTGGGCGTTCTTCCGCTGTAATCACGCCCCTCTGGGCGTGATTCAAATGGCAGAGTGGCTGTGGCGTCACTCGGGAGCGCGCCGTGCCCAACGTCGGCGCGCTTACGTACTGATGCCGGACGCCGCCGCACATGCGCAGTGCAGCCGCTTCCATTCCGGCGGTACTGCGCCTGTGCAGAATAGCCTCGAATAGCCTGTTAGCCGGAGTTCGAGGCTATTCTGCACAGGCGCAGTCCAACCGGAATGGAAGCGGCTGCACTGCGCATGTGCGGCGGCGTCCGGCATCAGTACGTAAGCGCGCCGACGTAAGCGCGCCGAGTAATGCCACAGCCACTCTGCCATTTGAGGGGCGTGATTACAGCGGAAGAACGCCCAGGGGACCGTGACTACCTGCTAGCCGAACACCGCCCAGGTGACTACCTCAGGTAATTAGCATACAGGGCGCCAGTTTTATAAAGTTACTTTGCGGCTTACACAGGGAAGGCACGGAGGCTATGAAAACACGTGTGGCAAGTGTGCTGTGTGCTCTAACAGCACATTTCAAAAGCTCTATATGCTTTTTTCCAGTGATTGGTTCCCTTTAAGCCCATCTTTTACATAGGGTGAATCTTTAAAAGACTTTACACAAAGCGATATGCGAATTTTTAACGAATGATGAATGACGATTTGTGAACATGTTGAAAGATCAAAATGAATGATTTTTTTTCTCGTTGCTTGATCGTTTGCTGTGTTTACACGGAACGATTATCGCTGAAATGTGATCGTTATAGCGAAAATTTGAACGATAATCGTTCCGTGTAAATGCAGCAATAGGCTCTGTAAATAGATTGGACGTTTATAAATAACGGACGTTTATCATAAAGGGCTGTCATTTAATGGCAAATATAGGGCGTTATTTTAAAACAACAACAGCTATTATATGAATAATACAAGCCATAGGCTGTAGCCATTTTTCCCAGACTCCCTAGGGCTGCATCCAACTTCTTCAGCTGGTATTCAATTGCAGAACGATTGGACACCAGCATGCTCAATTTGCGCTCATCTCTCACTATAATCTCCTAGATCCAAGCGGCTCCATTATAAGTCAATTGACAGTAATAAAGTAAAGCACACTATCTTGCCGCTACTTCTTGCTTTTTCCTGTTTGGTGGGGTTCTCAGCAGCGAGACCCCGACTGATCACAAAAATTGACAAGTCGCTAAACAGCAGCATAACTACCGAGCTCAAACCTTCCCCTTCTGCATTAATTCCCCCACAGGTACCCCTATATATGACCCTGATAGGATAGCCTCTTTATTTTAGGATTATTACACTTCTTTATACTCCCTTCCATCCACCCACTCTACCTTCTCATCACACGGAGGGTCATGCCCTTATTTCTTCTTTCCATTCCACTCCCAACCTCCCTGAACTCTCCCCGGAGTCCCTGGACCATCTGTATGTGGAGATTACTTTGGAGGAGTTGGTGGATGTGATTAAAGAGGATGTACCACCCGGTACATCCTCTTTAACCTGAACCCACGGATCGATCGGCGCTGGCACGGGGAAGCCAGTGCTGCGGTCCGTTTTTCGGACCGCTGCCCGGTTCCCGAGCACGGCGCCATTTGATCCAGCGGTACCGGCCACTGCTGAAGCACTGGAGGTAGGTCGGCCGGCCCGCCCCCAGTGGGAGGGAATTCCCTCCCTTGTATGACGCGAATGAATGGAGCCGCGTCATACAGGGGAGGAAATTCCCTCCCACTGGGGGCGGGCCGGCCGACCGCCAGGGCTTCAGCACCGGCCGGTACCGCTGGATCGAACGGCGCCGTGCACAGGAACTGCTTCCCCGTGTCGGCGCCCATCGATCCGTGGGTTCAGGTTAAAGAGGATGTACCGGGTGGTACATCCTCTTTAAGGCCCTTACAAATGCTAAGAGTGTTCCCGTATTATTAAACATTTGGGGATGTTTTGAACCTCTACCTCTATAGTTATTTGGCTCATTTTTAAAAGGTGACCCTGTTCGGGGGAAGGACGGTTATGCATGTGCTAATTATAACCCCATCACATTGCTTAACTTTTACCTGAAAATTTTGCTAAAATATTGGCCACCTGGCCTAATGCCTGGTTATTTACTCTGATAGGGTATATGCACACTGAGCGGATTCCATGTCAAAATGTGTGCGTAATCCACTCAAAAAAAAGAGCAGTCTTGGCCCCCATAGGTTTCTATTGTCTTTCCACGCATTAGTGCACATGGCGGAAATTTTTCTGTCTGGAAATTCTGTTGTGGATCCACTTTCCGCCAAAAGAATCGACATCTTTGGGCAGATTCCGCTAGAGGAATCCTATAGAAGTAAATAGGGCTTGAATTCTTCTTGAATTCCGCTCTAATTCTGCTTAAAGGGTGCATTCACATTGAGGAATCCGCGCAGAGAAGTTCTTGCAGATTCCACGGCTCGTCCCCGCTCGCATTTCCACCCATCACCTGCACTCCATTCTATGGTCAGACAGATTCCGCCGTCAGCCCAAAGAATAGACATGTCTATAAGTCTGTTTGGGTGGCCATGGGCCCCTCAGGTGCTCAGGGCCCCGGGCTACCGCCCGAAAAGCACCTGTTATAATCCGCTATTGGGCGACAGTGGAGTCCGCCTGACCAAAGAATGGAGTCTATGGGACTGGCGGAAATGCAAGTGGGGACGAGCTTCTCTGCACGGATTCCTCAATGTGAATGCACCCATATTCTGCCAGAGTAGAATAAGTGAGGAATTTCACACAGAAAACTTTCCTCTTCAATTCCTCGCCTAATTTTCAGTGTGCACATACCCATACATAAAGATCAGGTTGGCTTTATCCCTTTTAGCCAAGCAGTGTTAACCAGTGCCGTAGCTACCATAGAGGCAGGGCAGGCAGCTGCTATGGGGCCCATGGGGGAGGGGGGCCCGGGGATGAACAGGGAAGATAAGTCTCCTGTGTCCTTCTGCTTAACCCCTTATGTACTGCAGTGTGAAAGTAACCCAGAGTTCACTTACATGCTGCAACATAAAAAAGGGTTAATATGCAGAGGAAAAGCAAATCTCTGTTTCACTGATCTGATAACCCCTGACCTCTGTTCTCCGGAGCTCCTGCAGAGGTCAGTGGTTATCAGTGCAGGAGCTGTGAAGCTGTGAGATCTCATTATGTTGTGCGTTTTAACTTTTTTTTTTGTGTGTTGCAGCGTGTTAGTGAACTTCATCTTTGCATCCTTCTTCTGTGTATATAACCATAAGGGCTCCTAATAGGCCTTTATAGTTAAATACAGTGGGGACTGACAGAGCAAGCAGCCATTGGCTTTGCCAGTTACTTTTGTAGCTGCAGGCAAAAATTCTGCCTCTGGTCACAGGAGATTTTAGTTTTTGGCCACATCACTGAGCATATATATATATATATATATATATATATATATATATATATATATATACATACATACAGTGGTGCCTTGGATTACGAGCATAATTCGTTCTGGGACTGTGCTTGTAATCCAAATCCACTCTTAAACCAAAGCAAGTTTTCCCATAAGAAATCACTGAAATGCAGACAATTAGTTCCACACCCCAAAAATAGTGAATTTATATTCTGAATAACATGTAAAACAAATGAAACAAACATTTAAAAACAGCTGAATATGTCCCATTATAGGTTACTGTACAGTATGGAAATCAGCATGTGGTGTATAATATATTATAGAGTAAATGCAGAAGCCTGAAAAACTGCCGCAATTTGTAGATACAGAATGGAACTGCAGATGCCCATAATGCAGGAGCGTAGTACAGCAGGCTAGAATAGAGAAGCAGGGCTGCTGTCAGAGGTCTGTGTGGTCACATGACAGCAATGGGAAAGGGGGTATTTTCAGCATGGACCAATCAGAGCTGACAGAGACTACAGGGAGTATGAAGGAATGAGCAGGGCAGATGTGGGCACATACATGCAGCACTCTCTGTCCGGGGAGAGAGGGGTTACAGCTATGGAGAGATTACCCCCACAGTCCTGTCCCCTGATGTAAGCCCCAGCCTGAAGTGGATCTGCTATGATTTGGAAGGTGAGGGAGACTTCATGGGTCAGAGTACAGTGCTGTAGACCCCGCTATGCATGCCAAGCCCCTCCCCCACTCGCCCTCCCACCCAGTACAGGGAGCTCTTAAACCAAAGCAATGCTCTTAAACCAAGTCACAATTTTGAAAAACTGTGAGCTCTTAAACCAAAACGCTCTTAAACCAAGTTACTCTTGAACCAAGGTACCACTATATATATATATGCAGTACTTTTTGTTGTGTGTAGGGGGCTCGTACAGTTTTTTTTCTATAGGGCCCCATGAATCCTAGCTACGCCCCTGGTGTTAACACTAGACGGACATTGACCTGGTGGATGCAGTTGATAAAAATGACCCCTCCATGCTATTCCTGAGTCTGGACGTTATAGAGTCGTTCAATCGCCTCCTTTGGCCATTTATGTTCTTATCTCTCGAGATTGTTTGATCTTGTTTTCTTTGTTAGGCTAGTTTCACAAGTAACCCATCGCATTACACGAAATCCACTGCGAAGCTTGATACACTTATGGCAGGAAGTGATGTATTCTTTCCAGGCTGACACAGCGCTCTCTGCTGCCACCTCTGTCCATGTCAGGAACTGTCCAGAGCAGCAGCAAATCTCTATAAAAATAAACCTTTCCTGCTCTGGACAGTTCCTGCCATGGACAGAGGTGGCAGCAGAGAGTACTGTGTCAGACTGGAAAGAATACACCACTTCCTACAGGACATACAGCAGCTGATAAGTACTGGAAGAATGGAGATTTTTAAATAAAAGTAAATTACAAATCTATATAACTTTCTGACACCAGCTGATTTGAAAGAAAAAAGTTCCCTTTTAAATTCAATGGACCTACGTACGCCATAGTATACACTTTTTGAAATGACACCGACAACTTCTTGTCATATAGTAATGTGAACAGCCCCTTATTGACACCTTCTCTAACAGTTAGCAGGTATACTACATAAATGTAATAACATAGAGGACACACACCCAGCAGACAAGGCCATTGTTGCTGATGGGGGTTGTAGAGAGCTGTGAACTCCCTCTATGACAGTGGTAGGGAACCTTGGCTCTCCAGCTGTTGCAAAACTACAACTCCCATCATGCCTGGACAGCCAAAGCTAAAGCTTTGGCTGTCCAGTCATGATGGGAGTTGTAGTTTTGCAACAGCTGGAGGGCCAAGGTTCCCTATGACTATGTATGTACATTGCGGCCCTGAGGACCATGACGCTGTTCCTGTGCACTGCGTATGGTGCGTTGTTAGGGGACCAGGTTCTCTCTGGGACCGCCCCCTCTCCTAACACTACTCACCAACGTACGCGCCAGCCCTCGCCTCTCATTGGTGGAGACCGTTTTGAGTCCCCACCCCTTCAGCTGTGCCTTGTTACGCTCGCCGGTGTTGCCTAGTAACGGCGGTATCCGCCTACTCTCCATAGTTACGGCACCAGCGGAGGTGGCAGCCGCCATCTTGTAGACATGAGCGGGTCCAACCGTGAGGCGGCTAAGGAAGAACGCAAGAAAGCGGGGGGCGGGGTAATTAACCGTCTGAAGGCGCGGAAAGTGCACGGCCGAGAACTAGGCGACGCCGACCACCGAGCCGTAACCCCGGTCACCGAGCATGAATTGCTGGGCCTGAAAGAGCTGAGACCGGAGCACGTCCTGGGCCTCAACAGAGTCACCGAGAGTAAGTTCTGACGCTGCGGCTTCTCATACCGCATGCGGTTCTCGGTGCGTGCTCACCTGTCTCTGTCTTGTTAACAGATTATCTGTGTAAACCTGAGGAGAATGTCTATGGCATTGACTTCACCCGCTTCAAGATCCGGGACCTGGAGACCGGCACCGTACTCTTCGAGATCTCCAAGCCGTGCTCCGGTGAGTGGGGTACACCATACTGCAGGAGGGATTAACATTGTCCGCAAGGCAAACTGCTGCAAAATCTCAAGTCTTCCAGTACTTATCAGCTGCTGTATGTCCTACAGGAAGTGGTGTATTCCTTCCAGTTTGCAGTACAGGTTTTCTATGGGCATTTGCTACTGCTCTAGACAGTTCCTGACATGGACAGAGGAGGCAGCAGAGAGCAGTGTGTCAGACTGGAAAGAATACACCACTTCCTGCAGGACATACAGCTGCTGATAAGTCCAGGAAGACTGGAGATTTTTTTTAGTAGAAGTAAATTATACATTTCTGGTGCTTTCAGTTGATTTAAAAAAAAAAAATTGCTGGAGTATCCCTTTAGGGTAGCTTCACACACACTGTATCGTAGCAGATTTGATCTAAATAGCTGAACACAGCATCAAATCTGCTGCGGATCCTGTGCGTGTAAATGCCATTGAAGTCAGTGCGGCCTGTACATAGGGCTCCAAGAAGTCAGCATCCGATTGGACAGCTTGTCAGTGTGTATGTGCCTCTTACCTATACACTGGTGTTACCTTTTACTGTAATGCACAGGAGAATGCTGAAAAGTGACCTGTACAGAACAGGAAGTGTTACCATTGTAGGCCTAGTGTAGTGGCCACAATGAGAACTGCAAGACTTTCAGATTATTTTATAATCTAGATCAGGGGTGTCAAACTCAGGCCCTTCACAGCTGTTACAAAACTACAATTCCCATCATGCCTGGACAGCCAAAGCTTTAGCATGATGGGAATTGTAGTTTTGTAGATTGTAAAATGGAAACTGAGGGGGGGAAGAACTTATATATAATTTTTTTTTTTTTTTTTTACAGATTGTATTAGACGAGCGCTTCCCCCTCATTTCCCACTTGCTGCCTGTGCTTTTACACACACAGACAGTGGGGAGCAGCGAGTAGCGGACCGTCACTGACTTTATTAGCATCTCTCAGCCTGTTTAAAGGCCACAATCAGCCAACATCTAACATGTCAGCTGATCGTTGCCTTTCAACATGTGCTGTTAAACAAAACGATTGTCGGACTTAATGGTGCGTTTACACAGGCAGATTTATCTGACAGATGTTTGAAGCCAAATCCAGAAACGGACCATAAACAGGGATCGCGTCATAAAGGAAAGACTGAGATTGCTCCTCTTTTCAAATCCATTCCTGGCTTTGGCTTCCAAAATCTGTCAGATAAATCTGCCTGTGTAAACGCACCATTACGGTGGGTAATTGGCCGATTAAGGCCGATAATTGTTTTGTGTACTAGGGCCTTTAGTTAGAAAGGGGTGAAGCATTTCCTCCCTACATCAGTAACAGAGCACAGGCCTTTAAGACCAGGGTGGTCGGGGGAAAGTCAGAGCTCACTATTTGGCAGCTTGTTTGGCAGTCCATTGTGTGGGGGAAGCCTTTGCTGTTCTCTTGCTAGATGCTTGTATCTGAGCAGCAGTGCAACATGAAAATATCCTGTGTAATATAGAAAAGGAGGAGGATAAACCTAAGGTAGTGTAGCAGTAATGAGTAAACTCTCCTCAGTGTGGTATTTTTTCTCTGGGAGGAGGTGATGTGCTATGGCTGCAGCAGGCTGTGTATGTGTGTGTGTGTGTGTGTGTGTGTGTGTGTGTTTGTTGCAGAACCCTAACAAGCAGCAAATATCCTTATCTAACAGAATAAACATTTGCAGCTCAGCGCTCACTCCCCCCTTGTTCCCTCACTCGCTGCCCGAGCTATTACACACACAGCCATTGAATGGGGAGTAGCAGGAGGGGCTGCCTAAGCAATTCTTAGATCTTTACACAGAAGTGCTGCTTTATATGACTGTCCTCAGCTATAAACCTCTTATTGCAGCTGCTATGTTCAGACACTAGGAGGTGGTGGAAAGTAAAACGGGCTAAGTTGTCCTTAAAAATGAAAGGTGGAATCTGATTGGTTACTAGGGGAAGCTTAATCAGTTCTGCTGTACACCGGTTTGGTAAATAAGCTCTAAGTGGTCTGATGGCTTGTATGATGATAAAGTCAATGTTAATATTTTACTCCGGTACATTTTTTGTTACTAATTTTCCATTTATGAAGGAGTTGGAGTTGTGGCCTACATACTCAACAGCCCTGAAGTTATCTTCTCAGATGCAGAATGGGTTAAAATTATTTTCTAAATATATTTTTTTGTGTTTTCTCCTCTGTTTTAGAACAAGAAGATGAGGATGAAGAAACTGGACAGGTGGATAGTAGTGCCGGACGTTTTGTACGATACCAGTTTACACCAGCATTTCTTAGGCTTCGAAAAGTTGGAGCTACGTGAGTATTGCAGAGAAATGCGATTGCCTGTATTTACCGCCACTCTTATTTTCCTTATGTGTGCCTTCTAGAGATGAGCGAACCTGGAGCATGCTCGAGTCCATGAGAACTTTCGGCATTTGATTAGCGGTGGCTGCTGAAGTTGGATAAAGCTGTAAGGTTGTCTGGAAAACATGGATACAGCCAATGACTATATCCATGTTTTCCACATAGCCTTAGGGCTTTATCTAGGTTCAGCAGCCACCGCTAATCAAATGCCGAAAGTTCGGGTTCGGATCGACTCGAGCATGCTCCAGGTTCACTCATCTCTAATGCCGATAGTTCGGGTTCGGATAGACTTGAACCCGAACCTGGTTCGCTCATCTCTAGTGCCTTCACATGTAGCAAGTTTGCAGTGGATTTCATACTGCCAGTTTTGCCGTAAAATCTGCTGTGATACTCAGTACCATTATAGTCTATTGCTCTGCATTCTCACTGGGAAAATGTAGTGACAGCCTTGTTTAACTATTAGCTGCCATGCCTGCTTGAGTCTCTGGGTCCCTGGCTCACTGACTGCCTGTGGCGGGACAGCGCGCTGAATGGCTGAGAAGGCTGTCAGTGAGCAGGGACCTGGAGACTGAAGCAGAAGTGTGATGAGGGAGCGCAGGCAGGTAAGCATGGGCTGTTTATTTTTACCAGCATGGAAGCTAATTAATTAAACATGGCTGTCGCTACATTTTCACAATGAGAATGCAGGGCCATAGACTTTAATGGTACTGAGTATTGCACTGGATTTTTACTTCAAATCTCACAGCAGATATGTACTAATGAGCTATCATAGAAACATAGAAGATTGTTGGCAGAAGACGACCACTGGGTCCATCTAGTCTGCCCTTCTAGTATTTCCTTTCTTATTATCTTAGGATAGATATGTGTTTATCCCAGGCAGGTTTAAATAAACTTTCACATGACCAGTAGTCTCACTACTGAGATCACCAGCTTTCAGGGAATTAAGCGTGCTGCACTTCCCTACTGTCAGTCGTCCCGGTTCAGGCAGCCCCCATTGACTTATAATAAAGCTGCCCAGACTGTCTTCTCCGGGCGTCTTCTGATCACTATGGGTCTCAGCAGTCTCCAAAACCTTTGACGTGTTTGTGTGTTTTTTGTTTTTAAGAATGCCATGCACAGCACTTACTAAATGTATCATCTTTTATAGTGTGGAGTTCACTGTAGGGGATAAACCAGTGAAGAGTTTTCGAATGATTGAGCGACATTATTTTCGTGACCGGATGCTTAAAAGCTTTGATTTTGATTTTGGCTTTTGCATTCCAAACAGCAGCAATACATGTGAACACATGTATGAATTTCCACAACTTTCAGAAGAACTAAGTAAGTATTTGTCAAATGTTTTTTGAGAAATAAGTAAGCACAGCTCCTATTTTAAAAGCGATATACACTTTTTTTTTTCTTTTATTGTCTTTTGTGTGATATATAGTCCCTTCTGTGCTCTGTCCTACTGTGTGCGTACTTTCAGCTGCTTTTTTGACCTAAGGGAATTGCATGCCTAGGTTTTCATACTATACAATCTCTATCCATCTCATAGCCTGTGAGTTGAGTGGCAGGATGACTTGAGAGGCACTTATGCATGCAAACTTGGGCACACGGGACTCCTGCTGTGATCATAGTGGGATACCAGCGGATTTACCCCCCAGTGATCACAAATTCATCAATTACCCTTTAGTTGAAGAATACTGTTTGTGGGAAAATCCATTTAAAATAACTGTGCATGAACACATGTAAAAGAATATTTGCATTTTGAAGCGCTATAAAAAGTGACATCTCCATATACTATCCACGTCACTGTTTTACATCTCAGTATTTTTACTGTCCCAATTACCCATTGGTTTGAATGGACACTTACATATCTGTAGTTTCTGGATCCATAAAAGAGACGTGATCCCCCATTATATTGGCCGCATTTGCAGAAGGGATCACGAGGGATTGGCGAGGGATGCACGTCCAAATCCTGTCCTACTTGAAGGTGCGCAATTATGGATAGGATTACTGATGTGTGAATAGCATTTTAGATGCCCCACAATGTGCTATCCACTCCCCATCTTGTCTGAAGTAATGTAGGACAGCGGGTAAAGGCCCTGTTACACACACAGACAATCTGACAGATTTTTTTAAGCCAAAGCCAGGACGGGATTTAAAAAGAGGAGAAATCTGTTTTTCCTTTATGACTTGTTCTGTTTATTCTCCGTTCAGTTTGTTACTGGCTTTGGCTTCAATGATCTGTCAGATAAATATTTGTGTAATGAATACAGATAATTTAGATGCTCCCTGCTCTCCTGTGTAACTGTACAGATAATGTTGTAAATGTTAGTTGTAGTCCTGTGTAACATCACAGATTACAGCACAGACAATGTAATAGATGTCATCACTGTTGTTTGTGAGCAGCTACCTGCAGTTGCTTCCTCCTTCTCCTGTTGCCATGTACAGTGAGGAGGCGGCTCTGCCTCCCTGCTATGTGGCCAGCCACCTTTTGCTGCTGCCTGTGTAAAATATATATACAGAGCAAAATCATGTAGCACTGTCCTGGTCCCCACACACCACCTCTCTATTAATAGCACTGCTATAGGCGAGTAACATTGAATTCACAATTCTGATGAACATCGGAATCTGCAGTTTTTGAAATGGTAAACCAAATAATTAGATTAGTTGTCCAGCTCTACACCAACATTGCTTGTGGCTGCTGGAGACGATGATGGCAGGGAGATGCTCAATGTTCCCCTGCCATCATCCTCTCCAGCAGCCACAGCCTGCACAGCTCTCTGAGTCGGGTCGTGACATCACCATGTTATCCAGGAAATGAAGCCTTGATGCAGTAGTAAGTACAGGGAATAAAGCACTTTATAAGCATTTCCCGTAATAAGTGTATATTGGTGATTTGTATAACTTTAAGGGAGCAATACAATACTTTTAATAAAAATTTTCGCCGGACTTCTCCTTTAACAATTTCTTTATTTTCCTCCCACAGTTCGCTTGATGATTGATCACCCATATGAAACAAGATCTGATAGCTTCTACTTTGTGGATAACAAACTCATCATGCACAACAAAGCAGATTATGCCTACAATGGTGGCCAGTAAGGATCTGCACCCTTGGACCTATCTGCTTTAGGGTACAACATTCCTTATCAAGAACACAGGATTTGGGGGATGTGTTTGAGGTCAATCCTGTGCCAGATGCATTTTGGAGCATTGTCTTTTTCTTTCTCTTCACCTCCCCCCCCCCCCCCCCCCCCCTCCCTTTTTATAAAGTGCTGTAATACAAAACTGAAGACTTTGTACAAAAGATATTTATTTATTTTTATAAAACCAATGCTTTCATTCCTTGTTGGCAGATATGCAGCCTTCTGAGCTGTGAAGGAAGCTATAAGATGCAGGTTCTGTTACAGGCATATACATATTATAAGAGATATTCGGAGAAAAGGTTTGCATAATTTGATTACTGGTTTGTGCAATACTATATCCCTCTCTTCCCCTTAGTACAGGAGTACATGTCTGTTTATACAGAGCAGTATTAACATTGCTGAAGTCCAAACAAGTTTAGTGAAATGTCTATAACCTCTTGTATGCTTTGTGGTCCATTCCATATTTTTAGGAATGTAAAGTGCCTCTTTACTAAGACATAACTTAGATGCTTCTTAGGCTGTGGTCACACTTGCCTTCATTGGAGCAGGACAATGAAAACTGCTTGATCCCTTATAGGCCGCACACACACACACCAGTATAAAGGTAGATTGTTGGCAGAAAAAGACCACCTTGTCCATCCTTATATTTCCCTTTCTTATTATCTTAGGATAGATATATGCATATACCAGGCAGGTTTACATTCAGTTATTGTAGATTTAGTTATTGTAGATTTACCTACCATATCTGCTGGAAGTTTGTTTTAAGCCTCTACTACTCTCATTGAAATATGTTAGCAGGTTCCTGCTGATCTTACTTCAGATCAGGCCCCTTGATCTTGTGTTTAGTTGATTATAAAAACTTCCCGAACCTTATTTAGGCCTTTAATATTACCTTTACCCATCTCTCCTCCAACTATACTCATTTATAACTATGGTGATTTTAAAAATGTCAGCCAGCTGGGGTAACATAATAAACAATCACTACTTACACCTCCCTTTGCCTCTGCAGCGCTGGCTTGCCACTATGGGACCCTCACCAGGCTCCGGGATCTCTTTCGGCTGGAATGTCGCTACTCGATTGAT
Source organism: Dendropsophus ebraccatus (assembly GCF_027789765.1). NCBI lineage: Eukaryota > Metazoa > Chordata > Amphibia > Anura > Hylidae > Dendropsophus > Dendropsophus ebraccatus. The sequence continues at coordinate 25,681,153 of NC_091456.1, read as the reverse complement.
GGACTGCCTGCTCAGCCAGTCATTGACACTGCTGCAGTCGCTGATGGGGCAATCTATCAGTCGTGTCAGGTATTTTCCCCCAAACTCTTGACTACATGGGAACTCGAGTAGAAAATGTCTTCAAGTGAGGGTCTCTGAGCTGGTGATGTGTCACTTCGGGGCCACGGGGGATATAAGTACTAGAGATGAGCGAACCGGGTTCGAGTCCGAGTCCATCCGAACCCGAACGTTCGGTATTTGATTAGCTGGGGCTGCTGCACTTGGATAAAGCTCTAAGGTTGTCTGGAAAACATGGATACAGCCAATGACTATATCCATGATTTCCACATAGCCTTAGGGCTTTATCCAACTTCAGCAGCCACCACTAATCAAATGCCGAACGATCGGGTTCGCATCGACTCGAGCATGCTCCAGGTTCGCTCATCTCTAATAAGTATTGATTGTTTATGTTCACCACCTTCCAGCTGATAAATTTTAAATATCGCTGGACTACTCCTTTAAGTCTTTCCTGATATCTTTTTATGCTTTAGACCCTCCACCATTACCTGATAGACCCACATTGGGGGTCTGTTGGGTTACCATAGTGTCTGTTACTGTTAAGCACTGCACACTGCGCTGTTTTGTCCCGTCATTTTATCAGAATCTGCAATGGAGGTTTCTGATGGAATCACAAACACAGATGTGAACAGGGCCTTACATGGAGTGTTTGCAGATGATGTATCCTTGCTGGGAAACAGTCCTTTCTCTTCCAACCCTGTCGCTAAGGTGCCTATTTCCATGATAGTTTGTGTCTTCTCATCACATGTTAAGTTTTGACTGACTTATATATTTGTATCTTCCAGTGAAGCAATAACTTATTATCCAAATAGCAGGTCTTGTGTCTGCCATTATGCCACAGAGTGGAAGCTAGAAAAGATGAATGTCTTCCATAGGCTGGAAAAATATCTTTTGGGCTGAGGATTGCAATAGTTTCAGTGCTTCTGGGCTAAAAGGCGCTTATCGCTGCTCCAAAAGTGTCTTAGTGATGTGAAAAGGTAATATATAGAGATGAGCGAACCGGGTTTGAGTCGATCCGAACCCGAACGATCGGCATTTGATTAGTGGCGGCTGCTGAACTGGGATAAAGCTCTAAGGTTGTCTGGAAAACATGGATACAGCCAATGACTATATCCATGATTTCCACATAGCCTTAGGGCTTTATCCAAGTTCAGCAGCCACCGCTAATCAAATGCCCAAATGTTCGGATGGACTCGGGAATGCTCGAGGTTGGCTCATCTCTAGTAATATACTGTCTATAAAGCTTGTACAATGGACTGCAGGTCCTGCATCCCCGCTCATCACAACCTTTCACTTATGTGACGTTTTGTTGTTGTAAGGGAAGCTGCCATCACTTTAATGCTGCCGGAACTACAAGTCATTAGGAAAGGGGGGGATAAATCGCCTCGCTGGGAAGACCTGCCATGGTAACTCGTGGTTTGGGCAGCATAAAAGTGATGATGTAGTTCTCTGTAATGACTGTTGAGCTATAAAAGGCCTTTTGGCATTAGGCTTTTTTTTTTTTTTTTTTTTTTTTTTTTTTTATGCCTATAACTTGTTGAACTAGTGGGTTATAAGAGCTTACTCAAGGTTTAGAGCCAGTTTTGCGGGTCTGGAGCTCCCACCTTCATAAGGATACATGATGTCGTGAGTTTCAATAATCTGTTCTGTTTTACACCGTCCATATACTGTATGTGGAACATGTGTATGAACGAGGCCTTACCCACTTGCTGATGGATCACTTTTCTTGTCCCAGTTGTATGCCAGGTGACACACATACAGCTGCCAAAATGCCAAATGTTTTGTTTTACAGGAATGGATCTCTTACCCATCACTGGTTTAACTCATTATTAAATGTAACATTTTGTAATAGTCCTATGTTGATGTGTACTAGACAATTTATCAGAGGTTTCTCACTTGTATGACCATATTCCTAGGATGGTCGCTGGGTGATACCTGTCACCAACCTAATGCAAATAGGAAAAGGCTTTGCCCTGGGCCATAGCTGCCAACTAGAATTCTGTGCTCGAAAGGTTCATCTGTAGGAGATGCTGCTGCTCCTGGGATCTACTGGATTATGCTGTAAACCTTGTTTAACCTTGATCTAAAATGTGCTTATCATTTTGAGCCTGATCCATGTAATGTTTAATTCTTACAGGCATTGTAACTCCAGTGTTTTCGTTTTAATTTCTCTATTGCATTTGTCTCTTTAAAAAAAAAGGGGAAAATATCTAAACGGAGGAGTGTCTCCACTGCGGTCAGTCTTGTTGAGGGGTGATGATTTCTTTGATGCAGAGAGGGCAAATCCATGACCAATTGGACTTCACATAAAGGGGTTCAGTTCCCTAAGGTTACAAGTAGAGATGAGCAAAGCGCTTCCTTTGATTGGCAAGCAGCTTATCAGTCTGCTGCCTTTAAAGAGAATGTACCATCAGGATCATCTGTGGGTCATATTAAAGAGGATGTACCTGATGGTACGTCCTCTTTAAACTCTGTTCCACTCCCTGCAGATTCACCCTGGTGTTGGGTGAAAAGCTGGATCCAGGACTGGATTCAGCTTTTCCCAGTACCCAGGGAGGAGCGGCAGGGAGTGGAACAGAGTTGAAAGGCAGATGGCTGGGGTTCTGCACTCTTACTCTTATGGTGCGTTTACACAGGCAGATTTATCTGACCAATTTTGGAAGCCAAAGTCAGGAATAAACTTGAAAAGACAGGGAATCTCAGTCTTCCTTTATGACCTGCACCCTGTTTATAGTCTGTTCCTGGCTTTGGCTTAAAAAATCTGTCAGATAAAGCTCTGTGTAAACGCACCATTAGATGCTGGTAGCTGAAGTAACACTAATCACTTTAAAGCTGCCTGAGCCACAAGTCATTGGGGCAGTCCCTGTGCCCTGCCCCTGGCTCTCTGATTGATAATCCCTATTGAGGTATGGAGGGACTTTTATCATTCAAGGAAGGTGGGCTGCCCTAGTACCTGGTCTTTGGGCAACTACTGACAAGGTCCTTTTTCCACCTTGTCTGCACTATTGTACCATAGTATTCCTCTTTGTTCCCCACAATCCTATAGGCAGGGACAGCTAGAAAAGCAGGGGGGTTGTTACACAGGAAAATGTGAAAGGCGCCAAAACGAATAATAATAATTAGATGCTCTTTGGAGGTTACTGTGCCTTTAAGGTGAAGCAGTACTAAGTACATATCAATAATCATTTAAAGGGGAGTTCTGACTATATGGTATCACCTCCGCTCTGTACTGTTATTACCATAAGAAAACATTTCCCATCCTTTGGGGAGATTTACAAGAAGTTGTATTTTTCTGTAAGAAATAATAAAGTAATTTTGAGAGAACAAAAAGTGCCTCTTGCTTGTTTTGTTACTGATGGGGGGCGGGGCAGTAAGGAGAGCACGTGTGAGAAGACGTCAGCATCGAGTCACATGACTTTACATTTCTCACGTGACTCGACGCAAACGTAAGGGGGAGGAGCTTATATGGCTATCCAGTAGAGGGGCGGGGCCTGCTTACGGCTCTAGCAGCGGCAGTAGTAGTGTGAGGTGGTGGCTGCACGGCGGACAGTCATGTTACGGGGGATTACCGTATTGTGTCGGGCATGGCGGCCGCCGCACACAGGTGAGCAGAGGGTGACCTTGTGGTGGTGACCCCCGGCCGCCCGCTGACCTCTGTGTTGTCTCCACAGCCGCCCGGTGTCTGCACACGGTGTACCAGAGCGTAGAGCTGCCCGACACTCACCGCATGCTGCGGGACACCTGCCGGGAGTTCGCGGAGAGAGAGCTACAGCCCATAGCAGCACAGCTGGACCGGGAGCACCGCTACCCGAAGGATCAGGTGTGCAGGGTGTCATGGCCGCCCGGCTCTGCTGCTGACCTTTCACCCACTCAGTCCTCTCAGCTCTGTCTATATACAGTCGCCTTAGGCTCCATTCATTCAGTTCTTTATATTCCAGCATATACGGTACCATCTACCAGTCACCCTCTGCACCACACATTGACACCAGGTTGTATCCAGAGGTCAGAGGTCATCATGGTGTGCCAGGGGTAGGGAACCTTGGCTCTCCAGCTGTGCCTTAACTACAATTCCCATCATGCCTGGATGGCATGATAATTGTAGTTTTGTAACAGCTGGAGGGCCCAAGTTTGACCCCTGTGGGTTAGAACAGCCCCTTTTTACCAGGTCATTCATGCGACTTTTCCTTCCGTCATTGTCAGCCACACAAGTCAGTGTCCTTCCTGTAAAACACACCGTTACAGCAAACCAGACATAGTCACTAGTAGACTAGATTTATCTATTAAAGTCTATACAAGTCTATACATAGCAAAATTGATACAACTCAATTACAAGTGGCAGCTTGGTTACCCCAGTACTGTTACCTGCAATGACAAGTCCTCTGCAGGAAATAGGGGAAGGCTCGAGGTATGACAACTAGTCCTGTTGTGACCTTGTGTAGTGACATCAGTGGTTGGTCACACCTGTGTGTGTATAAAGGTGCCTGTCAGAGGAGGGCTCGCTAAGCTATTCCTCCTGTACCCTCTGTGCACCTGCATGCTCCGCTTAGTCCAGTGTGTGTATTCTTAAAGGGGAAGAGAATAGAAAGGCTCTCTAATGTAAGTGTAAGGACATTATATCAAACATGGCACAATCACTCTCTTACTTGGGCATCTGACAGGGAAGAATCAGTTACCCACCTATGCAATTTAAGGGATATTCCACTCAAACATAACTTTTCATATGTTGCAGCCCATGGTGAGACTAACAATTCCTCCCATACTTGTTGTTATCTATTCAGTCTCCTTCCCCCAGTTCTGAGCTGCTGCTTTCTGTTGAAGACACACCTACATTAAAAAAAATATATATATGTATGAGCTTTTCTCTCCATCCCCCCTTCCTCTTCCCTTCTTTCCGAGAAGGCTGATGTAATCAGGTACCTGGCAGGCTGTATCTGCAACTTTTGTATCTTATTTGTAATGCTGGAAATGTTAATCTAATGTCAACATGCTGATGAATTCACTGTGATTAATCTTCCCGGCATTACAAAGTTGCAGAAAGGGACATTCTTTCCAATTGTCTCTGGGGGGGGGGGGCAGAGAGAAAAGATGACATACAGCTTTTTATGTGTCTTTAGCAGAAAGCAGCAGCTGAGAACTGGGGGAAGGAGACTGAATATATAACAACAAGTATGGGAGGAATTGTTAGTCTCACCATGGGCTGCAACATATGAAAAGTTATGTGTAAGGGATTGTGTAAGCAAAAAAATCATGCTGTTAGGAACGATCAGGAAGCTAAGGAAAATTAAATTAAGAATCAGTTGGCACTAATGTGTTAATATGTTCACTGGTACAGCTATCATGGATACTAGCAGTCCAGACAGCGTGTGATCTATATTTTGTGATCCATACCACTCAGCTAGGTTTTTTAAAAAACTGTCTGGATTGTAATGGCAGCCATATTGTTCATAATCTAATTCTCCTAGGAGCAGCTATAACCAAGAACCTACTTGTCATTTATCTCCTTTCTCCAGGTCCAGAAGATGGGACAAATGGGATTGATGTCAGTGGAAGTCCCGGAAGACCTAGGCGGAGCCGGGCTTGACTACTTGGCTTACTCTATTGCAGTAGAAGAGATCAGCCGTGGCTGTGCATCGACTGGAGTCATCATGAGCGTCAACAATGTGAGAATAGAAAGATTTTCCATTTATTTAGCTACAATAAAAGTGTAGACTTTGTACCTGTAAATGAGTGACACATTATAAAAAGGTAGGGGCAGGTTTTATGTGGTGCAGACAATATTATAAAAACTCCCCAGTTACTGTAAAGTGTTACTGTCGTTTATTTTTTTATTTATTTTTTGCAGAAATCAATAGTACAGGCAATTTTAAGAAACTTTGTGATTGGGTTTATTAGCCGAAAAAGCATTTTTATCGTGAAAAAGCAGTTTGAAGCTCTCCCCCCTGTCTTAATGGTTTTCTATAGAGGGGGGAGAGGTAGAGGGAGATGAGGCACCAAAACAGGACAACAAAGAGTTAATTTACAGCTACATCACAGGGCTATCTCCTCTGAAGTCAGCACTGACCTCTGAATACCAGCTTTCATACAGCTCCCACTGTGTAATCCTTTGTTCTCTGCTGCCGACTAATTTCCCTCCTACCTCCTCCCCTCTCCATAGAACAGACAGGGCTCGACTGATGTAAACTAGTCGAGATTCCTGATAATGAGCAGTGAATGAGAGGGACGGGGGGGGGGGACATGGGGAAACTCTTTTTGAATGCAGATAATTGCATATTTGTCTAATAAACCTAATTACAAAGTTTCTCAAAATCGCCTGGACTATTGATTTCTGCAAAAAAAAAAAAAAAAAAGTGTGACATTTTAATGCTATTTCAAAATGATGCTGAACTCTTGCAGTTTCCATTCTGGCCACTAGGCCTAAAACTAAGCTGAGACTGCCTGTTAGAGATGAGCCAAACTGGAGCATGCAAGAGTCCAATCGTTCGGCATTTGAATAGTTGTGGCTAAAGATGTTGGATGCAGCCCTAGGGTGTCCAGAAAGACATGATTATGGCTGCATCCATGTTTTCCAGGACTCCCTAGGGCTGCATACAACTTCTTCAGCCACCGGTATTCAAATGCCAGACGATCGGACCACAACGCTCCTGTTGTGCTCATCTATAGTAAAAATCATTTCCCAGCAGTGCCCTCCTTATCATCACAGACAAGATTACAGTGACACCAGTATATAGATAACAGGTACACACAATAGCTGTTGCTCACAACCAAGCACCAACCTCCCTGTAGAATGACCTTTATAAAGGTCACTGAGCATGCCCAGAAGCCTTTTTCATTCATCTGAATGGGACAGGACGTGTCTATTGTGTCCTTTGATAGAAATGAACTAATCGCTGATCTCAACTAATGGTGCGTTTACACAGAGAGATTTATCTGACAGAAGCCAAAGCCAGGAATGGATTGCAAAAGAGGAGAAATCTCAGGCTTTCCTTTATGATCTGTTCTCTGTTTATAGTCTGTTCCTGGCTTTGGCTTCAAAAATCTGTCAGATAAATCTCTGTGTAAACACAGAGCGTTGATCAACGCTCTGCTCATCAAGCCCGCATCCTTTCAGCGCTGCTTCAGTCTTTGCCACAGGATGCTGGGAAAAGCTAGATCCAATCCTGGGAAACTTCTCCCAGTTACCCAGGATTGGATCCAGCTTTTCCCCAGCAACCAGGGTGGAGCGGCAGGGAGTGCAACAGTGCTGAAAGGCTAATGAGCGGAGCACTGATGAAATGAAGCAATTGGCTTAGTTGAGATCATCAATTCGCTCATTTCTACCCGTGGTCCATGGGGCTTGCTGTAAAGCATCTCTCTAAATGCTGTTAAAATAGCTCAGGCAGAAATATTTTGTATTTGTAGGTCAAAATCTAGACTGAAACTGTAAATAATTACAGAGTTACAGATACTGGGTGAAAAATTGCAATGTAAAAGTGTCCCAACCTGTTGTACATTGTGTCATTTATTTGTCTGCAATATTGTAGTCTCTTTATTTAGGGCCGGTCCTTAAAAATGCCTCCGAGGAGCAGAAAAGGAAGTGGATTACTCCATTTTGTAGCGGCGACAAGATCGGCTGCTTTGCTCTCAGTGAACCAGGTCCGTGAAGCGTCCGCATAAAAAAGGCCCAATAGCACTAGTGTTTTACACCTCCATCTTCATGTTTTCTTTTCCTACCAAAAAGGAGACAAAAAAAATTTGAAATGAAGGAGAAAACGCAGGACTGTTTTTTCCCCCCACATTTGTGTCAATGATCTTATGGATCTTATCTCAATCTTATGGTCTTCTTTAAAAACTTATATTATAACAGTATTTCTTTAACCCCTAGACGACTTAGGACGTACCGGTACATCCCGAGCTAAAGGGTTAAAGAGGTTGTATAGTTTGGTTCCCAAACAGGGAACAGATTAAGAGGTTGTCTGGGGAAATTTTAATTTGTCCCTGCTGCCTCTTTGTGGAATAAAACCACTAACCAGCCATACTGTACACCCCCAGCTTCATCATGCTGCTCCCGCTCCGTGATTCTCTCTGCGGTCCTTGAGGGAAAGATGCTCTTTAAGTAGAGGGGAATCGGCGCAGTGGCCCCCTACTATTGAATAACAAGGATATTAATTAGTCCTCTCCATTATGTGTGTGTGCTCAGTAGTCCTGGATATTCATGAGCGCTAGCTCCCTCTGACATCTGTCAATCAGCAGCTGGAGGGTGCAGGAAGGTGTGGCATAAAGCCCATCTTCCTGCATATTAGGAGAACGGCTGAACAGAATGATGCAAGTAATACATTGTTCTGTTCAGCATTTCTATTACTAGTTTATGCTGCCCTCATTTAAAGGGATTATCCAGCGCTACAAAAACATGGCCACTTTCTTTTAGAGACAGCACCACTCTTGTCTCCAGCTTGGGCGGGGTTTTGCTGCTCAGTTCCATTAAAGTGAATAGAGCTTAATTGTAAACCACACCTGAACTGGAGACAAGAGTGGTGCTGTCTCTGAAATAAAGTAGCCATGTTTTTGTAGCACTGGATAACCCCTTTAAGGCGGCATAAACCTAGTGACAGATTCCCTTTAAGCCTTATGTGGGTCATAGTTTATCATGGTTTTCACAAAGTTGCTAGACTGTAGCATATAAGGCTTTCTCCTCCAGAAGGCATAGCCGTCAAACTATGGTGATATAATGTAAACATAGTGATATTATGGCTTCATACAAGCTCTAACGTACACAGACACCACATATATAGTCCATTTGCTGTCACAACAGGTTTAATCTGTCAGATCTATATAGCAATAACATGTCTTGACAAGCTCCGTTAGTTCAGTTTGCATAGGACAGTGTAATGTATGTGAATAGGATTTTCAGAACTCCACTGACCTGTAAGGGTCCTTTCACATGACACCATGTGTGGCCACAAAGGAGCGCTGATCAAAGAGATCAGCGCTTGCTTGCAGTACCTCTACAAGGCACAGCCGGGCTCTACCAATGGTCACTGTATCATTCTTGCGGCTATTTAAATGCAGTTTTCGGCAGCAATCCAATGATTTCTATGGCTGCACAAAAGATGAAACCAGGCGCCCAGCAGTTATTTGCTGACTCGTCACATTACTCAGTGGCTGGGGAAGCGGAAGTCAACACTTAACACTTAAATTCCTAATTTCTTGCCGTTTTCAGGTAATGGCAGTGATGCTGGGGCAGCTAGTACAGTCGCCAGGCTGGATGGAGAAGAGTGGGTTCTGAATGGAACAAAATCCTGGATTACAAACGCATGGGATGCCTCTGCAGTTGTCGTCTTTGCTACGACAGATAAGTCCAAGAAACATAAGGTGAGTGACATCCCAGTTTGCTAGTGATATTACACCTTTATTATTACATGGTGTTAGATTGAAATTTTCTTTCTGACTAAATCTGCAAAAATATATTGCTTACAGTTCTAGTTTAAAAATAAAAGGATGTAATATCTTATGTTTGTCAGTCACAATATATAGACATTTATGTAATACATTATACCTTAGCATTCCCCAACCTGTGGCATTCCAGCAATCACTTTGCAGAGCCCTGATGGACACCAGACAGAGAATTCTCCCTCTTTAGGGGGAGAATTCTCTGTCAGTAGCCCTATAGATGCCGCACTGACCGCAGTATCTATAGGGTTAACTCTCAGCATCGGAGCGTGGCGGTGGGTCTCCAGCTATGACTGATAGCTGGGACCCGCCGCGCGTGACACAGGTGCAGCTTCTACGCCTGTGTCATCCTGCAGTGTATAGGTAGGCATAGGCTGCAGCGACCCTAATTTACTGTGGAGCGGTGGGAGGAGGTTAAATTTGCTCATCTCTAGTTAAGAGGTTAAAATTGCCACTCAATGGAAAGGATGTGACAGCATTGATATTAGCAACGGAAGTTGCAGCAGCTTACCGCCTAGGTAAATGATTACTGCTGTGTATTTCACTAAATATATTGGAAACACTATTATTTTCAAATTTTAGAAGATCATTGCCATTTTTTTAACCTTGTAACTGTGCAAGGAATACTAGCGAGTGTGCAGTGTTTTTCTGTGGACGATGCTGTTACATGCCTGGTGACATGCCTCTTCATAAGCAAGCATTGATAGGAAGTGAATGCTAGCAGTCAATGGAGAAGGCAATGCCTACAGGGAACTGGGGCCTCAAAGTAACAAAACAGTGCTGATCCTCTAAAATATGTTTGTTGCATAAAATCATGTGTCCAGCACATTCATTAACACAAAGTAGCCAACCTTTTAAATATGGGACAGAGATTGCTATCATTTTTTTTTATTCTTAGTCATATTCCTTAAAGGGGTGCTTCCTTAAAGGGGTACCTGCATCGCGGCTCTCCGATGCCCAGTTCCCGGCCGATTCCGGGTGTCTGACACGGGCCCGAGACATGACGTCTCAGGTCCGCTCAGCCAGTTAGTGAAGGACTTCACTGAGTGGCTGAGTGGACCTGAGACGTCACCTCTCGGACCCACGTCAGACACCCGGAAGCGGCTGCACGTCCCAGCGCAAAAGTGACCCCACGCTGGAGTACCCCTTTAAAGGGGTATTCCCCTCAGGTAATATACATGTTGAATTATTCTCCTCTTGGAGACTAACAATTTGTTCCATACTTAGTTATTGCCTTTTCAGTCTCTTTCCTCATTTTGGAGCTGCTGCTTTGTGCTAAAGACACAGAAAACTGTGTGTGAGCTGTTCTCTCCATCTCCCCTTTCACCCCCCTCTCTTCTGAGACAGCTTGTGTAAACAGCATCCCTGGCCGGCTGTTTCTGCACTCTGCAGTGCTGGGAGGGTTAATCACAGTGAGGTCACCTGCAACTCAGACCTCATATTAACCCTCCAGGCAGTAAAGAATGCAGAGACAGACGGATTGGGGTGCTGTTTACATGAAAGAGAGAGCAGCTCACACACTGTTTTCTGTGTTTTAAGCAGAAAGCAGCAACTCAGAATTAAGGGAAGGAGACCGATAAGGTAATAATAGGTACAGAACAAATTGTTGTCTACAGGAGGGGGACATGTGTTTTACCTGAGGGGAATACCCCTTCAAGGAGGAAGCATACATACACACCTCATGCCTCGTGGTCTGTTAGGTGCGTATATATCTTAAGGAGGTCGTATAAGTTACAACATATCCACAGAATATGCTCTCTATGTCAAAATGTGGGACACCTGTCCTGGTGATGGCAGCATACAGGTGGAGAGGTGTCTGTGTATGATTTTCTCCATTCACTTCTAGACTATAGGAGTTCCTTAAATAGCCCACTATACATAGATTTTCTTTTCTTGAGCCCTCATTCAGGAACCTGCACCTCTCACACTGTTGTGGTATATTGTGTACGTCTGCCATAAACGTCTGAGTTGGGTATATCTGACAGGACAATGTACGTATAATAGGGCTAGATATGTTTGCATTTCTTTATAGTTGTCATCTCAGATATTCTTTGTACTTCTACAGGGTATTAGTGCTTTTTTAGTTGAGATGCCAACCCCAGGGTTATCACTTGGAAAGAAAGAGGATAAGCTTGGAATCCGGGCTTCGTCCACGGCCAATTTGATTTTTGAAGATTGCCGCATCCCACGTGAGAATATTCTAGGAGAGTCTGGAATGGGCTTCAAAATTGCTATGGTAAACCGTCTTCTGTATTCTCTGTGTAGAAGTATGTATGTGTTATAATTGTTTAAATCAGGGATGGGTAACCTTTATCCCTCCAGCTGTCACAAAACTACAATTCCCATCATGCCTGGACAGCCAAAGCAAAGCCTTGGCCGTCCAGGCATGATGGGAATTGTAGTTTTGCGACAGCTGGAGGGCCGAAGGTTCCCCATCCTTGGTTTAAATAGTTCCCGTAGTTCTAGGTGACTTTTTAGGATAAGCTGTCCTCTTTTTGTACATGAGATGTTAGCACTATTACTGCCCATTGTATAGATGGGATATAGCATTTTTCACCAATTTAGAAACCTAGAAGATTGTCTGCCCTTTTAGTATTATTTCTTATTATATTAGGATAGATATATGTATATTCCAGGCAGGTTTACATTCAGTTATTGTAGATTTACCAACCACATCTGCTGGAAGTGTATTCCTAGTATCTACTACTCTTTCAGTAAAGTATTTTTTTCTTGTATTGTTTCTGATCTTAAAGAGGTATTCCGGTTGAGGTTAAAAAAATTAAACTTCTGCAGAAGCATATGGGCCATTCCATCCAAACTGAACCTTTCGTAACACCCGTAACAGCTAGTTAAACCTAGTAAAACTGCATTTTAAACACTAAAGGTATAAATATACATTAAGACTCTTAATGTATATTTATAACTTTTGTGGTTAAATTGCTTTTTTTTTTTAATTAGTTTTTAAAAAAAAAAAAAAATTTTAACTACGGGTGTTACGAGTGTTACGAAAGGTTCAGTTTGGATGGAATGGCCCATATAGCATTACTTACCTGTCTATCCCAGTTTTGAAACCACCAAAAATCCACAATTTGTTTGGGGGGGTTTTGTTCTGTTTTGTGTTTCTGTGTTTCCTGATTGAGCAGTTCCCAGAATGCAATGCTTTCCCTCAGCTGACCATCACAGTCACCACCCATCACAATCAGTAAAATTATGCTGCACCTGCTTCTGGCCGGACAAAGATGGTGAATCAGTCAGTGGATTGGCGGACCCAGCCAGGCCTCCTGTGACATCACATCCTGCCCCCTGTATGCATCATCAGTAAACACACACAATGTGAGACAGAGGCATGGAAAATTTGTCTCCTGGGGGGGGGGAGGGATAGCAGCCGGAGCAGGAGACAAAGTGAATTGGCACAGGGGCCATTTTTTTTTCCTTTTCCTGGATTTCTATCAGCTATCAGTGTGGCAGAACCGCACAGATACAGTAATACATTGTATAGACACATCTATATAACCTTTAATAGAAAACAAGTTTTTCTTATCCAGAGTTCCCCTTTAACAACAACTACAAGTCCTCCTAGTCAGGGGTACATTATAACCACTAAGATCTGTCCCACAGGCTGTGAGGCCCCGGGAATAGAGCCCCCCTAGGTAGGGACCTGACTAAAACTTTGCTTTTATTTAATTACTTAAAGAGTTTGCTGAGAATTTTTATATTTTTATATATATATATATATATATATATATATATATATATATATATATATATATATATATATATATATATATATATATATATAAATCAGCAATTGTCACTGATTATGTATATAATATATTTGGAGCACTAGGGGTAGCAATAAAATAAAAAAAAAGCCCCTTCAACATGTTTCACTGCAAACCACAGTGTCTTCAGGAAGCGTAGCTATCAATAAAGTACTGTTGACACTACTTTTTTGACCGTTAAAAAAAAAAAAAGGATCCGTTGAACGGATGTTGAAAACGCAGTGTGAACCCAGCCTAACAGAACTGCCGATACAATCTTCTGATTAAGGGTGCCTTCACACCTACCAGATCCGCAGCGGATCTCACTTCTGCGAATTCGGAGCGAGATCCACTGCGGATCCGGTACCATTCACCCTAATGATAGCACATACCCGCAGCGGGATTGACATCCCTCTGTGAATATGAGCTTTAAACCCCTGGTGCCCGCAGCCCCACCGCATCCACGCCTTCTGCAGCTCCGCCGCTGCCCCCATCAGCCCCGGCGCCCACATCTCCCATCATCTCTGCAGCCCGCCCACATTCCCGATCATCCCCGCAGCCGGCACGCATCCCCAATCGCCATCCGCAGCCCGCCCGCATCATCCCAGCAACTCGGCCGCCGCCGAGAGCATACATACCTCCTCCTCAGCGCAGCTGCTGGGGTGATGCGGGCGGGCTGCAGGGATGATGGGGGTGCGGGCGACCATCTGGGATGCGTGCGGGCTGCGGGGATGATGGGGATGGGGGCGGCCATCTGGTAAGCGTGCGGGCTGCAGGGATGATCGGGAATGCGGGCGGGCGGCAATTGGGGATGCGAGCGCCAGGGCTGATGGGGGCAGTGGCGGGGCTGCGGCCGCCAGGGGGTTAAAGCTCATACAGCGGGATGTCAATCCCGCTGCGGGTATGTGCTATCATTAGGGTGAATGGTACCGGATCCGCAGTGGATCTCGCTCCGAATTCGCAGATTAGATCCGCTGTGGATCCGGTAGGTGTGAAGGCACCCTAAAGATTTTTTTTTACAGGTGCATTATTTTACATTTGGAAACATTGAACTGCAGTTTCCATAGTTTTTGCACAATGGATTTCAATTCTCCTGGCTTCATCTTTTAATTTTTAGCTGTATCTGAGCTAGTGGCTGGGGCCTAATAATGTCTACAAAGTCTCTCATACACTACACACACACACAAGAGGATCTGCTCTCCAATCCCTGTACATACTGCAAGAAGCTGTAGCAGCGTAGACAACATTAAAGAACAGCAGTTCTAGTACAGTAAACTTGTGTGGTCATCTTGCAGTCTGTTTGCTTCTTGCTCTCTCCGATCATTCCCCCTCCTCATAGATTTGTATTAAGTCCAGGATTTAAAAAAAAAAAAAAAAAAAAAAAACACTCGAAGTTGCTCCATTCACATCAATGCTACTGAGTTGTGATACGACACACAAACTGAGGACAAGAGTGGCACTGTGCCTGGAAGAATGCAACTGTATTTTTGTTTTTTGTAATCCTGGATAACTCCTTTAAATCTATTTCTTTCAGCAAACCTTAGATGCTGGGAGGATTGGCATTGCATCTCAAGCTCTTGGTATTGCTCAGGCTGCCCTGGACTGTGCTGTAGACTATGCAGAGAAGAGGATGGCATTTGGAGCACCAATTACCAAATTGCAAGCTATCCAGGTACTGCACAACACCTTAGTAGCTACTTACTTTCTGGTCTTTTTTTCTAACCTATGCTGCGTATCTGTTTATCTCCAGTTTAAGCTAGCGGACATGGCTCTAGCTCTGGAGGGGGCAAGGCTCCTGACCTGGAGAGCAGCAATGCTAAAGGATAACAAGAAGCCCTTTACCAAGGTTAGAGGGGCTCTGTTTGCAAATATATACAGAACACTAGCATATTCTACCTTGCTGTAACTTCTTTTCTTATTTATTAGGAAGCTGCTATGGCAAAACTAGCAGCATCTGAGGCTGCTACAATGATATCACACCAGGTATGTGTAAAGTTTGTGTTCTACTTCAGCTGCCCATGATATACAGGTTATATAAAGGGTATAAAGTCTGCTTATACAATGTTTATTGGCTACATCTGAAAGATATATTTGGAAACCATAAAAGTATTGTTTTTTAATAAAAAAATTCTCTATAAAAGTGCTGACTCCAGCAGCTGGAGACTGAGCTAGAGACTGGTAGTAGTCGTTTGGGGAAGATGTCTTCTGCAAATCCAAACTGTTGACACTGTTGGGTAGCTGCTAGGGTAAGAAGTAGGACTGGACGATATGGCTTAAAGATAAAGTCTTTTTTTTTTTTTTTGGGACAATTCTCGATTTATATATCATAAAAAATATATATTATATTGTACCCCATATAAGTAGTTTTACCAACTATGTGTCACTCTGTGCCCCCATATAATATAGGACAGACGTGTCAAACTCACAACTACAATTCCCATCATGCCTGGACAGCCAAAGCTTAAGCTTTGGCAGTCCAGGCATGATGGGACTTGTAGTTTTGCAACAGCTGGAGGGCCTGAGTTCGACATCCCTGATATAGGAGATCTTCTTTGTGCCTCCATCTAGGTAGGGAGTGGTAGTGAAGGCATAGTGGATAAGGGGTGTGATAGTACAGGTATAGATAAGGCAATGCCCACTTACCTGATGCCACATTAGGCTAATGCCCACTCCATAGCATTAAGAGAGTGAATTGGCTGTGTGTGACTCCTGAAACCAATACCCACTTCTGCCATGCCAATGTTAACACCACTGATGTCAAGCAAATGCCACTGCCAACACCACTTCCAGCTATTCATTGTCCATTGAACGATATCAGCCCACCTGCTTCAGTGATGCCCCTTTCCTGCCTTCCTGTGATGCCAGTCTGTAGCCCCAGTCATGCCCCTTCCTGTAATGCCATCTATTGACCCTGCTGGAGGAGGAGGCCGTAAACCAGGGATCCAGGATGTAGACTGTGTGCGCTGCGGGTACCAGCGCCGGGTTATCGTGTGACCATAGCCCCTTCCGGAACCAGTGCACGGGGTTCACTGCTGCGGTAGAGGAGGCGTGCATCCTGGGGAGCGGAGTCCGAGCTGCCTGCACTGTGGTCAGGAAGCGGCGTCTGTCAGTGTGGGACAAGCTCCTTGATGTCCGTATCCTGCATCTCCAGCACGGGACTGACCAAGGGCTGGTGGCCATATTTTGGGGGAGGTCGTACTGCGAAACGGACTCTCCCATCAGACGGCAGGGCACAGTGTGCAATGATTTTACTATTTCACATTCTGGGTGATTTAATCAAATAAATTTGATTAATCTCCCAGCCCTAGTAAGAACACACATGATATATCAAATAGATCTGTCCATGTTCCTATGACATAGAAAATTCTTTTATTCTTGTGGGGTTAGGCTATGTTCCCACTACGTATATTTTCGCAAAACTATGTCCGTTGTTGCCGATTGCAACAATGGACGTGATTAATACGAAAATATACGTGACGTTGCCACCTATGGAACCCCGGCCAGAATGTATACGCTCCAGCCAGGATCTCTAGCGGCGCCGTGTGAAACTGACATGTCAGTTTTCTGTCGCCGCTTTTCTTTGAATAGCGTCCGCAGAAAACCCTGTCAGTGCAGACTGTGGAGCGAGCGGCTCCGGCTGTACGCTCCATAGTGTGCAGTAGAGAGTTCTGATGCGGGCGCGCACAGATGCGCCCGCATCAGAACTAAGCGGTGCTAAAAAGCATCCGGCCGGTACTGCATGATCTGAGAACGGCTGGGTCACGAAATAGACTGTCTCTTACAAGGTCTGAACATGGCCTTAAACAGGTTACAGCCCTCAGCACAGACAAATACATGAAAGGTACCACCATATAACTGTCAATAGTTTGGAACATGAATTGCAAATGACAGCTTTACTTCAAGTCTAGGGCCACACTAGACTGAATCATGTCTGACTTGCTGTTGCACTGCAGCTTGCTGTTTCAACATTGCAGCACTTCATCTTTTTTTTGTAAAGACAGTACTGTAGTATTGTGACAGTACTGCAATGAAGCTCCGTATGTGAACATAGCCATAGTGAAGGATATCAATAATAATGTTTAGTAGTTAAAGCGAAGCGCTTCGTTCCTATCAGTGTTCTGCTCATCAGGCTGCGGGATTTGAAGTCTGGTCCACTCTGTGCCGCTTCTTCCTGGGTGATGGGGAAAAAAATGGATCTAGTTCTGGGAAACTTCTCACAGTTTCCCAGGACTGGATCCATCTTTTTCCAGCACCCAGGGAGAAGCGGCACAGAGCGGAGAAGACTTCAAATCCCGCAGCCTGATGAGCAGAACACTGATAGGAACAAAGCGCTTCCCTTCGTTCCTACTTTAGATTCGCTCATCTCTAGTTGCAAATCTGTGAGCAAATTTCATTGATAAAATCCCTCCCAGAATGTTTTTGTTGTTGTGCCATTTGCTATCAGCCATTCCCTTTTTTTCCCTATAAGAATTCTATAATTGTCAAATAAGTATTGGGTTTGTATCTGTGACATCATTTGGCCATATTCTGGAACGTTCTCCCTCCAGATTGTCCCAATACTGTGACTGCTCAGGTAGAATGAATATGTGGCTGTTCATTCATGCACCTACAGCAGCACATTGCATCTCTACAAGAAAAGATGTTCCAGAACTGTTATCTTATGGTGAATACAAGTATTTACTAAAACAAACCATATATTCTGTTTACAAAGGTGGAGAATTACAACAGCTACTTATTGTTTTTTTTTTTTTTCTCCAGGCAATTCAGATTCTTGGTGGCATGGGGTATGTAACCGAGATGCCTGCTGAACGTCATTACAGAGATGCACGAATCACCGAAATCTATGAAGGCACCAGTGAGATTCAAAGACTAGTTATAGCCAACCAGCTACTTAAGGAATATCAGCATTAAATCGGAGGGGAAAAGATCTACTTACCAAATGCCTTAAATCAGGGATAACAACCACTGCATTTCTTTAAGTTAAAGGGGTATTCCAGGAAAATAATATGGGGAACAGTAGGACATTGCGGGGGGTCTGTCCTCCATACCATCCGTCTATCTCGTATTGGGCCCCAGCTTCTGTATTATTAATAGAGCAGTTGGTACAGCTTGTGACCCGCAGCTCTATTTATGCCTATGGAGAAGTAAAGAGCTGAGTGTGCCGGACGAGCACTATCCTCGGCTCTTTCCATCAGCTCCATAGGAATGAATAGAGGCTGGGGCCTGATTTGGGGATCGGCAGTGGGTACAAAGGTCAGACCTCCGCGATCTCCTACTTTTCCTGGAATACCTCTTTAATACTAGAGATGAGCAAATTTACAGTAATAATGAAGCGAAACACTTTATCTCTGCAATCCGCTCAGAAGCCGGCTGCTTTTCATCTCAGTGCTGCTCCTTCCTGGGTGCTGGGAAAAGCTGGATCCAGTCCTAAGAAAAGCGTCCCAGGACTGGATCCAGCTTTGTCCAGCACTCGGTGAGGATCGGCACAGAGTTAAAAGGCAGCCGGCTGATGAGCAGATTGCAGAAATAAAGCGATTTGCTTGGTTATTACTGTAAATTCACTCCTCTCTAGTTAATACTTACAGTAATGTGATCAATGCATATCACACGATCATTGCGGTCAGTGAATTAGAATGTACACCACAATGTTAGAAAACTGTTCTTAGGTATTTATAATAAAATTGTTGATTTGTATTGATGTGGTTAATCAGCACAACACTAGCAAATAACTACAATGTGGGGGGGGGGGAGAGAATTAAAGTGGAGCTGTCATTTGATAATTTTTCAGGATAAGCTGATGTATTTCTGCCCATTATGTCACTTGAAAATAACATTTTTCATTAGATTTTTGCTCTTCTCAAACCAATGGAAGGAGCCTAATATCAATGGTGTCTGTCAAACTACATGCACGCACAACGATTCTGCTCTTTTGTGTCGTTATATACACCCTAAGTTACGTTCACACTTACCGGACCTGCAGCTGATTTTCTGCTGCGGATCCGCAGCAGATTTCATTTAATTAACTGAACACAGCATCAAATCTGCTGCGGATCCTGTAGGTGTGAACGCACCCTAAGGCTGTGTTCACACTATGTAAGTTTCATAATAATCACGTCCATTGTTTCCGATTACAACGGAACTTACGTAGTGCTGCTGTCTATGGAATCCTGGCCGGCGTGTACACACATAGGGGGACATTTATGAAGTCCGGCGTTAAAAATGACCCCGCAGCTTTGGCACTACAGAGATTTACGTAGATGCGGACTGCCTCCTACATAAATCCTGTGCGCGCGGCATGAAACATACGCCCTCGGAAAGGGAGTAGGTTTCCTGCTTATTTTTACGATAAAAAAAAAAAGATGAATCGCGTGAGTCTGTGCCCCCCGTACCGCCCCCTTCAAATTTTTGAAGCCTGGAACCGACTATAAACAGAGAACAGGTCATAAAGGTATGACTGATATCTCTCCTCTTTTCATATTCATTCCTGGCTTTGGCTTCAAAAATCTTTCCAATAAATAAATCTTTGTGTAAACATACCATAAGAAGCAATTGTAAACAGTCTGAATGGAATTAAGCCTAGGGGAGAAATGAGATCTTCTGGTTTCACCACTCACTCACTATAGACTAAGGGCCCTATTACACCAAAAGATGTCTGGCTGAAAAAAATCTGTCAAAGTCAGAAACGGACTATAAACAGAGAACAGGTCGTAAAGATAAGTCTAAGGGGCCTATTCCACGGAGCGATAATCGGCCGATTATCGCTCGGTGGAATAGAGAAAAAACGATCAGCCGATGATTGTGTCATCGGCTGATCATTCATTTAGGCCCAAACCTAAAATCATTGGCCACCTACGGCTCATCACTTCGTAAAATAGCGGTGCACGGCGGGCGACCGACGATTTGAGAAGCACTATACATTACCTAGCAGGGCTTCTCCTCCGCTCCGTCTTCCTCCCCGGGTCCCGCGTCGCAGCATCAGCTTCGGTGCTGCCTAACTGAGCTGTCAGACCGCTCAGCCAATGATTGGCTGAGCGGTCTGCCAGCTCAGTCAGGCGGCTCCGGAGTTGATGCTGCGCCGCGGAACCCGGAGAGGAAGACGGAGCGGAGGAGAAGCCCTGCTAGGTAATGTATGCTGCAAGGACATCGGTAACAATGTCCCTGCAGCCCTCGCTAATTGATCATCAGGCCGTGGAATAGGGCCAGTAAACGAGCGCCGATCTAGCAGATCGGCGCTCGTTTACACTGTTGGTCGGGCCCTAAGATTTCTGATCTTTTCAAATCCATTCCTGGCTTTGGCTGAAAAAATCTGCAAGATAATCTGTCAGACATCTTTTGGTGTAATAGGGCCTTTATACTGGCAGCTTGTATTCTGATCTCTCATCAAGCTGCAGATCTGTCTTGAAAAGTTGAGAAAGCAACACTTTTAACCAATAGGATTGATTTGGGTTTGCAGCATACAAGGGATGTAATCAGTTGGTTCCCTTCGAAGTGTATCTAGAACACTGAAAATGCTGACAGACAGATTTTCCATTGTAATTATTGAAACTGAAGCCAGGAACAGACCGTAAATAGAGAACATGTGAAAGACTGAGATTTCTCCTCTTTTCAGATCCATTCCTGGCTTTGTTTTCACCAATTGCAATTAAAAAAAAAAATCTGTATGTTAGATCAAACCTGCTGATAGATTGTTATGTTATTGTGATGTCATGCCTTTGTTTAGTAGGTCCACTGCCTCATTAAAGAATAAAAAATTTCCCCCTTATATTTAAATAGGATGTTTAGTGCATTGGAGGCAGTCCTCTAACCCTCAATGTACCAATCCACCTGCTGCCTCCTTATTAATATTTATAGTGGTGCTAAACGCACAAAGTTTGGCCAGTAATCTTAACTTAAAGGAAATCTATCACTCAGGCCCTATCTAAGGTGCTGACAGTGTGCTGTAGTTGGCAGTCCCCTAGTAAGCATGGTACCTTTTGGTAATGTTTTGGTGGAGTGGATTATTCACAATCTCACATCTCCTCCTGTAAAGAAGTGTCAAAGAGGTGTTGTGACTCAGCGTTTGTGCCACACCTTACCACTCCTTCCTCCTCACACTCCATGAATAATCAATGTTGACCGGCCTCTTGCTCACTCAGCTGTCAGTAACTATCAACAGATATAGTTGAATCTCCTAACCTGTGTTGGAGCTTTGGTCTATGAGTATATCACTTGTCTAGAGACCACCAGCAGTTCATTTTTTGGTTCAAATCCCCTGATGGAAATGAAATACAGGTTTTTGTTCTCTCATTATTGTATCATTTTTAACAGTGCAAAGAATTCCCAATCAGGTCCAAAATTAGTTTAGCATTAAATACAGTGATGAGAAATAAAATTTATATATATATATATATATATATATATATATATATATATATATATATATATCATACACACACATACAATGATGTAAAAAATAAATAAGACTAAGTTTGGACCCGATTGGGAATTCTGATAAATGATACAATAATGAGAAAAAAACTATATTTCATTTCCATCAGGGAATTTGAACCAAAGAAAGACCTGCTGATGTTTTCTAGACAAATCATTTACCCCGGGACCACAGCTCCAACACACTTGGGCTCAGAGATTCAACTATATCCAATTGTTTCTTCCATACATAACCTTTCTACAAAAGGCCTGATCAGCAATCAGAGACACTTGCTGACAGTTAAGCAAGAGGCTGGGCAGCATTGATTATTCATGAAGATGAGGAAGGAGTGGTGAGGCATGCCAAAGTGCAGCACAAACACTGAGCCACAACTTCTCTTTGACACCTCAGTACAGTAGGAGAGCAGAGGTTCATAATTCACTCCAAATTTCATAAAGTTACCATGCTCACCAGGGGCTACCAGCTACAGCTCATTGTCAGCACCTTAGGTAGGGCCTGATAGCTGGCAGATTCCCTTTAAAGTGTGACCATCATTTCAATAAATTTGACATGACAATTAGCAGTGCATTGGGGAGGGGGGGAAAGGGGTCCTGGGAGCCAAGATAGACCAAAAGTGCACAAGTCCCCACAAAAGCAGCGATACACAGAGCACAGCGCTACAAGTGTTACTTCACCTTACATGTATCAGTGGTAGAGAAGCAACAGGACAGGAACAGTTTATGATGACTTATTTTATATATTTTCCAATAAAAATGGCATCCGATCATGAGAATAAATAGCTTCTTATCAGCACTAGTAGATCAGATTCTGTTTGTTTTCTTGTTCTAAATATACAGCCCACACTGAGAGCTGCAACACACAAGTGATTACATTAGAGATGTACTGTGTCTAAACCTGAATAGTGTTATGAAAACTATGCAAAGTATATTGGGTACTGTCATTTGCATTTATATTTAGTTTGGTAATAAGTCCCCCTAGAACCATTTCATGTACTTAAAGGGGAAGTTCAGCCAAAAGTATTTTTTAGGGGGTTCTGGTGTAAGAACTCTACTTGATAGTACAGTTCTGGTGTGGGTGTATAGCAAGTGCACTACTTGGCTGGGTCCAAAAACCGAAAAATATATATGCGTAATTAGTAGGCTCTCCAGCATTACCCCTTGAATGATACTGTAATAATGTTTGGTACTAAATATATTAATTATAAAAACATGGTGAGTAATATAAGTCTCGTATTAGAAATGAGTCACAGTTATATAAAACACTCTTTATCTTAAGCAAAATAAAAAAAAGTTAAAATTCATAGAAACATATGTATTTATACACATACACATAATCTCTCTCTCTCTCTCTCTCTCTATATATATATATATATATACACACTCACTGGCCACTTTATTAGGTACACCATGCTAGTAACGGGTTGGACCCCCTTTTGTCTTCAGAACTGCCTCAATTGTTCGTGGCATAGATACAACAAGGTGCTGGAAGCTTCCTCAGAGATTTTGGTCCATATTGACATGATGGCATCACACAGTTGCCGCAGATTTGTCGGCTGCACATCCATGATGCGAATCTCCCGTTCCACCACATCCCAAAGATGCTCTATTGGATTGAGATCTGGTGACTGTGGAGGCCATTGGAGTACAGTGAACTCATTGTCATGTTCAAGAAACCAGTCTGAGATGATTCTAGCTTTGACATGGCGCATTATCCTGCTGAAAGTAGCCATCAGATGTTGGGTACATTGTGGTCATAAAGGGATGGACATGGTCAGCAACAATACTCAGGTAGGCTGTGGCGTTGCAACGATGCTCAATTGGTACCAAGGGGCCCAAAGAGTGCCAAGAAAATATTCCCCACACCATGACACCACCACCACCAGCCTGAACCGTTGATACAAGGCAGGATGGATCCATGCTTTCATGTTGTTGACGCCAAATTCTGACCCTACCATCCGAATGTCGCAGCAGAAATCGAGACTCATCAGACCAGGCAATGTTTTTCCAATCTTCTACTGTCCAATTTCGATGAGCTTGTGCAAATTGTAGCCTCAGTTTCCTGTTCTTAGCTGAGCGGAGTGGCACCCGGTGTGGTCTTCTGCTGCTGTAGCCCATCTGCCTCAAAGTTGGACGTACTGTGCGTTCAGAGATGCTCTTCTGCCTACCTTGGTTGTAACGGTTGGCTATTTGAGTCACTGTTGCCTTTCTATCAGCTCGAACCAGTCTGCCCATTCTGCTCTGACCTCTGGCATCAACAAGGCATTTCCACCCACAGAACTGCCGCTCACTGGATGTTTTTTCTTTTTCGGACCATTCTCTGTAAACCCTAGAGATGGTTGTGCGTGAAAATCCCAGTAGATCAGCAGTTTCGGAAATCCTCAGACCAGCCCTTCTGGCACCAACAACCATGCCACGTTCAAAGGCACTCAAATCACCTTTCTTCCCCATACTGATGCTCGGTTTGAACTGCAGGAGATTGTCTTGACCAGGTCTACATGCCTAAATGCACTGAGTTACCGCCATGTGATTGGCTGATTAGAAATTAAGTGGTAACGTGCAGTTGAACAGGTGTACCTAATAAAGTGGCCAGTGAGTGTGTATATATATATATGTATATATATATATATATATATATATATAAGAAGTGATAACCAGCGGCACACCAATTGTGTGAAGAAAACGTGATGATTTATTCGTGAATCAAAACATCTCAGCAAACACAGTCCAGCACGACGTTTCGGCGGGAGTCCGCCATTTTCAAGTGCAAGGTAGTGAACTTCAGTGCTCATTTAAATACACACATGATTACAAAGGCATACACATGATTGGTGAACATAATCTGTCAGTCTCTGTAAGGGACCAATCGGTCCTAAATAGTGATTAAAAAAGGTGGAAAAGTGTTTCCAAACGTGATAATAAGTATGGTTTCAATATACAAAAACTCACTTGAAAAAGTATTAAAGTACAACTAATATTTTTGTACATTATAGGAGTAGACAACATCGGGTCATTTTTAAGAGGTACGCCACCTAATGAGTGCTAGAAAATAATTAACCGATGGCAATACTGAATGTTAATAATGCACTTTGTGCAGCTGTACACATAATCGATGTATGGACCGCATAGAATTAGGCCGAACTACCCACTGGTCGGAGGCTCCGTTGATCTTCTTCCTGCAATAGGATGAAAGGTCGGCGGGTAGGAAACCAGGACTCCACAATCGCACGGGAACCGCGCGCACAGTGTGAACCGGTTCCAATCCTCTTTCCAAAGTGTGGGTATTTGTCCAGTCAACAATAAATGAACGACTATTAGATGAAAATAACGTGGCGTTAACCTCTCAAGCCCGGTGTGTTCACTCTTAAAGTGCAGACCAAGTCTAAAATCAAAGAAAAAATGGTAAGTATATGACATATTAATAGACATAATGAAGAAATATAATAAAGAAATAACTCGTAAAGTTCACTACATATTATCCCATCCTCCGTATAACAGAGAGCCAGGATAACAGTTGACATGGGGATTATGCTCTATCTGAACATAGCAGTAGTCACTTTATATTCAACATTTAGACCTGTTGGTTGTAAGGTCCCCAACTCATGTATCCAAAACAATTCTCTTTTCATAAGGATTGTTTGTCTGTTGCCCCCTCGTTTTAATGGCTCAATTCGTTCTAAAACCATAAATTTCAAGTCTTTCTCCAGGTGTTTCTCTTCTGTAAAATGTTTAGAAACTGGCAGATCAAGTCTATTTTTCCTAATTGAGTACCTGTGTTGGGCAAGCCGTGTTTTCAGGTCATGTGTGGTTTCCCCCACGTACAATTTTTTGCAAGGGCAGATTAAGACATAGATAACCCAGTCTGATGTACATGTCAGAAATTGCTTAATGTGATATTCATTGTGGGTTGTTGGGTGCAGAAATTTAGTACCTTTAATCATGTACTTACAGTTCACACACCCAAGACATGGAAACGACCCCGTTCTTTTGGAAGTAAGGTAAGTCTGTCTGTCTTTTGTATGTTTGTTGAGTTCTGTCGAGACCAACCTGTCTTTAAGATTTCTATTGCGTCTGTAGGACATGAGTGGCGGACGTGTGAATTCAGGAATATTGCTGTGATTGCGTGTGATGATTTTCCAATGTTTCTGGATAATGCTGTTAATCTGTGAAGAGAAATCAGTGTATGTTGTCACAAATGGTATACGTTCAAGTTTCTGTTGCTTCTGTTTTGTTACCAGTAAATCTTTACGATCCATTCTCGATACCTTCTGTTTGCAGTCACTGATGACCCTTGGGGGATACCCTCTCTCACAAAAATTACTACCCATAGTTTCTAAGGCAATATCCAGTCTTTGTTTGTTGTCAATGATACGTTTAGCCCTTAGCATCTGGCTGTATGGTAAGGCAGACAGTGCTCTCTTAGGGTGGCAACTGTTATGGTGGAGGATTGTGTTACAGTCTGTTTTTTTTAACATAGATGTCGGTATGTATTTCACCGTTATTCTTTGTAACTAGTACGTCCAGGTAGTGTATTTTTTCACAGTCGAATGTCATTGTGAATTTAATGGTGTCGTCGATTGAATTGAGAAATTCTTTAAATTGCATGAGTCCATGTGTATCACCTGTCCAAATAACGAATATATCGTCTATGAATCTCCACCACCTCAGAACATGTCTGAAGTGGTGGGATCCATAGACTAATTCCTCCTCCATGCAGGCTACCACCGCATTGGCATAGGTGGGTGCCACATTGGCACCCATCGCCACGCCTCTCTGCTGCATGTAGATTTTCTCATTAAAGGAGAAATAATTGTTAGTCAGTGCCAGATCCAATAATCTTAGTAGGAAATCTGCTTCTTTGGATGCTAGACCTAGTGAGGGTAAAAGTGTTTGTATGCATTGCATGCCTCTATTGTGATCTATAGAGGTATACAGACTCACGATATCAAAAGTGGCCAATATGGCTGTGGATGGAATGTCTGTTTGTTGCAATTTTACCAAAAAATCCGTGGTGTCCCTCAAATAGGATCTAGCATTCTCAGCCAGGGGTCTTAGTGTTCTGTCAAGAAAAATGGAGATGTTATTAAGTATTGAACCCCTCCCGGATACAATAGGTCTTCCCGGGGGGTTCATCACATCCTTATGAATTTTTGGCAGAAAATATAGAACCGGCATGATTGGATATTTAACCACCAAAAAATCAAGTAAGTCCTCATCGATGATATCAAGACTTAGAGCTTCTTGAAGAAGACAATCAATCTTTTTCTGGATGACAAATTTTGGATCACTGGAAATAATAGCATACACGTCACTGTCACTTAGTTGTCTCTGAGCTTCCTCAATGTATTTGCTGCGATCCATGATCACAATTGCCCCGCCCTTGTCAGCAGGTTTGACAATTAAATTGCGATCCTGGATCAAAGCATTCAATGCCTGCATATCTTCAGACGTGATATTTGGATGTAATATATTACCCCCAATTTTATCCTTTAAACTAGATAAGTCATTTTTGACCAACGTATGGAATGTCTCAATAGTATGGGACATATATGGAGGCATAAAATTACTTTCCTGTCGCAAACCCAACCTTTTAAGATCAAACAGTTTTATAGGTCTATTCTCTTGCATATTAGGAACAGGATTTTTTTGGAACCACACTCGTAGGTTTAACCTTCTGATAAATTGTGTTACATCAATATCTAACTCAAACCAATTAATGTTGGGGCTGGGGCAAAAGCTCAAGCCCCTAGACAGTACATGCAATTGATCAGTGGTAAGTTCACATGATGATATATTTACCACATTTGTGCAGGGTTCTTTTTCTTGGTTCCGGCTTTGGATGTTTGGCCCCTGTTCACTCTGGGCGTTTTCTGTTTCCCGAAGTCGGCTTCCTTTTCTTTTTCTGCCCCCTCTTCGGTTCGGGCGTCCTCTAGGGGGCGAGATCCTAAAAAAGGTCGCTGTTCTTCACTGGTGGATGCAGTACGGTTATAGTCAGTCTTTTTTGTAACTGATTTCCTTGATGTATCTTGAAAATTGGTAGCCGTCCACAGGTATACTTTGCCTGTAAGATAGTCCTGACAGTCCCGATACCATTTTTTTCTTTTTTCTTCTTGGAGATCTGTTTTGAAAGTTTCCAAAAATTGTTTCTGTTTTAGTTGATATCTATCAAAATCATCAGGAGTCATAACAGTTTGTAATGAAATCTCCATCGCTTGTATCTTTGTATTAATGTCTCTCATTTGTCTCTGCATACTCTCAATATGTAATAGAATAAGATCCAATGCATATTTATTGGAAATCATTTCAAACTTAGTTCTGAACTCCATATCCAAAACCGGAACCAAGAAAAAGAACCCTGCACAAATGTGGTAAATATATCATCATGTGAACTTACCACTGATCAATTGCATGTACTGTCTAGGGGCTTGAGCTTTTGCCCCAGCCCCAACATTAATTGGTTTGAGTTAGATATTGATGTAACACAATTTATCAGAAGGTTAAACCTACGAGTGTGGTTCCAAAAAAATCCTGTTCCTAATATGCAAGAGAATAGACCTATAAAACTGTTTGATCTTAAAAGGTTGGGTTTGCGACAGGAAAGTAATTTTATGCCTCCATATATGTCCCATACTATTGAGACATTCCATACGTTGGTCAAAAATGACTTATCTAGTTTAAAGGATAAAATTGGGGGTAATATATTACATCCAAATATCACGTCTGAAGATATGCAGGCATTGAATGCTTTGATCCAGGATCGCAATTTAATTGTCAAACCTGCTGACAAGGGCGGGGCAATTGTGATCATGGATCGCAGCAAATACATTGAGGAAGCTCAGAGACAACTAAGTGACAGTGACGTGTATGCTATTATTTCCAGTGATCCAAAATTTGTCATCCAGAAAAAGATTGATTGTCTTCTTCAAGAAGCTCTAAGTCTTGATATCATCGATGAGGACTTACTTGATTTTTTGGTGGTTAAATATCCAATCATGCCGGTTCTATATTTTCTGCCAAAAATTCATAAGGATGTGATGAACCCCCCGGGGAGGCCTATTGTATCCGGGAGGGGTTCAATACTTAATAACATCTCCATTTTTCTTGACAGAACACTAAGACCCCTGGCTGAGAATGCTAGATCCTATTTGAGGGACACCACGGATTTTTTGGTAAAATTGCAACAAACAGACATTCCATCCACAGCCATATTGGCCACTTTTGATATCGTGAGTCTGTATACCTCTATAGATCACAATAGAGGCATGCAATGCATACAAACACTTTTACCCTCACTAGGTCTAGCATCCAAAGAAGCAGATTTCCTACTAAGATTATTGGATCTGGCACTGACTAACAATTATTTCTCCTTTAATGAGAAAATCTACATGCAGCAGAGAGGCGTGGCGATGGGTGCCAATGTGGCACCCACCTATGCCAATGCGGTGGTAGCCTGCATGGAGGAGGAATTAGTCTATGGATCCCACCACTTCAGACATGTTCTGAGGTGGTGGAGATTCATAGACGATATATTCGTTATTTGGACAGGTGATACACATGGACTCATGCAATTTAAAGAATTTCTCAATTCAATCGACGACACCATTAAATTCACAATGACATTCGACTGTGAAAAAATACACTACCTGGACGTACTAGTTACAAAGAATAACGGTGAAATACATACCGACATCTATGTTAAAAAAACAGACTGTAACACAATCCTCCACCATAACAGTTGCCACCCTAAGAGAGCACTGTCTGCCTTACCATACAGCCAGATGCTAAGGGCTAAACGTATCATTGACAACAAACAAAGACTGGATATTGCCTTAGAAACTATGGGTAGTAATTTTTGTGAGAGAGGGTATCCCCCAAGGGTCATCAGTGACTGCAAACAGAAGGTATCGAGAATGGATCGTAAAGATTTACTGGTAACAAAACAGAAGCAACAGAAACTTGAACGTATACCATTTGTGACAACATACACTGATTTCTCTTCACAGATTAACAGCATTATCCAGAAACATTGGAAAATCATCACACGCAATCACAGCAATATTCCTGAATTCACACGTCCGCCACTCATGTCCTACAGACGCAATAGAAATCTTAAAGACAGGTTGGTCTCGACAGAACTCAACAAACATACAAAAGACAGACAGACTTACCTTACTTCCAAAAGAACGGGGTCGTTTCCATGTCTTGGGTGTGTGAACTGTAAGTACATGATTAAAGGTACTAAATTTCTGCACCCAACAACCCACAATGAATATCACATTAAGCAATTTCTGACATGTACATCAGACTGGGTTATCTATGTCTTAATCTGCCCTTGCAAAAAATTGTACGTGGGGGAAACCACACATGACCTGAAAACACGGCTTGCCCAACACAGGTACTCAATTAGGAAAAATAGACTTGATCTGCCAGTTTCTAAACATTTTACAGAAGAGAAACACCTGGAGAAAGACTTGAAATTTATGGTTTTAGAACGAATTGAGCCATTAAAACGAGGGGGCAACAGACAAACAATCCTTATGAAAAGAGAATTGTTTTGGATACATGAGTTGGGGACCTTTCAACCAACAGGTCTAAATGTTGAATATAAAGTGACTACTGCTATGTTCAGATAGAGCATAATCCCCATGTCAACTGTTATCCTGGCTCTCTGTTATACGGAGGATGGGATAATATGTAGTGAACTTTACGAGTTATTTCTTTATTATATTTCTTCATTATGTCTATTAATATGTCATATACTTACCATTTTTTCTTTGATTTTAGACTTGGTCTGCACTTTAAGAGTGAACACACCGGGCTTGAGAGGTTAACGCCACGTTATTTTCATCTAATAGTCGTTCATTTATTGTTGACTGGACAAATACCCACACTTTGGAAAGAGGATTGGAACCGGTTCACACTGTGCGCGCGGTTCCCGTGCGATTGTGGAGTCCTGGTTTCCTACCCGCCGACCTTTCATCCTATTGCAGGAAGAAGATCAACGGAGCCTCCGACCAGTGGGTAGTTCGGCCTAATTCTATGCGGTCCATACATCGATTATGTGTACAGCTGCACAAAGTGCATTATTAACATTCAGTATTGCCATCGGTTAATTATTTTCTAGCACTCATTAGGTGGCGTACCTCTTAAAAATGACCCGATGTTGTCTACTCCTATAATGTACAAAAATATTAGTTGTACTTTAATACTTTTTCAAGTGAGTTTTTGTATATTGAAACCATACTTATTATCACGTTTGGAAACACTTTTCCACCTTTTTTAATCACTATTTAGGACCGATTGGTCCCTTACAGAGACTGACAGATTATGTTCACCAATCATGTGTATGCCTTTGTAATCATGTGTGTATTTAAATGAGCACTGAAGTTCACTACCTTGCACTTGAAAATGGCGGACTCCCGCCGAAACGTCGTGCTGGACTGTGTTTGCTGAGATGTTTTGATTCACGAATAAATCATCACGTTTTCTTCACACAATTGGTGTGCCGCTGGTTATCACTTCTTATCTGGATCAAGGGTTCGTGGTCAGAACCAAGCCAACGAGCACCCGCATCGCTGAGACCTGTAGTGCCACTCATCTCCACAGTATATATATATATATATATATATATATATATATATATATATATCTATATAAAATAATTGTAAAATTATAAATAATATAGTTCAGAATGTTACCATGGTTGGTTTTTGTAAGTTGTGGTTCATAGAATATGGTTTTGTCCACATGCTAGGGGGCGTGATTCAAATGGCAGAGTAGCTGAGGCGTCACTCGGGAACGCACCGTGCCCGAGGTTGGCGTGTTTACATACTGATGCTGGACGCCGCCGCGCATGCGCAGTGCAGCCACTTCCATTCCGGATGGACTGCGCCTGTGCAGAATAGCCTCGAACTCCGGCTCACAGGCTATTCTGCACAGGCGCAGTACAGCCGGAATGGAAGCGGCTGTACTGCGCATGCACGGCGGCATCCGGCATCAGAATGTCACATCTACTCGGCCATTTGAATCACAGAGGGGCGTGATTACAGCAGAACAACGCCCAGGGGACCGTGACTACCTGCTAGCCGCACACCGCCCAGATGACTACCTTTATAAAGTTACTTTGCGGCTTACACCGGGAAGGCACGGAGGCTATGAAAACACGTGTGGCAAGTGTGCTGTGTGCTCTAACAGCACATTTCAAAAGCTCTATATGCGTTTTTCCGGTGATTGGTTCCCTTTAAATATATCACCTCTGTGAAAACGTTAATAAGTATCATCAACTGTTGCAATCTACATTGAATTGACAAACAGAGAAACAATAATTAATTAAATCTCAGCACAGTAGTAACAAATCACAGCGACTTGCAAGGGCAACCACAACCACAACTTACAAAAACCAACCATGGTAACATCCTAAACTATATTATTTATAATTTTACGATTATTTTATGAGATACATATAGATTGTATGTGTATGTGTATAGTTACACATATGTTTCTATGAATTTTAACCTATTTTGATTAAGATAAAAAGTGTTTTATATAACTGACTCATTTATAATACGAGACTCATTACTCACCATGTTTTTATAATTAATATATTTAGTACGAAACATTATTACAGTATCATTCAAGGGGTATTGCTAGAGAGCCTACTAATTACACAAGTATTTTTTATTACTTATGTAAAGTTAGACAAATTCGTAATGTACATTAATTATGGGAAATGCACATATACTGCTATTCACCTTAATTTAGTAGATCATGGAGTGTTAAAATTCTCAGAAATTTGGTGATGTCACAAACCAGGGTGAAATTCCAATGGAGTGCCCAGCAGGAGGCGGACCGGGAGCCGGGATGTGATTGCAGAGAGCAGCGGCCGGCGGTGGCATAGTTAGAAATTGGAAGCTGCGAGGAGGAGGGGGCATGATGAAGCCCTTGTGAGGCATGGTAGTGCGGCAGCAGCACAGATGTAATGGGGATAGCACAGGTACTACTCCCCCATCATCTGCTCATACTATGAGCAGATGATGGAGTAGTACAGTGCATATGTGGTGGCGGGGAGGGCGGTCTGTTTGGTGATGGCCCTGGTACTACTCCCCCATCATCTGCTCATACTATGAGCAGATGAGGGGAGTAGTAGTACTGTGTATAATTTGTCCAGCACCAAGCAGGGAGGTAATTAGATGCATAGGCACATCTCTCCCTCCCTGCTCGGTGCCCTCCAAATATACTGATTGAATACATTTATGGAAAGTATTCCATAAATGTATTCAATCAAAAACACTGTACATTACATTTACATACACATCTACTGAATTCATAGAGTGTCCAGCAGGGGGGGGGGCGCACTATATATAGAAGTCAATGGTACTTATTGACTTCTATACATAGTGCACCCCCTACTGGACACTCGATTGGAATTACACCCTGGTTCGTGACATCACCAAATTTATGAGAATTTGAACTCTCCATGATCTACTAAATTAAGGGAAATAGAAGTATATGTGCATTTCCCATAATTAATGTACATTAGAAATTTGTCTAAATTTTCATAAGTAATAACATATTAAAAAATACTTTTGGCCAGAGTTGTCCTTTAAAGTGAACCTCCGGTGTTTTTTTCTTTAGAAAAGACTTCCTGCTCTGTTTCTATAGCTCCTATAGACGCAGCGCCATGTAAGTCTAAGGGACTGGGACTCAATGAAGATGGGTAGCTATGAAGGTGTAGAAAGCTCCCTCCCATAACTTTGTTTTTTATACAGTGAAACATAAGGTTTTACTGTATGTGGTGAAGAGAACAGGCACTCTGAAACCTATTCTGATGCCAAATTTAAAATGCATTTACATTAGAGAATTGACGAAC
Source organism: Dendropsophus ebraccatus (assembly GCF_027789765.1). Taxonomy (NCBI): domain Eukaryota; kingdom Metazoa; phylum Chordata; class Amphibia; order Anura; family Hylidae; genus Dendropsophus; species Dendropsophus ebraccatus. The sequence goes on along the minus strand of NC_091456.1, from coordinate 25,647,616 downwards.
AGCACTGCGTGAAAAAACACACTGAAGATAAACTGACCTATAACCAACAAAAAAGTAAGATGTTATCATTAAACAGCGTCAGGTGCTCTGATTACACACCTTGGTATGGAAGAACATATTAAGGACCTATACAAAGATATATGGGCTTGTATTTTGCCTGACAATTCAGTTAAGTCAGATAGGCGTGAATGTAATTTTAATAAATGGGAATAAATATTGGATGATATACGTGATTAAACAGTCAGGTGGTGATTATTCGGCACACACACCCTTCAGTGTAAAACCTTCACCCACACCCATCACCTAATATTGCCATTAATAAAGTGAAGTTCATCTGATTATTAACCCCTTAAGGTCAAAGCCAATTTTCATTTTTGCGCTTTTGCTTTTTCCATTTTATGTTTAAAAGTCCATAGCGCTTGCATTTTTTCACCGAGAGACTTCTATGAGCGCTTATTTTTTGCTAAACCAATTGTACTTTGCAATGACCGGCATTATTTTTCCATAAAATATGCTGCGAAACCGGAAAAAAATAATTTGCGCTGTCAAATTGAAAACAAAAACGAATGTTTTGATTTCGGGGAGTTTTGCATTTACGCTGTTCGCCCTATGGTAAAACTGACTTGTTATGCATGTTCCTCAAGTCGTTACGATTACAACGATATATAACATGTATAACTTTTATTGTATCTGATGGCTTTTAAAAAAATCAAAACATTGTTAACAAATACACGTTCCTTAAAATCGCTCCATTCCCAGGCTTATAGCGCTTTTATCCTTTGGTCTATGGGGCTGTGTCAAGTGTCATTTTTTGCGCCATGATGTGTTCTTTCTATCGGTACCTTGATTGCACATATACGAGTTTTTGTTCGCTTTTTATTACATTTTTTCTGGATTTGATGCGACCAAAAATGCGCAATTTTGCATTTTGGAATTTTTTTGCGCTGACGCAGTTTACCGTGCGAGATCAGGAATGTGATTAATAGTTCGGGCGATTACGCGCGCGGCGATACTAAATATGTTTATTTATTTATTAATTTATATTTATAAAATGGGAAAAGGGGGGTGATTTGGACTTTTATTAGGGGAGGGGATTTTTTATTAATAAAAACACTTTACTTTTTTTTTTACATGGACTAGAAGCCCCCCTGGGGGACTTGTATATACATAGCACTGATCTCTCATAGAGGCCATAGCAATCTATTGCCGAGCCGGGATCAGCGTCATTCCGACGCTGAGGCCCGGGCAGAAGAACGGATCTGCCCCCCGCGATCGCATCGCGGGGGGGGGATCCGACCCACTAGACACCAGGGATAGTGTGCATAAAGCACTTCAATGCAGCTGTCAGGTTTGACAGCTGCATTGAAGTGCTTAATTAGCCGCCGCGGCAACGGGACCCGCGCCGGGTAACAGAGGCACTGCCCGGCTGCACGTGTCAGCCAGGATCAGCCCCGCTCTGAACACCCCCGCGGCACCATGACGTATCAGATACGTCATGGGTCGCTAAGGGGTTAACTTAATAGTCAAACTTTAAAGCAAAAACATGTCAGGAACAGGAGCTCATTTTTGGGAGTGCAGTATTTTTTATTTTTTAATTTTTTTTATTGGCCAAAGTTCCTCTAAAGTATTCCTGTCATTTGCAATAACTTTTGACACGTCACCAGCAGGCCTTCAATCCCAACAGGAGGCAAGAGAACATCACAAAGAAATTCCAACAACATCCGTTAGTGTAAGTCTTTGGTGAAGTTTATCCATATACATGTGAGCAACTTTTCAACCCCAGCGGGATCTGTGATACAGACACTGCTGGGGTCAAAATGATGCTTACAGGGATATGGCTTTTTAAATAACACTTGACCAAGTGTTTACCCTAAAAGCCATATACATGTGGTCTGATTGCACCAGGTCTCGCTCCTCAGACCCGCTGCGATCCCAAGATACAGCTAGCGGGAGTGCGTGTTTCTGCCTGGCTGTCGACCAAGTTCAACTCATTTATAGTTTGTGGTGCAGAGAAGTCGAATGTTCTGCTGGCTGGCGGGTGGAACACACCGCTGCGCACTCCTGTCACTTGTATCTGAGGACATGTCAAAAGTTCCTGTGGATGACAGTAATGCCTCAAGTCATTTTTATGTTACTTACTATAAATGCCTATGGTAGGATAACTACAGCATGGATCACCAGGTCCTTGCAGATGATCTCTAAGTTTGCCAGTCTGACAAACTACATGAAATACACATATTGTAAGGGTAGGTTCCCACTACGAAATAGGGGCAAATAATCCGCCACTAATTCCGTCACTCACCCCCATCTCTGCCCATGCCATAGACGTCATTCTGCCGTCCGATGAAAGGATCGACATGACAATTCTTTTGGCGGAGGGCGGAATTCACCCGACCATACAATGGAGTCTATGGCACAGGCAGAGATGCGCACGGGCGGGGGCGAGAGACGGAATTGGCCCCTATTCCGTAGTGTGAACTAGTTTAAAAGTCAAGAGTTTACAAAACAGAACATCTGTCTAGGTGCCCTATACTATGTCCTAAATACAACAGCTACATGTTACCAGGCTGAAGTTACCTAAATGACCTCAGCCTTTTCCTACACTGCCCCACATTCTGCACCTATTGGAAGAAGAGTCCCCGCAGACTTCAGCTCCTTCCACCTCATGCACATAATAGAGATATCCCGGTTCATTTTTAAAGGGTAATTAAAAGCAGGTTAGAGACTTTTAAAGGGGTTATCCAGCACTACAAAAACATGGCCACTTTCCCCCCCTCTCTTGTCTCCAGATTGGGTGGGGTTTCAAACTCAGTTTCATTGAAGTAAATGGAGCTTAATTGCAAACCGCACCTAACGACAAGAGAGGGGGTAAAGTGGCCATGTTTTTGTAGCGCTGGATAACCCCTTTAACCTGGTATGTTCCCAGAGCGCTAAGGATAAAAGGTAATTTTCTTACTTTGATCCTTAGCGCCTTTTCCGGGATCTTTATTCATTATGCAAAGGACACCATTTGGTGCAATGAAGACGGGACTACCATCCTTATTGCAACGATCTGCCACGGCCAGCCCTCCTAGCGAATATTAAGGCGACGCTCTGCAGTGACATCACTCCAGATGAACATTATGAGGGGCGGGGCAGATCAGCACATTAAGGGCAGTTGTCCCACCCCCAGTGCACCAAACCAGTACATTGGGGGCAGGTACTTACCTGCTGTTTTAATGGCACCACCTGGTAAATATTTATCCAGAGATCTGCAGTGACATGATTTGAAGTGTCACGGTCATAATTTTCAAAATCTAAAACAGTAGATGTGATATAAAGCTGTTTTGCAATTTACTTTTTTTAAGTTATCATGGAAAACACAGCACTTTGTTTTTTCCCCTCAAAAAAACAGGAAGTGCTGTGTACCCCAGGCCATCTGGGCGCTCACAGAGAGAAGGCAGTCATCTGACTGATGGACACATTGAGCCGTGACTCTCTGTACTGGCCGGAATTACTGTGTTTAGTCTGTTTTTTTCCAACCAGCACAAGTCAGAAAATCTGCCTTCAGGAGACTGGACCTGGATTTCTGGTAAGTACAGCTTTGTTGTACAACATAACAATAAAAACAATGAAGTTAAATTGCAAATTTGCATTATATCACATCTACTGTTGATTAAAGAACAAGTCCGGCGAAAATTATTTTTTTATATGTTATTACTTATGGAAAGTTATACAATTTTCTAATGTACATTAATTATGGGAAATGCTCATATACTGCTATTTCCCTTAATTTAGTGTATCAGGAAGTGTTAGAATTATCTCTGAAGCAGTGACGTCACGACCAACGGTGTAATTCCTATGGAGTGTCCAGCAGGGGGCGCTCTATATATAGAAGTCAATGAGTACCATTGACTTCTATATATAGTGCGCCCCTGCTGGACACTCCATAGGAATTACAGTGTATGTAATGTAATGTAATGCACTGTACTGTACTGTTGTGACTTTATGAATACATTTATGGAATACTTTGGGGAGCAAGTGTCCTTGCTCCCCAAAGTATCCCATAAATGTATTCAATGAATACATTTGCAGGGCACAGAGCAAGGAGGGAGAGAGGTGCAATCTACCTCCCCCCCCTTGCTCGGTGCTGGGAACATATACAAAGTACTACTCCCCCATTATCTGCAGATAATGGGGGAGTAGTACCTGTGCTATCCCTATCACCGCCCGCGCCGCCGCCGCTCACACAGGGGCTGCTATTCATGCCCCCCGCCGCTCCCCCTCCTCCTCCCGGCATCAAACTTACGATCGCGCTGCTGATTCCCCGCCACCCGCGCCGCTCCTCACTACCCGCCCCGTTCCTGGCCGCCGCTCTCTGCTCATGCCGGCCGCGTCAGCCCGCCCCCACCCCGGCCGGGGACACCAGGAAGCGCCGTGCTCCCGGCCGGGGTGGGGGTGGGCTGACGCGGCCGGCATGAGCAGAGAGCGGCGGCCAGGAACGGGGCGGGCGAGCGAGCGGGCGGGTAGTTAGGAGCGGCGCGGGCGGCGGGGAATCAGCGGCGCGATGAATAGCAGCCCCGGTGTGAGCGGCGGCGGCGCGGGCGGTGATAGGGATAGCACAGGTACTACTCCCCCATTATCTGCAGATAATGGGGGAGTAGTGCTTTGTATATGTTCCCAGCACCGAGCAGGGAGGGGGGAGGTAGATGGCACCTCTCTCCCTCCCTGCTCGGTGCCCTGCAAATGTATTCATTGAATACATTTATGGGATACTTTGGGGAGCAAGGACACTTGCTCCCCAAAGTATTCCATAAATGTATTCATAAAGTCACAACAGTACAGTGCATTACATTACATTACATACACTGTAATTCCTATGGAGTGTCCAGCAGGGGCGCACTATATATAGAAGTCAATGGTACTCATTGACTTCTATATATAGAGCGCCCCCTGCTGGACACTCCATAGGAATTACACCGTTGGTCGTGACGTCACTGCTTTAGAGATAATTCTAACACTTCCTGATACACTAAATTAAGGGAAATAGCAGTATATGAGCATTTCCCATAATTAATGTACATTAGAAAATTGTATAACTTTCCATAAGTAATAACATATAAAAAAATAATTTTCGCCGGACTTCTCCTTTAAGATTTTGAAAGTTATAATGACAGTGACACTTTAAAGGCAGCCCATCACCACAGTGCACCGAATGAATATTCATCAGGAGGCGGCAGCAGGCAGGTGGATCAGTGCAAAGAGGTGTAAAGTATCTGGAGAGGACAGGCATAATAAAAAGGTAAATAGTGTCCCCTGCCCTAATGGTCATATTGGCAGGTTAATGTCAGATCTCCAGCTAAACTGTCCTTACTTGTCTGGTAGTAACATACTGCAGCTGAAGAAACAGTAGTAGAGGCAGACATACAGCACCATAGTTGTAGTTTTTTTTTTTCTTTAGTTTTTTTTCATGAGTGAGGGTAGTCACATGGAAAGATCAGAAATACAGCAGACAAATGAAAATACTAAAATACAAAAATAATAGAAAAAAGGAAAATATGTATTTACAGGAAGGTAACATTATTATGGAGGGAGCGATGAGCGCAGCAAGTTTGACATGCAATAGTCCAAGGGAACCGCTAAAAAGGCTGCGCACAAATGAAGACAAGGGTTTTGGAACATTTCATCTGCCCTAGGTCACTACATTGATCAGAACCAAATACAGTCACTAAACAGCCCATGAGTACATCAGAACGAGCACACAATACACTGGATTGGAACCGAGGCTTCACTTTGCTGGGATGGATTAGTCATATAAAGCCAAAGATGAAAGTGCAGGACATGCGACAGAACTCAGCAGGCCTGACCCGACCTGGCATTATTCTGTGAATATTTAAACTATCCATAGAAAATATATGATCTCAGACTTGCCCTCTGCAACATGAACTGGAGAAAGGTGAAATGGAATTAAATACGACAGACTATGTATATACTTTGAGTAACTCACACACTGGCTGAGATCTAAAAAGTCACTTCACACCACAGAAAATATTTAAACTAAAAAAAAAAAAAAAGAAAAAAAAAACAAAAAAAAGGAAAAGAAAACAAAAACAAGAACAGAAAGGAGAGCTGGTAAGAGGGCTGCACTGCTCCTCATGGGTCTGGTCCCACAGGTTTCACAGAGCCAAAGTAGTCCGTAGCTCAGAGGCCTTTAAAGTCACATGCTACATAGAGCCACAGTTAGGCCAGACCTTGAAGGAATCCAAGATTTACAATCCATATGGATCCACTGGATCCCAGTTCTTTTTTTTATATATTTATATATATATATAGTTTTAGTCTAAACTCTGATGTTCCAACAGGAATATAGTCCGCTGCTGAGGGCATGTTTCAGAGATAAGGACCCTGCGTAGAAGTCTCTAGAAAGTTTCTTTATTTCGCCATCATTTTACACAAAAATTCCTTTGAGGTCCATCAGTTGAAGCTGTGTCCATTTACACTGAGTTTATCCAGAGGAGAGAGAAGCCAAATTGAAAAAGAAATTCTGCCAGGTTTGGCTTGGTTTCCTGTTCCCATCATACCTCAAGGAAGCGGGAGCTAGTGGCCTTAGCGTGAAACGGTTCTGACCACATTCGGCGCAGGTCACCCTGTGAGAGAGATGGGTCAACAATTACTTTAATGTCCAGCATAACGTTGCAGTAACAGTAATAAGAAAAAGAACTACGAACAATACATCTATAAACATTACATGACGAAACCTCCTTGTGAGGCAATGTGAATTTTAGAAGATGAAAACGGGGGGACATAACTTACCTTTAAATAGGCCATGGTGAGGAGCGGTAATAAAGTAAAGGGAACCAAGTAGAGCAAGGCAGGCTGTGCAGCCCTGTGAATGCGTGAAGCTACAGTCGCTGTTAATAGTCCTGTAATGCAACAGTATTACCATTAATACAGAGAGCCATCATACATACCTCCCCATCTCACAATTTATGCTACTTAATTTACTTGTCAAGACGCATGTGACCCTCAGGGTGGGAGTGTACATGCGTGACAAATGTCAGACATATGTACCCTAGCTAACTACTGCAATATACACACACACACACTAGTGGCTATGAAAATGTAAAACCACTTTAATGTGGATATGGGGGCTGTGGAAGACATCTTAAAGGGGTAGTGCGGCGGTAAAAAATTATTTACAGAATAACACACATTACAAAGTTATACAACTTTGTAATGTATGTTGTGTCTGTGAATGGCCCCCTTCCCCGTGTCCCACCACCCCCACCAGTGTACCCGGAAGTGTAGTGCATTATACATACCTGATTCGTGCCGACACGCGTCCGCCATCTTGTGCCAAACGTAATCTTTGGCCGGCCCGAACACCTTCGATCTTCCAGAGTGCCGGCCGCGTCATCAGCCGCTGAGCCGCGATTGGCCGAGCACAGTTATGCTCAGCCAATCGCGGCTGAGCAGCTGATGACAAGGCCGGCACTCGGGAAGATCAAAGGTGTTCGGGCCGACCGGCCGAAGATGACGTTTGGCACAAGATGGCGGACGCGTGTCGGCACGGATCAGGTATGTATAATGCACTACACTTCCGAGTACACGGGTGGGGGTGGTGGGACACGGGGAAGGGGGCCATTCACAGGCACAACATACATTACAAAGTTGTATAACTTTGTAATGTGTGTTATTCTGTGAATAATTTTTTACTGCCGCACTACCCCTTTAAAGAGAACCAATCACCTAAATATAACTGTGCCTATTATGACAGTACATCTCTCCCTAAGTCTATTCATGAAGATACAGACTGCCTTTGCAGTCTGTATCTTTATACTTTACCAGATCCTCTGTTCCCTGGCTGTTCCGGCGGCGCCGCCATCTTGATGACGTCACGCTGGAACGCACAGCTGGAACGCAAGTGACGTCATCAAGATGGCGGCGCTCACCAGAACAGCCAGGGAACAGAGGATCTGGTAAAGTATAAAGATACAGACTGCAAAGGCAGTCTGTATCTTCATAGATAGACTTCATGAGGATACAGACTGCATTTGCAGTCTGTAGCTTTATACTTACCTATCCTCTGCTTCAGTGCCGCAAACCTGCAGAGGCAGTCTGTATCTTCATAAATAGATTAGAGAAGAGGGACTTTCGATAATACACAGCTATCTTGCGCTGTATAGCGCGAGATCACTGTGTGTTAACAGAGCGGCAGGCAAAGGATCATGGGAACCTTTCCTGCCACTCTGCATGACGGGAGTTTCCTGTCTCGCGCCGGCTCTTTTGAAAAGAGCCGGCTCGAGACAAGAAAGTAAAAAGGGAATAATTCAAAAACGTGACAATAAAAATAATTAATTATATTTGCAAATGTCAATTAAATTATGATTTGCATCTAATTAAGGAATAAAAAAAATTTAACTTTCGTCCATGATTGGTTCTCTTTAAATATCTAATAGAGGAGGCTCTTGCTACTTACCCACAAAGTACCCAATGAGTGTGCAATGGAAGTAGGAGACTTTTTGCATGCGTCCAGAAATGTTGGCAGGTCCCTGTGCACCACAAGAATCAGTAGTTGCCTGTTTCTTATAGTTGTCATAACGCAGAACAAAGCAAAGAAGCAGTCCTGGCATTACAATGTCCCCTATGCCGAGCATGGAAAAGTGACTGCCTGTAGAACTGTGAACAAAAGACGGCAATTAACCTCTCTATGAATACTCAAACACAGGCAGTTTCATCCAGTATAGGTAGACAGCCTTACCTGGGGAATACCAATTTTCCAGGTAGTGACAGCCGAGGTACATCCCTCCCAACGTTAGGGCCAAGATGAAGCTTCCGTGACAAGACATCCAGAGGATTATCAGCAGGTTGTGTTGCCACCTTGACCATCACATTGCTGTTAAATATGTAGGCAGAAAAGAAGACCTGCAGATGGAGTCAGAAAAATTGCATGAGAACTGTACCAAAGATGTGTTCAAAGATTTTATTTTAAAAGTTGAGAAAATCATCAAATTATTCTACTTGGATAGGCAGTGCATAAAAAATTAAATTGAAAAATAAAAAAAAACAGACAGCAAGTTTCTGTCCCTTGCATCTGCATAAAAGTTCTAGACAAATGTAAGGGCCCTAAAACATGGAGTGATAATCTGCCGAATCAGGCTGATTTGTCAGATCAGCTTTCCAGGTCATAAAGACGCCAATCAGGTGATGGTAGTCAAGTAGATAAGTTTAAAAAAATCGTCCGCCGACTGCGTATTGCTGTGTGTAATAGCGATACGTGGCCGATGGATGTGTACATTTCCTGCTTCCTGTAGCCGCCTCTGACACGCCAATCATTTGCTGCAGGGCTGTCCAATCTCAGTGATTGGCTTAGCGGCCTGTCACTTAAAAGAAGTGGCCAGAAATGTCAGTCGGCTGCGGGGAGGAGGAAGCACAGGTAAAAGGCACCAGGACACCGGGGGAGCCTAGGCAAGTATAAGCGTTATTACTTTCTATGTGACAGCAATGGCTGCATAGACATCGCTAAAGATATACATGCATCCCTTACTACACGATCATCAAGCACTCGCTTAAAGGAGAAGTGCGATGAAAACTTATTATTATAACTATTGTATTGCCCCCCAAAAGGTATACAAATTCAATACACTTATTACGGAAAATGCACATAAAGTGCTTTTTCCCTGCACTTACTACTGCATCAAGGCTTGACTTCCTGGATAACATGGTGATGTCACTTCCTGGATAACATGGTGATGTCACTTCCTGGATAACATGGTGATGTCACTTCCTGGATAACATGGTGATGTCACTTCCTGGATAACATGGTGATGTCACGACCCAACTCCCAGAGCTGTGGGGGCTGTGGCTGCTGGAGAGGATGATGGCAGAGGGATGCTCAGTGTCCCTCTAGTGCCCTGTGTCCCTCAGTGTCCCTCTGCCATCATCCTCTCCAGCAGCCACAGCCCGCACAGCTCTGGGAGTCGGGTCGTGACATCACCATGTTATCCAGGAAGTGACATCACCATGTTATCCAGGAAGTGACATCACCATGTTATCCAGGAAGTGACATCACCATGTTATCCAGGAAGTGAAGCCTTGATGCAGTAGTAAGTGCAGGGAAAAAAAACCCTTTATAAGCATCTCCTGTAATAAGTGTATATTGGTGATTTGTATAACTTTTGGGGGGCAACAATACTTTAATGAAAAATTTTGCCGGGCTTCTCCTTTGGGCCGTGTAATGTGGCCCTAAGATTATTTGCAAAGTGGCCACTTTTAGATGCATTAACGCAATACAATGGTTGCCAAGAAGAGTATACCCTTAAACATGTCATGAATGTTTTAGCAAGCACAGGAACACATTTGTCAACACTAAGGGCCCTTGCACACTGAGTAAAAGAGGTTCCCTCGAAATTCAGCCTGTCCTATTTCTTCAATGGGATTACTCTTGCGCCTTTCCACTCAATGAATTAACATGTTTATTCTTTAAGTAGAGAGGCGCAAGAGAAATCCCATTGAAGAAATAGGACAGGCTGAATTTCGAGCGGACTCCGGTCGTAAATTCAACCTCTTTTAATCAGTCTGCAAGGGCCCTTAGGAGGAATGTGTCAGTAAATACCTAAATCACAATATGGTATAATATCGCATAGAAAAAAAATATAATTTAAAAAAAAAAAAAAAAAAAAAAAAAGTGAATTTTTATTCCATAATTGTCCATTGAACATCCCTTAGAACAGGTCAGAGTTTCCGAAGTTCTGCTTACCCAAAACACATCATATATGAGCAGCCCAGAAAGCAGGAGACAGGAAACCTTCAGGCTGGGCAGGCGGACAAAGGCAATCATTGCTACACACAGTCCCATTGCAAGGGCTGGAAAGAGAAACAAAGTAGTGGATTGTTCAAAACTATTTCTTAAGAAGGGAATTCAGGCAATGTGTCATGACAGTTATGTGCTGTATCCAACTATTCAATGTTAAGTAGTAGAAAAGCTATAACTTTCGATCTAAGGGTGCCTTCACACCTACCGTATCGCAGCAGAAAATCCGCTGCGGATCCGCAGCAGATTTAACTAAATGAATGAACACAGCATCAAATCCGCACTTACAAATCTGCTGCGGATCCGCAGCGGATTTTCTACTGCGATACGGTAGGTGTGAAGGCACCCTAAAACAGCAAGTGACTCAAGGTTTAGGAGAAAGCACATTAATGGGGCACTAACCAAGGACCTCTATATACAGTCTGACATCCATATACAGTCCTACATCCCTTTCAGGAAAAGAAAATAGAGGAAACTCACCATCCATGAGCAGCCAGTGGCCTGTCAGCACCCAAATAAGAACTAGCATTACAGAAAGAGAAAATGATAGCAGCTCTGCCACTGTAAATCGGCCACAGCATCCAAAAGAAATCCTGAAAAATGCAAAAGAAAGTGTTTGTAGATCATTACCAGAAATTTATGTCTGATTATTACTAGACCATAAAAATAAAATGGCAAACATCTACAGGACCCAAGGATATAGTGATATTTAACCACTTAAAGCAGAAGACGCAGGGGGTGGCAGTGCCAATTTGCGATCATTACATGTGGGCATGGCTGCACAGTGTCTCCGCAATATTGGAGACACTGCAGCTTTCTGACATCACATGCTGGAGTAGTTTCACCCACGTGTGACGATTGCAACTCAGCCCCGTCGCCATGTCACAGAAGGCTTACTTCCAAGATGTGGAATCTCAGGAAGCGAGCACTGGGGAGCAGAAGGCTTCATCGGTTTTCTAACCTGCTCAAAGTTTCCCTTTAAGGCTGGGTTCACACATACCATATCCGCAGTGGATTTAACGCTGCAAGTTCACTGCAAAATCTGCTGCGGATACTTTCCCATTCACTTCATTGGGATGACATACTCGCAGCGGGATTGTCATCCCACCACGAGTAAGTCAAAGTCAGCGCCCTTAACTCCCTGCAGCCGGGTACATACTTTACCAGGTCCCACAGTGCTCAGCCAATCAGTGGTGGGAGCCCCTGAAGCAAGCTGAAGGGCACTGACGTTAACATACTCTCAGCGGGATGACAATCCCGCTGTGAGTATGTCATTCCAATGAAGTGAATGGAAAGGTATCTGCATCGGATTTCATTGGGAACTTACAGCGTGAAAACCACTGCTGATACGGTGTGAAAGTGTGAACCCGGCATCAAGGAGTTGTCCAGGGAGCAGAAGTATGTAACCTGCTGATATCTTCCTACAGGACATGAGGCACTGAGGATGAAAGTAAGTTTCTGTGATATTAGGAGTTAAATCCCTTTGCAAATAAGTCATTTTGGTGCACTGGGGGGCAGGACTACCTCCCCGGCTGACATGGCCCTTCCTAAAGAATATCAGCGGGACAAAGTCGGGATGATAGGTGCAGATTCCCATCTGCCACATTAGCCGGGCTGACAGGTCCTCTTTTAGTATGTGGAAGAATGGAAAAACTGCAATATTTACTCACTTCTTTTAATAGTATTGAGGGTAAAAAAAAAACAAGTTAACTTTACGTATTTGGCACTGTTGTAGTTGTATCGACCATTAGGAAAGTTAAGTTTTTACTTGCACTTAAGTAGTTTTAGACAACAGAAATAGTTTTTAGATTAAATGTATGTGTCCCATAACTATTCATTCGGTTGATGCAGGCATACAAGGGATTTTTTGTTTGTTTATATTGGTATTTTCAACTTTTTTTTTTTTTAGGTGCAGTAAAAATAAGTAGTTATCCATATTTTGGGTTGCTTTTCATTTTATACTAAACTTATTTGAGTTTGTCCTATTAGGGAACCTGAAACCACACATCATATGATTGAATCACATACATAATGCCTTCGAATAAGTATAGTAGTATTCCAAATTACTGCCGGTCAGCATTTGTTGATATAATTTACTAGGCCAGGGAAAGGAAAGACCAAAAAAAAAAAAAAGTTTTCAATAACCACCTGACTTGTGTGACTGTACACGTACAACCTTCTGTGCCAAGTGATAAAACAAATAATCCACCCTAATCAGAATGTGACTGATACTAGGAGGCTGTACAATACTTCTATCCATTCTTCCATAGCCAACCTCTCTGCTACAGCAGGACATATAGTATTTGTTTCCGCCATTTATAAAGCAAATACAGAAAATAAGAACTGAAGGCAAACAAAGCAGGGCGAGTTGTACCCAATGTATTGATATATACTCACTTATTCTGAGGAGAGCAGGGCCTGGTTAAATACTGGCACATAGGGAGCAGGAGAAAAGCAAATGCTATTGTTGCAAGAACTGAAAAAAAAACAAACTGAATGTTAGCTTTCATTTATCACCAAACTCTGAATGGGAACAAGAAAAGTACTCACCTGCAGTGCATATAGTGAACACCACCTGAACAGAGTCAAAGAAGAAGAACATGACCAGAAGAGACACTGAGGCTCCAATAGGGAGGAACAAAGCCTGAGTAGAGTCAATAGTCTGGATACCTGCAAGAAGAGCAAGATGGTTACAGATTAACAATGATTCACTATCTGTGAAGAAAGTTTCATATCTTTCACAACGTACCAAGTCCCTGCGCCGGGCTACAGTACCAAGTCCCTGCGCCGGGCTACAGTACCAAGTCCCTGCGCCGGGCTACAGTACCAAGTCCCTGCGCCGGGCTACAGTACCAAGTCCCTGCGCCGGGCTACAGTACCAAGTCCCTGCGCCGGGCTACAGTACCAAGTCCCTGCGCCGGGCTACAGTACCAAGTCCCTGCGCCGGGCTACAGTACCAAGTCCCTGCGCCGGGCTACAGTACCAAGTCCCTGCGCCGGGCTACAGTACCAAGTCCCTGCGCCGGGCTACAGTACCAAGTCCCTGCGCCGGGCTACAGTACCAAGTCCCTGCGCCGGGCTACAGTACCAAGTCCCTGCGCCGGGCTACAGTACCAAGTCCCTGCGCCGGGCTACAGTACCAAGTCCCTGCGCCGGGCTACAGTACCAAGTCCCTGCGCCGGGCTACAGTACCAAGTCCCTGCGCCGGGCTACAGTACCAAGTCCCTGCGCCGGGCTACAGTACCAAGTCCCTGCGCCGGGCTACATGTCTCTTCAAGCAACTCAACAAGGGAAAGTAGCCTAGTGCATGCAATTGAAGTATATTGATATACAAGCTACACTGCCTGTATACATATATACCACCTATACTTATCTAAATTTCACTATACAGCCATAGTGTGTGAACACATCCTTACAGCTATGGAATATTTGGAATTATTGGAATCATTTTGTCATATTACATTGCTGCATCTAGAAAAAAAAATGCTTCAGCTTCTTTGCAAGAAAAATGACAAGTCGCATTGTGTTACAATTTTTGGGCTCACAGCAAGAGAAAAACATGACTGCAGATTATGACGACGACACACCCATCTAGCTGCATTGAGCTGATAAATCTGAGTAATGCTTATTTTATCCGTTTCCACCCTGGCAGTAAATAAAAATATGCCGCCAGACAACCCCTTTAAGCTACAATAGTAGTACAAACAAATCTGACATTCTTGTATTCTGGTCTACACCTAGAACCAAAAGTGAGTGAAGCTTTAACATTACTGAAGCACATTCCACCAATTAAAAAAAAAAAAAAAAAAAAAAAAACGACATCAGAGATGGAAAGAAGGGTTCACTACGTTTTTTTCATCTGTTTTTAAGGGTAGCTTCACACGTACTGGATCCGCTCAGATCAGTTACGTGTGAAGCTACCCTACAAAAGTTGGATGAAAAAAACAGATGCATTTATGTGGATCTGCTTTTCCATTGACTTCCTTTTAAAAAAACAAAACAAAAAAACAAAACAAAAAAAAACCTCTTTTTAACATGCACAAAAACTTGGTCGACCACATTTTTGTGCACACTAAAAAAATGTTTCTAAAAAAATGCGTTTTGATTTTTTTTTTTTTTTTTTATAAAGGAAGTCAATGGAAAAACAGATCAAAACACATGCACTTAAACACAGGCGCTTAAAAAAACTGTAAATCCAGCCTAATAAAAAAAGTTTTTCACAGGATAAACTATTATTATGGACAATCCCTTTAAGCAGCCTGTATACATTAGATTTGGAAAGAATCTAGTACAGTGACTGGCCACTATATAAGTGACACCTGCCATTCTATGAAGCTTCCCTGTATGATAGACACAAGGTCCAAGTGCAGCAGAAAATCAAGTCAGCAAGTGGATCAGTTAGTGCACAAACTGAGTGATCTGACTGACTTGGAACTTGGCCTGGTCATCATTGCTGGACTAGTTGGGGCCAGGACTTTAGAAACCACAGACCCAGCAGTGTTCCTTCATGCAGCATTGTTGACAGCGTCGCAATAGGGCAAGTAAGAAAAAAAAAAAAAGATCCAGCTAAAGGGGATACTGAGCACGAATAAATCAGCAAAAGGGGTCAGAAAAGGATGTCACACTAGTGCTCCAACTACTGTGTCCAAAAACACAGGCTGCATTTTTACAAACCTAGGAATGAAAGCGACCAAAACCACACTGCCATGCGGTTCACCAGTAACTGTGCAACATTGCCTTGATTGTTCAGCAACAATGTGCAGCTACTGGTGAACGCACGGGCCGGTTTCATACATACAAAGACAGGAGGAGCAGTGCCAGAAAGAGGAGGAAGGAGGCTACAGGGACACATCAGCAGGTTTGTTTCCCTTTAAAGAATTATTCTCCCAAGAAGCTATGTCATCACTCTGTGATAGCTAGGGGTCGGACCTCTAGCTCCATCACTATAGGCTGCAGTCACCTTTCTGTGAAATGGAGATTCCCATCTTATGTATTCTCCTTCAGCATCACAAGGCACAATCAAGTAAATGACATCGGCCTTCTCAAATACAAAACTAGACAAGAAACACGAGCTGAAGCCATGTCTTACTATTATTGGTGCTGTTCCCACTAAATGTTCCTGGAGAGCTACTGCCGTCCTTCTCTTTATCTTGATTTTCAAAGTCCATGTTAAGAGACCTAAAAAGGAAAAAAGAAATCCACTGAAATCGCAGCAAATATCGTAATATAGGAAAGCAGTTTCCCTATGTAGTCATTAACTAGTTTTACCTGCCCCACAAATAAAAGGATAATACATAATACACAGAATTTGTAGCCTCAAGGTTTCATTTCAGATGTAAGTATATGTAAAATTAATGAATGAAATGTTGCCATGTGTCATATTTAGCACATCACATTCTGCTTAAAGGGAATGTGTCATCAGAAAGTGACCTATTGTATAAATAATGAGTTTATGGTAAACATTTTTTAAGAATTTTTGGTGACTTTTTTTCTCCTAATTTTCCATTTTCTATCTATATTATATAATAATCCTGATATCTTTTTTTTTGGGGGGGGGGGGGGGGGGGGGAATGGGGCAGACAGCTTATTAACATATAACTTTGTAATGTGTGTTAAAGAGTAACTGTCATGTTTTTTTTTATTGCAGAAATCAGTAGTATAAGCAATTTTAAGAAACTCTAATAGGTTTCATCAGCCAAAAAAGCCTCCTTCTGTACTCAAGAAGCAATCTCCCAGCCTCCCCCCCTGACTTCTTATCTGTGCATTATCAGGCAAACACGTCTTCATTACAGAGAAGCCAGTGAAGACGGGCTCTGCTCTCTCCATTGTAAGCCTATGAAGGGGGGGAGGGGCTGAGGGAGATGAGGGAGCAGGAAGAGGTGAGATGAAGGTCAGCTGTTTGTAGACTCTCTGGGCACCTAAACCGCTAAATTCAGGTGTCAGAAAGGTCAGTGCTTATCTATGAACTTACTGAGAGAAGATTGCAGGGTGTTGTGCTTTGCAGAAATCCTCCGTGCTCAGTCACTCCTAACAGCCCCTCCCCTCTCCATAGCCACATAATGGAGACAGAAATCCTGCTTCATTTGATGTGAGGGGGGAGGCTGGGAGATTGCTTTTTCAGTCCAGAAGGAAATTTTTTTTAGTACATAAAACCTATTACAGAGTTTCTTAAAATCACTTGTACTGTTGATATTTAATGTTATCAGAAAAATGACCCTGAAATGACAGTTACGCTTTAATTAAGCAGAAAAAGAAACGCCACACTACTCCTTTAAGACAGGACCATGAAGTGGTGATCAGCTAGGTCTTGGTGAGCATCAGACAGGTGAATTTATTTTTTTTTTTTTTAAACACAGCCTGACCCCCCTTTAACAGAAAAAAACAACTATGTAACTAAAAATTTACTTTTTATATGTTGAAAAACTTTCAAAACATACCTGAAGCTGCCATAGACTATGAGAAGGATTGAAATGAGGAACGTGGAGACTTGACTGGAATCCACCAAGGAGTAAGCCCTGTGAGAAGAACAGAAAGAAGTTCAGTGCCAACATATGACAAACAGCTATGTGTAGCTTATGCTGCAGACAGAGGTTGGATTATCTGTAATCTACATATCCAGTTTCTGCCAGCAGTACACTCATTCCATTCAGTCTATACTCATTTTTAGGCAGGAGTCTGGAAGGGATTACTGTTGGGAATCACTCATTTTAATACAAGCAGGAAAATGTACAATTTTGTAACACATAGCCATACTTTTCAGTGGCTCTACCTCTGTTCTGATAAATTGCACTTTAAAGCGCATTGTCCTAATTGGATGGCATAAATCTGGCCATACATATAGGACTCTGATCGGCCCCCAGAGAAAATATGGCAAATCATCAGCTGAAATTCTACATGACCGAGCACATTTTGGCAGACGACAGTCTATCCCTGGCCAAACCAACAGCAAAGAATTGTATACATATAATTTTTAAGCAATGGTTAACAGCAGCCAATATTAGGCAACTGATCTCTTGTGTATGGCCGGCTTCCATCAAATTGTAATTTTGCAATGGACCAATTGGGAAAAAAAAAAAAGTTACTTCGTACCCTGGTCCTCTACTCATCACTACCTGTATGAGATAAGACAATGGAGAAGGAACTGCTTGATCAGCCAGTCACAGACTAGGCTGGTCCTACTGAGAAATCTGTGCAGGGACAGGAGCTGCGGGGACTAAGATGGGGATTTGTTTTGTGGCGAGCAGGACTTGTTTTTTTTCCCCTGCCCCTGAAGCAACATATCAATTTAAAAAATAAAAAATACTGGAATACCCCTTTAAGATTCTCTACTGGCCACTGATCTCAGTAACAAACACATGGCCGGAGCCTTCAGTGACAGGCTACTCAGCTAATCACTGGCCTTGGAGCTGTCCTGTCTCTGCTAGTGTCACTAAAGAGATTGGGCAATAAGCCTCAGCGAGGAAAGGCTGCGCTTTTTTTTTTTTTTTTTTTTAATAGTGTCAACCACCGGCCGTCGAATGATGATTTTTTAAAAATAGGAGTATTTTAAGCTTATTTTATAAATGTATATAGTCTAAAGAAACAATTAAAAGAGACAATAAACCACCGACCCGACACCTCTCCAAGATAAGCGCTATGCAAACTACACTGTTCAGAGTAGTCTCTGCAAGTGGTGCTGTGGCTGAGAGATAATGCAATGTACCCTTTAAAGGGATTAAAGCACAGCGGCACTCACCAGGCTGAATTCACATTTACTGATTTTATTTAGTAATTCTCGGACAGTTACCAGCAGTGTTGCAGAACATTCTGGGATGCTCCACAAGTTGCCTACGGCTGTTTTGCGGTATATCCGCTTCTTCTGGCCACTACGTGTAAGGTGGAGGAGGAAGTGTCATGGTTAGGGGAATGTTTTCTGCAGGAGTTGGACCAATTATACAGCTACATGGAGTGAATGCAAGTGTGAATTAGAATCTTCAACAACACATGGTTTCTTGCTTGCCGTTCATTACTCAATCAGCAGCAATTTTCATGTAGGACAACATCCCCTGTCACACAGCAAAACGGGTACAGCAGTTCCTTGAAACTGAGAACATTTAAACAATTAAATGGTCCCAGCCCCAAGTCCTGATCTAAACCCAATTGAAATCCTTGGTGACAAAGTTATGGCCAAGAAACCCACAACACCAAACTAAAATATGGAGGAGCTCACCATAATATTATATAACAAAGGGGTGCAGCTAAGTGTCCAAAAAGACAGCTTGATAAACTATTGAAGAAACAAAGCTGGACACTATAATACAGCGCACACCACTGAATCCAAAGAATATATACAAAGTTTATTGGGACAAACACAAAAGAAACACCACAAAGAGCAACAGTAAAATCAATTAAAAAACCACAAGGGTATATGAAAACCTGAGCAGGAGGACAGTATCCACTCCTACTTTACCAAGGGACCAAACATATTAGTAATACTCCACATGATTAAATATGAAATTCATAAAGTGCTTAAGACTGGCCGGCAGTGTAAAATGAAGACACATCTATACATCCAATTCAATATACCATATAAAGGATCCAAAGTGCTATAGTGTAAATAAATGAATAAATAATAAATAAATATATTATATAATAAATACAAACACCAATATGAACCTCTAATGTAACAAAAAATGCCCAACCATATAAGCCACAAAAAATAGACTACATAGGAGCAGAGACCCTGGTACAGACCCAACGCGTGTCGTCACACACAGTGACTTCGTCAGGGGTAAAGCTGCAAAGGAAGTGGTGTCCTTTTATAGCTGGAATAAACCGCATGACACATGATTGTCAAATATTGTAATTACCTGTAGGCCCTTTAAGTGTGGAGAGAGCACATAAGTGTGGACATTGGCACATGTAAGATGGCGTCGCCGGCGTCTGTCATATCCTACTGCGCATGCGCCACCAAATCCCGTCATATATCCATAATGCGCATGCGCAGTTAGAGCACATCACGTGATCACCGCGCATCACGCGCACATCACGTGACCATGTGCGTCCCACATCGTGTGTTGTCAAATCACCTGATGTACATCATGTGACCATATGCGTGCCACACTGCGTGTCATCCAGATAGTTTCAGTATGGCGCCTGCGCAACTGTTATACATCACGTGACCACATGCGTTCCACTGCGTGTCACAGGGATGCCAAAGCCCTCAAAGATCTCATGATATGTATATCATGTGACTATATGTTTTCCAAATCAACCCACACATTATATAAATAAGTAAGGAAACATCAAAAAGGTAACACATATCAGTCACACTCGATATTAAGACGCATATAATGTATATTGATGTATTATCGGATCTTGATAAATAACTGGCACGCATATATATACTCCCAGACACTTATACATCCCCATAGATCAGAGCGCACATTATAAGGTAAATCGGCACATACCGGTCCCTGATAGCATAATATAATATAATATAAACGCGCCCATACACCCCAGAGTGTACATATTGTCGTTCATCATAGATGGAATATGAGGATAAAATCGTGGCTCTCACGCACATAAATAAGTAAGGAAACATCAAAAAGGTAACACATATCAGTCACACTCGATATTAAGACGCATATAATGTATATTGATGTATTATCGGATCTTGATAAATAACTGGCACGCATATATATACTCCCAGACACTTATACATCCCCATAGATCAGAGCGCACATTATAAGGTAAATCGGCACATACCGGTCCCTGATAGCATAATATAATATAATATAAACGCGCCCATACACCCCAGAGTGTACATATTGTCGTTCATCATAGATGGAATATGAGGATGAAATCGTGGCTCTCACGCACACATGAGCATGGAGTCATAACCTCGACGCATATCTATACCAAATGTATATAAAATTGACAACCGAGTACTCGGTCACAATAAATCAATATATATGTATATGCCGTAGCGCGAAATGTATATACCATAGTACGGGTTATGACAACTCCACACAAACACTTCATCCCAATGAATAAACATACACTATAGTACGGATTATGACGACTGCACACAAACACCCAGTCAACCTATGTTTAAGTGTGCATGCCTTATTTGTCCCACAAGATGTTCCTAGCAAATCCACCACTCACAAAGTATAAATATACATGTATACACCAAAATACGGGACCATCATCTAAGTATTTCTGGCATACATGTGTGTAGATAATGCACGCATGCGCATATAACAATAAACAAGGCAGAATCATACGCAGTCCGGATACTAGATAAAGAAGGGCTGACTCCCGGATACATTTTATGATCATGGACACTTGTATCACTGGACATGTTAAGAAGAAGAAACAAAAATGAGATGAGGGTAGAAGACATGAAGATGGAAAGGAAAAGATTATGCTGCTCCCCCCCTTTCTGGACCTGGGTGGGACTCATTTGGCCCGGGCGCGACGGATGCTCTTGTTGGCTTCTGGTGACCTCCATTGGCTTTTGGCTTAATTTGGAAGCCTTATTTTTGGACTTTCTTGAACTTCAAAGATTTAAAGATGTAAATATTAATAAAATGTGCAACAATTTGTTTGTGTAATAATAAGTATGTATAATTTAGTTTATATCTTCTATTGGGACAACACATTATGCAGAGACCCTGTGGGGCCCTCGTGTGGAGAGAGCATGTTATTATCTCACCAGAGTTAGGACTAATTAGAGAGAAGGGGCCAGATATGGCCACGTGATGTGGAGGGTGCACGCATGCGCATTGGACTGCGTATGATTCTGCCTTGTTTATTGTTATATGCGCATGCGTGCATTATCTACACACATGTATGCCAGAAATACTTAGATGATGGTCCCGTATTTTGGTGTATACATGTATATTTATACTTTGTGAGTGGTGGATTTGCTAGGAACATCTTGTGGGACAAATAAGGCATGCACACTTAAACATAGGTTGACTGGGTGTTTGTGTGCAGTCGTCATAATCCGTACTATAGTGTATGTTTATTCATTGGGATGAAGTGTTTGTGTGGAGTTGTCATAACCCGTACTATGGTATATACATTTCGCGCTACGGCATATACATATATATTGATTTATTGTGACCGAGTACTCGGTTGTCAATTTTATATACATTTGGTATAGATATGCGTCGAGGTTATGACTCCATGCTCATGTGTGCGTGAGAGCCACGATTTCATCCTCATATTCCATCTATGATGAACGACAATATGTACACTCTGGGGTGTATGGGCGCGTTTATATTATATTATATTATGCTATCAGGGACCGGTATGTGCCGATTTACCTTATAATGTGCGCTCTGATCTATGGGGATGTATAAGTGTCTGGGAGTATATATATGCGTGCCAGTTATTTATCAAGATCCGATAATACATCAATATACATTATATGCGTCTTAATATCGAGTGTGACTGATATGTGTTACCTTTTTGATGTTTCCTTACTTATTTATGTGCGTGAGAGCCACGATTTCATCCTCATATTCCATCTATGATGAACGACAATATGTACACTCTGGGGTGTATGGGCGCGTTTATATTATATTATATTATGCTATCAGGGACCGGTATGTGCCGATTTACCTTATAATGTGCGCTCTGATCTATGGGGATGTATAAGTGTCTGGGAGTATATATATGCGTGCCAGTTATTTATCAAGATCCGATAATACATCAATATACATTATATGCGTCTTAATATCGAGTGTGACTGATATGTGTTACCTTTTTGATGTTTCCTTACTTATTTATATAATGTGTGGGTTGATTTGGAAAACATATAGTCACATGATATACATATCATGAGATCTTTGAGGGCTTTGGCATCCCTGTGACACGCAGTGGAACGCATGTGGTCACGTGATGTATAACAGTTGCGCAGGCGCCATACTGAAACTATCTGGATGACACGCAGTGTGGCACGCATATGGTCACATGATGTACATCAGGTGATTTGACAACACACGATGTGGGACGCACATGGTCACGTGATGTGCGCGTGATGCGCGGTGATCACGTGATGTGCTCTAACTGCGCATGCGCATTATGGATATATGACGGGATTTGGTGGCGCATGCGCAGTAGGATATGACAGACGCCGGCGACGCCATCTTACATGTGCCAATGTCCACACTTATGTGCTCTCTCCACACTTAAAGGGCCTACAGGTAATTACAATATTTGACAATCATGTGTCATGCGGTTTATTCCAGCTATAAAAGGACACCACTTCCTTTGCAGCTTTACCCCTGACGAAGTCACTGTGTGTGACGACACGCGTTGGGTCTGTACCAGGGTCTCTGCTCCTATGTAGTCTATTTTTTGTGGCTTATATGGTTGGGCATTTTTTGTTACATTAGAGGTTCATATTGGTGTTTGTATTTATTATATAATATATTTATTTATTATTTATTCATTTATTTACACTATAGCACTTTGGATCCTTTATATGGTATATTGAATTGGATGTATAGATGTGTCTTCATTTTACACTGTCGGCCAGTCTTAAGCACTTTATGAATTTCATATTTAATCATGTGGAGTATTACTAATATGTTTGGTCCCTTGGTAAAGTAGGAGTGGATACTGTCCTCCTGCTCAGGTTTTCATATACCCTTGTGGTTTTTTAATTGATTTTACTGTTGCTCTTTGTGGTGTTTCTTTTGTGTTTGTCCCAATAAACTTTGTATATATTCTTTGGATTCAGTGGTGTGCGCTGTATTATAGTGTCCAGCTTTGTTTCTTCAATAGTTTATCAAGAAACCCACAACAGTCACAGAACTGTGGAAGAGACTGGAAAAGTGGCCCAACATCACGCAAAAGCAGTGTGCAAGACTAGTGATTAGGAATGAGGGAATTTACAGAAGGAATAAAGCAAAACGCTTGGTTAGGATCAGTCGGCAGCTTGTCAGGCTGCTGGCTTTAAAGGGGTAGTGCACAAAAAAATGTTTTCTTTCAAAGCAACTGCTGCCATGAAGTGCCAGAGATTTGTAATTTACTTTTATTAAAAAATATCAAGCCTTCCAGTACTTATCAGCTGCTTTATGCCCAGCAGGAAGTGGTATTATTTCCAGTCTGGAGAGCACGAGAGGTTTTCTATGGGGATTTGCTACTTCTCTGGACAGTTCCTGACATGGACAGAGGAGGCAACAGAGAGCACTGTGTTAGACAGGAAAGAAAACACCACTTCCTGCTGGACACACAGCAGCTGATAAGTACTGAAAGACTTGAGATTTTTTAATAGAAGTAAATTACAAATCTCTGGCACTTCATGGCAGCAGTTGATTTGAAAGAAAACATTTTTTGGTGCACTACCCCTTTAAGGCCACATTCACACGTCAGTATATTTTCCTGGATGAAAATCTGGATCCTCTGATTTTCACCCACAAAAAAAAAATCATCCGTTTAGCATCCGTATTGTGTTCCGTATTTTTATCAGTTTTTTGCGGATCCACAAAGAAAGGTCACCAGGTTGTCTGGGGGCCATTTTACAGTCATTTCTATCAGGCAGGATATTTCTGGCAGAAGGAGCTTGGTAATGTCACAAAAAAACGGATCTGTGATACGCATGGTTTTGCAATGTACTCTCCGCAAATTTTGTGCTCTCCATAGACTTCTATTGGGGTGTCCATTCCAATAATGGGTTGTAATGGATTCCGTACTTCCTGGTCCGGGAATAAAAATACTGATGTGTGAGTTTAGCCTAAGTCTGTGCCGCTCCTCCCTGGGTGCCGGGAAAAGCTGGATCCAGTTCTGGGAAACTTTTCCTAGTTTCCTAGGACTGGATTCAGCTTTTCCTGGAACCCGGAGAGGAATGGCACAGACTTCAAAGCCAGCAGCCTGACCAGATGCTGACCGATTCTAATGAAGCCTTTCACTTCACTCCTACTGTTAATTCGCTCATCCTGCTACTGATGTCCTGTGGCAGCAAAAGTGCAGAAGGTCTGTACACGTCCTCCTGGTTGGTGAACGTTGTAACCTTCAAGACATGTAGCTGTAATCTCTCTCCATGCTATGGGCATTGCTGTTCTCTAAATTATGATCATCACTTATTAAAGGGTGCCTTCACACCTACTGGATCCACAGCGGATCTCACTTTCGCGAATTCAGAGCGAGATCCACTGCGGATCCGGTACCAGTCACCCTAATGATAGCACATACCCGCAGCGGGATTGACATCCCGCTGTGAGTATGAGCTTTAACCCCCTGATGGCCGCAGCCCCGCTGCATCCCCGCCTCCTGCAGCTCCACCGCTGCCCCCATCAGCCCCGGCGCCCGCATCCCCGATCGCCGCCCGCATCCCCCATCATCCCTGCAGCCATCACGCATCCCAGATCATCCCAGCAGCTGCGCCGAGGAGCAGGTAATGTATGCTCTCGGCGGCGGCCGGCGGGCTGCGGGGATGATCCGGAATGCAGACGGGCTGCAGAGATGAAGGGGGATGCGGGCGTTGATCGAGGATGCGTGCGGGCGGCGATTGGGGATGCAGTCGCCGGGGCTGATGGGGGCAGCGGTGGAGCTGCAGGAGGCGGGGATGCGACGGGGCTGCGGGCATCAGGGGGTTAAAGCTCATACTCACAGCGGGATGTTAATCCCGCTGCGGGTAGGTGCTATCATTAAGGTGCATGGTACCGGATCCGCAGTGGAACTCGCTCCAAATTCGCAGAAGTGAGATCCGCTGTGGATCAGGTAGGTGTGAAGGCACCCTAAGGGGAAAATAAAGGGTTTGTTAATATTATTTTGTTATTTTTTAAAAACACTGTACCAGTGGCATGGTGTACCCCTTACATAAAAAAAAAAAAATCCAATAAATGTTGATCAATGTAGATTACATTTTGGAAAAAATT
Organism: Dendropsophus ebraccatus; assembly: GCF_027789765.1. Taxonomy (NCBI): domain Eukaryota; kingdom Metazoa; phylum Chordata; class Amphibia; order Anura; family Hylidae; genus Dendropsophus; species Dendropsophus ebraccatus. The sequence continues at coordinate 25,621,949 of NC_091456.1, read as the reverse complement.
TAAATAAAATAGTATGTAAGTATGTGTGTGTGTGTGTATGTATATATGTGTGTGTGTATATATATGTGTGTGTGTATATATATGTGTGTGTGTATATATATGTGTGTGTGTATATATATGTGTGTGTGTATATATATGTGTGTGTGTATATATGTGTGTGTGTGTGTGTGTGTGTGTATGTATATGTATATATATATATATATATATATATATATATATGTGTGTGTGTGTGTGTATATATATGTGCGTGTGAGCTCTGTAAGCGAGCACTGATCTAGCAGACGGGGGTTCGGTACGTCTAGCACGGCCTTAAGACATTTATTAAAATTATACCAATGTGTAAAGTCGTAAAACATAGCATCAAGAGTCTTTACATACTGTAAAAATCTAACCCAAAATTCGATTTCTGTGACTAAGGACAAGCAAACACAAGCCCTTTTTAATTCATGTTGGACCTAGTAAAACCAGATCTGTCAAAATCCTGTGAAGAATCTGCACCTGTATTATTCAGATTGCCCACAATTACATTACACAACGTTGAGCGCACAAACTAGCAGACACTTCCAAAAATATTGACATTAAAAGGGACCGGCCAGACCTGTTCTGCATGCTGACTCCTCAGCAGCACGACCTGAAGAACCAGCAGCTATAGATACTGGAGAACAAATCCTTATCTACTACCATGGAGGCGCTATATCTCCCGATCCCACATGCTAACTCCATCTTCTGTGAATAAGTAACACGTGCAAACTAAATCCTACTGAATATACCTTCTGTTACCCACAGTAAGGCATGTGTGGCCCCTGAGATATTTAGCACTTTGGAGAGAAGTGAGCACTTGCGGCAAATACTATGTTTGATAAACTTGCCAAAAAAAGTTCTGTAGGCTGACAGGATGACGCTAGACTTCTGCTTCCACCCACATACGCTCTATGCAGACTACGTCTGCCATTCAGAGACAAAAGCACCACCCAACCCCGTCTCTGAACTCACAACACAGGCCACAGCGATTCTAATAACTGGTTTGCAGTCTTCGTCTATTTGTGTCTGTTACACAGGCAAGGGTTTCCACCACAGAAGGGCTGTAGAAATGCCAGGCCAAAAAACACAGAGCGCTCTGTCAGGCCCGGACAATGAGTACATTCTCCTCTTTCCCCCATAACAGCCAGCGCTCCCACTGCAGTCACCTTCTACAGACACACCGAGATCAGCGAGAGCTTGTCACCCCGGGCACACAATGAGCACCACACACACACACACACATCCACAGCTGCCTATTCACACCCGCCTGGCCAAAGCTATGGAATGTTTAAAAAAAAGCCAAGCTGATGTGACACAGCTGCAGGTGTGAATTGTGTGTAAGCATGGGTGCGCTTGCTGGCATCTGGTCAATCCACAGCAGGTGAAAGGGAATGGAGAAAACAGAAATATCTTGGACAATGACCCTGGTAATGGTTATACAAATCGTGGAGCCTTGTATATACAAAGACGATTGTTGTAGAGGACCCAACACTAGTTTTATGACACGTAAACCAATATCTAGTGTTCTGCAGACACCACTAACACTGCATTAATCCCAGATTTACCGAGGCCAGAACAGTTATCTTCAAAACCACAGTCATTGTACAATTGAGCTTTTTCCAAGAAATAAAAGGAGGCCTTGTTTTTTAATCAACAAAAATACCCATTCCCCCAGCATTTCTATATAATCTGCTGGAGGAAAAATAATAATCCAGTCACTGGGAAATCTAAGCCGGCTGCAGCCCTGAGACAAATGAATGAGCGGCAAGCTCCGTACCAGAGTAACGATGGGGGCATCGCTGTGCCAGTACTGTGGCCAAAGGTTCTGGCCGGAGCACAGGTGAATCCCCGGTAAGCTCTGGTCATTCAGACTGTGGAGAAACTAGTCTACAGCTGTGGAATTGGTACAAAGTTTGACAGAAAAGAAAACCACAAAGCCAGCGAGATGACATTGATCCAGGGAACCAGAATTAGTAAAAGCACAGCTACATTCATACAAAAAACAGCACCACCCCTGTCCTTAGGTTGTGTGTGGTATTGTAATTCAGCTCCATTCACTTCAATGGAACAGAAATGCAAAGCCCACACCCAAACGGAGGAGGACAGGAGACAGGAAGAAAGCAGACATTTTTTTCTAAGTCTAGACAACTCTTTTAAAAAGGAGTTATCAAGCAATTTTTTCTCTTTGATATCAATTAGTTTCAGAAAGTTATATAGATTTGTAATTAAAGGAGGAGAAGTCGGGTCGTGACATCCCCATGTTATCCAGGAAGTGACATCACCATGTTACCCAGGAAATGACATCACCATGTTATCCAGGAAGTAAAGCTTTGATGCAGTAGTAAAAAAGTAGAAAAAAAGCACTTTGTTTCCTTTTAAAGGAGAAGTCTGGCAAAAATTTTTATTTAAAGTATTGGATTGCTTACAAACACCTCAAAAACGCAGATCCAGCTTTTGAAATGTGCTGGTATTTCACACAGCACACTTGCCACACGTTTTCATAGCTTCCTTGCCTCCCCCATGTAAGCCGCAAAGTAACTTTATAAAACTGGGGCCCTGTATACAAATTACTTGAGGTAGTCATCTGGGCGATGTGCGGCTAGCAGGTAGTCACGGTCCCCTGGGCATTCTTCCACTGTAATCACGCCCCTCTGGGCGTGATTCAAATGGCCGAGTAGCTGTGACGTCACTCGGGAGAGAGCCGTGCCTGATGCAGACGCGCAGGCGCGGTACGGCCAGAATGGAAGCGGCTGTACTGCGCATGCACGGCAGCCACGGCGCGCTCCAGAGTGACATCACAGCTACTCGGCCATTTGAATCACGCCCAGAGGGGCGCGATTACAGCGGAAGAACACCCAGGGGACCGTGACTACCTGCTAGCCGCACACCGCCCAGATGAAAACACACGTTTCAAAAGCTGGATCTGCGTTTTTTGAGGTGATTGGTTCCCTTTAACGCCTATTTAAAAACTCTCCAGAGTTTCAGTACTTAGCTGCTATATGTCCTACAGGAAGTGGTGTACTTTTTCTAGTATGACAGTGCTCTCTGCTGCCACCTCTGTCCATGTAAGGAACAGTCAAGACCAGTAGCAATTCCCCATAGAAAACCTCTCCTGCTTTGAATAGCTCCTGACATGGACAGAGGTGGCAGAAGAGAGCACCGTTTCAGACTAAAAAGAAAACATCATTTTCTGCAGGACATACAGCAGCTGAGAAGTATTGGAAGACTTGAGATTTTTTAAGACCTGATATTTGCTGAAGTTCCCCTTTAAAGGAAAAGTCCGACAGATTATTAAATCATGCAGTGGACAGGGGGGAAATTGATTACAAGCCTTAACTTACCTCTCCCCATGTCCGCAGTGAGCGGTGGAACCCCGCCAGAAGGCATCCCCCCCCCCCTCCCCAAAGTTGTGATGACGTCTAGAATCCCAGAGCACAGCAGGATGTTGCCAAAATTATTAGCAACATCGCCCGGGAAATGGTAACCACATGGCGATGAGGCCTACGAATGCCCAGCATCAAACCACCTAAATCGATGAAGGTGGAAAGCAAGGAACAGAAGACAACCAAACAGTTCAAGAAAAGATGCCGCAGCATTGTTACTTAAGGAAAAAATGTAAATACTGACAAGACACTCCCTCTCATAATAATACCACTAGTCTACAGCAGTGTCCTCCCCTCCAGTCCTCAAGGACCCCAAACAGGTTCTAGAATTCACTAGAATTGTATCACCTGTGAAATCCTAAGGAAATCCTCAAAACATGACCTGTTGGTGGCCATGAGGCCTGGAGTAGAGAAACGCTAGTCTAGATCCTACCCTTACAGAACATGGCACCATCTGGTCTTACTGAAGATGTCACTAGGTAATGAATAGTTCATGTGTCAGCCCATTGTACTGACCATGTATCTCCTGTAATGTAATCCTACAGACCTGAAGAGGGAGGCCCAGGAGCTCCAGGAGGAAGGCGGATGTATAAGCCACCAACCAAGTAGTAAGGAAACCTACAGCAAAGTATCTTACTTCTTATTGCATCCTTTTTCATTGGGGACTATGGGACTTGTAGTACTCTGCAGCTAACCTTAGCCCAATCCCATTTTCTGGCAGAGAATCAATTTATCTTTCATGTAAATACTTTTTCATGCATTTTTTTTCAAAGCACATTTAAAAAGGTCTATGACTTCTAAAATAAAAAAATGGCAGGGACCAAAAAAAAATAAAAATTTTCACCTAAATGCGATAAAAAAAAAGCTGTGGTGGTGGGCGGGAGCTTTTTAGTTTGATATAAGCAAATCTTAAAAAGATATTACAAGTTATTATCCCCTATGTACAGGATAGGAAATAACTGATCAGCGGCCCCCCATTTACTCCCCCACCTCCCTGTACATCTTCCTTCTCCATTCCAATGTGCTACTCAGGTAACCTATGTGCAAAAAAAACTTTAAACAGTGACACTTTAAAGACTAATTTTAGATTTCATCACTATTACTGAACTTTTCTTTGGATGACCTGTACAGTGTGGAGTAACTAGGCCAGTGTTGCAGCTATTGGCAGTCTCCTCTCCTAGGTGCTCAGCACTGGAGATTGCTCAGGCGGCTGACTGTTACCCCACCCAACTGTTCTCTGGCACAGCTCCGCTCTGCTACCAGGAGAAATTACATATTTCTGTACCAGTCAGGAAATTGATGCCCTCATTCAACCCACACCCTGGCTCTTTCCTGGAAAAAAAAAAAAGAACACTGTTCAGCACTAAACAATGGCCAGAAGCTGCACAAAGAAGGAATTGAGTGTTGTGCTCCACTCATTTGAGGGCAATATTTCTTGGTTCTTGTGATTGGTAGGGGATCCAGTGGTCAGAAAGGGTAAAACATAGTTGAGTGTTTACCTTTACTATAATAATTGTAATATGTCCATAGGGAATCACTGCTCCGGTGGTTTCCTAAGGACATGGGACTCATCTGTATAATGAGTGACCAGAGAAGGCAATGGGACCGGCCTGCTCTCCCAGGGTGACAGGTTCCCTCTAAATAGTCACCGTCATAACCGTCACCGTCAAGATCAGCAGGGGGACATATGTCCAGTATTTTAGGCAAACTGGAATCAGAACCTTCAACTGAACCTCTGACACGGGTGACAACAGAGACTTGGCTAAAACCATGGAGCATGGTCAGCTTTCTGGGCAGACATTTCCCAGCATGTGTACAGCTTGTACTGTCCAGTAAAATGCTGCACGTCCGCACCGAAAACCTGTTCATCTGGACCCAGCCTGATGGTGCCAATAAGAATTCTGTATTAAAGGCAAGTACATAGAGGGAGATAGCTGTATTGGACAGCAGGATGTAGACATGTTGGTGCATCTATATATTGCCGAGTAGTAAACCCAAGAAGACCTGGCATCAGCGATCTGTCAGTGCAGAAGCAACAACAAAATGTACTTCAATACAACACATTTTGTCTGAACCCCTTTTAAAGCGACTCTGTACCCACAATCTGCCCCCCCCCCCCAAAACCACCTTCGTTTTACCTTCAAAGATCTGTCTTTGGGTCCATTCGGCAGGTGATGCAGTTATTGTCCTAAAAAAAACAACTTTTAAACTTGCAGCCCCGTGCCAAACAGGAGTATCTGTGCCCTAACTTTGCACCACCCCTCCCCACCCTCTTCATCATTAGGAATGCCACTGGAACATTTTCTCAATGCTGAACATTGCACGGGTGGCCTAACGATCCAGCCCATGTGCCGGGCTGACACAGGTGGGGAATAAGAGACAATCTGCCTGGAGCATTCCTAATGATGAGGAGGGTGGGGAGGAGGGACAGAGAGGTTGTGCCAGCCTAATGCATACACAATCTAAGCAACGCCAGTTGGGCACAGGGCTGCCAGTTTAAAAGTTGTTTTAGGACAATAGCTGCATTACCTGCCGAACGGACCCCAGGACAGATCTTGGATTAAAAGCAGCTATCTGAAGGTATAAGTGGTTTGGGGGGGTTTGATTGTGGGTACAATGAATAATGTATGATATATACAATATACATGAGCTCCAAGTGTGTGTCATGCGAAAAAGCAAACATACAAAAGCACACATACTTGGCAGAAGTCCATCAGCACGATAAGATGGCTCCTACGCTATGTGCCAGTATCTGTATGCAAACATAATACACCAATGCATTAAAAATATGAACTAAGTATCAATTATGTGGGCAACAGATAAAAGCAATTCCATGTACAAACACACACACACACACACAATGTGGTACCTCTGTACTCAACCACAATCTGAAGGCTGGAGTACTGAGTAGTGATGTCACAATACTAAAATTTTGAGTTCGATATCAATACAAATTTTATTTTCAATACTTAATACCATTTCGATACTTAACATATAACCCCCCCCCCCCAGTAATACAATATACAGTAGTATGGCTGACACACAGTATAGTATGTTGGGGGTAGTAATTGTTTGGCTGACACATAGCACTTGTATAGTATATTGGGGATAGTAGTTGTATCGCCAACACATAGCCATACAACTACTATGCCCAATATACTGTACTAGTCAGCCATACAACTACTATGCCCAATATATTGGGGATAGTAGTAGTGGAGTTGTCATTACCTCTCTGTGCAGTCCTGCTTCCGCAGCAGGGGGGGGGGGGCAGCACACAGAGCATTGCAATCGCTCTTCATGTTCTCTTCACTATACATAAAGTATTGATACCAGGAAATCCTGGGACCGAACTGTTTTTTCCCCCCAAATATCGATGTTAGTATCAATATTTTGGTGCATCCCTAGTGGCCATGTTTCTCTAATGTTGGATAACCCTTTTATTAAATGCAAAAGATAACAGACAGGCTACCAAGGCTTTGTACACACCTAGTTTTGCCTTTAGGGCAGATGGCTGTGACATTGGATCCCATACAGTAACATTTAACACTGCAATTACATGACAAGTTCAAGGTTATATGTCAGTGATAGATGCCATATAGAGGTCATCAGTCATATGTACTATGATGGCATCTGTATAGATTAATACTTTTAGAGGATCCCATATCTTAATAAGTATAGTCTACATTATTTCACACACTTTTTAGTGATATCGTTTCTTGGCCCCATTTGTGCGAATGTTAAGCTGTCCACACTAAACGTAGATGGGAAAACCATCATATCATCAGGGCCTGAAAGGAGCCCCCAATTTGTGCCGTAAATTTAATAACACATTGTAGGTTATCCAGGTTAGGCTGTCCTCAGGTTGTGTGCAATATTACAATATAGCTCTATCCACTTCTATGGAACTGAACTGCAAGACTACATTCAAACTAAAAGACAAGGCCATGTTTTTATGACCCTGGATAAGCTCTTTGAAACTAAAAACCCTGGCAACCCACTTCAAAGGGGTTATCCAGTGCTACAAGAACATGGCCACTTTTCCCCCTCTCGTCTCCAGATTTGGTGTGGTTTGAAACTTAGTTCCATTAAAGTAAATGAAGATTAATTGCTAACCACACCTGAACTGGAGACGAGAGGGGGAAAAGTGGCCATGTTTTGGTAGAGCTGGATAACCCCTTTAAATAAACAGAGGACCAACTAGATTTAAAAAGGAGTTTACAGGGTATTAAAGGGTATTAAAGGGGAACTCTGGATAAGAAAAACTTGTTTTCTATTAAAAGTACATTAAAAGTTATATAGATGTGTCTATACAATGTATTACCGTATCTGTACGGTTCTGCCACACTGGTAGCTGATAGAAATCCAGGAAGTGAAAAAAAAATGGCCCCTGTGCAAATCCACATTGTCTCCAGCTCCTTCTGCTACCCCCCCCCCCCCCCCTAGGAGACAAATCTTCCATGCCTCTGTCTCACATTGTGTGTGTTTGCTGAGATCAGGCTGATGATGCAGACAGGGGGCAAGGAGTGATGTCCCAGGAGGCTTGGCTGGATCCCCCATCTCTGACCGGCAGAAGCAGCTGCTGCACTGATTTCTCTAATTGTGCCGAAGTGTGCAGTGAAATTAGGGCTGTGTTCACACATGTTGGAGTGTCATTGCAGTAGTGCAGCGTATTCACACAAATGATGCTGTAACACAAGTAAATGATGCTAAACGGCAGAGAGGATCAGAGCCTTATTGTGGGGTTCAACTTCAAAGATAACAGATGCTTGATCATAATATGTGTGGAAATGAAAATAAAAAAAATTTCAAAAAGTTCTTTACTTTATTCCAATATCAGCGTTACAGGTAGAAAATACAGCGTGCTGTGTGGTGTTACAGGTAGAGAATACAGTGCTGTGTGGTGTTACAGGTAGAGAATACAGCGTGCTGGGTGGTGTTACAGGTAGAGAATACAGCGTGCTGTGTGGTGTTACAGGTAGAGAATACAGCGTGCTGTGTGGTGTTACCACAATCAAATCATAAATTATTGCAAATAATTCAGTAACACAATGAAACTGCAATGTGTGAACACAGCCTAGATGTTCTGCAACAGCTTTGGGCGGGTAATAGGCAGGCTGGAGGACTGTGATGAACAGCTGAGGGAAAGCAATGCATTCTGGAACTGTAGTACTGTGTACAACTGATAAACCAGAAGTGCAGAAACACAAAACAGAACAAAACCCCCCAAAACAAATGGATTTTTGGTAGTTTCAAAAAAAAATGGAATAGATAGGCAAGTAATGCTTTATGCTTCTGCAGAAGTTTCATTTTTTTTAACCTCTACCTGAAGTTCCCCTTTAAGGAAAAAAAAGTTCTGAGATCGAAAAAGCAATGGCCTATTTGGTTGCTATAGTGACAACATCTCATTTCTTTGCCACCAGTCTTTATAATAAAAAGACACTTTTTTTAAATTTCACATTCTAAAGCAAAACCACTTGAAAAGTCAATTATCACCTCCAGTAAAGAAAAAGTCAGGGCATAAGTAATAGGAGAGGCTCCTCTGACTACAGCCATTGCTTTTGCTGTGACATGGCAGGCCCAGAGTCTTTGTATGTAGCTACCAACACTTCTGCGTAGCTATCTGACCAAACACAACAGTGGGCACCGTGCCCTGGCAAAGCGGCAACTGCGAATTTCACACACAATTATCAACGCTATAGTTTAGCATCAGTCATCCACAAAACTCTTCAGAAGACTTTCTGCCTGCTAAAGTACTGCCCTCTATTTCATCCTTTCAATTTCCCATGTAATGGTGCGTTTACACAGATTTATCTGACAGATCTTTGAAGCCAAAGCCAGGAACAGACTATAAACAGAACAGGTGGTAAAGGAAAGACTGAGATTTCTCCTCTTTTCAAATCCATTCCTGGCTTTGGCTTCAAAAATCTGTCAGATAAATCTTTCTGTGTAAACGCACCCTAAGATTGTAGTCTAAGGACCACCGCTCAGTTACGCACCTAACACAATACACATATGCTGTGTTTACACGGAGCGATAATTCGCCCGATCGTACGATTAACGATATCGAAAGAACAATGTTTGTTTTTTTTTAGACGGAATGATATATCGTATAGAAAAGTCGTTTTGCGATCGCTTAAGCCTATCTCGCACATAAGTAAAGTCGGTAAACGACTGTTTACACGGAACGATCTGCGAACGACGATTTAAGAACATGTTGTAAGATCAAAACGAATAATTTCTCGCTCTTCGCTTGATCGTTCGCTGCGTTTACACGTACGATTATCGTTCGAATTCGATTGTTATCGTGCAAATTCGCACGATAATCGTTCCGTGTAAACGCAGAAATACCCTGTGCCGTTTGATAAACATGTACACCTAATCAAGTCAGCTTCATATGTCAAAAATTTTTACTTTCCACTATAGTCAATGGTGACTGATCTAAACGGAAAAGGGATTCCGTTCACTTCTGTTTGCAATGTAGCTGTTATCACTTTCCTTTATGACCTGTGCCCTGTTTATAGTCTGATTTCTGGCTTTGGCTTTAAATCTTTGGCAGATAATCTGTCAGATAATCTTTCTATGTAAATGGACCGTAAAAACGATCTGATAGATTATCTGACAAAGATTTAAAGCCAAAGCCATAAACAGATCCATTCCTGGCTTTGGCTTCAAATCTTTGGCAGATAAGCTGTCATAATGTTTGTGTAAATGGACCCTTAGGAGGTGGAGGGATTAAACAATACAAAAATAAAAAATAAAAATTATAAATGGATTATTTGGCAATCCGTTTGCAGATCTGAGTGGTCCAATTAATATGGACAGATCTGTTCATAAAGGAGAAAAATGCTGGTGTGAATGTAGTCATCTTACATCAGTTTTTTTGCAGTCTGTAATTTATAACTCGCAGAATGTGCTATTACCGTTCACCCATTGAATTCTATGAATGGGAATTAGTATTGAATCTATATTGGATCTGCTTTTCAAAGTGTAATTCAATTTTATGCTTAGAGAAAAAAAAAAAATATATATATATATATATTTCCAGTACAGAAATATGGAAGGAATCCTGGTGCCAATTCATCTATGGTGTTCCCTGATTCTTTTTCAATACACTTGTGTAACGCAGATCTCGTGTGGGCGCCTCTGGGCCTTACCGCTGCAGTATGCGTTATATCGCGCATTTGATGGGGATTGCGACCCTGCAGCTGTAGCCTGCAGCCTATTACACAAGACGATTATTGCGTGAAAAATTGTTATATCGTTTGAATTTAACCCTTTAAGGCTCAAACCAATTTTTCCCTCCTAGTGTTTAAAAGGCCACAGCACTTGCATTTTTTTCACCTACAGACCCACATGCTTATTGGAAAGACCAGATGGAACACAAGTGGTCTTTTTCTGCCGACAATTTTCTATGTTTCTCACACGGCAAAAAAAGCTGCCGTTTATCATCTGAAAAATCTGCAGTGGAATAAAGTAGAAGACAAGTGGATGAGAAAAAGTAGTGTAAACGTTTTGGGAAATAGAAGATTATGGTCCATTAAACTGAATGAGGTATACATTATTACATCTTTCTGTACAATTTCCAACATATGCTGCACATTCTAAGAACATTGTACATAGACCCGTCCATATACTGCACAGACAGCCATGCAGTATATTTACATATAACTAAAATGTAAATGGCTAACTATTTTGTGCCCCAGGGATCACTAAAATGGTGTGTAAACTAGTAAATGAGAACTGCAAAGAGCTGAGGGGGTACCTATGGTTAGTAACACCCTACCAAGGTAAATTTCTTTGTCTGTGTGATCGTGTCATCGGCTGATCGTTCATTTAGGGCCAGACCTAAAATCATCATTCCCCCACCGCGCATCGCTACGGTTGAATAGCGGTGCGCGGCGGGCGACCGACTATTTGAGAAGAAACAGCAGCAGCATCATCATACATTACCTGTCCAGGCTTCTTCTCTGCGCGGTCTTCATCCCCGGGTCCCGTGCGCTCTATCTTCTGAATGGCCGGTCATTCAGAAGATAGAGCGCGGGGGACCCGGGGAGGAGACTGAGCGGAGGACAAGCCCTGCAGCCAGGTAATGTATGATGCTGCAAGGGCTGCAAGGACATCGGTAACGATGTCCTTGCAGCCCTCGCTCAACGATCGGGCCGTGGAATAGGCCCAGTAAACACATTGTTGATCGGGCCCTCCTTGGCCCGTGGAATAGGACCCTTAGGCTCTAGAGCAAATGGCTTGATCACAGAATCATTTAATATGTAAGCGGTTTTTGGCCATCTTCAAAAAAATTAAAACAAAGCATACTCATCCCTCCAGTCACTACTGTTCCTGCACTATGACAGCTCTGGAGTGCCTAGTGACATATACTCCGAGAATGACCCCATATACTCAGCACCACACAGTATAGCCAGTCAATCACTGGCCTGGGCAACTACGTGCACTTGCATTTGACCATAGAGGTCAGTACCTGCCTGCAGTGTTTGAACAAGAAAATCTAACATGTAGGACAGGTGACACAGGTCAGGTGCAGGTATCAATATAGACTTGAACTGCAAGACCAGTTTTCCAGCTTGCTTTTAAATTTGCAAGAAATATGATATCTAATGCTGAAGATGTAGAGAAATGCTAACATTAAGTATGGCTGGTTGGACAACTTAGATTTCATATTCCTTAAAGGCTAAACACTATAATGAGAAATCTGCCAAACCCACCAACTGACTAAATGCATATAGGAGCCTCCCGACTCTCCCGGACAGCTGATGTTGGTAGGAGAAAGGTCAGGGGCGTTGGCTTTCAACACCCAACACTGGCCGAGCCTGATGTTCAAGTGTACAGAGGGGATCAGGAGCGATAGCCGACCGCTACTAAAGGTATATGGCCACCTTAAGGCTATGTCTCCTGTGCAGTAGGGACATATCAGCAGGTTAATTTCATCTAACCTGCTAATAGTTCCCCTTTAAGTTTGACATTATTGGCGCATTATGCAATACATAATACCAGTTGCGGCGGGGGGTTAACTAACATACTCAGAGCGGGATGTTAATCCTGCTGCGAGTATGTGCTCTCATAGGGATAAATGGCACTGGATTTCGCTGTGAATTCCCAGCGTGAAATCCGCTGCAGATGCGGTACGTGTAAAGGCATCCTCACAGTATACTGCAATACTAATGCAGTGTACTTTCAGTTTCACTTTCTCCTGTTACACCTTTCAGATGGACACCAGTTGCCGCTGGCACCACAGGATTGCTTCAGGGGTGGAGAGATGGGCTATATTTGACTATGGACTAACACCTGGCTGCACCAGAAGAATATGCTGCTAAAAATGCCACACAAGAAAAACAGCACGAAAAAGCAGCAACACTTTTTTGCAGAGAGTTGTTTAAAAGGTATGTATTCTTGAGGGTTTTTTTCTTTATCATCTATGGCACTATCTATTGTAAAATAACCCTAAATTCTTGCCTTTTTTTGTTATGAGTCCTATGATAAGCTGATACTTCCTGCAGTGTCCTCACGATTATCGGAGGCAGGATTACTGTGAAAGGTGAAACCTCCGGATAAACAGCAGACGATCCTTCCTGTGTGAAAACCTCCGCATTTGTCAAAAAGCGTGCCTCCCCCACAGAAGTCAATGGACATCTCCAGATTGGTATGGTCCATGTGGCCCTCTGAATGCAGTCAGCCAGATACAGAGCCATAAAAAAAAATCCCATAATCATGTACAAAAAGTAGAATAAAAAAAAAAAAGTAAGATATACAATCTTAAAATAAAAGCCTTGAAGCAATTTTACTCAACTTCCCTCCTATATCCATTGCCGTAACATGCAGGCTAGACATTGCACAAAATAAGGAAGTTATACATGGGAGAGATCAGTAAGTAGCTGCTTATATGCAACATACAAATAACTCACGCAGACGCTAATTTCATGTTCAAGCACAAAAATGGAGCTTTACAGCCTCTCTGACTCCATTGACACAGAGATAATCTAACCTAACAGCAAGGCCGGCAGGTATACCCTTCATATGTAAGTATGTTTACCAGTAACTGCAACTCCTAATAAAACGCACTGGATTTCCTGGCACACCATTGTTGCATTTATACCACTAGTTACATTTACCAGAGAGCATCTGAAAAGGAGACCGGTCCTTACTGAAAAACAACCTATGAAAAGCTTTCCATTACAAATGGCCCTCCTTAGTTCAAACATAAGCAATGCTTACTCTACTGTCATTTTTCTAGTGCTTACATGTCCAAAGTTTTGACTGGTCAGAGTCTAGGTATCCAGACCGCCACTGATCACTAGAATGAATGGTGCACTCTCATATCACTGCAGGACAGATTCTACTGCAAGTCCAGGGAGTGTCTCCTGCCCCAAGGCAGGCAATGAAGCACTCAGCTATGCGCTTCCCCCAACAATACGTGAGAGTCTAAACATAAAAAAAACAGACTGACCAAAACTTTTGACAAGTCTGACATGTCAAAGGTATTATCAAATGACTGTGACAGCTTAAGGAATCCATCAGTGCCAAGAAGAAAGGAAGCTGGAAAGCTGGTGAGTAATGTGTATATGTTTATAATTACATTCCTGGAACTACACCCAAACCCATTGTCACCACCTTGGGTGGAGAGAGTAAATGATATCAAGGAGATTGAGAAAAATAAAATAAATAATAATAAATAGTAATAAACGTCAGTCACGCTCTGTAGTGCTGGGGGTACTAGCGTACTAGAAAAGTGTTTCGCTCTGTCAGCCGGCTGCCTTTCAACTCCGTGCCACTCCTCTCCAGTGCCTGGAAAAGCTGGATCCAGCTTTTCTAGGCACCTGGAGAGGAGTGGCACAAAGTTCAAAGGCAGCTGCCTGACAGGCCAAAGGCTGAGCCCAGTAAAGCACTTCGCTAGTACTGTGAATTCACTCATCCCTAACTGACAGGGTCATAGGCCAATAGCTCCTGCCCCAGTGAATCACAACTCCACAACTGGCCAGCATCAGCATCCGGTGGTGCTTTCTCGTATGCTGGCCCAGGCTACCATGCAATGCAATGGAAATTTTGGATCTGCATCCAGCACAGTTAGGAGCCAGGAGGAGGGCATAGGCACAGGAGAGCCCCAGGCTTATATAAATCTTTGCCCTCCTTTCAGTTAACACTTTCTGCACTCAAGAAGCATTTACAGAATGTTGCAGGCAGTACAAATGGCTTTGAGATTTTACTACAGGAACGGCGATAGGACAGTAAAGCAGCTGCATACAGACAGCAGAAGCAAGGACAGGTTATTCTGAGGCAAAGCTGCTAAATGGTCAAGTTGTGTCTTCAGCAGAAAGCAGCAGCAGCAGCAGCTTAGAACTGTGGGAAGGAGACTGAATAGATAATGAAGAATCGAATGAGTTGTAAGTCTCACCATGAGCAGTAACATGAAAAGTTATGTTTGTTTGAGTGAATTACCCCTTTAACCCTTTTTTTCTGATGTATAATGCAACCAAAAATCAGCAATTTTGGTGTTCCGATTTTTTTTTTTTATTATTTATGCCATTAAACCTTTTAAGGAAAGAGCCAATTTCGTTTTTGCTTTAGTTTTTTCCTCCTTGTGTTTAAAAGGCCATGGCACTCGCATTTTTTTTCACCTAGAACTTGCAACTTGCATAACTTATATTATTTGATGGCTTTTAAAAAATAAAACCTTCTACAGAAAAAAAAAAAAAATTTAAAAAAAATGTTCCTTAAAAATCGCTCTATTCCCATGCTTATAGCGCTTTTATCCTTTGGTCTATGGGGCTGATTGAGGGGCTGATTTTTTGCGCCATGATGTGTTCTTTCTATCAGTACCTTGATTGCGTATATGCAACTTTTTGATCGCTTTTTATTACATTATTTCTGGATTTGATGCGACCAAAAATGCACAATTTTTGCACTTTAGCAGGTCTTTGCGCTTACGCCGTATACCGTGCAAATCAGGAATGTGATAAATAATGAGTTTGCGCGATTACACACCTGGAACTCCACATGCAGCGATAACAAATGTTTATTTTTCTTAACTTTTTTTTTAGACTGTTAGATGCAGCAATTGGCCCGCTCCCGCTAATAACCGCGGTCCCGTGCTGCAGATGGCAGTCAGGATCGCAGCAGTTCAGAGCGGCGACGCGGCGCGGCCCCCTCTGAACTCCTTTTGCGGACACATGCCGTATGGGTACGGCATATGTCCTTAAGAGGTAAACCTGTGGTATTATATTTTAATAGATTGTACATTTCCACATGCAGCGATAACAAAATGTTTATTTTTCTTAACTTTTTTTTTTTTTAAATAAAAAAAAAAAATATATATATATATAGGTAAGGGTAGTTTGAACTTTTATTATAGGACGTGGTTTGAATAACCCAGCCTAAAGGTACAAACACAAGCTGGATCTGCTGCGAGTATGTCTTCTCACTGAAAATCACAGGCAAGGGAAACGCAGCACGTTTGCTGCGAATTCGCAGCGTTAAATCCACTGCGGATCCGGTGTGTGTGTTGGTACCCTAAACACAACTTTCCAGCAGCATTTATACTTCACCTTGCAATGTCTGTCATAGCGCCACTGGGCGGATTTGCTGACAGAGACATACAGTGCCATCCATTTCCCATAAAATGAATATACACATCTGACATGCGTGCCAGCTTACACAGTACAGATAGCAATACACACAAAGGGAGTAAGCCTAACCTGGAAGTAAGAATGAACTGGTCAGAGAAGGCAAATTGGCCAATGATCCTGTTAGATGACTGCATCAGGTCATGTGTGGCCAGCTGAACAGGTTATACTGTAACCAAACACTAATCTATACACAATAGGACTCATGTATGAATAATGTTGCTTGGATGAGCTTTGGCACAACACTAAAACTGACCTCTGTGAAGCAAGCATATGCTGCGCATCCCACCAAAATGCAAGTACAGCCGTATAAAGGTATAATCCTGCATTCAGGCATTAGCGTATAGTGCCGGCTGCAACCAACAGGCCAAGTCTAAGCTACAATGTCCCCACAGAAAATGGCGTTCTTGCAGTTTTCATTGATGCCCCCCAGCAGATTGGGCAAAGGTTTACAAAATACAAATTCAGGCTGGGTTCACACTACGTATATTTCAGTCAGTATTGTGGTCCTCATATTGCAACCAAAACCAGGAGTGGATTGAAAACACACAAAGGCTCTGTCCACACAATGTTGAAATTGAGTGGATGGCCGCCATTTAATGGCAAATATTCGCTGGTATTTTAAAACAACGGCTGTTATATTGAAATAATGGCCGTTATTAACCGTTATATGGCGGCCATCCACTCAATTTTAACATTGTGTGAACAGAGCCTTTGTCTTTTTAATCCACTCCTGGTTTTGGTTGCACTATGAGGACCACAATACTGACTGAAATATACGTAGTGTGAACCCAGCCTTAAAAAGCAACAAACATTGAACTGTTTATTATTTACCATGCAGTGTGGAAAGGAATGGAAGTTTAATTCCCTGTTGAAAGTGAAAGTGCACACGGCTGTGACACGCACAGAATGCAGACGCAAACAGGGCTTTATGGCTCTATGCTATGAAGTCACAGGCGCTGTTCTTAATGCAAGATGTTCTGTACTGAACCATAACAGTAATGCATCTAGGCAAGAACAGAACCAATGTACATCATCCAATAGACTCATTGGCTGAGCAATGTGGTCCTTGAGGTGGCCGCAATGGTGTGGGAACAAATAGATTAAAGGACAATTCCGGCCAAAAGTCTTTTTTAATATGTTACTACTTATGGAAAGTTAGACAAATTCCTAATGTACATTAATTATGGGAAATGCAGATTAAGGGCTATTTCTCTTCATTTAGTAAATTATGGAGTGTTCAAATTCTCTTAAAAACCGTGGCGTCACGAATCAGGTGTAATTCCTATGAAGTGTCCAGCAGGGGGCGCTGTATATGTAGAAGTCTATGGACTGTATTGAAGTGTATGGAAGATGCAATGTAATGTAAAAACTACCCTTTATTGATAGACTATGTATATGGAATAATTTGGGAAGCAAGGACACTTGCTCCCCAAATGGAGGGCACAGAGTAGGGAGGGAGAGAGGTGCCGGTTCATCTAACTACCTCCTCCCTTCCTGCTTGGTACAGTGGAACAGATAGAAACTACTACTCCTCCCATCTGCTCATCCGGGACAGATTTGGTAGGACGCAGGGGCGGCAGTCAGGACCGGGGCGGCAAGGAAGTGAGTTGGACATGCAGCGGTGGGGGAGGCTGGGGGGTTGGTGATAGGGACCAGATCTGGGAGATTACCGGCTGCTGTGCGGCAGATGTGGAGATCTCCCTAGTACTACTCCGCCCATCATCTGCTCATACTATGAGCAGATGATGGGAGGACTGGTAGTGTATCAGTCCCACTGCACCAAGCAGGGAGATGGGAAGGAGGTAGTTAGATGCACCTGCACCTCTCTTCCTCTCTGCTCTGTGCCCTTCATTTGGAGAGCAAGTGTCCTTGCTCCCCAAATTATTCTATAAACACTGTCTATCAATGAAGTGTAGTTTTTACATTACATTGCATCTTTATACACTTCACTACAGTCTATAGGCTTCTACATATACTGCTCCCCCTGCTGGACACTCCATAGGAATTACACCTGATTTGTGACGTCACAGTTTGAGAGATGTTGAACACTCCATGATCTACAGATGAAGGGAAATAGCCCAATATGTGCATTTCCCATAATTAATGTACATTAGGAATTTTAAGCATAGGTTCTATTTTCCAATTTTAAAAAATGGAGTATAAATTTTTTTTTTTTTTTTCAGAATACAAATTCAATGGACCTGACGGAGTCCACTAGTGACTAGACTGGTCTAGTTTTATTTTGCGTGACTAAAATGCGTGGTCTACTCTACACTTCATTCCCACAAAATTAAAGAATACAGCTAGTAGACTATAGAATCTAGTAAAGTGAATGGACCTCTGATACCTCTGTACTGCCCAAACATAGCAGGACAACTTTGTACTGAAGGTATGCTATAGAACTGGTAGGAAATGGTTAATACAGGAGGAACTTCTTTTTCGTGGAAGATGATTGACATTTTAAATACACTACTTGACAATTACCTGGTTCTATACTGTATGTTCTATTAAAAGATTACCACACCTATGGAAATGATCCACCTTTCCTAGACAAAGTGTTTGTAGAAGTGGTGAGTAATAAGTACTTGACTTTTACTTGATCGACTAATGAGGACGTGAAACAGCTTGGTCCATCTACACCTAAGCATCATGGTCACATCAAAGCCAGAATAGACATCCCTCATCTTTGGCTTCCTCACAAAATTTATTACAGTCACCTATTTCAGGGCTCTAAGACAGACATGTTTATTGTAGGTTTTACATTTCTTCCTGTTTGGCTTCTTTTCATATAAAAAAAAAAAAAAAAGCCACCACGTTCCACCAGATACACTGCATAGCAGTCTTTGTCAACATACAGTATAACGTAGTCCATCAGGGCTGTGTAAAACCTTTTGTCATTTAGGCCGCAAAACTAGTGCAGCATAGCACACTACTCCGACACCCTGAGTTACAGGAAACCCAACGCAAAACTGAACAGAAGAATTACATATTTTACCATATCCAACAACTTTGATTTATTCAATGATTCAAGATGTCTTAAAAATTTTAGTGACATGGCAATAATACCCATGAAAATTGGCTTTTACATTCTTTGTAACAAGGTCACAGGTGTTTCTCATGTGAAAAAAAAATTTCTAAGGCAGAGGGGGGACCGTAAACTATCCCAACCCATCTCTCCCCGTGCCTATCCAGTGCTGGATTGCCGTTCTGCAACCCCCGCCGGGCTCCAGAATCTCCTGCAGAGCCAACATCCCGACCCGGTTGATGGACAGTCTGCCCAGCCAGTCAGTGACTGGGACAGGGGGCAGCAGCAGTTACTGATTGTGCAGGCTGTCCATCAGCCAGAAAAGGCCTCCCCCGAGTTGTGAAACCAACAAAACTCAGGAGGAAAATGCCTTCAGGAAGGGGGTCCCAGAGCCTGTCAGGTGGCATATAGCGGGCATGGGTAAGCAATTATTGATTTTTATGTTCTCCCCTGTCACTGACCAATCAGTCTAAACAGTTTCCTGACAGCCAGAGGTCTAATACTTACCTCAATGCAGTCAGATCGACTGTAGCATTGAACAGTATAAGCAATCCCCTGGAGTGACTTAAAAGGTATGTATAGAGACATTATATATATATTTATTTTGTATTAAAAAAAAAATCACTTCCTACCTCTTTTTTTGTAACAAGTAAGCATATTCGGTATCGCTGTGTGTATAGTTTGCCAATCTATTAAAATGTAATACTTACTACCCAATATTACTATAAACATTTTTTTCTCCTCCATGATATTGTTTCTGTGTGTTTTTTTTACCTCCAAAAACAATGTATTAGTGTTTTCTCGGGGGTTTTAGCTGTATTTTTCTTATTAGAAGTAATGTGACTTCTAGGGAAAAGCCACCATGGAGAAAAGCATGGTGTTTTGTTCTTTGTTTTTTTTTTTCTCAGTAAGCGGGGGACCCGGAGAGGTCACCAGAGGGCTGCTGGGGAACACGGAAAGGCAAGAATGGCTTTTACATTTTTTAACATAACCACAGCCCAATATGTACATTTTCACAACGCTATGGCACTCGATTCTCACATTGGCATGAAAATCCATACTTTAATGGTAACCAGTAGCAGATTTTAGCGCAAAACTCACAGCACAAAATCCAATGCAATATGGTACATGTGAACAGAAGCCCAAGGGTGAATTGACACTTACTTTTAACAGGCATTTTTTCATCGGGGAACTCATAAGTCACCAACAAAAACCAAAGACGTATGTTAAAAATGCAACATAAACGCATTGTGTACACAGCCTCTGGTTGTTTTCACACATGCAGGCTTTCAAATTTTAATTCCTGAATAAAAGCAGGAAGAGATCCTTAATGGAGAACACACAAAGGAGACAGACTTTTTTCATATCCATTCCTGGCTTTGTATTCAATGTTTGCAATTGAAAACCTGACTGTGTGAACACACCATACGGCTAATTCCAAAGGAAGCCAATTAACATTTCTGAGGCATGTGGGAAGAAACCTATGCACGTGGAGGAGACTCCCACAAACACAGGAAGAACATACAAAGAAAATTTTGCCAATACCAAAGTGAAGTCACTTATTGCGTGCGGACACCTGGCATAGAAGAAAAAAAAAGCGAGAAAAAAAAATGCATTACCACCAGAGTAATACTTATCCAGCAAATATTTTTTTTTAGCTTAGGCTAGCAGATTTTGTTCAACTACAGCAAACGAAGATAGCCAGCTCCTCACTTCCCATTGACATTAATGGAGTATGTTGGGTTTTCAACTAGTGCCCATCATTTCACTGGATTTGAACTGGACAAATGGCAAGTTACCTCTATCCACAGTGGTCACACAATAGCTGGACAGATTTGCAATTCAGAAAGCTGGAACCTCTGTGAAAGCTATAACAAAGACAACGAGATAGCGGAGTTGTGGACAACCGAGGACGTCCTTACTGTAAAGGCCCTATTACACGGAACAATTAGCGGCTATATTCGGCCGTTTATAATCGTCCTGTGTAGTAGAACACAACGATCAGCTGGCATGAATGATGTCGGCTGATCGTTTTAGTCGTTTGTGTTTCAACATGTTGAAAGACAAATGACTCATATTGCAGCGATCTGCTGCTGCCGCTCTGTGGGACAGGGGCAGCAGCAGACCGTCGCTATACACACCTCTCCACTTTTTTTATTAATTTTTTTCTGGATTTGATGAGACCAAAAACGCGCAATTTTGCACTTTGGGACTTTTTGGCGCTTACGCCATTTACCGTGCGAGATTAGGAATGTGATTAATAGTTCGGGCGATTACGCACGCGGCGATAGCAAACATGTTTATTTATTTACTTTTATTTAAAAACTGGGAAAAGGGGGGTGATTCAGACTTTTATTAGGGGAGGGGGCTTTTTACTTATAACAATGCTTTTTTTTTTTTTGGAGCGGTCCCCGGCCGGCAGCAGTAACGGAGACCGCTCCTCCGGGACAACATCATTAACAGGGGTTGCTCTTTTGCACCTTTGGAGATGTCAACAAGAGCAATGCTGTTTTTGGAAGAAAGTGGTCATTTTTTCCTGAGCCTGGAAACCCAAAAACTAGCAAAGCGATACACATTTATTAGACATCTATGGCGTATATAACTATGCCAAAAAAACTGCCAACATGTGAATTTCCCTTTAACAGGGACACAAATAAGACTACTTCCTTTTCTTAAGCAAAGGTTGCTCACAGGTGCCTGTTCAGCCTATCGGTGACTGAGGCGGGACACTCCTGCAGTCACTGATTGGCTGAGCAGGTATTTTCCCCTGGGTCATGACATACCAGGAAGCTGGGAAAAACTAGAGCCTTGGGGCTGTCAAGGAGCTGGGGACTGCACTGCAGGAGACATGGGGACAGGTAAGTATACATTTTTTTATGTTCTTGTACACCCCTGCCTTCAGCAGAGTTTTCATTTTGGCCAGACTACTCCTTTAACCTTATTCCGGTGACATTTTGACGACATCTACTATACTTTTTTTACCCATCCCAAAAGTTATTCACCCAACTTTAAAAGGATAATTATAAGGCACTGGAGTCACTTCACATTACGCATTCATTGCTGAAGGTATCATCCCAGTAAACATGGAATTAACCACCCTGTTTCAGCACATCGTACCAATAAATAAAAATATGCTGCTGTGCTGCAATGAAAAGCAGCGAGCATCATGTCCAGACTAGAACGCAGCTTCAGCAGTGCAAGGAGGCAGATTTGCTAGAGGTGGCCATACAGGTTATATAATTGCTGCCCAAATGCTTCCGACTCGGCATATACAGGAATTCTTGATGGCAGGACTTCTTTGTTTTTCCTTCTGGGGAGTGGGAGAGGTCCCTGCCAGACACCTCTGGCAGCAGCTTATCTACTGTGGAAACAAAGGATCGCCCAAGTTATAGCTCCTACTCCATATCATTCCTCCCCACCTGCAAATCTGGTATTGAGGCAATGAAGTTGCCCATACACATTAGATTGGCTGACGACCGTGCTATTTGAGGGAGAAGTGTGCCATATCATTTACACAGCACAAATCCCAAACCGCCAACTTCAATATTCTACTGCTAGTACTTAGGCCCTATTCCCACATCCGCAATTCTGACAGAAAATCGGATATGTTTATTTCAACGGCCCCATTCACACACCGCAAAAATTCAGATCCGCAATCCATTAATTTGCGAATTTCTAACGGAAAAAACAAAAAAAAAAAACAACTCAAACCTGCGGAGTGAAAAATATACTGTGTGAATAGACCCCAAGCTTAATGTTTACAGGAACCCTTATTACCTAACAATTATCTGGCTTTCTAAGCTGTCCACCCCTTAATTTATTAAATTTAGTATCTCCATATAAAAATATAAGAACTCTGACGGCATATAGTGGTTTTCTGGTCTTTTAAGGAATTGTCCATGGGTGATATACATAAAAAATAAAAATATACGTACTTACTACTACTGTTTTTCCCCACTGGTGTCTTGCTACGATGCGGCCAATCACTTCCTACAGGAAGAGGAAGATTGGCTGCAGCACCACATGCTCAATGTACATCACTGCAGGGAACACCGGAGCAGTGGCAAAAGGAGTTATTTTTTTTATTTTTTTTAAAGGGTTATTCTGCCTAAAAACGCTTTTGTGGGAGAGGATATAATAAACCGGTATACTCGCCCAGCATGCTCCCCAACCAGTTTTCCAAGCTCCCAGTCTCATACCATACGGAGGACAGAAAAGGCCCACTCAGTGGCTGATCCACATGAAGGAGAGGACCACAGCAGAGACTGGGAGGTGGTTCAGGTAAGTATACCTGCTTGTTACATAACTTCTGATCTACAAAACAAGGCCGCTTATTTGAATGGTGCAGAATGGAAATAATAGTCAGTCCACTGGGTCAGTAGCCGCACTCTCTGAATTCTCAGCAGCACCCGAAACCCCAAATCAGCCCATTTACAAATTCTGTATATGACAGTATACAACCTCAGAGACACCAATGCCTTTTTATACAAGTTTGTTATACATCAGGTACGGGGTCATGCTTTGTGCCCTTCAGGCATGCATCTGGTTACACAATATGCACCCAGCAATGTTACAGTCTACAACAGGGGAAGGGAACCTTGGCTCTCCAGCTGTTGCAAAACTACAACTCCCATCATGCATGGACAGCCAAAGCTAAAGCTTCTACTATCCAGACATGATGGGAATTGTAGTTTTGCAACAGCTGGCGAGCCAAGTTTCCCTACCCCTGGTCTCCAATGGATTTCTACTCTGTTTCTTAGTAAAAATAATAATAATAATAATGAATTATTATTATTATTATTATTATTAATAATAATAATAATAAATCCACACACACAGTACTAATGTTTCACAGTGTAACATTTTGTTGCAGATCCCTATGGCGGCAATAACCCCAAACCTATCCCTCCAGCTGTTACAGAACTACAGCTCCCATACCATGGCATGATGGGGGTTGTAGTTTAGTAGCAGCTGGAGGAAGGGTTGCGAACCTTCGGGCCTCCAGTTGTTGCAAAACTACAACTCCCATCATGCCTGGACAGCCGAAGGCTGTCCGGGCATGATGGGAGCTGTAGTTTAGCATCAGCTGGAGATTCAACAAGGTTATCACTGCTCTATGGAGCGAGGGTGATCTTTAGGTAAGCTAGGCCTCCAGTCCTGAGGGAGGAAAGAGACTGCTGGGAGTTGTAGTGCATCCACTAGGATTCCCTTCATTATATCAACCATAGGAGGAAAAACATGCTGGTCTGTATTCAGGGGGAACAAACGGGGGGGGGGGGGGGGGGGGGGGGGTAACAGGCAGGAAGGCGGGGTAATAAGCAGTGATTGGGGTGATAGTCAGGGATGGGGGGGTAACAAGCAGGAAGAGGGGAATAAGCAGGATGGGGGTAACAAGCAGGCATTGGGGTAATAGGCAGGGATGGGGGGGTAACAAGCAGGAAGGGGGGAATAAGCAGTGATTGGGGTATTGGGGTAATAGGCAGAGATGGGGGTATCAAGCAGTGATTGGGGTATTGGGTAATAGGCAGGGATGGGGGGTAACAAGCAGGAAGGGGGGAATAAGCAGTGATTGGGGTAATAGGCAGGGTTGGGGGGGTAATAGGCAGGATGGGGGAATAAGCAGGGTTGGGGGAGGTAATAGGCAGGATGGGGGGGTAATAAGCAGTGATTGGGGGGTAATAGGCAGGATGGGGGAATAAGCAGGGTTGGGATAGGGGTTATAGGCAGGATGGGGGGGGGGTAACAGGCAGGGATGGGATAGGGGTTATAGGCAGGATGGGGGGGGGTAACAGGCAGGGATGGGATAGGGGTTATAGGCAGGATGGGGGGGGGGTAATAGGCAGGATGGAGGGGGGTAATAGGCAGGATGGAGGGGGGGGTAATAGGCAGGATGGGGGGGGTAATAGGCAGGATGGGGGGGGTAATAGGCAGGATGGGGGGGGTAATAGGCAGGATGGGGGGGGTAATAGGCAGGATGGGGGGGGTAATAGGCAGGATGGGGGGGGTAATAGGCAGGATGGGGGGGGTAATAGGCAGGATGGGGGGGGTAATAGGCAGGATGGGGGGGGGTAATAGGCAGGATGGGGGGGGGTAATAGGCAGGATGGGGGGGGGTAATAGGCAGGATGGGGGGGGGTAATAGGCAGGATGGGGGGGGGGTAATAGGCAGGATGGGGGGGGGTAATAGGCAGGATGGGGGGGGTAATAGGCAGGATGGAGGGGGGTAATAGGCAGGATGGGGGGGGGTAATAGGCAGGATGGGGGGGGTAATAGGCAGGATGGGGGGGGTAATAGGCAGGAGGGGGGGGGGTAATAGGCAGGAGGGGGGGGGGTAATAGGCAGGATGGGGGGGTAATAGGCAGGATGGGGGGTAATAGGCAGGATGGGGGGGTAATAGGCAGGATGGGGGGGGTAATAGGCAGGATGGGGGGGGGTAATAGGCAGGATGGGGGGGGGTAATAGGCAGGATGGGGGGGGGGGTAATAATAGGCAGGATGGGGGGGGTAATAATAGGCAGAATGGGGGGGGTAATAATAGGCAGAATGGGGGGGGTAATAGGCAGGATGGGGGGGGTAATAATAGGCAGGATGGGGGGGGGTAATAATAGGCAGGATGGGGGGGTAATAATAGGCAGGATGGGGGGGGGGTAATAGGCAGGATGGGGGGGGTAATAGGCAGGATGGGGGGGGGGTAATAGGCAGGATGGGGGGGGGTAATAGGCAGGATGGGGGGGGGTAATAGGCAGGAGGGGGGGGTAATAGGCAGGATGGGGGGGGTAATAGGCAGGATGGGGGGGGGTAATAGGCAGGATGGGGGGGTAATAGGCAGGATGGGGGGTAATAGGCAGGATGGGGGGGTAATAGGCAGGATGGGGGGGGTAATAGGCAGGATGGGGGGGGGTAATAGGCAGGATGGGGGGGGGTAATAGGCAGGATGGGGGGGGGTAATAATAGGCAGGATGGGGGGGGTAATAATAGGCAGAATGGGGGGGTAATAATAGGCAGGATGGGGGGGGTAATAATAGGCAGGATGGGGGGGGTAATAATAGGCAGGATGGGGGGGGTAATAATAGGCAGGATGGGGGGGGGGTAATAGGCAGGATGGGGGGGGGGTAATAGGCAGGATGGGGGGGTAATAGGCAGGATGGGGAGCAGAGCCGGGGCCCCTTTGTTGACATGTCCAGGGGCCCTCCGTGTAGCCGGGCACACCACATACACCGCCAGCAGCCGCACAATGAGAGGAATCGGCCGCCATCCTGCCCTCACCGGCATCCTCCTGCCCCCCACACCCGCCCGCGGGCAACAACGAACACCGCGGCCCACAACGACCTCTGGCCGATCGTGTCCATCACGGCCGCCCGGGGCCCATCCAAAGCCCGTCCATCCCAGCACAGCCCCATCCCCAGCACACCGGCCTCCCTCTCCTCACCACGAATAGGTCTGCTCGGCCATGGCGGCGTCTCCTCAGGGGGGTCGGGGCTCCGGCCCAGTGTTTGTCAGCGACGGCTCTGCGGCTGTGCACACAACATGTCGGCCCGAGCTCAGTTGTCAAGAGGACGATTATCCCAAGGGGGCAGGCCCATAGTAGACGAGAAACGGGGGTAGACGAGCGGCGAGCACCGGGGAGAACACTGGCGGAGGCTCCGCGGCTACGCGCTCGGGAGTTACGAGCACAAAGCGCGTCCGCGGTACGCTCTGCAGGGTATGCGCAGACGCGGTGAGCAGGTCGGGTCACGTGCTCTCCGTGGGCGTAGTTATTTACTATCTCGCCGTGACGTCACGCCGAGAGGCACGGCGCTCGCATCATAATAAACACCATAGCGCCCCTATAACAGCCAAAGTGCCTTGGTTGCCCATAGCAACCAATCACAGCTCAGCTTTGCTTTTCGGAAAGCTGAACTAAAATTGGTTGCTATGGGCAACCGAACGTTGTACTATGAGACCACAATCACATGTCGTACGTGAAGTCATAAATGGCTGCAAAACATGAAACACAAAAAAATAAAACCTGTCTTTTATTTCGACTTTGGTCTGTTTATTAATTTACAGCTAAAAATCGTTTCGTGTCACGTTTGTGGTGAATATCACGGGTATCGGGATAGTGATATATACTATGGCGTATAGCAGTTGGTGCCATTCATTTCAATGGCTCAAAAGCAGTCACTAAATTAAATGGCATCCACTGTATTCTTGTCAGGATGGCAACAGATAGCTGTCATAAATGCAATGTGAACTCACCCGTAGGGCAGCTTCACACATACCGGATCGCTGCGTTTTTATCGCTGCGTTTTTATCGCTGCGTTTTTGGTGCGATTTTTACATGCGAGTTTTGATTTTCACATGAAAATCATGTGAAAATCAAAACGCGCATGTAAAAAACGCACCAAAAACGCACCATAAACACAGCAAAAACGCAGCGATACGGTACGTGTGAAGGCACCCTTAGACAAGACATGGGGATAGCAGCAAAAAAATATAAAACGTATACAATGTCATACCTACCATAGGCAGGGCCGGCCTTAGGGTCGATGGCGCCCTTTGCCAAACTCTTTCGGCGCCCCCTAATAGTGACATAGACTAAATCCTACAGCCTCCCACACCTTTTGTGGATTTATCTTGGGGGTTGTCTGGAGGGGTGGGAGGCTGTAGGATTTAATCCTTCTATGCGAACAGATGTCCTACCCTCCTCTCCAGGGCCGGATTAAGGTTGGTGGAGGCCCCGGGCGACAATTTTGTTGGAGGCTCCCCCCCCACAAAAAAAAAACAACAATATCACGATCTATATAGATGTCAGCTTACTGTAGGCGACTTAACACAGATCCCTCCTCGCTCCTGGCTGTATGGCTCAGCATCCTCCTCTGTTGTGCACGTGATGGTCACTAGAGGCTGCAGTGCAGAGGAAGACGCACAGCCCTAGAGACAGGTGCAGGAAGGGGTGAGTATCAGGGTGTGTTCTCACATCGTGTTTGTGTTAATAACGCAATGTGAGAACCCAGCACTTTCTGTGTGCTCTTAGCCACTGTGTTAGTGCCATTATACACAGCCTGATATCCTGGGTAAGCAGCGCCATTCTGCTAGATTGGCGCTCACTTACAGAGCCTATGATAAGGCTAGATCAGCCATCAGCCACACATCACTTTTAAACGTAGCGATGCATGGCCGGTGGCCAATGATTTTTGCTAGCGAGAAGCAGTGATGGTATTATGGCTTAGAGCAATATAGCCTAACTTTTTTTTTTTTTTAATTAACTCGAGGCACCCCTACCGAATAATGTTCTAAAAAATACAAAAGAAATGTCATCCAGTGACTTACAGGTGATGTCTTCTTTGATCTGAGGCGTCACTTTCCGTTTCCTCTCCATCCGGCCCGGATCACCAGGAAGATTTCTTGACCTGCCAGACAAACATCTTAGGCTCCGCACTTTTACAACAACTTCCCTCCCTTTTTCCAACCCATAAGGTCCCAAACAGTATTAATTCCACTTTTTGGTGTGATTTCCAGTAAAGTGAGTAGGTATGTGGGTTGCCCCCTGTATGTCCCTTGCTGTTCCCCAAATAGTTTTAAAGTCCCTATGTCCCCATATAGTAATAATGTCCCCTGCTATGTCCACATATATAAATAATGTCCCTGCTGTACACCCCATATAGTAATAATGCTTCCTGTTGTGCCTCTATATAGTAATAATGCCTCCTGCTGTGTTCCCATATAGTACTATTGCTCCCTGCTGTGCCTCCATATAGTAATAATGTCCCCTGGTGGCTGTAGTCAACCCCTAGTGGTGTCCTGGTAGCTGTAATTGCCCTCCCCCCATCCCCAGTGGTGTCCTGGTAGCTGTAGTTCTCCGCGGGACCCTGCCATAGATGCAGGCCGTATTTAGAATTCATGCTGCCCTAGGCACTTTGCATGACCAGGGTATTGACAAGGCTCTCCATACAAAGACCTTTACTCTAAGAACCCCCACCCCTTCCCTCCCTTACCCCTGGTAACTGCCCGAAGAACCACAGACAACTTCTGGATTTTAATGGCCACAGCAGCCGTTTATTAAAACATCCTCATAATATTAACCAATATATATAACCAATATATATAACAATTCTGTAACAAATAAATGTACATTGCTATTCGACGGGGCGGTCCTCGGAGCCCCAAAACCCCACAGGCGGCTTTTTGCCAAACTTTCCTTCCCCCCCGCACCCAGGATTTGCCTCTGGCCGACGAGCACTTGACCCAGAGACACCAACTAACACCCGGAGTGCAGGGCCACTGTAACTTCCTCTTATGGAGGTCGTATCCCCTTAAGCCATTGGCTAACTATTGCCGCCCTGCCATAACCTTCTCCATAGGCCCAGGGAGTCCGGAACCACTCCACGGTCCCCTCCCATCACACCAAATATTTTTCCACCGACACCAACCCCGAGGACCCCCACCGCCGCGCCCAGCTGCCATGACAAACGGTTACATCTCCCCCATTACCCCCCAGCTGCTGGACCATACTTACCCCGACCAATTCCCAGCTAACCAAGCTTCCGACCCTACTAACAAACCAGGGAGGGTGGGCGGGAGATCTTCACCACTGCTTAACCTAAAATGGCTGCCAACCCCCTGTGGAGCTGACCTATATAACCTGTCCCCCTATGTTACTCCTCCCCCCCCCTCTCTCTGCCCAATCACCCCCACTGTTTATACCCCCAGGGACTACCCCCCACCATCACTCCACCCTTCCCCTGCTTGTCCCAGTCGCCTCTACCCTTTCTCTCACCCCTTACTTCCATTCCTGTCAAATCCCTGTCATGAGGGACTCCCCTCAGGCTTTGCCCCCAGTCCGTCCCCACTTGACCAGGGTATTGACAAGGCTCTCCATACAAAGACCTTTACTCTAAGAACCCCCACCCCTTCCCTCCCTTACCCCTGGTAACTGCCCGAAGAACCACAGACAACTTCTGGATTTTAATGGCCACAGCAGCCGTTTATTAAAACATCCTCATAATATTAACCAATATATATAACCAATATATATAACAATTCTGTAACAAATAAATGTACATTGCTATTCGACGGGGCGGTCCTCGGAGCCCCAAAACCCCACAGGCGGCTTTTTGCCAAACTTTCCTTCCCCCCCGCACCCAGGATTTGCCTCTGGCCGACGAGCACTTGACCCAGAGACACCAACTAACACCCGGAGTGCAGGGCCACTGTAACTTCCTCTTATGGAGGTCGTATCCCCTTAAGCCATTGGCTAACTATTGCCGCCCTGCCATAACCTTCTCCATAGGCCCAGGGAGTCCGGAACCACTCCACGGTCCCCTCCCATCACACCAAATATTTTTCCACCGACACCAACCCCGAGGACCCCCACCGCCACAGACGCCAACGCCTGACCTCCTTAGGTGTTGGCGTCCCGCCACACCCGCAATGCCACATCTATACCATCTCTCAGAGACAAGGTCCACATATCCGTTCCAATGGCGTTCAAGTGAACCCCGTCCCTGCGCCAATAGGCACCCTCACCCTTCTCCAAGTCAGTATGCCGAATGGCCACCGCCCCGTTCCTTGCCATGAAGCGCGCCATAGCCCTGTTAACCTTTATGCGCGCCTTGTCAATACTAGCTACTGACCGAGCCCCCTCCCACCGCTTGCGAGGCACAATGTCAGACCATATAGTCACCAGCTTTGGACACATAGACCATAATCTCAACATATCGAACTTCATGTCCGCAACCAACTCACGAATGGGGCGAGACCCCAAATCATTCCCTCCTACATGTAGAAGCAGAATATCGGGCACTCTGTCCAGGCGCACGTACTTATGGAAATCCGGCAGGACCCCTTTCCATCGCATGCCCCCCCGCCCCAGCCACCGAATTACCGCCTCCGCGCGGGGGACCCCCAGCTGTCTGCCATCCGGCCGCACCCCCGCTCGCAGGGCTCCCCAGCGGACATAGGAGTGGCCCATGATCCATATCAAACACGGTGTGGGACCTGAGGAAACAAAAACCAACAACTAAAACACGGAACAACGTAAGCCACTCCCTACCCACTTGTTCCCTACACCCACTCGGGGCGAATGTAGGAACGAAAGCGACGAGATTCCCACCTGCCAATTCTACGCACCACATCCTCACTCAGGCCCCACCGTGCCGCCTCTGTAGCAGCCCCAATCCTAAAAGAATGTCCACTATAATCCCTGGGACTCAAACCCACCGCCCCCAAACCCTTCCGAAACACCGCAACAAATTGAAACCGCGACAAAAAGGATCCATCCCCATGACGCAAAAGCGGCCCAAGAACACCCCTCGCAAGACCATACTCCCTCAAACACACTACCGGACACATCCGAGACCCCGGCACCCCGAACAACACTACTCTCTTACCCCTCCCCAACTGGTCCGTCTTTGACCTCCTAATCCGGAACTCAACCCTGTCGTCATAACAATCCACATCCTCCCAAAATAAACCCCCCGGGACCGAAGTCGACGGACTGACCAACTCCCCAATACGAAGGGCCCCGAAAAAAGCCAGTGAAAAAGCCACTCTAAATAGCCTGGCCTCCTCCTGCGACCTACAAACATCCCCCAAACAATCCCCAACCATCCCTAGCACCTGAAAGGACACCGGGCGCCGACGATCGCACGCCCTGTAACCCTTCCTGAAACCCCTAACCGCCTGTCGAACCAAAAACGACTTGGTAATATCCCGAAGGCCCCGCAGTTTGCACCCAAAAGCCACCCCCGCCAGCAACTTGTTTAACCGAGGTACCGACCAGCCCTCCTCCCGGCAATGCCCCACCAACAACAAAAACCCTATTTCCTCCTCCCCGGCTCCTCCCCAACTCCTCTGCCACTCTGACCATTGCAACCATGCCGCCTCATACCCAACCCAAGTGCCTGGCGTTACCGACTCACTGATCAGCCGTCCAGCCGACCGAAGGGCAGACTCCACAACTCCACTGGAAAAGGATCCCCTTCCTCGTTCGCACCCGGGGCCAGAGCGCGGAAGCGTTCCCACTGTGAACGAGAGAGAGCATCGGCAATTGAGTTACATTCACCCGGAACATGAACAGCCGTCACCCACGCATTCAAAGACAAGCAGCGCAGCACCAGATGCTGCAAAAGCCGCACCACCGGGGGCGATGAGGCTGTCAACCCATTAATTGCCGATACCACACTCATGTTGTCACAGTGGAACCGCACCCTTCTATTCCTGAACCTGTTCCCCCAAATGGAAACCGCTACCACAATGGGGAACAGTTCGAGTAAGGTCAGATTGCGCACATGCCCCGCTTCGACCCACGACTCCGGCCACAATCCCACACACCAACTTCCCTGTAAAAAGGCCCCAAAGCCCCCAACGCCCGCTGCATCCGTAAAAAGTTCGAAATCCGGCGCATCGACTACTGCCTCCATTAGCAGGGACCGCCCATTGTAAGTGCCCAGGAACGAGTCCCACACTCCCAAGTCATCCCGCAGCTCCTGCCGCAACCGCACGTAATGATGAGGGGACCTAATGCCCGACGTCGCCTGAGCCAGACGCCGGCAAAAAACCCGCCCCATGGGCATGATCCGACACGCAAAATTCAGCTTGCCGAGCAGGGATTGCAACTCCTTCAGGGTCAGTTTACGCAACCTACGAGCCCTCCTGACCCCCTCCCTCAGGTCCACCAACTTCCCGTCCGGCAAGCTGAATTCCATGCGAACCGTGTCGATCCGAATCCCCAGGAAATTCAACGCAGTAACCGGCCCCTCGGTCTTCTCTGTCGCCAACGGAACCCCAAACGCCACAAAAAGCTTTTCCAACGTGTGCAGCAACACCGAACAACCCCCAGATCCCGCCGGGCCTATGCACAGAAAATCATCCAGATAGTGGATGAGTGACCGGATCCCCGACTCCTCTCGTACCGCCCACTCCAAGAACGTGCTGAACGTCTCAAAGTACGCGCAAGAGAGCGAGCAGCCCATAGGCAAACAACGGTCAACATAAAACCCTCCCTCCCAAAAACAACCCAACAAAGGCATGGATTCCGGATGCACGGGGAGCAGCCGAAAAGCCGCCTCCACGTCCACCTTTGCCAACAGGGCCCCTTGCCCATAAAAACGCACCCACCGCAGCGCCTCATCAAACGACGTATAAACCACCGAGCAAAGCTCAGGATCTATCCCGTCGTTCACAGACGCGCCCCTGGGGTGCGACAGGTGGTGAATCAGCCGAAACTTATTCGGCTCCTTCTTCGGCACCACCCCCAAGGGAGAAACCCGCAGCTGCCCGCACGGAGGGTCCCGGAAAGGCCCTGCCATCCGCCCCAAACCTACTTCCTTACCCAATTTCTCCGTCACCACCTCCGGATGATCAGCCGCCGATCTCAAATTGCGTCCAGCCTTGCCCCCCACACCCCCAACTGACGGAATCCGGAAGCCCTGAGAGAAACCCTCCCTAAGCAGCTGTGCAGCCGCCCTGTCCGGGTATCTACTTAGATAACCCTGCATTGCTGCCAGACGCACCGGCGTCACCCCCTTTTCCAACGGCATCCCTACCGCCCGGCTGCTTGTTTTTCTTGAAACAGCGGGACGCTCCGTGAGACCCCCCACAAAAGGAACATTCGTGCTTGAATTTGCACTTGGCCCCGAATTTACATGCTCCCTCGTTAAAGAGGAAGCACAGCCCCCGCTGCACCGCCGCCGAATGCCCGGGCTGGCTGGAACTTCCGGCGGACCCTGGAAAGGACTGTCCCCCCCCCCCCTGCCCTCACTGGCGCCGTAACTCGCAACCAAAGGCCTATGTCCTTATGATCCCAACGAATGTTGGGCCGTAAGGCCTTCCTCTGCCTAAACTGTTCATCATACCGGAGCCACGCCTGGCCCCCGTATACCCTGTAAGCCTCCCCTATCGCATCTAAGTAACAGAACAGCCCACAACAGTTATCCGGCGCTTTCTCCCCCACCACGCTCGCCAGTATGGAAAAAGCTTGCAGCCAATTAGTGAAAGTCCGAGGTATCAACCGATACCTCTTCTTTTCCTCCTTGTCCTTCTTCTCCTCTGAAGGCATAACCTTGTCAAGGTTAAATTTTTCTAATGGCAACAAAGAAAAGATCTCCACATACTCTCCTCTCCATATCCTTTCCCTGACTTCCGGCTTCAAATGCGCCCCCAAAGGCCCTTCAAAGCATACATAGACCTCCCCTTTTGCAGCGTCCCCCAACCGCACAAATTCACCCTCCCCATCCACTGGTCTATCCCCCACCGGAGGGACCTCCGCCCCACCAGACCCGGCTACCGCCGTCCCCCAAGCCCCAGGCTCCCCCGAACCCCGGATGCCCCCAGACATACCTGCCCCAGCTTCCCCCTGCGCTCCCAACCCCCCCGCGGGCAACGGCGCTAGAGAGGACGGCCCAGGTACCCCCCCCTGCGCCCCAGCTGACTGGACCAAGCCCCCCCCCATTGCCCGACATACCCCCCCCAGACCAGGCCTGAACCGGAGACCCGCTCCCCACCCCCCTTGCAGACCACCCCACCAACACATCCCGCAACCCACTCAGCAGACCCGCCAGACCGGCATTCAGTTGACCCTCCGTTCCCGCCCCCATCCCCCCCCCTAACGGCATCGCAGGCATTATGTTTGTGCTGTACTCACCCTGCTGTCTGGGGCCTGACGTCCCAACAGCGGCCGAACCGGATCCCGGACGCGGACCATCTGCGTCAGTCCCCCCTTCCGGCGACGACTGGTGACGTGCCTCTTCAGGTCGGGCCTGGCGGCCCCGCCCCCTCATCTGCGTCATCGGAGAGCGCCGCTCATCCCTGGCCGAATCATGGCCGCTGGAGGCGGAGCCAGGCGAAGCCTGCTCGTCGTCGTCCCGCCGCCGGGAAGCCACCGACCGTGGCTCCCGCACCCGACCTCTGCTGCCTCGCTCCGCACCGGCCCCACGCCGAGCTGGCCTCCGGACTCCACCACGCCTACCCGGGCCAGCCGCTCCACTCACCGCCGCTCCAACGCCGTCTTCTGACGGAGGGGGGCCGACTGCCCCCCTCGGATGCGAGTCCCGCCTGATGGTGGGATTCCTCCCAGACCCTGCACGCCGGGAGGAAGGAGTCCGACCCGCGGCAGAGCCCGGAGGGTCCCGTGAGGGGCTCCCGATTCGGCGCCGAACTCGAGGGGTCACCTCGGGACTAAGCCTCTCAGGAGGCCGGGACCTCCTAGGGCGCTTTGCGGGGGAAGCCACAGGCGGCGCGGCGACCCCGGACCCCAGCAGACCACGAACCTGCGTCTGCAGCCACTCTTGGCCCCGCACCTCAGCCTCTCTCCTCAACTGCTGCAGCATCCCGT
This sequence comes from Dendropsophus ebraccatus, assembly GCF_027789765.1. Lineage (NCBI taxonomy): Eukaryota > Metazoa > Chordata > Amphibia > Anura > Hylidae > Dendropsophus > Dendropsophus ebraccatus. The sequence continues at coordinate 25,586,572 of NC_091456.1, read as the reverse complement.
CGATGGACTCCATTAGGTAAGCAGGTGCACTACTACCACCAACAGATCTTCACCACTGCTTAACCTAAAATGGCTGCCAACCCCCTGTGGAGCTGACCTATATAACCTGTCCCCCTATGTTACTCCTCCCCCCCCTCTCTCTGCCCAATCACCCCCACTGTTTATACCCCCAGGGACTACCCCCCACCATCACTCCACCCTTCCCCTGCTTGTCCCAGTCGCCTCTACCCTTTCTCTCACCCCTTACTTCCATTCCTGTCAAATCCCTGCTCCTGGGGGGCCCATGACCACCCAAAAAGACTTATACTTTCAGTGGTGTACTGTCTCCTGGCTACACTTCCGCCATGATTTGCAAAAAATCACTGTTTTTAATGGCAATTTTGCACAAATCAGGACATCATGACATTATCTATACTGTACTATGAACGCCAGGCTAGTGCCGCCATAGTTAGAGTGGGGTGGGGGGGCCCAGGCCTGGTGAACAGCCCGGGGCCTATAGTAAAGTTAATCCGCCCCTGCCCAGTACTACTGAGCCCCCCCCCCCTGGCTCTCAGTAGTGCTGGGTACTGGTGTGCCGCTCTGCTTGATGCCCGCTCTTCTCATCAAACAGGCGTGAAGGAGGAAGGAAGGTGGCCGGGGACGTCTTAGTTTGGGGTCCGCTTCTGTCTAGTATCGGACTGGGTTACCTGGGGCCCACCAGAGGAAATGATCCTTGGTGCCCACCAATATAGAACCAGTGAGACACGACAGGCCGCTGCTTTCCTGGATTCATCTGTATCTGTGACAAATCCTTCCTTAAAAACATTTTCAGTCAAACTAAAACTCTCAGAACACCCTCCATTTATTCAGCTCTCAGGGTATGCTGGGAGTTGTATTCTCTGAGAGGACAACCCTTTAATAAATCACTGTATGCAGAGTCTCCTGGTGGCTGCAATCTGTGGGTGACAACCATCAGCCCTGAAGGTCCAGCAATACATCTGTCCACACTGTACTACAACTCCCAGCATATCCTGAGGGCTGCGGACTGTCAGTACATGCTGGGAGTTTTAGTGTCTGCAGCTGTTGTATTTGGGTCCTATGTGCATTATACAGTGAATGCTTTCTGGAATATAGGAATACATAGATCTGTGGGGGCTCAGTGTAGGGAAATGACCCCAGAACATCACTAATAGGGGGGGGGGGGGGGAGATGTTTTGTTCTATCCCTATAAGTGATGTTCTGGGGTCACTTCCCTACACTGAGCCCCCACAGATCTATGTATTCTTATATGTCACAAAGCATCCAGTGTATAATGCACCTAGGACCCAACTACAACAGCTTCAGGCACTACAACTCCCAGCATGTACTGACAGTCTGCAGCCCTCAGGATATGCTGGGAGTTGTAGTGCCTGCAGCTCTTGTAGTTGGGTTCTAGGTGCATTATACACTGGATGCTTTGTGGGAGATCAGAATACATAGATCTGTGGGGGATCAGTGTAGGGAAGTGACCCCAGAACATCACTAATAGGGGATAGAACAAAAACATCTCCCCTTATCCCTATTAGTGATGTTCTGGGGTCACTTCCCTGCACTGAGCCCCCACAGATCTATGTTTTCTGATCTCCCACAAAGCACCCAGTGTATAGGACCCAACTACAAGAGCTGCAGGCACTACAACTCCCAGCATATCCTGAGGGCTGCAGACTGTCAGTACATGCTGGGAGTTGTAGTGCCTGCAGCTCTTGTAGTTGGGTCCTAGGTGCATTATACACTGGAGGCTTTGTGGGGGATCAGAATACAGAGATCTGTGGGGGATCAGTGTAGGGAAGTGACCTCAGAACAGCACTAATAGGGGATAGAACAAATACATCTCCCCCTATCCCCTATTAGTGATGTTCTGGGGTCACTTCCCTGCACTGAGCCCCCACAGATCTATGTATTCTGATCTCCCACAACGCCTCCAGGACCCAACTACAGCTGCAGGCACTACAACTCCCAGAACAGTCTGCAGCCCTCAGGATATGCTGGGATTTGTAGTGCCTGCAGCTGCTGTAGTTGGGTCCTAGGTGCATTATACACTGGATGCTTTGTGACATATAATACATAGATCTGTGGGGGCTCAGTGTAGGGAAGTGACCCCAGAACATCACTAATAGGGGATAGAACAAAAACATCTACCCCTATCCCCTATTAGTGGTGTTCTGGGGTCACTTCCCAACACTGAGCCCCCACAAATCTATGTATTCTTATATGCCACAAAGCATCCAGTGTATAATGCACCTAGGACCCAACTACAATAGCTGCAGGCACTACAACTCCCAGCATTTACTGACAGTCTGCAGCCCTCAGGATATGCTGGGAGTTGTAGTGCCTGCAGCTGTTGTAGTTGGATTCTAGTTTAAAAGTTTGCGCGAGTGTACTGTGACCGCGGGGCTGTGTCAGTACACTACCGCAAACCATACACTGACCTATTTAGACCCCAATGGTATACAGGCTCTGCACACTATAGAAGTGATTACAGTGCAGTTACTAATGACTCACGGGTGACGTCTTCTCCCATTGCTGTCGCTCACTCTTTGCTTTCCTCTTCATCTGGCGCAGCCATCATGAAGACTTCTCCGACCACAACTCAACGGCAGAGGGACGGGCTGGCTGGCAGGGAGAGAAGCTGGGGGGCAGGGAGAGAAGCTGGGGGGGCAGGGAGAGAAGCTGATGGGAGCAGGGGGATTGACAGAGGGGCGGGCTGGCTGGCAGGGAGAGAAGCTGGGGGGCAGGGGGATCGGCAGAGGGGTGGGCTGGCAGAGAGAGAAGCTGGGGGGCATAGAGAGAAGCTGGGGGACAGGGAGAGAAGCTGGGGGGCAGGGGGATCACCGAGGGGCGGGCTGGCAGGGAGAGAAGCTGGGGGGCAGAGGGATCGGCAGGGAGAGAAGCTGGGGGGGCAGGGAGAGAAGCTGATGGGGGCAGGGGGAACGGCAGAGGGGCGGGCTGGCAGGGAGAGAAGCTGGGGGGTAGGGGGATCGGCAGAGGAGCGGGCTGGCTGGCAGGGAGAGAAGCTTGGGGGCTGGGAGAGAAGCTGGGGGGCGGGCTGGCAGGGAGAGAAGCTGGGGGCAGGAAGAGAAGCTGATGGGGGCAGGGGAATCAGCAGAGGGGCGGGCTGGCTGGCAGGGAGAGAAGCTGGGGGGCAGGAGGATCGGCAGAGGGGTGAGCTGGCAGGGAGAGAAGCTGGGGGGCAGGGAGAGAAGCTGGGGGGCAGGGGGATTGGCAGAGGGGTGGGCTGGCAGGGAGAGAAGCTGGGGGGCAGGGAGAAAAGCTGGGGGGCAGGGGGATCGGCAGAGGGGCGGCCTGGCTGGCAGGGAGAGAAGCTGGGGGCCAGAGAGAGAAGCTGGGGGGCGGGCTAGCAGGGAGAGAAGCTGGGGGGCAGGGAGAGAAGCTGGTGGGGCAGGGAGAGGCTGATGGGGGCAGGGGGATCAGCAGAGGGGTGAGCTGGCTGGCAGGGAGAGAAGCTGGGGAGCAGGGAGAGAAGGTGGGGGGCAGGGAGAGAAGCTGGGGGGCAGGGGGATCGGCCTGAGGGGCTGGAGGGGCGGCCTGGCAGGGAGAGAAGCTGGGGGAGCAGGAAGAGAAGCTGGGGGACAGGGGGATCAGCCTAGGGGCTGGAGGGGCAGGCTGGTCAGGCTCCGGATCCCCCCACCCCCCGTTCACTTGCCGGCCAGGTGAGCTTCCAGCAGACAGCCTGTTACACACAGGCACGGAAGCTCACCGCAGCAGCCCGCGGTGGCCGGACTTCCTGCTCGGCGCGATGACGTCACTGCGCCGCTGCCGAACAGGAAGTCCGGGCACTGCGGGCTGCTGCTGTCTTCTGCCGGAAGCTCACCTGGCCCCGAAGGTGATACCGCTACCCCCCCCGGGCGCAGACATAACCGGTGGGGGGCGGCAGAGGGGGGTTGAAGAAAAAAATTGCACCAACCTGAACCGGGAACCCTGCTTCCGGGTTCGGGTTGGTGGGGGCCCCTTTGTGGTGGTGCCCACTCTTTAATCCGGCCCTGCTCCTCTCCCAGGGCCTCCTCACCCCCGTTGGCGGCTGCACACATTTCTGCCCGTGCCATATTTATGTTGCAGTGAAATGATAGAATCAGGGATTTGACCAAATCCCTGGATTCTATCATTTCACTGCAACATATATATACTCCTTTCTATGCCTTGGTCATCTATGGCCTATGACTGTATCCATGTCTTCCCACACTGCCTAGGGCTGCATCCAACTTCTTCAATAACAAAGTATTCAAATGCAGAATGATCAGACTCGAGCATGCTCGAATTGCACTCATCTCTAGTACGAGGTACTCAGGTCCGCTATATTCCCTAGCCTACCTCTTTTATCTTTTAGGAATCTTTTGACTGGTTTTACTGGTCTTACTGACCTGTCCAGTTTGATAACCAGAAATAGGTGACATTTCCACCCTTTCTGGTTTCACTCTTTCAGATTTTTCCCAAATGGGAGAGGTTTGCAAGTACTGGATCAAGCTATTCCAGACACCCTGGTCGGAGCAGCACAGAGATCAAAGGCAGGCGGCATATATGAGCCAACTGCCAGGCGAACGAAGCGCTTTGCTTCAATTGTAATGTAAATTTGCTCATCTCTAATCACTGGATCTAAGGTCTCGTCTGACCTAAAGTGAGGGTTTCTGATAGATGAGACAGAATTAGAGCTTCTGTTTCTGGTCTTACCAGGGATGGTTCACTTTTTGAAATACCTACTGTTGTTTTATGGTTGTAGACTGTAATCCCGAATCCTCTCTGGAACCCATAGGATCGATCCTTTACATGAAAGGATCTCTTTTTCTTATGGTGGTGACATTAAAGCTAGTAAGACTTGAACATCATTACTAGTCCTACTTTCCTGCTCTGCCTTCAGGAACCTAAGTAAAAGAGGGATAGCTATATTTCTCATTATATTATCCATCGTATAATTTGTTATAGGGTAGCTTGTAATTGACAGCAAAGCTGGATCAATATCGGGTGAAATTAGCACCTGAACATCAGGTATGTCAATGTAAGGACTCTATTACAGACAGGGCCGTTTTTACCACTGGGCACCCGTGGTCCGATGCAGCACCTTGTAGGGGGCAGCACCAGGGAGCAGGGGGAAGGAAACAACTTTTTTTTTGTTTAGATTTTTTTAGTTTCCTACCTCCCATTAAGACTTGCCAGTAAATATGGTGACTTTTTGAGGGGGGGAGGTATGATTAGGTCTGGTATGGTCTGGTATGGCTGTGACACCTGGAGCTATTGTCTGAGAATTCCATTAGACAATATGAAGACGGCTCTAATCATTCATTCAATGTGAAAATTTATGTTTTGAACAGTTAAAAACCATGAAAAATGCAATTCAGACAATGTTTCTACATGTAGAGAGATGCATGTGGCCGAAACCACTGTCCCCCACGCTCCCCAAAATAGGGCGTCTACAGGTTTAGTGCCTATGGCAGCAGCAGTTGTTAATACGGCCCTGATTACACAGACCGATAACACTGGCCAACACATTTTCAAAAGTTGTTTGGTTCCGAAATAAAATTATCCATTTCTTAATGATTTTTATGTGCTGAATTCAAATATCACAAGGAAAAATGTTAATTGGCTCTAGTTTCTACGATATCGAAGAGCTCTCATTTTACTGTTTTTTGAATGGTATAGAATACAGTATAATAGCCTACAGATTTATGACTTCTTCAATCATAAGGAAGCAAGTTTACTGTTCATAAACTTTTGAAATATATTCATAGGAAACTTAGTTCTATCTAAAATCTACTACAATTTACAGGCAGATCTAAGAATTTTTTACTAATCAATTATGTTTATTGAACTCTGGAATGTAGGTCCTTATTCAATGGCTTCTCAGTGCACTTACACATGTCTTTTCTATTCATACATGGGATTGTCTCTGATAACTGTCCAACAGTAATCTGCAAGCATTGATGGGTTCCATTGAGGCTAGGTTCACACTGCGTTTTTGCAATCCGTTTTTTTCATCCGTTTTTTTGCAAAAAACGGATGCATTTGTGTGCATCTGTTTTGATCCATTTTTCCATTGACTTCCATTGTAAAAAAAAAAAAAAAAAACGGATCCGTTTTTTTAACGGACACAAAAACGTAGCTGACACTACTTTTGTGTCCGTCAAAAAAACCGATCCGTTTTGATCCGTTTTTTTTTTTTTTATAATGGAAGTCAATGGAAGAACGGATGCACACAAATGCATACGTTTTTTTCATCTGTTTTTTGCAAAAAAACGGATTTCAAAAACGCAGTGTGAACCTAGCCTTACCCTGATACCTTTTTTCCATATTGGTCATTCTAAGATGATGCAATATACCAGTTGATGATGCAATACTGATGATGCAAACTTTTCCCAGTATTGTATCACAGGCTGTGAGAAATATAGAAAGTATGTCTATATCTTGAAAATTAGAGCCAATTTTAACATCATTTTCGATTTCAGCACCCCAAAATTAGTTAAGATCAACTGTTTTCATGACGGAACCTTTTTGGCCGTTGACCAGTGTAATCAGTCGAATCAGCCGTCAGATCATCGGCTGATCATTTCTTTAGGCCCAGGCCTAAAATCATCGGCTGCCGACCACGTGTCGCTACGTATAATAGTGATGCGCAGCTGACGGCTGACAATTCAACAAATAGTTAATACATTACCTGTCCATGTTCCTGATGTTCTCCTGCGCTCTGCTTCCTCCCTGATCTTGAAAACTGCAGCTTCAGAGCAGCCTGTCTGAGCTGACAGGCCACTCAGCCAATCACAGGCCGCAGCGGTCCCAGACAGTGATTGGCTGAGCAGACTGTCAGCTCAGACAGGCTGCTCTGAAGCTGCAGCGCGCGGGATCGGGGAGGAGGCAGAGCTCAGGAGAACATCGGGAACATGGACAGGCCATCGGCCTGTGTAATAGGACCCTATGTTCTCAGGACTAGGTCATACTCTTTGTTTCATGTGGTTCTGATTGCTAGCTTAGCGAAATCCCTCATGTCTGAGCCCATCTCTGGAAATCTCAAATCTTTCAGTGTGTGTACTAATCATTCGTTCGTTATTACGATCGTTTGTATACTAGAATTAATGATTGCGATCGTAACTAACGACTATCGTTTTGTGTATTATGGTGAATTATTTCAGGACGTTTGCAATCGTTTATCAGTAATCGGACAAAATAAAAAATCACTTGGTCTAATAGGACCCTTAGGGTGGCTTCACACACAGCTTTTTTGTGGTGTTTTTCTGGCCTCTTAAAAAAAAGGCCAGTTAAAGTGTGACAGTTTATTTTTTCTGGTGTTTTTGACTTTAGGTCTGATTGGCTTCTTTTTGCCTTTGGCGTTTTTGAGTTCAACAAAAGAAATTCCATTGAACTCTTTATGAAAGAAAAGCCACAGTTTGCAGAAAAAAAACAGCAAAGCCTGAGCATGTTGCGTTTGGGAAAAACGGCACATGAAAAAAATTCCAAGTAAGTATGGCATTCCATTGACTATTGGCTAACATCTGGCTGTGGGCGTTTTTGCTCAAATTAACACCATGGCGGGTTTTTTTTGTTTTTTTTTTTTGGAGGGGGGGGTTCTTTTGCATTTTTGCTAAAATTTGCTAAAGGCTGTGTGAAAGCTTTATAGTAAGGCGGCTGCGTTATACTGCTGTGGTAAAATGAAAGGTATGCTCTGATTGGTTGCTATGGCCAACAAAGGCAATCTTACCATATAGATCAGGGATGGGGAACCTTCGTCCCTCCAGCTGTTGCAAAACTACAATTTCCATCATGCCTGTACAGCCAGAGCTTTAGCTTTGGCTGTCCAGGCATGATGGGAATTGTAGTTTTGCAACAGCTGGAGGGAAGATGGTTCCCCATCCCTAAAAGAGATAAAAGCACATTCATACCCTGAATGTGTGTGTAGGTGCCAAAAGAAAGAATCCTACCTGAGCGGGTTGTGCAACCACAGAAGCAAAACATGCCAAACCGCGCAAACTAGTTAGACTCACGACCACAGACACTCCTATGGATATCACAAAGGATCAAATATGAACAACTCCAAACCTCCACTCCAAGATCATAGGTGTAACAGGCGCTAGTCAAGACTAGAGATGAGCGAACCTGCCGAGGTTCGGGTTGTACGTCTTCACCCACAGTGAACAGGGTGGATACAGCCAGAGGACCTCCTGGAAAACTGGGATACAGCCATAGCCATAGGCTGTATCCCAGTTTTTCAGGTGGTCCTCTGGCTGTATCCACCCTGTTCACGGAGGCTGCAGTGGGAATCAGACGCTGAGAGTTCAGGTTCATAAGAACCCAAACCTCGGCAGGTTCGCTCATCTCTAGTCAAGACGTGCTGGATGCGTTTCAAAGCTGTACTGGCTTCTTTTATAAGTGGATAACACTTAAACAAGAAGCCAGTACAGTTTCACAACGCAGTAGAGGAGGCGTTGTTATTTTTTAAAAACGTCCGGGAACCGGGGACCTGAGCGCCGCCATGCGGGACCCGCCACTGGAACCGGGGAGGTGATTGGACGTCGTTTCCCTGAGCCACCTACTCCCCGTTGTCAGGAAAAAAATGCCTCCCCCCCCCGCCGGACTACCCCTTTAACTGACCTGCGTTCAATAAAAATTGCCACCATTTTGATGGTGTGTGAACATAGCCTTTGACTGTGGTCTCTAATTTTGTACTGCACTACTTCATATGTTTGACCTTGGCTTGGATTTTTGTTATTGCAACCTGGAGATTGTTTCGTGATGGGCCCTGCACCCAGTGAGAGTAGGCAATGCTGGCCAGTTGCAGGCTGCCATTTAGGGAAGATTGTCCAAGTGAGAAGGGAAAGGGTGCCGAGTTCATTTTAGGGCCCACTTTTCCCCTATGGACGTTATAATGTCAGTTATAATGTCAGACACCACACATATACTTACCAATGATGATCGGTGTCCCGTAGCTCGGCTTTAAGGGCAACTCCAGGTAGAGGTTTAAAAAAAATGAAACTTCTGCAGAAGAATATAGCATTACTTACCTGTCTATCCCAGTTTTGAAACTACCAAAAATCCATTTGTTTGGGGGGGGGTTCTTTATTGTGTTTCTGTCCTTTCTGGTTGAGTAGTTCCCAGAATGCAATGCTTTCCCTCAGCTGATCATCACAATCAGTAAAATTAGCGCTGCATCTGCTTCTGGCCGGTCAGAGATGGTGAATCACTCAGGGGATTCAGTTATCCAGCTCCGCCTCCTGTGACATTACACCCTGCCCCCTCTCTGCATCATCAGCCTGTGCTCAGCAAACACACACAATGTGATACAGAGGCATGGAAGATTTGTCTCCTAAGGTGGGATAGCAGAAGGAGCAGGAGACAATGTGAATTGGCACAGGGGCCATTTTTTTCACTTCCTGGATTTTTATCAGCTACCAGTGTGGCAGAACCGTACAGATACAGTAATACATTGTATAGAAACATCTATATAACTTTGAATGTACTTTTAATTGAAAACAAGTTTTTCTTATCCGGAGTTCCCCTTTAATTCCGGTCCTACGGCGTTGATTGGATCCCCCAATGTTTTGCTTGAGATCACAAGAGGCAGGCTGGGACGGGCCCCCGGCTGTCTTGCAGTGGTATTGGTATGCGGTGGTATTAGTCAGTAGCAGCGGTGGTGTTAGTCAGTATGTGGTGTTATTAGTCAGTATGTGGTAAGGGGGGGGCCCAAGTTGACCTCTTGCACCAGGGCCCAAGAGACATTAGCTACGCCCCTGGTCAGAAGAGCTGTGACGTCATCGCCAGCCGGATCCAAGTGGCGCCGTACGACCAGAACGAAGCCGCGCTGTGAGACACTGATCACCACTCAAATTGGCTACAAATTGAGACACAAAGTATATCTGGAAGTTACATAACAGTTAATGCTATAATGACTAAGCTTTATTTACATCAAACAAAGCAAACAACTGGTAACTAATATTATGGGCAGTTTCTCCAAAAACAAACGCCATGATATGAAATGACTTGGTGAAATGTTCTCAAAGCTCGTGTGAGAAGACGGATCAGACTGATGGAGTTTTGTTGTTCACTTACTCAGTTATTCAATTCTTCATCTGGTTTAAATGTTATTCTCCAGTAATGGCCAGCAGGTTGCATAGAGTAATGCAGGCAGAGGGAATTGTATAAGCATACCTGTCATTAGGAAAAAAAAGCAAAAACTTCTGACATGTTACAGAAACACAGTAAAATGTGAAGCATGGTAGCTATTTCATATTGTCTACCCAGTACAGAGAAAGTATATAGAATATGACTGTTTACATGAAGTCATAGAGAAAAATTACTTCCTCCTTCCTAAGCAAAGGTGAGAGTCTGATATACTGAGTACTTCTACACTACTACAGTATATATCTTAAAGGAGAAGTCTGGAGATTTTTAGGGGCAGGGAGGAATTTGATTACAAGTAGAAACTTACCTCTCCCTGTGCTTGCAGTGAGCAGCCTGTCCCGACTGATGGACTGGACGCTAAGCCAATCAGTGACTGGAGTAGAATCAGTCCATCAGCCAGGTCATGATGTGTCAGCGCCGGAGATCTCACAGCCCAGTGGGGGTCCCGAGGCCGGTCCCACCATTTACTGCGGGCACGGGGAGAGGTAAGTTCCTACTTATTATAAAATTCCCCCCTGACCCTGCTGGCTGCCAGATTTAAAAAATCGCCGGATTTCTGCTTCAATAAACGTGAACATGGCGGTCTGAAAAGTGTCTGTATAGTAATCTTTCTGGACTATGGGGTAGGCTATGTAACACGGGCCGACGATCTGCCAAACCAGGCATGACATCACATGTAATAGGCCAGAGATCAGCAGACACACAATCAAGAAATCAATCAATATTAACAGGAATCTATCAGATTTTTTTTTATCATAGTAAGCATTACCACTATTGGTCTAATTCCATAGTTTTTATATATTCTAATGAGTGGCAGGTGCCTGAAACCTTCCTCCCCTATTATAGCCCCACAGCTGATGACTTCACTGCCCACCTTGCATGGTCCAAGTCGCAGGAGTACTGATCTACTAGATCAGCGCTGACTTAGAGGGCCTATTACATGGCTTGAAAAGCTTCCAGATTGTTTTGCATCCCTTTGCCTAAATCAGCTGGCAGGGGAAAGAACGTTCTTTGTACAGCATGTGAACATAACCTAAAAGTTAGCGATCAGCGTTTGCGCATTCATCAGCTGATCGCTTGCATTATTACTTGTGTGACAATCTCTATTAGTTCCTTCCCCAAATTAAAAAACGTCACATTTTTTGACCTCCATGCATGTTACCATAGCAAACTGCACCATATAAAAGCCCATATTATGGTTATCAGATCCGCTATAAATAGTAACATTTAGATTTACATGATTTTTTTTTTTTTGAGATTTTACAATTGTATGTTTCTAAATCTATCCAATGTTTTATCCCAGCGAGCGTAACTACTACTGGTCTGACGTTTGGCTGATGATTACAAAAATCCCATGTTTTTTTTAATATGCTAATGAGCGGCAAGTATTCACAACCCTCCTCTCTATCTTATCTCTCCTGCTTTCATTTAATCACCTCTTCACGGTCCACCTTAGGGCCGGTTTAACCCTTTCAAGACCGAGCCCATTGATGCACGGATGTCCGGGTCAAATTATCGCAATGTTCCTCTCCGCCTTCTAAGAGCCATAGCGCTTTTATTTTTCCACCTACAGGGCTGGTTGGGGTGTAATTTTTTGCGTCATGATCTCTAGTTTTTATTAATATCATATTGGTGTAACAGAAAAATTTTCATCGCTTTTTAGTATCAAACATATGAATGTTTATTAAAAGTACAAAGACACATAGCACAAAGCCAATGGGCCTACAATCGGCCTCCAACATGAAAGGAAGAAAACAAACAACAATACAATAATTAAGTGCAAAAAAATAAAAAAATAAAATACAAACAAGAAAGTCCAGTACCCGTCGTCCCATCATATGGAAATGTAATATGAAATGTCTTTCACATGAGCTGAAGTAATCCAGGGTGTCCAAATCTTCTCGAAAGCTTCCACAGTGTCCCCCCTTATTGCCGTAATTTTTTCAAAAACCATAATATCATTTACACGATCTTTAATCTTATCTAGAGAAAGATGAGTTTTTTTCCAGCAAGAGACAACATAGATCCTAGCTGCTAGCAATATAAATTGTGCCAATTTAAACAGGCTATAGGGAAGCCTAGATGGCTTAACTCCAAATAGGCACGCTTGAGGTGTGCTAGGGAAAGGCCGGCCAATTACGTCCACCACCAGCTGAATCACCTGCGTCCACAATCTCTGGACTACAGGGCAAGACCACCAAATGTGGTGCATGTCTCCTATCACCTGATAGCCTCGAAAACAAAAGGGAGACACCTCTGGGTATATGGCATGCAACCTAGCAGGAACATAGTAAGTCCTATGTAATATCTTAAGGGCAGTCTCTGCGAGGGATACCTGCCAACTCCCTTTGCTAAGCAGTTCACTACTATTTTTCCATTGCAATGGTGACAGAGTTATATGCAAGTCAGTCTCCCATTGGGTCATGTAGGGGAGTTTTTTGTCAGCAGGCAACAAACTCAATAATGAATAAAGCATAGATAGCATGCCGGAAATACCAGGGGTGTATAATGCCAGGCGCTCAAAATCCGTAGGCGAGATATCCACTCCTAATGCTTTGAGTGAACCAAAAAATGAATAAATCTGCTGCAAACAAAACCTCTCAGATAGGGGTGGACTTAATTGCCGATCACACTCCTCCATAGTATATGTACGCTTTCTACATAGAAAATCTTGTAAACTGAGCAAGTTGTTCACTTTCCACCAGGCCAATTGAGATTGCAAAAGACCAGGTGGAAAATGAGGATTACCTAAGAGAGGGGTCAAGGGGGAGAACACCAATTGGAGCTTATTCTTAAATCTTACCCGTCTCCACAGTGCAAGAGAGTACAACACTAACTGTGCAGATGCATGTAAACGTGGTAAAGTAGGCGCACAGGACCACATCAAGGCCAGTACTGAGTAAGGCAGGACCAAGTCAGACTCCAGTTGGACCCAGCTAGGAGCAGTACCCTTGATATTGACCAAGAGCAGTTGGGCCAATCGTGCCGCGGTATAGTAGTGACATAAATGGGGAATAGATAAGCCTCCAGAACGCTTATGAATAAACATCACAGATGAAGCAATCCTTGGACGCTTACCGTTCCAAATAAAGCGTAAATAAATATGTTTATTTTTATATTTTTATAATGTGCAAGGAGGTATTTTAACCTTTTATTGGGAGGGGGGTTTATAAAGGTTTTTTAAATACTTTTAATTTTTTTTATTACACTTTTTTTTACACTCTTATTTTACATCATTAGGCTATGTTCACACTACGCGGCCGGACATATACGTGTTAAACTCCAGCCGGGGATTTACGCAAGTTGCGGACGGCTACGTACGGACCGCGAACTTACGCCCGTAGTCTACTTACGCTTCCTACGTAGCGATCTGACAGCGGTCTTTTACTTGGAAATCTTCGGCTAGCCCCGGACACCCCACAGAACCTTTTGGATCGGCAAAGAAAAGTGGAAAAATGAAGAAATCGCCACTACGTACGGGACGGCATGTTACGCTACGGGCGTAAGTTACAGCATTTTCGTCCTCAAACAATGGTCTGGTTCAGTTTTTACGGCGCCGTGTAAGATCCTGGCGTAAGTTCTTACGTAGTGTGAACTGTGCAGCCGTACATCGTATACTTTCCATTGTACGCAAACTACGTAAATCTCCGGCCGCTTATTCATGGAACGCGCTACGTCCAGAGACTTACGTAGTGTGAACATAGCCTTAGATTGCATGTACTGATCTATGCTATGCCATAGCATAGCACAGATCAGTGTTATTGGCAATCTATGCATGAAGCCTGTCTAAGCGCAGACAAGCGATGGCTGCATGGCTTGGCTGCGGGGGTCCCGATCAGTCAGTGACAGGAGCTTCTCCTGTCACTGACTACCATAAACGCTGCAATCACTATAGATCGCAGCGTTAAAGGGGTTAATGACAGGTAGCTGCGGGATCGCAGCTGCCTGTCATTATCCTGGGACACTGATGTGTGCGGGGCCGCTCTCACTGCAGTGGTCCAGCACACATCAAACACCTCAGTCAGGAACGTATATATACATTCTTACTGCATGGGGTATGCTGACATGAAGGTGTTAAATAGCCCAACAGGAGGCCACCCTTTAAGAAAAGTGGGATGCCATGCCTCAGCAGACAATATAATGACTTGAGATGTCGTCATCAAGCAATATAAAAAAAAAAATTTCTGAATTAACTGAGAATTATATAGATTTTTAATTTTATTCTATTTAAAATTCTTATCAGCTGCTGTATGTCCTGCAGGAAGTGGTGTATTCTCTCCAGTCTGGCACAGTGCTCTTTGCTGCCACCTCTGTCCATGTCAGGAACTGTCCAAAGCAGAATATGTTTTCTGTGGAAATTTGCTACTGCTCTGGACAGTTCCTGACATGGACAGAGGTGGCAGCAGCAAGAGCTGTGTCAGACTGGAAAGAATACACCACTTCCTGCAGGGCATACAGCAGCTGATAAGTACTAGAAGACTTGAGATTTTTAAATAAAAGTAAATAACAATTCTTTATAACTTTATAGAAAAAAAACCATTTGCCAGAGTCCCTCTACTTTCAAGATATTGATGTAGCATGAACCTTTTATGGTATTCATAAATTTCGCCCGCACGCCAAATATCTCAAACTTTTTGTGAGAAGTGTATATACCCACAGACACATGTGCACAGGCACCTACACTAAGGGCCCTATTCCACGGGATGATTATCGTTCAGATTATCGTTAAGTCGTTCAAATCTAAGCGATAATCGTTCGGTTGAATAGCAGTTAACAATTAACAACCGAGCGAGAAATTGTTAATCGATTAATAAGACTTGGACCTATTTTTATCGTTGCTCGTTCGCAAATCGTTCGCATTGAATAAGACGCCGTTCGGTCGTTCGCAGTAGTGATGAACGCAATAGCGACGACAACACGATCGTAAGAACGATCATAAGTAACGATTATCGCTCCATGCAAATGGGTGAACGATTTCAGGCCTTTCGCAATAGCGGTCGTTTGGATCGTTTATTGTTAACGATTATGCGAACGATAATCGTCCTGTGGAATAGGGCCCTAAGTTCCCCTTTCCACCTTTTTTACAGAGGCTCAAGTTCCTTCCTGGGACAGACTGTGTGCACAGGTTTCTCCTGTAGCTTCCTCTGGTCCTGTCTCCTCCATGTGGACAGGAGCAAAAAAAATCTCAAGCATTAAAAATAGTTCCTGAAAACCTTGCAGAGTAACAAGATAGGGGAAAAAAATTTATTATATGCTTCCTGCTTCCAGCCCTGTATATATGGCTTTATTTTTCTTAATCTATACATATACCAAAATATAGACGTGCATGAAGGAAGTATATGAAGCACAGCTATTAACCCCTTCATGACCAAATGTCATTGATGCACGGACGTCCGGGTCAAATTGAAGCAATGTTCCCCCCCCCCCCCCCGCCTTCTAAGAGCCATAGCGCTTATTTTTTTCCACCTACAGGGCAGCTTGGGGTGTCATTATTTACGCCATGATCTCTAGGTTTTATTGGTATTGATATCGGTGTAAGAGAAAAATTTTGATTGGTTTTTTTTTTTCTAATACATAATCTTAAGAAATTAGGAATCCTGCTGGGGTTTTTTCCACGCTTGTTATAGTTTAATCGTTTAGAAAATTCTGCACACTACGATATGTAATATGTTTATTTTTTATATATATATATATATATATATATATATATATATATATATATATATATATATATATTTTTTTTTTATATATTTTAACCCTTAGAGTACCGGGCCAATTTCAATTTTTCGTTTTTTCCTCCTTGTGCTTAAAAGGCCATAGCACTTGCATTTTTTCACCTAGAAACCCACATGAGCCCTTCTTTTTGCGTCACTAATTGTACTTTGCAATGACAGGCTGAATTTTTGCATAAAGTACACTGCGAAACCAGAAAAAAAATTCAAAGTGTGGTGAAGTGAAGTTGAAAAAAAAAACCAACACATTTTGTTCATTTGGGGGGTATTTGATTTTACGCCATTCGCCCTGGGGTAAAACTGACTTGTTATGCATATTCCTCAAGTTGTTACGATTACAACGATATATAACATGTATAACTTTCATTGTATCTGATGGCCTGTAAAAAATTCAAACCATTGTTAACAAATATATGTTCCTAAAAATCGCTCCATTCCCATGGACTCTGAATGCGTGGAGGCAGCCCTGGACGTACGGGTATGTCTAGGGTCGCCTAAGGGTTAAATTGTGTAATGGGAAAGGGGCAATATAAATCTTTATTGGGGAATCCTAGTAGGGTTTTCTTTAAATATGTTTTAAAACTTTAATTTTTTTTTTTTTTTTTACACATTTTGTATTGCAGATATAAGTCCCAGGGGACTTATATATGTAATGCTCTGATTGCATATACTGATGAATGCTATGCCATAGCATAGCATTCATCAGTTTTATTGACAATCTGTATAAAAAGTCTGCCTGAGAGCAGACTCTATGAAGAGAGATCGAAGATCTGACAGGATGGAGGTAAGTGGCTTACACCCAATGGCCGGTACAAGTGTTTGGGACCCCCGCAGCCATGCTGTGGGGGTCCTGAGCAGTCGGTGACAGGTCCTTGTCCTGTCACTGACCACCTTAAACAAAGTGATTGCTGTGAATCGCGGTGTTTAAAGGGGTTAATGACAGGCAGCTGCGGGACTGTGGCTGCCCCTCTGGGGACAGTAATGTGTGCAGGGCCTATCACATTGAAATGGCCCTGCACACATTAAAACCCCTTAACAGTCAGGAACGTCAGGGCAATACAATATTTTAATAAAAATTTTCACTGGACTTCTCCTTTAAAATACAGGTAAACTAAACACCAGATTGCGGTGATTTGAGCCCTATTACACGGGACCATTAGCATACGAAAAAACGTTATAATGTTCGAATTTAAATGATAATCATTCCGTGTAATTGCAGGCGATTGAAAAATCGTTTGTGTGCCGATGATCGTTGATTTAGATCTGACCCTAAATTCATTGTTAAGCGTTCACTAGTCGTTCAGTGTTCACATCGTTCCTTCTTTTGCTGGGATCAGATGAAGTAAACGATCGTAGTGACCATCATAACTAATGACCATCGTTCTGTGTAATATGGTGAACGTTTTCGGGTTAACGATAAACAAGCTTGTTTACGACCGTTCATGGTTAATGGTTTATCATTAAAAATCGTTTCATCTAATAAACGTACAAAAAAATAAACTTATGTTGATCTCAATTTTGTGTCCGTTAAAAAAAAAAAAAAAAAACAAGCCCGTTTTGATCCGTCCTTTTTATAATGGAGGTCAATGGAAAAAATGGATCAAAATGAATGCACACAAATGCATCAGTTTTTTTTTGCAAAAAATGGATGAAAAAAAAACGTAGTGTGAACCCAGCCTTATTCTCTTTTAATAGTAAAACCACAGTCTATAAAGGTATATATCTGTGGCCAGGATGGCAGCTGGCTGAGAGTGGAATCCACAAGTTAGAAAGCAGAGGAGGTGAGGGCTCCAAAACGAACTGACATTGAGGTAAGGAAGACACTCCGATTATTTTAGCTGAACAATGATGCTGCTACAGGTGCTGAAATGGACACTATTGTATTCTGGAGCCCGGCAGTAAGAGCAGCTTCTAATGAACATTGATACCTAGTGCGATTCCAGGAAGAAAGGCTTGTTGTCACTAATGTCGGCTGTCCACTGTTATTAGAACTCTTTTGTACATCACCTTTAGGGTAAATTCACACAGGCGTCTCGCATAAGAAATCCGCAGCTAAACCGCAGCTAATCCGCAGCTAATCCGCAATACACATATTAATATTAGTAAAAATAATAAATGTATTGCGGATTAGCTGCGGATTAGCTGCGGATTAGCTGCGGTTTTTCTATGCGAGACGCCCGTGTGAATTTACCCTTAAGCTGTGGGTAAGATGTATGTGTTGGGACAATTACTCAACATATACGTCTGCTGAAAAGCTCGAACATATGCCCCCGTATAGGCTTACAGCGACATATGTTGTCCATTGACTCCCATTGTAGAAGAAAAGCATACAGCTACACGCTACAGCTATATAGAAAAGTGTGGTCTACTAGGCTATTCTATACGGAAAAAAAAAAGTATACCGAAAAAGTCAGGGGTCTGATCATTGGGGTCACCCATGATTTCAAGAATGGGAAAGAAGAAGTCAGTGCCAGCAAGCAGATTCTGTGAGCCATCATCATGCCCTTTTAACATAAGGACAAGTCCACGTCCTTACACTTGAAAGACGATAATGCCCTGCCTATTATTCCTCTGACTAATTAAGGGGCTGCAGTCAGTGATTGGCTGGACAGGCTATCACTGCCATGACTGGTCTGTCTCCAAAGTGGCAGCCAATATGATCAGTGGGGACTCAGAAGTTGCTACAGGAGCAACCCCAGGGGACTCAGGTAGGCAAGTATGCCTTATTTTTTATTTTTCTAACAATTAAAAAAAAAAAAAATTGTATCTGGATTCCCCCTTTAAGAGCAAACAAAATATCTGAAGCCGAGGGGCATTGTCCAGAGGGATCGAGGGGAGGGCAGATGGATGATGGATAGGGAATGCCTCCTCAAGGTCAGCTGACTGGTAGAGGAATGATGTTTGAGATCCAGGAGTTTAGTGCAAACCTTAGCTAGATAACACTGGTGAATATCGAGGAAGCCAATGCCCCCGATCCTTTGGACAATATGCTTGACCTAGGGGAGCTAGGTGTCCATAAAAACCAGGATACATGGGATTGTGATGTGATTGTGACCACTAGGTACATCACTTCGTGTGTTTTTTTTTACATCAATAGACCGGCGCGGGAATGCCGGGGACATTTGCAGAACCTGCTCGGCCACCTGGTGCTGCACACGATGACAGCTCATATATCATATATGATATGGTGGGCCCCATAGCAGCCGCTATGGCTGCTATAGTGGTAGTTGCGCCCTTGATACCAGAGAGAGAAGCAAGGACCAATTTTTTTTTTTTTTTTTATTTAAATCTTTTTCTAATATTCATTTCATTTTCCTGTCATTGTTTTTATCCTAAAGAGGAAGGAGGTGAAGAATTGAGATTTCTTTGTGATCAGTGTACACCGAAGCGTTGAACAGAGTTAGTTAAGCAGGTTTTGCGGGCAGGGAGTTTTTAAAAATTGCTTTTGGGTGCAGTGAAAAAAAAACAAACAAAAAAAAACCTACTCACCTGACCGGTTCTTCCTGGTCCCTGAGAGGTTTTATGCAAATAGGAAATCCCCACCCAGCCCATCACAGCCTAATGGTGCGTTTACACAGACAAAGTTATCTGACAGATTTTGGAAGCCAAAGCCAGGAGCATACTATAAACAGAGAACAGGTCATAAAAGAAAAGACTTTTCATATCCATTTCTGGCTTTGGCTTCCAAAATCTGTCAGATAAATCTCTATGTGTAAATGCACCATAAGGCTATGTTCACACCAGTGGCGGATTAAATGTACCCTGGGCCCCGGGCTGTCTACCCAACCTGGGCCCCCCCAGTCAATCTGCCCACATTATAATCCGCTACTGCCCCCCCCCCCCACGCTGTCCCCAATAAACACTGCCTGCCTCCCCTCCCTGCTGGACCCAATAAACATAATGTTTGGTCCCTTGCTGCTACCCCCAGTAAGGAAGGTCGCAGGGTCCCAGCAGCACAGAGGATGTCAGGAGAAGGGTGCTGATCTATTGGGGAGGTCCGAGCAGCACAGAGGATGACAGGAGAGGAGGGCGCTGATCTTATAGGGGAGGTCACAGGGTCAAAGCAGCACAGAGGATGTCAGGAGAGGAGGGTGCTGATCTTATAGGGGAGGTCACAGGGTCAAAGCAGCACAGAGGATGTCAGGAGAGGAGGGTGCTGATCTTATAGGGCAGGTCACAGGGTCACAGCAGCACAGAGGATGTCAGGAGAGGAGGGCACTGATCTTATAGGGCAGGTCACAGGGTCACAGCAGCACAGAGGATGTCAGGAGAGGAGGGTGCTGATCTTATAGGGCAGGTCACAGGGTCACAGCAGCACAGAGGATGTCAGGAGAGGAGGGCGCTGATCTTATAGGGGAGGTCACAGGGTCCCAGCAGCACAGAGGATGTCAGGAGAGCAGGGCACTGGTCTTATAAGGGGATGTCCCAGCAGCACAGAGGATGTCAGGAGAGGAGGGTGTTAATCCTATAGAAGATGGTCCCCCCTTCTCCCCTTATAGATGGTCCCCCTCTTCCCCCCCTTATAGATGGTCCCACTCTTCCCCCCTTATAGATGGTCCCCCTCTCACCCCACCCCCACCTTATAGATGGTCCCCCTCCCCCCCACCTTATAGATGGTTCCCCTCTCCCCCCCCCCCACCTTATAGATGGTTCCCCTCTTCTCCCCCCCCACCTTATATATGTGGCCCCTCTTCCCCCCCCACCTTATAGATGTTCCCCCTCTTTCCCCCCCACCTTATAGATGTTCCCCCTCTTCTCCCCCCCACCTTATAGATGTGGCCCCTCTTCCCCCCCCACCTTATAGATGGTCCCCCTCTTCTCCCCCCCACCTTATAGATGTGGCCCCTCTTTCCCCCCCCCCACCTTATAGATGTTCCCCCTCTTTCCCCCCCCACCTTATAAATGTTCCCCCTCTCCCCCCTCCACCTTATAGATGTTCCCCCTCTTCCCCCCACCTTATAGATGTCCTCCCTCTTCCCCTCCACCTTATAGATGTTCCCCCTCTTCCCCTCCACCTTATAGATGTCCTCCCTCTTCCCCTCCACCTTATAGATGTCCTCCCTCTTCCCCTCCACCTTATAGATGTTCCCCCTCTTCCCCCCCCCCCCCGCCCTGTGCACAGCTGATAACATAAAAAATAAAAATAAAAAAACTCACCTGCAATCCATTCCCCCGTTGATCCTCTCCTGCAGGCTCCGTCTGCTGATGTGCGGCTTCCGGGGGTGTCCCGACCTATCCCCCGGCAGCGCGCGCATCACAAAGCTCCCCGTGCGCCAGAAGTCACAGCCACAAGCGCACGGGGAGCTCTCTGATGCGCGCGCTGCCGGGGGATAGGACGGGACACCTGCGGCAGCAGGACTCTTGTAACCGCAAGCAAAACAATGCTTACGGTCACAAGAGAGTCACCGCAGCGGCGTGGGCGCATTATAATGTGGGCGGCGCAGCATGGGCCCCCCCCCCCGGAGCCTCGGGCCGCGGGCGGCTGCCCGAACTGCCCACATTATAACCCGCCACTGGTTCACACAACTTATGTGCATATGATCGGGTGATCCTGATCGGTAAAACGGACCGCCGGAGGTCTCTCACCTGCCTCCATGCGGTCCAATTGGCGCTCTGGCCATGAGCCTGCACAGGCAGGGTCAATGAGCAGAGCGCCGAAAACACTAATCAATGCTATGCCTATGGCATAGCAATGATCAGTGTGAATAATAAAAGTTATGTATGTACAAGTCCCCCAAAGGGACTTAAAATGTATAAAAAAAAAAGTTAAAAACACCAACACACTGCCCCAAAACCCCTCCCCCAATAAAAGTCTAAATCACCCCCATTTCCCATTATATAAATAAAACATATAAAAATAAATAAATAAATAATATTATAACATACAATATACCGTAGCGTGCGTAATTGTACGATCTATTAAAATATAACAAGCGTCATTGCGAACGGTGTAGACGAAAAGAGGGGAAAAAGTTTGCGGATTACCAATTTTATGTTACATTATATATATAAAAAAATATAATAAAAAGTGATCAAAACGTCCGATCCTCACAAATATGGTATTAATAAAAACTAGAGATCATGGCGGAAAAAATTACACCCCATACACAGGGCCGCTTTAACCTAGGTGCATATGGTGCACGTGCACCGGGCCCCCTAGTTCAGATCACGTGACAGGGGCCCCCAGCTGAGGAGAGCAGTGAAGGGGAAGGAGCTGAATACACAATGGTCGGTGCTCTGTGACACCTGTGGCAGTGCGGGGCTGGTGGTGGTCGGGAAGGAGGAGGACTGTAGCTGCTTCCTGTGAGACAGTGCACAGTGCAGAGTGACTGGGTCTTACAGGAAGCAGCTACAGGCTGCACTCCATGCTCTGCTGGCCCTGTCTGCGGGGGAGCCCAGGAGGCAGTGCCCACTTCACAAGCATCCAGCCTCTCCCCAGGCAGAGTGTGTGGAGGCCGGGGAGCAGCGCCTGCACCATAGATGTAAGTAGTAGCGAGGGGGGGAATTGAAGCTGGGGGCCCACTGACAGAGGATTAGCCCACCAGACCTGTCCGGAGTATGTCCCGATAAGCCCCGCCCCCTGGTCTCAAGCCCCGCCCCCGGCACAGACCACAGGTGGTATTTTAACACTTACTGCCATTCAGAAGTCACCCAGCTTTCCTGCATCTTATATTGTATGACAGAGGCCACCCAGCTTTCCCAGGATCTTAGTCTTAGTATGATGGGGGGTCACAAGATCTTACAGACTAGAAGGACTGAGTCAGTCCTCCTAGTCTGTAAGCTCCTGTCCCCCCCCAGTCCTCCTCCTAGTCTGTAAGCTCCTGTCCCCCCCCCAGTCCTCCTCCTAGTCTGTAAGCTCCTGTGTCCCCCCCAGTCCTCCTAGTCTGTAAACTCCTGTGTCCCCCCCAGTCGTCCTCCTAGTCTGTAAGCTCCTGTGTCCCCCCAGTCCTCCTCCTAGTCTGTAAGCTCCTGTGTCCCCCCAGTTCTCCTAGTCTGTAAGCTCCTGTGTCCCCCCAGTCCTCCTAGTCTGTAAACTCCTGTGTCCCCCAGTCCTCCTCCTAGTCTGTAAGCTCCTGTGTCCCCCCCAGTCCTCCTAGTCTGTAAGCTCCTGTGTCCCCCCAGTCCTCCTAGTCTGTAAACTCCTGTGTCCCCCCCAGTCCTCCTCCTAGTCTGTAAGCTCCTGTGTCCCCCCAGTCCTCCTCCTAGTCTGTAAGCTCCTGTGTCCCCCCAGTCCTCCTAGTCTGTAAGCTCCTGTGTCCCCCAGTCCTCCTCCTAGTCTATAAGCTCCTGTGTCCCCCCAGTCCTCCTAGTCTGTAAGCTCCTGTGTCCCCCAGTCCTCCTCCTAGTCTGTAAGCTCCTGTGTCCCCCCCAGTCCTCCTAGTCTGTAAGCTCCTGTGTCCCCCCAGTCCTCCTAGTATGTAAGCTCCTATGTCCCCCCAGTCCTCCTCCTAGTCTGTAAGCTCCTATGTCCCCCCAGTCCTCCTCCTAGTCTGTAAGCTCCTGTGCCCCTAGTCCTCCTCCTAGTCTGTAAGCTCCTGTGTCCCCAGTCCTCCTCCTAGTCTGTAAGCTCCTGTGTCCCCCCAGTCCTCCTCCTAGTCTATAAGCTCCTGTGCCCCCAGTCCTCCTCCTAGTCTGTAAGCTCCTGTGTCCCCCCAGTCCTCCTCCTACAGACTAGGAGGAGGACTGGGGTGACACAAGAGCTTACACACCCATACTCCCTACAGTGGGAACCTGTTATAGCCAGAAACTGTTCCAGTGGTGATATTAGGTCTGTACGTGCCCCCACTAGCTTCACTCTCCATTATTCATAAACCTTTAGGGGTATTGTACCTGACATAGGAATGCTCCCCGACCATATTCCCTTTTTATAACTTGTCATAAGTCATAAGTGCACTGAGTATAATGCACCAGTGATAATAGCTGATAAATATAATTTAGTTAAGCTTTATAAGGAGCGGGGGCCCACTCTTGAGGTTTGTGCACTGGGCCCACCAGTGTATTAAAATGGCCCTGAGTGGATCTACCTGACTATAAGGGGACAGGGCCGATTCTAGCTCTTCTGCTGCCTGAGGCGAGAACTGAAATAGCGCCCCCCCCCCCCCCCTCAACTGAGATCAACATCATATAAACACCAAATAATTCCACCACATGATGACTGCATATCAGCACTCCATAGTGACTAAATACTATTACCAATATTGCCACTACAAGGGAAAAATTCCACCACTGACTGATCAATACCACCAGTAGTGCTACTGAATAAAAAACACTGTATAGAGTCCAGCATTACCCCCACACAGTGACAGTATAGTGATCAGGGTACAGTTACATCCAGTGACTCACAAGTGACGTCTTCTCTCATCAGAGTTGTTCACTTTCTCTTTTCTTCTACATTCAGATCCGACTCCATCATGAAGACTTCTGTTAGCCATGACTTGTTCCCGCAGCATCTATTGGACAGACATTTTAGGCTCCACAATTTAGAAGATCCCTTCTGCATCTCCACACTATTATAATCCCCATTCTCCTCATGTAGTTATAATCCCCCCATCTCTTCCTGTAGTCATAATTCCACGTGTCCCCCATCTCCTCATAATCCTCCAATCTCATCATAATCCCCCCCACCTGTGTCTCACCATCTCCTCATATTCCTCCTGTGCCCCCCATAATCCTCCCATCTCCTCATATTCCTCCTGTGCCCCCCACAATCACCCCCTGTATCATCCATCTCCTGTGCCCCCCACAATTACCCCCTGTATCATCCATCTCCTGTGTCCCCCCAACAATCACCCCCTGTATCATCCATCTCCTCATATTCCTCCTGTGTCCCCCACAATTACCCCCTGTATCATCCATCTCCTATGTCCCCCCAACAATTACCCCCTGTATCATCCATCTCCTGTGTCCCCCCACAATCACCCCCTGTATCATCCATCTCCTGTGTCCCTCCATCTCCTGTGTCCCCCCATCTCCCCACAATCACCCCCTGTATCATACATCTCCTGTGTCTCCCCACAATCACCCCCTGTATCATCCATCTCCTGTGTCCCCCCAAGTCCCCACAATCACCCCCTGTATCATCCATCTCCTGTGTCTCCTCATCTCCCCACAATCACCCCCTGTATCATCCATCTCCTGTGTCCCCCCAAGTCCCCACAATCACCCCCTGTATCATCCATCTCCTGTGTCTCCCCATCTCCCCATAATCACCCCCTGTATTATCCATCTCCTGTGTCCCCCCACAATCACCCCCTGTATCATCCATCTCCTGTGTCCCCCCATCTCCTGTGTCCCCCCCATCTCCCCACAATCACCCCCTGTATCATACATCTCCTGTGTCTCCCCACAATCACCCCTGTATCATACATCTCCTGTGTCCCCCCATCTCCCCACAATCACCCTCTGTATCATCCATCTCCCGTGTCCCCCCATCTCCCCATAATCACCCCCTGTATCATCCATCTCCTGTGTCCCCCCATCTCCTGTGTCCCCCCCATCTACCCACAATCACCCCCTGTATCATACATCTCCTGTGTCCCCCCCATCTCCCCACAATCACCCCCTGTATCATCCATCTCCTGTGTCCCCCCCATCTCCCCACAATCACCCCCTGTATCATACATCTCCTGTGTCCCCCCCATCTCCCCACAATCACCCCCTGTATCATCCATCTCCTGTCCCCCCATCTCCCCACAATCACCCCCTGTATCATCCATCTCCTGTGTCCCCCCATCTCCCTATAATCACCCCCTGTATCATCCATCTCCTGTGTCCCCCCATCTCCTGTGTCCCCCCCATCTACCCACAATCACCCCCTGTATCATACATCTCCTGTGTCCCCCCCATCTCCCCACAATCACCCCCTGTATCATCCATCTCCTGTGTCCCTCCATCTCCTGTGTCCCCCCCATCTCCCCATAATCACCCCCTGAATCATACATCTCCTGTGTCTCCCCAGAATCACCCCCTGTATCATCCATCTCCTGTTTCCCCTCATCTCCCCACAATCACCCCCTGTATCATCCATCTCCTGTGTCCCCCCATCTCCTGTATCTCCCCATAATCACCCCCTGTATCATCCATCTCCTGTGTCCCCCCATCTCCCCATGATCACCCCCTGTATCATCCATCTCCTGTGTCCCTCCATCTCCTGTGTCCCCCCCATCTCCCCACAATCACCCCCTGTATCATTCCTCTCCTGTGTCCCCCCCATCTCCCCACAATCACCCCCTGTATCATTCCTCTCCTGTGTCCCCCCCATCTCCCCACAATCACCCCCTGTGTCCCTCCATCTCCTGTGTCCCCCCCATCTCCCCACAATCACCCCCTGTATCATCCATCTCCTGTGTCTCTCCATCTCCCCACAATCACCCCCTGTATCATTCCTCTCCTGTGTCCTTCCCATCTCCCCACAATCACCCCCTGTATCATTCCTCTCCTGTGTCCCCCCCATCTCCCCACAATCACCCCCTGTATCATCCATCTCCTGTGTCCCCCCATCTCCCCACAATCACCCCCTGTATCATTCCTCTCCTGTGTCCCCCCCATCTCCCCACAATCACCCCCTGTATCATCCATCTCCTGTGTCCCCCCCATCTCCCCACAATCACCCCCTGTATCATCCATCTCCTGTGTCCCCCCATCTCCTGTACCTCCCCATAATCACCCCCTGTATCATTCCTCTCCTGTGTCCCTCCCATCTCCCCACAATCACCCCCTGTATCATCCATCTCCTGTGTCCCCCCATCTCCTGTATCTCCCCATAATCACCCCCTGTATCATCCATCTCCTGTGTCCCTCCATGTCCTGTGTCCCCCCCCATCTCCCCACAATCACCCCCTTTATCATCCATCTCCTGTGTCCCCCCCATCTCCCCACAATCACCCCCTGTATCATCCATCTCCTGTGTCCCCCCCATCTCCCCACAATCACCCCCCTGTATCATCCATCTCCTGTGTCCCTCCATCTCCTGTGTCCCCCCCATCTCCCCACAATCACCCCCTGTATCATCCATCTCCTGTGTCCCCCCCATCTCCCCACAATCACCCCCTGTATCATCCATCTCCTGTGTCCCCCCCATCTCCCCACAATCACCCCCTGTATCATCCATCTCCTGTGTCCCCCCCATCTCCCCACAATCACCCCCCTGTATCATCCATCTCCTGTGTCCCCCCATCTCCTGTATCTCCCCATAATCACCCCCTGTATCATCCATCTCCTGTGTCCCTCCATCTCCTGTGTCCCCCCCATCTCCCCACAATCACCCCCTGTATCATCCATCTCCTGTGTCCCCCCATCTCCCCACAATCACCCCCTGTATCATCCATCTCCTGTGTCCCCCCATCTCCTGTATCTCCCCATAATCACCCCCTGTATCATCCATCTCCTGTTTCCCTCCATCTCCTGTGTCCCCCCCATCTCCCCACAATCACCCCCTGTATCATCCATCTCCTGTGTCCCCCCCATCTCCCCACAATCACCCCCTGTATCATCCATCTCCTGTGTCCCCCCCATCTCCCCACAATCACCCCCCTGTATCATCCATCTCCTGTGTCCCCCCATCTCCTGTATCTCCCCATAATCACCCCCTGTATCATCCATCTCCTGTGTCCCTCCATCTCCTGTGTTCCCCTCATCTCCCCACAATCACCCCCTGTATCATCCATCTCCTGTATCATTCCTCTCCTGTGTCCCCCCCATCTCCCCACAATCACCCCCTGTATCATCCATCTCCTGTGTCCCCCCCATCTCCCCACAATCACCCCCTGTATCATCCATCTCCTGTGTCCCCCCCATCTCCCCACAATCACCCCCTGTATCATTCCTCTCCTGTGTCCCCCCCATCACCCCACAATCACCCCCTGTATCATTCCTCTCCTGTGCCCCCCCCCCCCCCATCTCAGCAAAGTAAAACAAAAAACAGGCCAGCAGCTACTCACCTCACCAATCGTTCCCCCGCTGTCCCTGTGGCCTCCTGGATGCTTCCTGGTCACTTCCTGGTCAGGCTGATCACAGATCTCATAGAGCAGCCTGACCAGGAAGACATCACTGGCTGCTCCAGATCACTTCTAGATCGCAGCACTAACACAGCCTGCGACCTAGAAGTGACTGGCACAGAGCAGAGAACTCTTAGTTCCCTGCTCTGAGCCTCCTGTCAGCTGTGTGTGCCTCCTAATAAGGACACAGACACAGCTGACAGCAGGGGGCGCTCCTATAGTGCAGAAGCAGGGAGTCCGGCATCACACTGGAGTCCCTGCTTCTGCACGTATATTCCGTGGGCGGTACGCTATTAGCGTAGCACGCCCCGGAATACGCATACAGGAGCAGAGACATCAGTCTATGACTGATCTCTCTGCTCCTGTAGTCAGTGAGCGGTCATGCATATAATATATGCATGAAAGCTCACTGTGCAGGGGCGGCCAGTGCCGCCCCCTGCAGGGTCGTGGGAGCTGCCGCCTGAGGCGAAGACTTCACTTCGCCTCATGGCAGATGCGGGCCTGTAAGGGGACAGCAGGGAACATTATTACTTTATGGGGGTACAGCAGGAGATCATACGCACAGGTGAAAACCCACACACCTACTTACGCGTGGTGACCCCAAAGCAA
Organism: Dendropsophus ebraccatus; assembly: GCF_027789765.1. Lineage (NCBI taxonomy): Eukaryota > Metazoa > Chordata > Amphibia > Anura > Hylidae > Dendropsophus > Dendropsophus ebraccatus. The sequence continues at coordinate 25,558,098 of NC_091456.1, read as the reverse complement.
TTTCTACTGTATGAGACCCTATACAAGGGAAAAGGGAAGGAAGTTAAAGGAAAAGTGTAAGGGGGGGGGGCACTTTTGTCAGGATTCGCCCTGTTGCCAAAATGGCCTAGAAACTGCCCTGATCCTGACACTTTTCTATCATAGACGGCAGCAGTTCACAAAACCTGCTATGTAGGACATGATGTGACACACAGCAACTCAGATGGAGTTTCCTACTTCAGGACCTAAATCCACATTATGTCCAGGATTCCCGGGGTCGGTAGCGTCTCAGCAGTCAGGACCCCCCCCTTCTGCAATCAAACTTATAGGGCAGGGATGGGGAACCTTCAGCCCTCCAGCTGTTGCATGACTACAAATCACATCATGCCTGGCTTTGGCTGTCCAGGCATGATGGGAATTGTAGTTGTGCAACAGCTGGAGGGCTGAAGGTTCCCCATCTCCACCTTAGGTGACCAATCTCACTAGGAGGTAGGATGGCCGCTTTAAAGGGAGAGTTTACCCCCCAAAAAAGCAAAAAAACCTTTCCTATCAACTGGTCCCAGCAAGTGCCAGAGATTTGTAATCATCTTCAATTAAAAAAAAAACAAACTCCAGTCTTCCAGTACTTATCAGCTACTGCATGTGCCTCAGGAAGTGGTCTATACTTTCCAGTCTGGTGAGCAGAAAAGGTTTCCTATAGGGATTTGCTGCTGCTCTGTGCAGTTCCTGACATGGACAGAGATGGCAGCAGAGAGCACTGTGTCAGACTGGAACAAACACCACTTCCTGCAGGGCATACATCAGCTGATAAGTAGTGGAAGACTTGAGATTTTTTTTATAAAAAGTAAATTACAAATTTCTGGCACTTTCAGGCACCAGCTGATTTGAAAGATATTTTTTTTGTTAACAAACCTTTTAGGAAAACCAAACAATGTATATGTAAACCCAACAGTGGCCTGAAGGGGTTAACATGAATAAATAAATGTTCTCCAACCTGTCTCCAGCTTTTGTAAAACTACAACTCCCATCATGCCCTGAAAGCCTTAGGTTGTCCTTTAGAGTTTAACCCTTTCAGGACTGTAGAAGGCTGTTTGGATATTGTGGGTAGTTGTGCAACCTCTGGGGAGCTCTAGGTTGGGATCACTTACGTATCCCTGTTATGGCTATGTTCCCACACAGGATTTCTGGACAGTATTTGGCAACCAAAACCAGGAGTGGATTAAAAACACAGAAAGGCTCAGTTCACACACTGCTGAAATTGAGTGGACGGCCGCCATTTAATGACAAATAATTTCTGTTATTTAATATAAAAACGTCCGTTATCTGCCATTAAATGGCGGCCATCCACTTCATTTCAGCAGTGTGTGAACATAGCCTTTCTGTGTTTTCAATCCACTCCTGGTTTTGGTTGCAAAATACTAATACTGTCCAAAAATTCTGAGCAAAAATACAGGTGTATCCTCAACATCAAGAGTCAAAAGCTGATGGGTGGGAGTCTGACCACTAGGACCACCACCAATTCCAAGAACACAAGTCTCTTGACCACTGAGAGAATAAAGTGCAGCCAGCTTATGTGGTCAGTAGAGATGAGCACCGCTGGAGCATGCTCGGGTCCCATCATTCGGCATCTGATTACCAGAGGCTGAAGAAGTTGGATGCCGCCCTAGGGAGTCCTGGAAAACATAGATACAACCTATGGTCTAGGGCTGCATCCAATTACTTCTGCCACCGGTAATCAGATGCCCAGTGGTGTAGCTATAGGGGTTGCAGCGGTCGCCATGGAGACCAGGCTGCTCTCTCTCTCTCTCTCTCTCTCTCTCCCTACTCAGGTGTATCAGCAACTGAATAGACGGCTGGCAGGAGCCCCATGCTCCCTCTCCTGCCTCTGGGACTCCTGCTCTGTATAATACACATCTGATATTGTACAGTGGGTGACATGGCTAATAAGACTGCAGTGCAATGTCCTCCAACCTAAAACAACAACTTCCATCTTGACAACCTGACAACGTGCCCGGGCATGCTCATGACATCACTATGACAAGCAGTGACATCACGTAAGTGACACAGTTGGTGATGTCATCCCAGGGCCCTATAAAAGAAGGTGCAGAGCCCCAGATTCTCTGTTCTTAGGGACTCACTAGCGATCACACTGTTGGTATTACCTTGCTTTCTGCCTGTGTATACTGACAGTTATTTCTAGTGGTTTTATATTTTCATCAATCCATGGAGAGAGAGGAGAGGATTGAGAGGGAGCTTGCCATTTTTGGCAACCTCCTTTGCTATTTGGTTCCAATCCTGGTGGGCTGTCTTTCCACCAGACAACCACTCAGCATGATTGAACCCTTCTTCAACCCGCTGAGCTGGGGCAATTCCATCAGCGACCCGCTCAGCTGGGAGAACATCACCTCGGGCCTGCAGTGGCCAAACAGCACCATCACAGACCAGACCAGCTGTAAGATTACCCCGAACCTGCAGAGGCCCAATTACAACACCAGAAACCTGCAGCGTCCAAACACCACCATTGGAGACCTGCCCGACTGTGAGCTCATGTCCATCACCAGTCATGTCCAGAGTGCAGCAACCGCCTTTACTGACCTGCTCAGCTGGTTATTTGCTGTAAGTGATGTGCTCAGCTGGCTATCCACCACCAGCCATCTGCTGAGCAGGACTTTCAGTAACAGCGCCTTGCTGACCTGGATCACAGCTGCTGTAGAGCGAGTGAGCGTGATCACCACCACATGTGATTTCGTCAACTGGATCTACAGCACCAGAGACCTGATCGCCTGGACCACCACCCTCACCCACAGCAGCTTCCTGGAGATCTGGACCACCACAGCCACCTGGATCACCACCACTACCACCGGTGAGCTGATAACGTGGATGTCCGCCATCACCACCAGCGATCTACAAGCCATCCTGAGCAGCATAAGTGAGAAGCTGGTGTGGGTTGCCACAACCCTCCAGCTACTCACTTTGGTGACCAGCCGCTGCAACAGGTGTGCTTGGCTGATAACTGTAAGTGAGGCGTTATCCTGGATGAACACCACCAGCAGGATGCTGATCGGCGCCCTACGGAGCATCAGACTAATCCTGCGATGCTTCAGCAGCACCGAGGAGCTAAGGAAATGCCTGGCCATCATTTCCAAGGAAGTGCTCGGCGGCTTCCCCACCACCACCAGTACACCACGCTCCGAGGGACATCCCTACCGCCGACAGCGAATTATTTAAAATAATCGGACAACATCATCAGGGGCCTGCAGTGGCTGAACAGTTACATCAGAGAGCAGCCCAGCTGGAAGATTACCACCAACCTGCAGAGGCCAAATTCCACCACTATCAACCTGCAGCGTAACAACTCCAGCACCATCAAAATGCAGAGTCCAAACAACACCATTGGAGACCTGCCCAACTGGAATATGACCACCTGTGACCTCATTTCCATCACCAGCCATCTCCAAAGTGCAGCAACCACCTTCACTGACCTGCTTAGCTGGATATCCACCACAAGCCGCCTGCTGAGCTGAACTTTCACTAATAGTGACCTGCTGACCTGGATCACAGCTGCTGTAGAGCCAGTGAGTGTGATCACCACCGCCTGTGATTTCATCACCTGGATCTGCAGCACAAGAGATCTGATCATCTGGACCACCACCCTCACCAGCTTCCTGGAGATCTGGATGACCACAGCCACCTGGATCACCACTACTACTGCCGGTGAGCGGATCACGTGGATTTCCACCATCAGCACCAGCGATCTGCAAGCAATCACAGCGAGTGCGACATTGTCCTGGACTATAACCACCAGCAGGATGCTGATCGGCTTCCTACAGAGCATCAGACTGATCCTGCGATGCTTCACCAGTACCGAGGAGCTGAGGAAATGCCTGGCCATCATCTCCAAGAAAGTGCTCAGCGGCTTCCCCGCCGCCACCACCACAGCACGCTCCGAGGGACATCCCTACAGCCGACAGCGAATGATTTAAAAACTTAAATAAATGTGTTTTTTTTGCAAAAAATGTGTTCTTCTTGTTAAGAAAATAGACATAGGGGGAATTTATTATAGACCAGAATTTTATATGTCACTATACATTGGAGCAAGGCGTCCAAGGGTGTAAGTGTGTAAAAATTATAATGTGGGACACTAAAAACACCATACACCACCTCTCTTACACTGTACCTGTCAGCTCTGCCCCCCCAAAGATGGCCGCTCTGCAGTACTCACCGTTATTGTGTGAGGTGAGGAGGAAAGGGGAACTACAACCATGGTGGACGGCACACAGGAGCGCCCCCTGCTGGTCACTCTCCTCCAGCTATTCTCTTTGCCACTGGCTGTAGGAGTATACGCTGCCAAGACAAAAACACCCGTTGGGGTCTCGGTAGATTTATCACACAGCGTCCTTGTTTCCAGATAGTAACCAATCACAGCTCAGCTTTCACATATTATTTCCCCTGGTAAAGTGAAAGGGGAGCTGTGATTGGTTGCTATGGGCTACTAAGGGAAATGTATTGTGCTGTTTTATAGCAAGAGGCCCATAGCAACCAATCACAGTTCAGCTTTCACATATTATTTGCCCTGGTAAAGTGAAAGGGGAGCTGTGATTGGTTGCTACGGGCTACTAAGGGAAATGTATTGTGCTGTTTTATAGCAAGAGACCCATAACAACCAATCACAGCTCAGCTTTCATTTCTCACATTGCTCTGGGAACATGAAAGCTGAGCTGTGATTGGTTGCTATGGGCTTACAATTAGAAAGCGCGCTCACAGGAGAGTCCGATGCCCATAGAGAATGACGGAGCATCGGACTCCCCATTCATTCTCTATGAGCATCGGACTCTCCTGTGAGCGCGCGCGCGCCGGGCTTCGTGAGCTGATATCTCCGTGACCCGACCGGATCAGGAAGCGGGACCCGGCGGGATCAGGTGAGTATAGGGGGCTGTAACGGGGGGTCAGGAGCCTGTCACCCCAGCACGAGGGGTGACCTCCTTTTTTTTTTTTGTAAACTGTTTATTTATAAGATTTTTCCATTATTATAACAATAACAAGACCACCAGGGTATCTCGAGCACATACCAATACATTGCAGCAGTATACATCCACACCATTTTAAAACAGCCACCTGCAAAACTTCCACAGTGATAGGGTTCCTCAGTGTTTCCAAGAAGAACTGGAAGAGACGCAGGGCCTTGTGTAGGAAGATTGCACATCAAATTCTAGCATACAATAAGTATAGCATGGTATCCAATAGGCATGTCTCGAGTAGGCCTCAACTATGAACATTAAACTGTTACCAAACACACAAAACCAAAAAACTTGGGGTAACACATTAGGGTGGGGGGGTGGAAGGGGTCTAGTGTACAGAGCGTCCCATGGATCCCAGATCTGGTTAAATTTCTCGACTGTGTTTTTGTTGAGGGCAGAGAGGTACTCCATTCACCTTACATCCAGCAGCTTATTTATAAATGCCTGTCGTGGGGGGGATGCCGTGGACCTCCAGGCTGCCGCTATGACACACTTTGCTGCAGTCAAAATATGTAACAGAAGCCGAGAGGAGTTTTTACCAAGGGTCTTAGGGGGGATGTTCAAGAGATATACCGACGGGTCAAGCGGGATGTCTGTCCCAAGTACAGCTCGAACCACCTCTTTTACCTCCCTCCAGTAATGTTGTAACCTCTCGCATTCCCAAAAGACATGGAACAGGGTACCTCTCTGCGTCTCACATCGCCAACAAGTGTCTGCCACCTGAGGGAACAGCTTGTGCAATAGGTCTGGGGTATGGTACCAGTGCATCAAAATCTTATACTGATTCTCTTTGTAACTAACACATTGGGATGACTTCGATGCCTGCGACCACACCACCTGCCACACCTCATAAGGCAGCTCTCTGTGTAAGTATGATTCCCATTTGGTCATATAGGAGAATTTGATGGGCTCTGCGTCAGGCGACCGAGTAAGCATGTCATAAATGGATGTGATTAAGCCACTGGTGGAAGCACTTGTCTTGCATAGCCATTCAAATGGGGAGGGTTTGGGGAACCTATCCGTCGGACACACTATCGCCTTATATTGAGCTATAGCTTCATAGAAGCCAAATGCTCGGAGGGGGAGACTAAATTTTTCTGGAGTTTCTGGAAGGGGAGGAGAGACCTCTGGAGGGGGTCCACCATATCCGCGTAGTGAAATAATTCTGCTTGCAACCAAGGGCCTATCTCCTCCGCCAGCATACTCAGCGGGATAGATGGGTTATATAGGAAAGAGGACAGGAGAGAGTGTGGTGTTTTGAGGGATGATAAAGTGTTTGTCTCCTCCCAGACCCGGATCGTCAGGCGCATGGGACCCAGCAGATCCCTTTCAGTGGTAGGTTGCACAGGGTTCCATAGAAGGCTACTAGTGTGATGAGGGGCTAGCGAAAGCCGTTCAAGGAACATCCATTTTGTGTAAGGGAGCAGGGAGGACCATGCTGGTATGCGTCTAAGGTGGACCGCTCAGTAATATTTCTGTAAATCAGGCACCCCCGAGCCCTCCTGCAGTGGTTTTGGTCATCATTATTGGTAGAGAGATACGATGACGCCTATTCCCCCAAATGAATTTCATTAGTAACTTCTGGAAATTTTTCAGGTAAGTTTTGGAGTTAGGAATTGGCAGTGTCTCCCACAGATACAATAATTTCGGGAGAATGGACATTTTCACCGCCGCCACTCGGCCCAGCAGGGACAGGGGGAGGGCAGTCCACTTAGACAGGAGAGCAGTCACTTCACAGAAGAGTGGTGTAAAATTATGTTGAAATAACAATGAAAACGATGGGGTAATGTTGGTACCTAGATATCTGATGCTGTGATCTTTCCATTTGTAGGGGTAACTCGCCTTCAAGTTGTCTAATTGTCTAGGGGGGAGGTTTATTGGGAGGGCTTCAGTCTTTGTAGTATTTATTTTATATCCAGACAGTTCTCCATAAGTAGTTAAAAGGTTATGTACGCAGGGCAAGGACGTCAGGGGATTGCGTACAGTCAGCAGGATGTCGTCCGCAAACAGGGACAAGGGGTTCAATACAGAGCACGAATAGTAGAGGGGACAGGGGGCATCCCTGCCGAGTCCCATTCTGGATTTGTAAACGCGGAGACATGGCGTGTGGCAATCGGACCTCGGCTGAGGGGGAAGAATACAAGGACGAGACGGCCGCAAGAAACGGTCCAGAGACACCAAAAGCAGATAAAGTGGCCTCAAGAAACGGCCAGCCTAGCCTATCAAAGGCTTTTTCTGCATCAAGACTGAGCAGAAGACCCGAAGACTTAGTTCTATTAAGGATCTCTACTATGTCTATCGTCCTCCTTGTATTGTCCCCCGCCTGTCGGTTAGTCACAAAGCCCACTTGGTCAATTCCTCTAACGTGAAGGGGGCGTTAAGCACCTGCAGGTCCGCAGTCTGAAGCCTGGGTAAGTGACAGGAGTCCAGAAAGGAGGTCAGTCTCTGGGAACGTAATGTCGGGTCATCGGGAAGGGAAGAGGGGAGAGAGTATAGCTTACTGTAATAGTTAGCAAAGAGCAAAGCTATGCGCTTCGGGTCATATTCCAGGGTCCCCTTTTCATCCTTGAGTGCGTAGGGATTTGCCGAGGCCGCATCATCCCTGAGTTGGGAGGCCAACAATGAATGGGCCTTATTGGCCTTCTCATAGTAAGTAGTATATTGTAGGAGGCGATCAATTTTAAGAACAGCCAAATCCTTCAGTGCAGTACGGGCCTCCACTAATTGGCGGAGGATCCGTACCGACGGAGAGGACGGGGTGACCTCCTTTAAGGGTACAAACACACACAACGTATACGCAGCAGATACGCAGCAGATTTGATACTGTGTTCAGTTATTCAGATCTAATCTGCTGCGTATCTGCTGCGTATACGCTGTGTGTGTTTGTACCCTAAAGAGAACCTATCACATTACAGCGCCCCCCATGCAGTGCAGGATACAGACACAGAAAGCAGCTTCCCTGTGCTGCATCCTCAGCTCACAGCCGGCCCGCAGAGGAAGGGATTCATTGCTTTTACCCTTCATGTTGTACTGGGGGCGGGCTCAGTGCTCTAATAGCTCCTCCCACCACTGGCCCAGTACAACAGATCTGCTTATTAGTTTATGCAGTAAAAAGATCTGGAATCGGTGCGGTGCGGCTGATCCATAGGTACGCAGCACTTGTACTTTCTCTTTCAGTTCACAGGCGGCCCAAAGAGGAAGGGTTAAAGCAATGACTTCCCTCCTCTGCGGGCGGCTGTGAGATGAGGCGACAGGCACAGGGGAGCTGCTTATTGTACCCTGTGCCTGTATCCTGCACTGCATCCCTCCCAGCAAGGAGGGGGGGGGGGGCACTTAATACCCCCTTCCCTGCTGTTATAGGTGCACTGTGAGATCACTCTGGCCCCCAGGCGGTTAATTGGGGATGCAAAGTATCCTAGCTTAACCCCCTGGTGGCTAGATTTTTCAGTATGTCACCCAAAAGGTTAAAGAAAAATTTCATCCACCCCCCTAAAAAATAAAAACTACTTGCACATTAAAGGGGTTATTCAGCGCTACAAAAACATGGCCACTTTCCCCCCTACTGTTGTCTCCAGTTCAGGTGCGGTTTGCAATTATTCCATTTACTTCAATAGAACTGAGTTTCAAAACCCCACCCAAACGAGAGACAACAATAGGGGAAAAGTGGCCATGTTTTTGTAGCGCCGGATAACCCCTTTAAGGACTCAATAGTGGCTTCCTTTCTGTCTATTTTATGCCCAGTCTGGCTGCTGTCACCGCCCACCACACACTGATATCTTATAGCTGATTCCTGCAGCTTGTTCTTCCTATTTAAATACTTGTCAGGGCCTACAACTCCCAGCATGCCTCACTACACTCAGTCTCCCTCCCACTTCAATCTCCACCCACTCTTCGCCCTCTATCCCTAGCTATTCTTACATCCCTGCCTCCCTGTACCTAGTTGTGGAATAGTGAAGTAATACTACTACTACTACTACCATCATGCCTTATAATTGGCATATGATGGTGGTTGTAGTTATGCAAACCTGAGAGCCACAGTTTGTAGCTCTGCAAGCTGTGACTTTCCAGTTTGCATAACTTTTACTACCTGTGTACCTAGTACTGATCTGGCAGGTCCACCACTCCGCGGGCACAGCCTTAGTTTAGGACTGGCATCCAGGGAGTGGGGACACATAAGAAGTCACTGTGTTTCCCATGCTGAATCTCCCCTGAGGCTGCGGTGATGGACACCACAAACAGCCAGGCTCTTCTCCATGTGCCCGTAGGTCTCCTATCCATCACAGGCTCACAGAAATGGAGTGCTGGCTACATGGCTACCAGTAAGAGGGCCACCACTGCTAGGACAGCCGGGTCAGCAGGAGCCGCATCCTCTGCTACCAGCAGCGGCTGCACATAGGATAGCAGCTCCGGCGAGAGTAGAGGGAGGGTAGAAGAGTCACCGGGATGAAGCTTATATACAGGTCACATCATCCCGGTGCTCTCCCTCCTTCCCCCACACTAAGTTCCGGGCTGTTGTGTGTGCAGTGCGGCACACATGACAGATCCCCGATGTGAGCAGAATACAAGTAACCCGGGATCTCCTGGGTGAATAACTGCACTGGTACAGGATGGAGGAGGGACCTCCATCCTGCATCGCCGCGCTGCCAGCCCCGTTCTTCCTGTCGTATGCCTCCCATACGCCCCGCTTCCCGATGGGCAGGCTGGTGGAGCTTGTGTGGTAGTGTCCTCCTTCCGCGCCTCATGATCAAAATCTACACCTGCTGGAAGCAGGTGTAGATTTCGTATGTCGGTCACAGATTTGAGCGCCCGGCCAACCAGATTCACTAAGAGGCGTGCGCCTCTTAATGAATCCTGATGGGGGAAAGGGGGCGGGGCCTAATATAAGACTATCACCCTCCTCTCCTGACATCCTTTGTGCTGCTGTTACTTCCCCTATAAGATCAGCACGCTTCTTTTCTTGACATCCTCTGTGCTGCTGGGACCTCCCCTATAAGATCAGCACACTCCTCTCCTGACATGCTCTGTGCTGCTGTGACCTCCCCTATAACATCAGCACACTCCTCTCCTGACATGCTCTGTGCTGCTGTTACCTCCCCTATAACATCAACACACTCCTCTCCTGACATGCTCTGTGCTGCTGGGACCTCCCCTATAACATCAGCACCCTCCTCTCCTGACATGCTCTGTGCTGCTGTTACCTCCCCTATAACATCAACACACTCCTCTCCTGACATGCTCTGTGCTGCTGGGACCTCTCCTATAACATCAGCACCCTCCTCTCCTGACATCCTCTGTGCTGCTGGGACCCTGTGACCTCCACTATAAGATCAGCCCCTCCTCCTCTCCTGACATTCTCTGTGCTGCTGTGACCTCTTCTATAAGATAAGCACCCTCCTCTCCTGACATCCTCTGAGACCATGTGACCTCTCCTATAGAATCAGTCCCCTCCTCTCCTGACATCCTCTGTGCTGCTGTGACATCCCCTGTAAGATCAGCACCCTCCTCTCCTGACATCCTCTGTGCTGCTGTGACCTTGTGATCTCCCTTCTAAGATCAGCACACTCCTCTCCTGACATGCTCTGTGCTGCTGTGACCCTGTGATCTCCCCTCTAAGATCAGCACCCTCCTCTCCTGACATCCTCTGTGCTGCTGTGACCTCTCCTATAAGATCAGCACCCTCCTCTCCTGACATCCTCTGTGCTGCTGTAAACTCCCCTATAAGATAAGCACCCTCCTCTTCTGACATCATCTGTGCTGCTGTGACCTCTCCTATAAGATCAGCACCCTCCTCTCCTGACATCATCTGTGCTGCTGTGACCTCTCCTATAAGATCAGCACCCTCCTCTCCTGACATCCTCTGTGCTGCTGTAAAGTCTCTTATAAGATAAGCACCCTCCTCTTCTGACATTCTCTGTGCTGCTGTGACCTCCCCTATAAGATCAGCACCCTCCTCTCCTGACATCCTCTGTGCTGCTGTAAAGTCTCTTATAAGATAAGCACCCTCCTCTTCTGACATTCTCTGTGCTGCTGTGACCTCCCCTATAAGATCAGCACCCTCCTCTCCTGACATCCTCTGTGCTGCTGTGACCTGTGACACAGGTTTTTTGCCTGAAATATGGATAATAGTATCGATATTTCGGTGCATGGTGCATCCCTGGTCCCTCCAAAAGTGGGACACTTGTGGAGGTATGGCTTCATGTAATAATCATGTAATAAATAGAATTTAATGGACAATAAGTCTGAGAATCTTCTTTGATATCAGGTGAAGATGGGATGTTGGCTGTTACAGCTGTCTGTGCATTACAGTCTTTTTATACAGAGGCTGAAAGGGCCAAAGGGGCAATAATACAAGGCCTGGCCTTACTGTAGGGGTGTGATCCTGCTCTATAGACATGTCACTAATACTGTCACATGAAAGACTGGAATGTCACCACCAGGAGTCTGACAGAACAATAATAAAACTATATATCTATACTGCATATTGTGCATTATATGGCCATGCAGCCTCATATACAGCAAACCACCAGGCTCTGTGTATCCTGACCAGGGCCGTTTCTAGGACCAGGCAGGCTGGGCACCACACAAACTCACCGAACTCACCAAATCAACAGCGCCTCTCGCAGCGCATCAATAGCGCCCCCCCCCCCCAGGCCCCCCTTCCCCTGAGATGATGTTAACATTAGCCAGCACCGACCCTCTGTCCTCCCTCTAGAGCAGGGTGCCGCAGGTTGAGGGGGTACGGCAGGAGGCATCAGGGACCAGGAGAGGACTATGAAGAAGTTATGTGACCAGGCCCTTGTCATCGGAACCATTTTACTTTTATGGGACTCCTATTACGAGAGCCGATGATGTTAGACGCTGGACTCTGATTATTGGAGCTGTGTTCATAATTGTTTATCCAACATATTCTCGAAGATTTATTGATAAGCTGTTGCCTGACTATAGTGCCTTACGTAGTTATCCATTGTTATATTATTATTGTTTATTCATTTTTTTGTATATGGATGTACTACTTGTGGTCGCATGTGGAGGAGAGTCGCTGTAGGTCCGCTGTGCTTGTGGAGGTATACACATCTATTATATATACAAATAATTCTTTTTGATTCTATTGGATGTTAGTTGCACATGTTACAAGGACCTTCTGTTCTACCCTTTGGATATGAGCACCGCTACTTAAACTTCATTTCTTGGAAGAAATGCGTGTATGTGGTGTCATATCCGTGTGTTTAAGATATAACAAATGCCTACAATGTATGGATTTTTTGTGCAGGTGATGACTGCTTAAAAATTATACTTACGAATGTATATGGGTCGTTCAATTTATCATGAGGACGTAGTATATAGGAGTGTTGTATTTTGGCCATAAACTCTACCATTATGATACTATGAAATATTTATGTGGGGACTTTTCTGTAGCACAGTGATTAGTATATAAGCGCCGATCACCGCCGTTGCAGTATTTTGGGGACTATACACCTTATTAGTACATGGTGAATTACCTCCCTACAGGACAACCAAGTCCTGTGGGGTTGATACCACGTATGCGTATGGACCTCTTGCTTCAGCTTTAGATCTTGGTGCTGCTACTTTACTGACTAAATTTCTTGACGTGAACAAGGTTATTGTGCGTGGCTTGCAAAATGAGATCTTGCTATATGATGAGTGCGCACGCGGTGAATATTTGTTATGAACATATATGTCATTTTTGGAGGTTAAATGAGAGGTAATTCATTGCAGCATATGTGGCGCATGCGCATGTCTTGGTCCGGAACTACGCGGCCATCTTTATCACTGGTGGAACGCTAAGTGTGATGGTACGCGGTCGACGCATGCGCAGTACTGTATTCGGTGAATCGAGGCCATCTTTGATATGAGGAAGACTGTCTGAAGGTAGCGCATGCGTAGAACTAATGTGTGCACGCCGTGGGCGCCATTTTGTGTGTGTGTGTGTCCATGAACGTGCGGCTTGTGACTCTCCTCCACATGTAAGTTATATATTTTTTCTCATGTGTACAGTATTGATGATGATTACTTATGGATATATAAGCAACCCTATACAACCAGAGCGTACCCCTGACGAAGTTCCGGTTCGGGACGTAACGCGTAGGGTGCTTTGGACCCCACTCAGCAGACCACACTCCATGGGGTGACACCAGAGTTTATGTACCTTGGTTTCGTTAACCTTTTGACTTATTTACTTCTTTCATAAGCGTATACTATATATGCACATTGTGTATTACACTTTGTTGATTACAGGCACTTGCACTTTGGTAAGTATGAGTTATTGGTTTCCTTTGTGACTTTTGTATCATTTGTTATTTATTTGTGGAGTGTGTGTTCATATATCTTGGAACTGAGTGTGGGGAGGTAAAGACCCCATGTATTGGTTTAGGGTCCCTCCTGGATATTTCTTTGGGTATTTTAAGTGTTTTTAATGTTTTTGGGTTTGGGTAGGGTTGTTTTCTGTATGTACTAATATATTAATAAAGATGATGTTTATATATTTTTGAACATATAGTTGTGTGCCTGGTGATTTATGACATACACTTTCACTTTTTTATATGCAATTGTGGCTTGTTTGGTATGTCACACCATGAGCACCAGTGATTTGGCTGTGCATGACCCCATCTCTGTGATATTGACCAGGAGAGGACGTTGATTTAAAAAATCAAGCCAGGGCTGAGCAGTTAGAGCACTGTCGGCTCCTGTCACACGGAGCCGACAGTGTAGTGTGTGATGAAGTAAAGGGCTCTGTGAGAAAGCGCTGCCAAACTTACTGCCTGCTAACTTTCTTCTAAACCTGTGCTCAACGTAAATCAGACACACGACTGTGTGTGGGCAGATTCAGCATTATCTGTAGCACAGGCCCTGCTTCCCCATCTGTGTGGTGACCTCTGCACAGCCTGTGTGCGTCTCCCTGTGCAGCGTCCTCTCCATGCCTATATGTGCCCCGATTCTAGCCTTTCTGCTGCCTGAGGCGAAAATTAAAATGACGCCCCCCCCCCCCCCAATAATTAGTGATCAACTGCACACACACATATATATATATATATATATATATATACTACCACACATATAGGTATATATTAGCTATAAGTATACCACAAACATAAAAATATACCAGCAGTCACTGTATGACACATAAACATACTGTATATGCTGGCAGTGTATGTACTGCATAGTAGGTACCAGCAGTGCGTATACTGCATGCAAACACATGTAGCATCTGTGTGACCAGTTACCATCATTCCCCCTGTCTCTGTGCCTTAGGCCATGTGCACACTATGTATAACACCGGCCGTTCTGTGACCCAGCCGGATCACAGAGCGGCTGGTGTTACTAAAGATCATCAAGTCACCACAGTACCGGATGGATGATGTTCATTCCTTCTGAATTTGGGTGCGGGCCACCCATGTGCGCCCACATCCGAATTCACCGCTGCACACAATGGAGCGTACGGCCGGAGCCACACACTCCATTGTGTGAACTAACAGGTTCTCTGCGGCCGATATTCAATGAATGAGATGGAGAGATGATGATGAACTATAAAGCATGGGATCCGCATAATCGCTGCACCCTCACCATGCTGTATAAGTCACCTCCCTTGATGCAGTAATCCTCCAGAGTGCCCAGTAGAGGATTACAGCATATGATCAGGGGAGGTGACCTATAAAGCCTGGTGCCCCCTGTAATGGTGGACATCACCTAATACCCCCAAACAGCATCTTCGTTGATGATACTGACCTCCTAATAGAAAATACCCATACCCAGGGCCGGCGTCAGCACCCGACATACTCGGGCAAGTGCCAGGGCCCACGGCCGCTCAAGGGGCCCCGATACATGCCCGAGCAGTGAGCCAGACGCCCGCCGCATTACCGACCCCCCGGACACCCGGGGGGCGGGTGCTGCCGACCCCAAGTCCGGGGGAGGGCTGGAGGGACTGGGGAAGGACCTGCCATGTTTGCTACACTGGGGAAGGACCTGTGGTGACGTCATAAGGGGGCGGGGCTGATAACGGGAGAGGATGCAGGTGGATGAAGGACCTGTGATCATTGTCATGTGACATGAGGGGGCGGGGCTCACTTATTCCTTCCTTCTGTGCTGTGAGTTTTAGTACTCTTCTTATATCTCCTTCTGTAATGGCCTCTGATCTCCCATAGTAACAGGCTGTCCATGCTGGGAGTTGTAGTACTCCTCTTATATCTCCTTCTGTAATGGCCTCTGATCTCCCATAATAACAGGCTGTCCATGCTGGGAGTTGTAGTACTCCTCTTATATCTCCTCCAGTAATGGTCTCTGATCTCCCATAATAACAGGCTGGATATTTTGGGAGTTGTAGTCCTCCTCTTATATCTCCTCTGATCTCCCATAATAACAGGCTGTCCATGCTGGGAGTTGTAGTCCTCTTATATCTCCTCCTGTAATGTCCTTTGATCTCCCATAATAATAGGCTGGACATGCTGGGAGTTGTAGTCCCCCCCCCCCCGGTATACCTCATGTAATGCCTCCTGATTGTAACTCCATTCTGGCCTGCTCTATGGTGAACAGACTAGAATACAGACTCCAGGGGGACGACCTCCTTCTAGCACCTCCATTCTAGTTTCATCCCTTCGTGGATCCCATCTCACCAACAGGCGCAGAGCGATTACGTCATCACGCCTGCTGGTGGATCCACAAGGCGCACACAAGGGAGAAGAGGACCCGTCCCCTGGATTAGTGAGTATGATTTTATTTTTTTATTTTCTTGTGTTGAGGGAGATCAGGGGGCATTTCTATGGGGCAGAGCAGGGGGCATTTATATGGGGCAGAGCAGGGGGCATTACTATGGGGGCAGGGGCATTACTATGGGGCAGAGCAGGGGGCATCTACTATGGGGGCATGGCAGGGGGCATTACTATGGGGACAGAGGGCATTATTACTATATGGAGGGCACAGCATGGGGACATTATTACTATATGGAGGGCACAGCATTGGGACATTATTACTATATGGAGGGCACAGCATGGGGACAATATTACTATATGGGGGGCACAGCATAGGGACAATATTACTATATGGAGGGCACAGCATGGGGACAATATTACTATATGGGGGGCACAGCACGGGACCTACAAACCTCCTTACTTTACTGCACATGACACCAAACAGCGGAGTTACTACTGTATAGGAGCCTATGGGTGGGAAAAAGGGAAGGAAGTTGCTGGAAATGTGCGGAGCCTAAGATGTTTGTCTGACAGCTCCTGAAGAGATGAATTGTAGCTGGAAGAAATCATCATGGTGGTCTGGGCCAGATGGAGAGGAAACGGAGAGCGATCACCTCAGATCAAAGGAGACGTCACCTGTGAGTTACTGAATTACGGGTTTTTTTCGGTATTTTGTCAAACTTTATTTGGTAGGTGTGCTCCGAGGTGTGCTATACAAAGGGGCCCGCTGAGACTCTCTCGCCCAAGGGCCCACAAAAACCTGGAGCCGGCCCTGCCCATACCCTTCCCTCAGCAAAGACCCCCTAATACCAGTCACCCCCACAGTAAGCACCTAGAAACACTGCATACCCACCTCAGCATATATCTACTGTATAATACACACATGCACATTTACACACACACACACACAAACACACACACACACACCTGTTTCTGATCTGTCTCCTGGCTACACAGGTCCTGGGAGGCTGTGGAGAGTCAGGACCTCAGAAGACAGAGCTCATGGTGCAGAGGGGGGACAGGCAGCACACACAGAGGAGGGGAGCACAGGACAGGCAGCACACACAGAGGGGAGGGGGGCACAGGACAGGCAGCACACAGAGGGGAGGGGGGCATAGGACAGGCAGCACACACAGAGGGGAGAGGGGCACAGGACAGGCAGCACACAGAGGGGAGGGGGGCACAGGATAGGCAGCACACAGAGGGGAGGGGGGCACAGGACAGGCAGCACACACAGAGGGGAGGGGGGCACAGGACAGGCAGCACACACAGAGGGGAGGGGGGCACAGGACAGGCAGCACACACAGAGGGGAGGGGGCACATGACAGGCAGCACACACAGAGGAGGGGGGACAAGACACACAGCTCTGCAGGGTCAGTTTCCTGGTCTTCTCATTGTTATGACCTCTGCAGGCTGCCGTGCTGAGTCCCCTCCTCCTCCTGCTTCCAGTCCCGACACTCAGGCAGCACACAGTGGAGGAAGCACGGGGATCACAGGGAAACTTTGTGGTATTGTGCATCCTCCACTGTTTGCTTTGGAGATAAGGCAGCCGGGACCCAGATAAGGCAGCAGGAGGGGGGTCCTGTAATGCTGCTGGGCGGCTGCTGTCATTTAGTATGTCAGAAATGACTTAACTACAATGACAGGGCAGGATTGTGCAGCCCCCTCAGGGACCTCGGAAGCTGCCGCCTGAGGCAGAATTCTCACTCTGCGTCATGGTAGGAACGGGCCTGCTGCTGGTAAGCCTGTCTATGTCCTCTCTCTCCTGTCTGTCCGTCTGTCTTTTTATCTCCTATCTATCTATCTATCTATCTATCTATCTATCTATCTATCTATCTATCTATCTATCTCTTATCTATCTATCTATCTCTTATCTATCTCTCTATCTATCTATCTCCTACCTATCTATCTATCTATCTAAAAATACAGAAGTTATATCTTGCTATAAGGTGCATGTCTTGCTACATGGGGCAAATCTGGATGCAGGGGGCATACCTGAGTATAAGGGCATATGTCTCTGCAGTGGACCCAGGGCCGCTTTAACCTAGGTGCATATGGTGCACGTGCACCGGGCCCCCTAGTTCAGATCACGTGACAGGGGCCCCCAGCTGAGGAGAGCAGTGAAGGGGAAGGAGCTGAAGACACAAGTGTAGGTGCTCTGTGACACCTGTGGCAGTGTGGGGCTGGTGGTGGTCGGGAAGGAGGAGGACTGTAGCTGCATCCTGTGAGACAGTGCACAGTGCAGAGTGACGGGGTCTTACAGGAAGCAGCTACAGGCTGCACTCCATGCTCTGCTGGCCCTGTCTGCGGGGGAGCCCAGGAGGCAGTGCCCACTTCACAAGCATCCAGCCTCTCCCCAGGCAGAGTGTGTGGAGGCCGGGGAGCAGCGCCTGCACCATAGATGTAAGTAGTAGCGAGGGGGGGAATTGAAGCTGGGGGCCCACTGACAGAGGATTAGCCCACCAGACCTGTCCGGAGTATGTCCCGATAAGCCCCGCCCCCTGGTCTCAAGCCCCGCCCACAAGATCTTACAGACTAGAAGGACTGAGTCAGTCCTCCTAGTCTGTAAGCTCCTGTCCCCCCCCAGTCCTCCACTGCAGTCACGCTATCAGCACTTCACTGAAATGGAGTCACACTATCAGCACTAGGAATTGCAGTGCTCCTATATACCATGTTTTACGGTAATAGCCAGGACTAGTTAGTTCCAGGCTCCAGAATGTGCCAGGAAGATCATAGGGTGACACCTACATGTAAGACTAACTAAAGAATGTCAACTCTTAACCCCTTCAGGTCCATTCACCCACTGTTAACCCCTCAGATCCACAACTGTTCAATTACCCCACTGTTAACCTCTTCACATCCACTACAATCTAATTCATCCACTGCTAACCCCTTTAGATCCACAACACTTCAATTCATCCACTGTTAACCCCTTTAGATCCACAACACTTCAATTCATCCACTTTTAACCCCTACACATCCACCACAGTTTAATTCATATACTGTTTAACCCCTTCAGCTCCAGGAATATTTTATTTTTTTCTAACTATATGTAATTTTTAACACCTGAAAACCAGGCTCATTTTAATTTATTTCTCTTATTTGTCTTAGACATAGAGGAACCATTATTACTGTACGGATTCGGAGTAATGTGATGGTAAAGTGTCTATTTGGGGTTATATGTCGCACATTTTGAAGTCCAATAAAATCACAAAATCAAATTGTTATCCAATCTCGCTACCATATCCTAGAAGAGCGCTTACTCTCGTACAGGTTCTGTGATTTTCAGACATTTTTACTGTAGGGATTCGGAGTAATGTGATGGTAAAGTGTCTATTTGGGGCTATATGTCCCACTATTTGAAGTCCAATAAAATCACGAAATCAAATTGTTATCCAATCTCACTACCATATCCTAGAAGAGCGCTTACTCTCGTACAGGTTCTGTGATTTTCAGACATTATTACTGTACGGATTCGGAGTAATAAGATGGTAAAGTGTCTATTTGAGGCTATATGTCGCACATTTTGAAGTCCAATAAAATCACAAAATCAAATTGTTATCCAATCTCGCTACCATATCCTAGAAGAGCGCTTACTCTCGTACAGGTTCTGTGATTTTCAGACATTTTTACTGTAGGGATTCGGAGTAATGTGATGGTAAAGTGTCTATTTGGGGCTATATGTCCCACTATTTGAAGTCCAATAAAATCACGAAATCAAATTGTTATCCAATCTCACTACCATATCCTAGAAGAGCGCTTACTCTGTTACAGGTTCTGTGATTTTCAGACATTTTTACTGTACGGATTCGGAGTAATGTAATGGTAAAGTGTCTATTTGGGGTTATATGTCGCACATTTTAAAGTAAAAAAAAAATCACGAAATCAAATTGTTATCCAATTTCGCTACCATATCCTAGAAGAGCGCTTACTCTCGTACAGGTTCTGTGATTTTCAGACATTTTTACTGTACGAATTCAGAGTAATGTGATGGTAAAGTGTCTATTTGGGGCTATATGCCCCACTATTTGAAGTCTAATAAAATCACGAAATCAAATTTTTATCCAATTTCGCTACCATATCCTAGAAGAGCGCTTACTCTCGTACAGTTTCTGTGATTTTCAGCCATTTTTACTGTACAGATTCGGAGTAATGTGATGGTAAAGTGTCTATTTGGGGCTATATGCCCCACTATTTGAAGTCTAATAAAATCACGAAATCAAATTGTTATCCAATTTCGCTACCATATCCTAGAAGAGCGCTTACTCTCGTACAGTTTCTGTGATTTTCAGACATTTTTACTGTACAGATTCGGAGTAATGTGATGGTAAAGTGTCTATTTGGGGCTATATGCCCCACTATTTGAAGTCTAATAAAATCACGAAATCAAATTGTTATCCAATTTCGCTACCATATTCTAGAAAAACGCTTACTCTCGTACAGGTTCTGTGATTTTTCAGACATTTTTACTGTACGAATTCATAGTAATGTGATGGTAAAGTGTCTATTTGGGGCTATATGCCCCACTATTTGAAGTCTAATAAAATCACGAAATCAAATTGTTATCCAATTTCGCTACCATATGCTAGAAGAGCGCTTACTCTCGTACAGGTTCTGTGATTTTCAGACATTTTTACTGTACAGATTCGGAGTAATGTGATGGTAAAGTGTCTATTTGGGGCTATATGCCCCACTATTTGAAGTCTAATAAAATCACGAAATCAAATTGTTATCCAATTTCGCTACCATATTCTAGAAGAGCGCTTACTCTCGTACAGGTTCTGTGATTTTTCAGACATTTTTACTGTACGGATTCGGAGTAATGTGATGGTAAAGTGTCTATTTGGGGCTATATGCCCCACTATTTGAAGTCCAATAAAATCACGAAATCAAATTGTTATCCAATTTCGCTACCATATCCTAGAAGAGCGCTTACTCTCGTACAGTTTCTGTGATTTTCAGACATTTTTACTGTACGGATTCGGAGTAATAAGATGGTAAAGTGTCTATTTGGGGCTATATGTCCCACTATTTGAAGTCCAATAAAATCACAAAATCAAATTGTTTTCCAAACTCGTTACCATATCCTAAAAGAGCGCTTACTCTCATACAGGTTCTGTGATTTTCAGACATTTTTACTGTAGGGATTCGGAGTAATGTGATGGTAAAGTGTCTATTTGGGGCTATATGTCGCACATTTTGAAGTCCAATAAAATCACGAAATCAAATTGTTATCCAATCTCGCTACCATATCCTAGAAGAGCGCTTACTCTCGTACAGGTTCTGTGATTTTAAGACATTTTTACTGTAGGGATTCGGAGTAATGTGATGGTAAAGTGTCTATTTGGGGCTATATGTCGCACATTTTGAAGTCCAATAAAATCACGAAATCAAATTGTTATCCAATTTCGCTACCATATGCTAGAAGAGCGCTTACTCTCGTACAGATTCTGTGATTTTCAGACATTTTTACTGTACGAATTCAGAGTAATGTGATGGTAAAGTGTCTATTTGGGGCTATATGTCCCACTATTTGAAGTCCAATAAAATCACGAAATCAAATTGTTATCCAATCTCGTTACCATATCCTAGAAGAACGCTTACTCTGTTACAGGTTCTGTGATTTTCAGACATTTTTACTGTACGAATTCAGAGTAATGTGATGGTAAAGTGTCTATTTGGGGCTATATGTCCCACTATTTGAAGTCCAATAAAATCACGAAAGCAAATTGTTATCCAATCTCACTACCATATCCTAGAAGAGCGCTTACTCTGTTACAGTTTCTGTGATTTTCAGACATTTTTACTGTAGGCATTCGGAGTAATGTGATGGTAAAGTGTCTATTTGGGGCTATATGTTGCACATTTTGAAGTCCAATAAAATCTTGAAATCAAATTGTTATCCAATCTCGCTACGATATCCTAGAAGAGCGCTTACTCTCGTACAGGTACTGTGATTTTCAGACATGTTTACTGTACAGATTCGGAGTAATGTGATGGTAAATTGTGTATTTGGGGCTATATGCCCCACTATTTGAAGTCCAATAAAATCACAAAATCAAATTGTTTTCCAAACTCGTTACCATGTCCTAGAAGAGCGCTTACTCTCGTACAGGTTTTATGATTTTCAGACATTTTTACTGTAGGGATTCGGAGTAATGTGATGGTAAAGTGCCTATTTGGGGCTATATGTCCCACTATTTGAAGTCCAATAAAATCATGAAACCAAATTGTTATCCAATCACTTTACCATATCCTAGAAGAGCGCTTACTCTCGTACAGATTCTGTGATTTTCAGACATTTTTACTCTACGGATTCGGAGTAATGTGATGGTAAAGTGTGTATTTGGGGCTATATGTCGCACATTTTGAAGTCCAATAAAATCATGAAATCAAATTGTTATCCAATCACACTACCATATCCTAGAAGAGCGCTTACTCTCTTACAGGTTCTGTGATTTTCAGACATTTTTACTGTACGGATTCGAAGTAATGTGATGGTAAAATGCCTATTTGGGGCTATATGTCCCACTATTTGAATTCCAATAAAATCACGAAATCAAATTGTTATCCAATTTCGCTACCATATCCTAGAAGAGCGCTTACTCTCATACAGGTTCTGTGATTTTCAGACATTTTTACTGTACGGATTCGGAGTAATGTGATGGTAAAGTGTGTATTTGGGGCTATATGTCGCACATTTTGAAGTCCAATAAAATCATGAAATCAAATTGTTATCCAATCTCGCTACCATATCCTAGAAGAGCGCTTACTCTCGTACAGGTTCTGTGATTTTCAGACATTTTTACTGTACAGATTCGGAGTAATGTGATGGTAAAGTGTCTATTTGGGGCTATATGCCCCACTATTTGAAGTCTAATAAAATCACGAAATCAAATTGTTATCCAATTTCGCTACCATATCCTAGAAGAGCGCTTACTCTCGTACAGTTTCTGTGATTTTCAGACATTTTTACTGTACAGATTCGGAGTAATGTGATGGTAAAGTGTCTATTTGGGGCTATATGTCCCACTATTTGAAGTCTAATAAAATCACGAAATCAAATTGTTATCCAATTTCGCTACCATATTCTAGAAGAGCGCTTACTCTCGTACAGGTTCTGTGATTTTTCAGACATTTTTACTGTACGAATTCAGAGTAATGTGATGGTAAAGTGTCTATTTGGGGCTATATGCCCCACTATTTGAAGTCTAATAAAATCACGAAATCAAATTGTTATCCAATTTCGCTACCATATGCTAGAAGAGCGCTTACTCTCGTACAGGTTCTGTGATTTTCAGACATTTTTACTGTACAGATTCGGAGTAATGTGATGGTAAAGTGTCTATTTGGGGCTATATGCCCCACTATTTGAAGTCTAATAAAATCACGAAATCAAATTGTTATCCAATTTCGCTACCATATTCTAGAAGAGCGCTTACTCTCGTACAGGTTCTGTGATTTTTCAGACATTTTTACTGTACGAATTCAGAGTAATGTGATGGTAAAGTGTCTATTTGGGGCTATATGCCCCACTATTTGAAGTCCAATAAAATCACGAAACCAAATTGTTATCCAATCTCGCTACCATATCCTAGAAGAGCGCTTACTCTCGTACAGATTCTGTGATTTTCAGACATTTTTACTCTACGGATTCGGAGTAATGTGATGGTAAAGTGTGTATTTGGGGCTATATGTCGCACATTTTGAAGTCCAATAAAATCATGAAATCAAATTGTTATCCAATCACACTACCATATCCTAGAAGAGCGCTTACTCTCTTACAGGTTCTGTGATTTTCAGACATTTTTACTGTACGGATTCGAAGTAATGTGATGGTAAAATGCCTATTTGGGGCTATATGTCCCACTATTTGAATTCCAATAAAATCACGAAATCAAATTGTTATCCAATTTCGCTACCATATCCTAGAAGAGCGCTTACTCTCATACAGGTTCTGTGATTTTCAGACATTTTTACTGTACGGATTCGGAGTAATGTGATGGTAAAGTGTGTATTTGGGGCTATATGTCGCACATTTTGAAGTCCAATAAAATCATGAAATCAAATTGTTATCCAATCTCGCTACCATATCCTAGAAGAGCGCTTACTCTCTTACAGGTTCTGTGATTTTCAGACATTTTTACTGTACGGATTCGAAGTAATGTGATGGTAAAATGCCTATTTGGGGCTATATGTCCCACTATTTGAAGTCCAATAAAATCACGAAATCAAATTGTTATTCAATCACACTACCATATCCTAGAAGAGCGCTTACTCTCATACAGGTTCTGTGATTTTTAGACATTTTTACTGTATGGATTCGGAGTAATGTGATGGTAAAGTGTCTATTTGGGGCTATATGTCGCACACTTTGAAGTCCAATAAAATCACGAAATCAAATTGTTATCCAATCACTTTACCATATCCTAGAAGAGCGCTTACTCTCGTACAGGTACTGTGATTTTCAGACATTTTTACTGTAGGGATTTGGAGTAATGTGATGGTAAAGTGTCTATTTGGGGCTATACACCTGATAATTTGAAGTCCAATAAAATTACGAAATCAAATAGTTCTCCATCTTGTTCTTGTTGTTGGACGCTTTTGGTAGACTACTTCCAATCCCAGGAGGGACCAGCTTCATGGCTGATGGAAGATAACCATTAAGAGACTTTTTTCAGGACTGTTCTTCTAGTTTAATAAGTCTATGTTCCTTGTAGGTTTAGGTTAGGGACTCGCAAGAGAATGAGGACCCTTGATGTGGCTTGCGAGCTTACGATATTTCTTGCCTATTTTTTTCTTCTAGTTTTCAACGGTAAAAGATATCTACTAATACCTCATTGAAGATTGGACATCGAGCCATCAAGGAGCCCCACTAGGCTAAAGCTGCTTTCACATGCTGCAGATTTTAGGCAGATTTTCTACAGCAGATTGTCTGTTGCCAAACCAAAGTCAACCTGAAGTTTCAAATCTTCTGTAGAAAATCTGCATCAAATCCGCAGTGTGTGAAAGCACCCTTACTATTCTGCAAGTCTTCCCAAGTGCATTATAGGGCCATGCAGCTGCCACTGACTGACAGCTACTTACCGCCCTAGCGGTCTTGTTTCTGCTACCTAATAAAGAGTGCTGAGGGGCCTGTGTGAGCTGCTGGTGCCTGCTGATGCCCCTCCCCCGTGCCGACCTCTATGCTTTTATAGAAGAAGTCTGGCTAAAACATTTTTGTATTGTTATTGTATTGTCACCCAAAAGTTATACAAATCCCCAATATACACCTATTACGGGAAATGCTTAGGAAGCGCTTTTTTCTCTGCACTTACTACTGCATCAAGACTTCACTTCCTGAATAACATGATGATGTCACTTCCGTGATAACATGGTGATGTCACTTCCTGGATAACATGGTGATGTCACTTCCTGGATAACATGGTTATGTCACGACCCGATTCCCAGAGCTGTGTGGGCTGTGGCTGGCGGAGAGGATGATGGCAGGGGGACACTGAGGGATACAGGGCACTGGAGGAACACTGAGCATCCCTCTGCCATCATCCTCTCCAGCAGCCACAGCCCACACAGCTCTGGGAGTCGGGTCGTGACATAACCATGTTATCTAGGAAGTGACATAACCATGTTATCCAGGAAGTGACTTCACCATATTATCCAGGAAGTGACATCACCATGTTATCCAGGAAGTGAAGTCTTGATGCAGTTGTAAGTGCAAAGAAAAAAGCGCTTCCTAAGCATTTCCCGTAATAGGTGTATATTGGGGATTTGTATTTGGGTGACAATACAATAACAATACAAAAATGTTTTAGCCAGACTTCTTCTATAAAAGCATAGAAGTTGGCACAGGGGACGGGCATCAGCAGGCACCAGCAGCTCACACAGGCCCCTCAGCACTCTTTATTAGGTGGCAGAAACAAGACCGCTAGGGCGGTAAGTAGCTGTCAGTCAGTGGCAGCTGCATGGCCCTATAATGCACTTGGGAAGACTTGCAGAATAGTATGGGTGCTTTCACACACTGCGGATTTGATGCAGATTTTCTACAGCAGATTTGAAACTTCAGGTTGACTTTGGTTTGGCAACAGACAATCTGCTGTAGAAAATCTGCCTAAAATCTGCAGCATGTGAAAGCAGCTTTAGTCTAGTGGGGCTCCTTGATGGCTCGATGTCCAATCTTCAATGAGGTATTAGTAGATATCTTTTACCGTTGAAAACTAGAAGAAAAAAATAGGCAAGAAATATCGTAAGCTCGCAAGCCACATCAAGGGTCCTCATTCTCTTGCGAGTCCCTAACCTAAACTTAAAAGGAACATAGACTTATTAAACTAGAATAGAAGAACAGTCCTGAAAAAAAGTCTCTTAATGGTTATCCTCCATCAGCCATGAAGCTGGTCCCTCCTGGGATTGGAAGTAGTCTACCAAGAGCGTCCAACAACAAGAACAAGATGGAGAACTATTTGATTTCGTAATTTTATTGGACTTCAAATTATCAGGTGTATAGCCCCAAATAGACACTTTACCATCACATTACTCCAAATCCCTACAGTAAAAATGTCTGAAAATCACAGAACCTGTACGAGAGTAAGCGCTCTTCTAGGATATGGTAGCGAGATTGGATAACAATTTGATTTCGTGATTTTATTGGACTTCAAAGTGTGCGCAATATAGCCCCAAATAGACACTTTACCATCACATTACTCCAAATCCCTACAGTAAAAATGTCTGAAAATCACAGAACCTGTACGAGAGTAAGCGCTCTTCTAGGATATGGTAAAGTGATTGGATAACAATTTGATTTCGTGATTTTATTGGACTTCAAAGTGTGGGACATATAGCCCCAAATAGGCACTTTACCATCACATTACTCCGAATCCGTACAGTAAAAATGTCTGAAAATCACAGAACCTATAACAGAGTAAGCGCTCTTCTAGGATATGGTAACAAGATTGGACAACAATTTGATTTCGTAATTTTATTGGACTTCAAAATGTGCGACATATAGCCCCAAATAGACACTTTACCATCACATTACTCCGAATCCCTACAGTAAAAATGTCTGAAAATCACAGAACCTGTATGAGAGTAAGCGCTCTTCTAGGATATGGCAACGAGTTTGGAAAACAATTTGATTTTGTGATTTTATTGGACTTCAAATAGTGGGACATATAGCCCCAAATAGACACTTTACCATCTTATTACTCCGAATCCGTACAGTAAAACAGTCTGAAAATCACAGAACCTGTACGAGAGTAAGCGCTCTTCTAGAATATGGTAGCAAGATTGGATAACAATTTGATTTCGTGATTTTTTTTTACTTTAAAATGTGCGACATATAACCCCAAATAGACACTTTACCATCACATTACTCCGAATCCGTACAGTAAAAATGTCTGAAAATCACAGAACCTGTAAGAGAGTAAGCGCTCTTCTAGGATATGGTAGTGAGATTGGATAACAATTTGCTTTCGTGATTTTATTGGACTTCAAATAGTGGGACATATAGCCCCAAATAGACACTTTACCATCACATTACTCTGAATTCGTACAGTAAAAATGTTTGAAAATCACAGAATCTGTACGAGAGTAAGCGCTCTTCTAGCATATGGTAGCGAAATTGGATAACAATTTGATTTCGTGATTTTATTGGACTTCAAAATGTGCGACATATAGCCCCAAATAGACACTTTACCATCACATTACTCCGAATCCGTACAGTAAAAATGTCTGAAAATCACAGAAACTGTACGAGAGTAAGCGCTCTTCTAGGATATGGTAGCGAAATTGGATAACAATTTGATTTCGTGATTTTATTAGACTTCAAATAGTGGGGCATATAGCCCCAAATAGACACTTTACCATCACATTACTCCGAATCCGTACAGTAAAAATGTCTGAAAATCACAGAACCTGTACGAGAGTAAGCGCTCTTCTAGCATATGGTAGCGAAATTGGATAACAATTTGATTTCGTGATTTTATTAGACTTCAAAATGTGCGACATATAGCCCCAAATAGACACTTTACCATCACATTACTCCGAATCCGTACAGTAAAACAGTCTGAAAATCACAGAACCTGTACGAGAGTAAGCGCTCTTCTAGCATATGGTAGCGAAATTGGATAACAATTTGATTTCGTGATTTTATTAGACTTCAAAATGTGCGACATATAGCCCCAAATAGACACTTTACCATCACATTACTCCGAATCCGTACAGTAAAACAGTCTGAAAATCACAGAACCTGTACGAGAGTAAGCGCTCTTCTAGGATATGGTAACGAGTTTTGAAAACAATTTGATTTTGTGATTTTATTGGACTTCAAATAGTGGGACATATAGCCCCAAATAGACACTTTACCATCTTATTACTCCGAATCCCTACAGTAAAAATGTCTGAAAATCACAGAACCTGTATGAGAGTAAGCGCTCTTCTAGGATATGGCAACGAGTTTGGAAAACAATTTGATTTTGTGATTTTATTGGACTTCAAATAGTGGGACATATAGCCCCAAATAGACACTTTACCATCTTATTACTCCGAATCCGTACAGTAAAAATGTCTGAAAATCACAGAAACTGTACGAGAGTAAGCGCTCTTCTAGGATATGGTAGCGAAATTGGATAACAATTTGATTTCGTGATTTTATTGGACTTCAAATAGTGGGGCATATAGCCCCAAATAGACACTTTACCATCACATTACTCCGAATCCGTACAGTAAAAATGTCTGAAAAATCACAGAACCTGTACGAGAGTAAGCGCTCTTCTAGAATATGGTAGCAAGATTGGATAACAATTTGATTTCGTGATTTTTTTTTTACTTTAAAATGTGCGACATATAGCCCCAATTAGACACTTTACCATCACATTACTCTGAATCCCTACAGTAAAAATGTCTGAAAATCACAGAACCTGTACGAGAGTAAGCGCTCTTCTAGCATATGGTAGCGAAATTGGATAACAATTTGATTTCGTGATTTTATTGGACTTCAAATAGTGGGACATATAGCCCCAAATAGACACTTTACCATCTTATTACTCCGAATCCGTACTGTAAAAATGTCTGAAAATCACAGAACCTGTACGAGAGTAAGCGCTCTTCTAGGATATGGTAACGAGTTTGGAAAACAATTTGATTTTGTGATTTTATTGGACTTCAAATAGTGGGACATATAGCCCCAAATAGACACTTTACCATCTTATTACTCCGAATCCGTACAGTAAAATTGTCTGAAAATCACAGAAACTGTACGAGAGTAAGCGCTCTTCTAGGATATGGTAGCGAAATTGGATAACAATT
This sequence comes from Dendropsophus ebraccatus, assembly GCF_027789765.1. NCBI lineage: Eukaryota > Metazoa > Chordata > Amphibia > Anura > Hylidae > Dendropsophus > Dendropsophus ebraccatus. Next base: position 25,529,099 of record NC_091456.1, on the reverse strand, counting down.
TGATTTCGTGATATTATTGGACTTCAAATAGTGGGACATATAGCCCCAAATAGACACTTTACCATCACATTACTCTGAATTCGTACAGTAAAAATGTCTGAAAATCACAGAATCTGTACGAGAGTAAGCGCTCTTCTAGCATATGGTAGCGAAATTGGATAACAATTTGATTTCGTTATTTTATTGGACTTCAAAATGTGCGACATATAGCCCCAAATAGACACTTTACCATCACATTACTCCGAATCCGTACAGTAAAAATGTCTGAAAATCACAGAAACTGTACGAGAGTAAGCGCTCTTCTAGGATATGGTAGCGAAATTGGATAACAATTTGATTTCGTGATTTTATTAGACTTCAAATAGTGGGACATATAGCCCCAAATAGACATTTTACCATCACATTACTCCGAATCCGTACAGTAAAAATGTCTGAAAATCACAGAACCTGTACGAGAGTAAGCACTCTTCTAGGATATGGTAGCGAAATTGGATAACAATTTGATTTCGTGATTTTATTAGACTTCAAAATGTGCGACATATAGCCCCAAATAGACACTTTACCATCACATTACTCCGAATCCCTACAGTAAAAATGTCTGAAAATCACAGAACCTGTATGAGAGTAAGCGCTCTTCTAGGATATGGTAGCGAGATTGGATAACAATTTGATTTCGTGATTTTATTGGACTTCAAATAGTGGGACATATAGCCCCAAATAGACACTTTACCATCACATTACTCTGAATCCCTACAGTAAAAATGTCTGAAAATCACAGAACCTGTACGAGAGTAAGCGCTCTTCTAGCATATGGTAGCGAAATTGGATAACAATTTGATTTCGTGATTTTATTGGACTTCAAAATGTGCGACATATAACCCCAAATAGAAACTTTACCATCACATTACTCCAAATCCCTACTGTAAAAATGTCTGAAAATCACAGAACCTGTATGAGAGTAAGCGCTCTTCTAGGATATGGTAACGAGTTTGGAAAACAATTTGATTTTGTGATTTTATTGGACTTCAAATAGTGGGACATATAGCCCCAAATAGACACTTTACCATCTTATTACTCCGAATCCGTACAGTAAAAATGTCTGAAAATCACAGAAACTGTACGAGAGTAAGCGCTCTTCTAGGATATGGTAGCGAAATTGGATAACAATTTGATTTCGCGATATTATTGGACTTCAAATAGTGGGACATATAGCCCCAAATAGACACTTTACCATCACATTACTCTGAATTCGTACAGTAAAAATGTCTGAAAATCACAGAATCTGTACGAGAGTAAGCGCTCTTCTAGCATATGGTAGCGAAATTGGATAACAATTTGATTTCGTTATTTTATTGGACTTCAAAATGTGCGACATATAGCCCCAAATAGACACTTTACCATCACATTACTCCGAATCCGTACAGTAAAAATGTCTGAAAATCACAGAAACTGTACGAGAGTAAGCGCTCTTCTAGGATATGGTAGCGAAATTGGATAACAATTTGATTTCGTGATTTTATTAGACTTCAAATAGTGGGACATATAGCCCCAAATAGACATTTTACCATCACATTACTCCGAATCCGTACAGTAAAAATGTCTGAAAATCACAGAACCTGTACGAGAGTAAGCACTCTTCTAGGATATGGTAGCGAAATTGGATAACAATTTGATTTCGTGATTTTATTAGACTTCAAAATGTGCGACATATAGCCCCAAATAGACACTTTACCATCACATTACTCCGAATCCCTACAGTAAAAATGTCTGAAAATCACAGAACCTGTATGAGAGTAAGCGCTCTTCTAGAATATGGTAGCGAGATTGGATAACAATTTGATTTCGTGATTTTTTTTTACTTTAAAATGTGCGACATATAACCCCAAATAGACACTTTACCATCACATTACTCCGAATCCGTACAGTAAAAATGTCTGAAAATCACAGTACCTGTACGAGAGTAAGCGCTCTTCTAGGATATGGTAGTGAGATTGGATAACAATTTGATTTTGTGATTTTATTGGACTTCAAATAGTGGGACATATAGCCCCAAATAGACACTTTACCATCACATTACTCCGAATCCCTACAGTAAAAATGGTTCCTCTATGTCTAAGACAAATAAGAGAAATAAATTAAAATGAGCCTGGTTTTCAGGTGTTAAAAATTACATATAGTTAGAAAAAAAAAAATATTCCTGGAGCTGAAGGGGTTAACAGTATATGAATTAAACTGTGGTGGATGTGTAGGGGTTAAAAGTGGATGAATTGAAGTGTTGTGGATCTAAAGGGGTTAACAGTGGATGAATTAGATTGTAGTGGATGTGAAGAGGTTAACAGTGGGGTAATTGAACAGTTGTGGATCTGAGGGGTTAACAGTGGGTGAATGGACCTGAAGGGGTTAACAGTTGACATTCTTTAGTTAGTCTCACATGTAGATGTCACCCTATGATCTTCCTGGCACATTCTGGAGCCTGGAACTAACTAGTCCTGGCTATTACCGTAAAACATGGTATATAGGAGCACTGCAATTCCTAGTGCTGATAGTGTGACTCCATTTCAGTGAAGTGCTGATAGCGTGACTGCAGTAGTCCTCCTCCTAGTCTGTAAGCTCCTGTGTCCCCCAGTCCTCCTAGTCTGTAAGCTCCTGTGTCCCCCCAGTCCTCCTAGTCTGTAAACTCCTGTGTCCCCCCAGTCCTCCTCCTAGTCTGTAAGCTCCTGTGTCCCCCCAGTCCTCCTCCTAGTCTGTAAGCTCCTGTGTCCCCCCCCCAGTCCTCCTAGTCTGTAACCTCCTGTGTCCCCCCAGTCCTCCTAGTCTGTAAGCTCCTATGGTCCCCCCAGTCCTCCTCCTAGTCTGTAAGCTCCTGCGCCCCCCCCAGTCCTCCTAGTCTGTAAGCTCCTGTGTCCCCCCAGTCCTCCTTAGCTGTAACCTCCTGTGTCCCCCCAGTCCTCCTTAGCTGTAACCTCCTGTGTCCCCCCAGTCCTCCTAGTCTGTAAGCTCCTGCGCCCCCCCCAGTCCTCCTAGTCTGTAAGCTCCTGTGTCCCCCAGTCCTCCTAGTCTGTAAGCTCCTGTGCCCCCCCAGTCCTCCTAGTCTGTAAGCTCCTGTGCCCCCCCCAGTCCTCCTAGTCTGTAAGCTCCTGCGCCCCCCCCAGTCCTCCTAGTCTGTAAGCTCCTGTGTCCCCCCCAGTCCTCCTAGTCTGTAAACTCCTGCGCCCCCCCGAGTCCTCCTAGTCTGTAAGCTCCTGTGTCCCCCCAGTCCTCCTAGTCTGTAAGCTCCTGTGTCCCCCCAGTCCTCCTAGTCTGTAAGCTCCTGTGTCCCCCCAGTCCTCCTAGTCTGTAAGTTCCTATGGTCCTCCCAGTCCTCCTCCTAGTCTATAAGCTCCTGTGTCCCCCCAGTCCTCCTAGTCTGTAAGCTCCTGTGTCCCCCAGTCCTCCTCCTAGTCTGTAAGCTCCTATGGTCCTCCCAGTCCTCCTCCTAGTCTGTAAGCTCCTGTGTCCCCCCCAGTCCTCCTAGTCTATAAGCTCCTGTGCCCTCCAGTCCTCCTAGTCTGTAAGCTCCTGTGTCCCCCAGTCCTCCTAGTCTGTAAACTCCTGTGTCCCCCAGTCCTCCTCCTAGTCTATAAGCTCCTGTGCCCCCCAGTCCTCCTAGTCTGTAAGCTCCTGTGTCCCCAGTCCTCCTCCTAGTCTGTAAGCTCCTGTGTCCCCCCACTCCTCCTCCTAGTCTATAAGCTCCTGTGCCCCCAGTCCTCCTCCTAGTCCTCCTCCTAGTCTGTAAACTTCTGTGTCCCCCCCAGTCCTCCTAGTCTGTAAGCTCCTGTGTCCCCCCAGTCCTCCTAGTCTGTAAGCTCCTGTGTCCCCCCAGTCCTCCTAGTCTGTAAGCTCCTGTGTCCCCCAGTCCTCCTCCTAGTCTATAAGTTCCTGTGCCCCCCAGTCCTCCTAGTCTGTAAGCTCCTGTGTCCCCCCCAGTCATCCTAGTCTATAAGCTCCTGTGCCCCCAGTCCTCCTCCTAGTCTGTAAGCTCCTGTGTCCCCCAGTCCTCCTCCTAGTCTGTAAGCTCCTGTGTCCCCCCCCAGTCCTCCTAGTCTGTAAGCTCCTGTGTCCCCCCAGTCCTCCTAGTATGTAAGCTCCTATGTCCCCCCAGTCCTCCTCCTAGTCTGTAAGCTCCTATGTCCCCCCAGTCCTCCTCCTAGTCTGTAAGCTCCTGTGCCCCTAGTCCTCCTCCTAGTCTGTAAGCTCCTGTGTCCCCAGTCCTCCTCCTAGTCTGTAAGCTCCTGTGTCCCCCCAGTCCTCCTCCTAGTCTATAAGCTCCTGTGCCCCCAGTCCTCCTCCTAGTCTGTAAGCTCCTGTGTCCCCCCAGTCCTCCTCCTACAGACTAGGAGTAGGACTGGGGGACACAAGAGCTTACACACCCATACTCCCTACAGTGGGAACCTGTTATAGCCAGAAACTGTTCCAGTGGTGATATTAGGTCTGTACGTGCCCCCACCAGCTTCACTCTCCATTATTCATAAACCTTTAGGGGTATTGTACCTGACATAGGAATGCTCCCCGACCATATTCCCTTTTTATAACTTGTCATAAGTCATAAGTGCACTGAGTATAATGCACCAGTGATAATAGCTGATAAATATAATTTAGTTAAGCTTTATAAGGAGAGGGGGCCCACTCTTGAGGTCTGTGCACTGGGCCCACCAGTGTATTAAAACGGCCCTGAGTGGATCTACCTGACTATAAGGGGACAGGGCCGATTCTAGCTCTTCTGCTGCCTGAGGCGAGAACTGAAATAGCGCCCCCCCCCCCCCCTCAACTGAGATCAACATCATATAAACACCAAATAATTCCACCACATGATGAGTGCATATCAGCACTCCATAGTGACTAAATACTATTACCAATATTGCCACTACAAGGGAAAAATTCCACCACTGACTGATCAATACCACCAGTAGTGCTACTGAATAAAAAACACTGTATAGAGTCCAGCATTACCCCCACACAGTGACAGTATAGTGATCAGGGTACAGTTACATCCAGTGACTCACAAGTGACGTCTTCTCTCATCAGAGTTGTTCACTTTCTCTTTTCTTCTACATTCAGATCCAACTCCATCATGAAGACTTCTGTTAGCCATGACTTGTTCCCGCAGCATCTATTGGACAGACATTTTAGGCTCCACAATTTAGAAGATCCCTTCTGCATCTCCACAATATTATAATCCCCATTCTCCTCATGTAGTTATAATCCCCCCATCTCTTCCTGTAGTCATAATCCCCCGTGTCCCCCATCTCCTCATAATCCTCCAATCTCATCATAATCCCCCCCACCTGTGTCTCACCATCTCCTCATATTCCTCCTGTGCCCCCCATAATCCTCCCATCTCCTCATATTCCTCCTGTGCCCCCCACAATTACCCCCTGTATCATCCATCTCCTGTGCCCCCCACAATTACCCCCTGTATCATCCATCTCCTGTGTCCCCCCAACAATCACCCCCTGTATCATCCATCTCCTCATATTCCTCCTGTGTCCCCCACAATTACCCCCTGTATCATCCATCTCCTGTATCCCCCCAACAATTACCCCCTGTATCATCCATCTCCTGTGTCCCCCACAATTACCCCCTGTATCATCCATCTCCTGTGTCCCTCCATCTCCTGTGTCCCCCCATCTCCCCACAATCACCCCCTGTATCATACATCTCCTGTGTCTCCCCACAATCACCCCCTGTATCATCCATCTCCTGTGTCCCCCCAAGTCCCCACAATCACCCCCTGTATCATCCATCTCCTGTGTCTCCCCATCTCCCCACAATCACCCCCTGTATCATCCATCTCCTGTGTCCCCCCAAGTCCGCACAATCACCCCCTGTATCATCCATCTCCTGTGTCCCCCCATCTCCCCACAATCACCCCCTGTATCATCCATCTCCTGTGTCCCCCCATCTCCTGTGTCCCCCCCATCTCCCCACAATCACCCCCTGAATCATCCATCTCCTGTGTCTCCCCACAATCACCCCCTGTATCATACATCTCCTGTGTCCCCCCATCTCCCCACAATCACCCCCTGTATCATCCATCTCCTGTGTCCCCCCATCTTCCCATAATCACCCCCTGTATCATCCATCTCCTGTGTCCCCCCATCTCCTGTGTCCCCCCCATCTCCCCACAATCACCCCCTGTATCATACATCTCCTGTGTCCCCCCCATCTCCCCACAATCACCCCCTGTATCATCCATCTCCTGTGTCCCTCCATCTCCTGTGTCCCCCCCATCTCCCCACAATCACCCCCTGTATCATCCATCTCCTGTGTCCCCCCCATCTCCCCACAATCACCCCCTGTATCATCCATCTCCTGTCCCCCCCATCTCCCCACAATCACCCCCTGTATCATCCATCTCCTGTGTCCCCCCCATCTCCCCACAATCACCCCCTGTATCATCCATCTCCTGTGTCCCCCCCATCTCCCCACAATCACCCCCTGTATCATCCATCTCCTGTGTCCCTCCATCTCCTGTGCCCCCCCCCATCTCCCCACAATCACCCCCTGAATCATACATCTCCTGTGTCTCCCCACAATCACCCCCTGTATCATCCATCTCCTGTGTCCCCCCATCTCCTGTATCTCCCCATAATCACCCCCTGTATCATCCATCTCCTGTGTCCCCCCATCTCCCCATGATCACCCCCTGTATCATCCATCTTCTGTGTCCCTCCATCTCCTGTGTCCCCCCCATCTCCCCACAATCACCCCCTGTATCATTCCTCTCCTGTGTCCCCCCCCATCTCCCCACAATCACCCCCTGTGTCCCTCCATCTCCTGTGTCCCCCCCATCTCCCCACAATCACCCCCTGTATCATCCATCTCCTGTGTCCCTCCATCTCCCCACAATCACCCCCTGTATCATTCCTCTCCTGTGTCCCCCCCATCTCCCCACAATCACCCCCTGTATCATTCCTCTCCTGTGTCCCCCCCATCTCCCCACAATCACCCCCTGTATCATCCATCTCCTGTGTCCCCCCATCTCCCCACAATCACCCCCTGTATCATTCCTCTCCTGTGTCCCCCCCATCTCCCCACAATCACCCCCTGTATCATCCATCTCCTGTGTCCCTCCATCTCCTGTGTCCCCCCCATCTCCCCACAATCACCCCCTGTATCATCCATCTCCTGTGTCCCCCCCCATCTCCCCACAATCACCCCCTGTATCATCCATCTCCTGTGTCCCTCCCATCTCCCCACAATCACCCCCTGTATCATCCATCTCCTGTGTCCCCCCATCTCCTGTATCTCCCCACAATCACCCCCTGTATCATCCATCTCCTGTGTCCCCCCCATCTCCCCACAATCACCCCCTGTATCATCCATCTCCTGTGTCCCCCCCATCTCCCCACAATCACCCCCTGTATCATCCATCTCCTGTGTCCCCCCCATCTCCCCACAATCACCCCCCCTGTATCATCCATCTCCTGTGTCCCCCCATCTCCTGTATCTCCCCATAATCACCCCCTGTATCATCCATCTCCTGTGTCCCTCCATCTCCTGTGTCCCCCCATCTCCCCACAATCACCCCCTGTATCATTCCTCTCCTGTGTCCCCCCCATCTCCCCACAATCACCCCCTGTATCATCCATCTCCTGTGTCCCCCCCATCTCCCCACAATCACCCCCTGTATCATCCATCTCCTGTGTCCCCCCCATCTCCCCACAATCACCCCCTGTATCATCCATCTCCTGTGTCCCCCCCATCTCCCCACAATCACCCCCTGTATCATCCATCTCCTGTGTCCCCCCCATCTCCCCACAATCACCCCTGTATCATCCATCTCCTGTGTCCCCCCCCATCTCCCCACAATCACCCCCTGTATCATCCATCTCCTGTGTCCCCCCCATCTCCCCACAATCACCCCCTGTATCATCCATCTCCTGTGTCCCCCCCATCTCCCCACAATCACCCCCTGTATCATCCATCTCCTGTGTCCCCCCCATCTCCCCACAATCACCCCCTGTATCATCCATCTCCTGTGTCCCCCCCATCTCCTGTATCTCCCCATAATCACCCCCTGTATCATTCCTCTCCTGTGTCCCTCCCATCTCCCCACAATCACCCCCTGTATCATCCATCTCCTGTCTCCCCCCATCTCCTGTATCTCCCCATAATCACCCCCTGTATCATCCATCTCCTGTGTCCCTCCATCTCCTGTGTCCCCCCATCTCCTGTATCTCCCCACAATCACCCCCTGTATCATCCATCTCCTGTGTCCCCCCCATCTCCCCACAATCACCCCCTGTATCATCCATCTCCTGTGTCCCCCCCATCTCCCCACAATCACCCCCCTGTATCATCCATCTCCTGTGTCCCCCCATCTCCTGTATCTCCCCATAATCACCCCCTGTATCATCCATCTCCTGTGTCCCTCCATCTCCTGTGTCCCCCCCCATCTCCCCACAATCACCCCCTGTATCATTCCTCTCCTGTGTCCCCCCCATCTCCCCACAATCACCCCCTGTATCATCCATCTCCTGTGTCCCCCCATCTCCCCACAATCACCCCCTGTATCATCCATCTCCTGTGTCCCCCCCCATCTCCCCACAATCACCCCCTGTATCATCCATCTCCTGTGTCCCCCCCCATCTCCCCACAATCACCCCCTGTATCATCCATCTCCTGTGTCCCCCCCCCATCTCCCCACAATCACCCCCTGTATCATCCATCTCCTGTGTCCCTCCCATCTCCCCACAATCACCCCCTGTATCATCCATCTCCTGTGTCCCCCCATCTCCTGTATCTCCCCACAATCACCCCCTGTATCCTCCATCTCCTGTGTCCCCCCCATCTCCCCACAATCACCCCCTGTATCATCCATCTCCTGTGTCCCCCCCATCTCCCCACAATCACCCCCTGTATCATCCATCTCCTGTGTCCCCCCCATCTCCCCACAATCACCCCCCTGTATCATCCATCTCCTGTGTCCCCCCATCTCCTGTATCTCCCCATAATCACCCCCTGTATCATCCATCTCCTGTGTCCCTCCATCTCCTGTGTCCCCCCATCTCCCCACAATCACCCCCTGTATCATTCCTCTCCTGTGTCCCCCCCATCTCCCCACAATCACCCCCTGTATCATCCATCTCCTGTGTCCCCCCCATCTCCCCACAATCACCCCCTGTATCATCCATCTCCTGTGTCCCCCCCATCTCCCCACAATCACCCCCTGTATCATCCATCTCCTGTGTCCCCCCCATCTCCCCACAATCACCCCCTGTATCATCCATCTCCTGTGTCCCCCCCATCTCCCCACAATCACCCCCTGTATCATCCATCTCCTGTGTCCCCCCCCATCTCCCCACAATCACCCCCTGTATCATCCATCTCCTGTGTCCCCCCCATCTCCCCACAATCACCCCCTGTATCATCCATCTCCTGTGTCCCCCCCATCTCCCCACAATCACCCCCTGTATCATCCATCTCCTGTGTCCCCCCATCTCCCCACAATCACCCCCTGTATCATCCATCTCCTGTGTCCCCCCCATCTCCTGTATCTCCCCATAATCACCCCCTGTATCATTCCTCTCCTGTGTCCCTCCCATCTCCCCACAATCACCCCCTGTATCATCCATCTCCTGTGTCCCCCCATCTCCTGTATCTCCCCATAATCACCCCCTGTATCATCCATCTCCTGTGTCCCTCCATCTCCTGTGTCCCCCCATCTCCTGTATCTCCCCACAATCACCCCCTGTATCATCCATCTCCTGTGTCCCCCCCATCTCCCCACAATCACCCCCTGTATCATCCATCTCCTGTGTCCCCCCCCATCTCCCCACAATCACCCCCCTGTATCATCCATCTCCTGTGTCCCCCCATCTCCTGTATCTCCCCATAATCACCCCCTGTATCATCCATCTCCTGTGTCCCTCCATCTCCTGTGTCCCCCCCCATCTCCCCACAATCACCCCCTGTATCATTCCTCTCCTGTGTCCCCCCCATCTCCCCACAATCACCCCCTGTATCATCCATCTCCTGTGTCCCCCCCATCTCCCCACAATCACCCCCTGTATCATCCATCTCCTGTGTCCCCCCCATCTCCCCACAATCACCCCCTGTATCATCCATCTCCTGTGTCCCCCCCCCATCTCCCCACAATCACCCCCTGTATCATCCATCTCCTGTGTCCCCCCCCATCTCCCCACAATCACCCCCTGTATCATCCATCTCCTGTGTCCCCATCTCCCCACAATCACCCCCTGTATCATCCATCTCCTGTGTCCCCCCCATCTCCCCACAATCACCCCCTGTATCATCCATCTCCTGTGTCCCCCCCATCTCCCCACAATCACCCCCTGTATCATCCATCTCCTGTGTCCCCCCCATCTCCCCACAATCACCCCCTGTATCATCCATCTCCTGTGTCCCCCCCATCTCCCCACAATCACCCCCTGTATCATCCATCTCCTGTGTCCCCCCCATCTCCCACAATCACCCCCTGTATCATTCCTCTCCTGTGTCCCTCCCATCTCCACACAATCACCCCCTGTATCATCCATCTCCTGTGTCCCCCCCATCTCCCCACAATCACCCCCTGTATCATCCATCTCCTGTGTCCCCCCCATCTCCCCACAATCACCCCCTGTATCATCCATCTCCTGTGTCCCCCCCATCTCCCCACAATCACCCCCCTGTATCATCCATCTCCTGTGTCCCCCCATCTCCTGTATCTCCCCATAATCACCCCCCTGTATCATCCATCTCCTGTGTCCCTCCATCTCCTGTGTCCCCCCCCTCTCCCCACAATCACCCCCTGTATCATTCCTCTCCTGTGTCCCCCCCATCTCCCCACAATCACCCCCTGTATCATCCATCTCCTGTGTCCCCCCCATCTCCCCACAATCACCCCCTGTATCATCCATTTCCTGTGTGTCCCCCATCTCCCCACAATCACCCCCTGTATCATCCATCTCCTGTGTCCCTCCATCTCCTGTGTCCCCCCCATCTCCCCACAATCACCCTCTGTATCATCCATCTCCTGTGTCCCTCCATCTCCCCACAATCACCCCCTGTATCATCCATCTCCTGTGTCCCCCCCATCTCCCCACAATCACCCCCTGTATCATTCCTCTCCTGTGTCCCCCCCATCTCCCCACAATCACCCCCTGTATCATCCATCTCCTGTGTCCCCCCCATCTCCCCACAATCACCCCCCTGTATCATCCATCTCCTGTGTCCCTCCATCTCCTGTGTCCCCCCCATCTCCCCACAATCACCCCCTGTATCATCCATCTCCTGTGTCCCTCCATCTCCTGTGTCCCCCCCATCTCCCCACTATCACCCCCTGTATCATCCATCTCCTGTGTCCCCCCCATCTCCCCACAATCACCCCCTGTATCATCCATCTCCTGTGTCCCCCCATCTCCCCACAATCACCCCCTGTATCATCCATCTCCTGTGTCCCCCCCATCTCCCCACAATCACCCCCTGTATCATTCCTCTCCTGTGTCCCCCCCATCTCCTGTATCTCCCCCCTGTATCATTCCTCTCCTGTGCCACCCCCCCCCCATCTCAGCAAAGTACAAAAAACAGGCCAGCAGCTACTCACCTCACCAATCGTTCCCCCGCTGTCCCTGTGGCCTCCTGGATGCTTCCTGGTCACTTCCTGGTCAGGCTGATCACAGATCTCATAGAGCAGCCTGACCAGGAAGACATCACTGGCTGCTCCAGATCACTTCTACATCGCAGCACTAACACAGCCTGCGACCTAGAAGTGACTGGCACAGAGCAGAGAACTCTTAGTTCCCTGCTCTGAGCCTCCTGACAGCTGTGTGTGCCTCCTAATAAGGACACAGACACAGCTGACAGCAGGGGGCGCTCCTATAGTGCAGAAGCAGGGAGTCCGGCATCACACTGGAGTCCCTGCTTCTGCACGTATATTCCGTGGGCGGTACGCTATTAGCGTAGCACGCCCCAGAATACGCATACAGGAGCAGAGACATCAGTCTATGGCTGATCTCTCTGCTCCTGTAGTCAGTGAGCGGTCATGCATATAATATATGCATGAAAGCTCACTGTGCAGGGGCGGCCAGTGCCGCCCCCTGCAGGGTCGTGGGAGCTGCCGCCTGAGGCGAAGACTTCACTTCGCTTCATGGCAGATGCGGGCCTGTAAGGGGACAGCAGGGAACATTATTACTTTATGGGGGTACAGCAGGAGATCATACGTACAGGTGAAAACCCACACACCTACTTACGCGTGGTGACCCCAAAGCAATTTCTACTGTATGAGACCCTATACAAGGGAAAAGGGAAGGAAGTTGAAGGAAAAGTGTAAGGGGGGGGGGGGGGGGGGGGGCGCTTTTGTCAGGATTCGCCCTGTTGCCAAAATGGCCTAGAAACTGCCCTGATCCTGACACTTTTCTATCATAGACGGCAGCAGTTCACAAAACCTGCTATGTAGGACATGATGTGACACACAGCAACTCAGATGGAGTTTCCTACTTCAGGACCTAAATCCACATTATGTCCAGGATTCCCGGGGTCGGTAGCGTCTCAGCAGTCAGGACCCCCCCCTTCTGCAATCAAACTTATAGGGCAGGGATGGGGAACCTTCAGCCCTCCAGCTGTTGCATGACTACAAATCACATCATGCCTGGCTTTGGCTGTCCAGGCATGATGGGAATTGTAGTTGTGCAACAGCTGGAGGGCTGAAGGTTCCCCATCTCCACCTTAGGTGACCAATCTCACTAGGAGGTAGGATGGCCGCTTTAAAGGGATAGTTTACCCCCCAAAAAAGCAAAAAAACCTTTCCTATCAACTGGTCCCAGCAAGTGCCAGAGATTTGTAATCATCTTCAATTAAAAAAAAAAAAAACTCCAGTCTTCCAGTACTTATCAGCTACTGCATGTGCCTCAGGAAGTGGTCTATACTTTCCAGTCTGGCGAGCAGAAAAGGTTTCCTATAGGGATTTGCTGCTGCTCTGTGCAGTTCCTGACATGGACAGAGATGGCAGCAGAGAGCACTGTGTCAGACTGGAACAGACACCACTTCCTGCAGGGCATACATCAGCTGATAAGTAGTGGAAGACATGAGATTTTTTTTATAAAAAGTAAATTACAAATTTCTGGCACTTTCAGGCACCAGCTGATATGAAAGATATTTTTTTTGTTAACAAACCTTTTAGGAAAACCAAACAATGTATATGTAAACCCAACAGTGGCCTGAAGGGGTTAACATGAATAAATAAATGTTCTCCAACCTGTCTCCAGCTTTTGTAAAACTACAACTCCCATCATGCCCTGAAAGCCTTAGGTTGTCCTTTAGAGTTTAACCCTTTCAGGACTGTAGAAGGCTGTTTGGATATTGTGGGTAGTTGTGCAACCTCTGGGGAGCTCTAGGTTGGGATCACTTACGTATCCCTGTTATGGCTATGTTCCCACACAGGATTTCTGGACAGTATTTGGCAACCAAAACCAGGAGTGGATTAAAAACACAGAAAGGCTCAGTTCACACACTGCTGAAATTGAGTGGACGGCCGCCATTTAATGACAAATAATTTCTGTTATTTAATATAAAAACGTCCGTTATCTGCCATTAAATGGCGGCCATCCACTTCATTTCAGCAGTGTGTGAACATAGCCTTTCTGTGTTTTCAATCCACTCCTGGTTTTGGTTGCAAAATACTAATACTGTCCAAAAATTCTGAGCAAAAATACAGGTGTATCCTCAACATCAAGAGTCAAAAGCTGATGGGTGGGAGTCTGACCACTAGGACCACCACCAATTCCAAGAACACAAGTCTCTTGACCACTGAGAGAATAAAGTGCAGCCAGCTTATGTGGTCAGTAGAGATGAGCACCGCTGGAGCATGCTCGGGTCCCATCATTCGGCATCTGATTACCAGAGGCTGAAGAAGTTGGATGCCGCCCTAGGGAGTCCTGGAAAACATAGATACAACCTATGGTCTAGGGCTGCATCCAATTACTTCTGCTACCGGTAATCAGATGCCCAGTGGTGTAGCTATAGGGGTTGCAGCGGTCGCCATGGAGACCAGGCTGCTCTCTCTCTCTCTCTCTCCCTACTCAGTTGTATCAGCAACTGAATAGACGGCTGGCAGGAGCCCCATGCTCCCTCTCCTGCCTCTGGGACTCCTGCTCTGTATAATACACATCTGATATTGTACAGTGGGTGACATGGCTAATAAGACTGCAGTGCAATGTCCTCCAACCTAAAACAACAACTTCCATCTTGACAACCTGACAACGTGCCCGGGCATGCTCATGACATCACTATGACAAGCAGTGACATCACGTAAGTGACACAGTTGGTGATGTCATCCCAGGGCCCTATAAAAGAAGGTGCAGAGCCCCAGATTCTCTGTTCTTAGGGACTCACTAGCGATCACACTGTTGGTATTACCTTGCTTTCTGCCTGTGTATACTGACAGTTATTTCTAGTGGTTTTATATTTTCATCAATCCATGGAGAGAGAGGAGAGGATTGAGAGGGAGCTTGCCATTTTTGGCAACCTCCTTTGCTATTTGGTTCCAATCCTGGTGGGCTGTCTTTCCACCAGACAACCACTCAGCATGATTGAACCCTTCTTCAACCCGCTGAGCTGGGGCAATTCCATCAGCGACCCGCTCAGCTGGGAGAACATCACCTCGGGCCTGCAGTGGCCAAACAGCACCATCACAGACCAGACCAGCTGTAAGATTACCCCGAACCTGCAGAGGCCCAATTACAACACCAGAAACCTGCAGCGTCCAAACACCACCATTGGAGACCTGCCCGACTGTGAGCTCATGTCCATCACCAGTCATGTCCAGAGTGCAGCAACCGCCTTTACTGACCTGCTCAGCTGGTTATTTGCTGTAAGTGATGTGCTCAGCTGGCTATCCACCACCAGCCATCTGCTGAGCAGGACTTTCAGTAACAGCGCCTTGCTGACCTGGATCACAGCTGCTGTAGAGCGAGTGAGCGTGATCACCACCACCTGTGATTTCGTCAACTGGATCTACAGCACCAGAGACCTGATCGCCTGGACCACCACCCTCACCCGCAGCAGCTTCCTGGAGATCTGGACCACCACAGCCACCTTTTTCACCACCACTACCACCGGTGAGCTGATAACGTGGATGTCTGCCATCACCACCAGCGATCTACAAGCCATCCTGAGCAGCATAAGTGAGAAGCTGGTGTGGGTTGCCACAACCCTCCAGCTACTCACTTTGGTGACCAGCCGCTGCAACAGGTGTGCTTGGCTGATAACTGTAAGTGAGGCGTTATCCTGGATGAACACCACCAGCAGGATGCTGATCGGCGCCCTACGGAACATCAGACTAATCCTGCGATGCTTCAGCAGCACCGAGGAGCTAAGGAAATGCCTGGCCATCATTTCCAAGGAAGTGCTCGGCGGCTTCCCCACCACCACCAGTACACCACGCTCCGAGGGACATCCCTACCGCCGACAGCGAATTATTTAAAATAATCGGACAACATCATCAGGGGCCTGCAGTGGCTGAACAGTTACATCAGATAGCAGCCCAGCTGGAAGATTACCACCAACCTGCAGAGGCCAAATTCCACCACTATCAACCTGCAGCGTAACAACTCCAGCACCATCAAAATGCAGAGTCCAAACAACACCATTGGAGACCTGCCCAACTGGAATATGACCACCTGTGACCTCATTTCCATCACCAGCCATCTCCAAAGTGCAGCAACCACCTTCACTGACCTGCTTAGCTGGATATCCACCACAAGCCGCCTGCTGAGCTGAACTTTCACTAATAGTGACCTGCTGACCTGGATCACAGCTGCTGTAGAGCCAGTGAGTGTGATCACCACCGCCTGTGATTTCATCACCTGGATCTGCAGCACAAGAGATCTGATCATCTGGACCACCACCCTCACCAGCTTCCTGGAGATCTGGATGACCACAGCCACCTGGATCACCACTACTACTGCCGGTGAGCGGATCACGTGGATTTCCACCATCAGCACCAGCGATCTGCAAGCAATCACAGCGAGTGCGACATTGTCCTGGACTATAACCACCAGCAGGATGCTGATCGGCTTCCTACAGAGCATCAGACTGATCCTGCGATGCTTCACCAGTACCGAGGAGCTGAGGAAATGCCTGGCCATCATCTCCAAGAAAGTGCTCAGCGGCTTCCCCGCCGCCACCACCACAGCACGCTCCGAGGGACATCCCTACAGCCGACAGCGAATGATTTAAAAACTTAAATAAATGTGGTTTTTTTGCAAAAAATGTGTTCTTCTTGTTAAGAAAATAGACATAGGGGGAATTTATTATAGACCAGAATTTTATATGTCACTATACATTGGAGCAAGGCGTCCAAGGGTGTAAGTGTGTAAAAATTATAATGTGGGACACTAAAAACACCATACACCACCTCTCTTACACTGTACCTGTCAGCTCTGCCCCCCCAAAGATGGCCGCTCTGCAGTACTCACCGTTATTGTGTGAGGTGAGGAGGAAAGGGGAACTACAACCATGGTGGACGGCACACAGGAGCGCCCCCTGCTGGTCACTCTCCTCCAGCTCTTCTCTTTGCCACTGGCTGTAGGAGTATACGCTGCCAAGACAAAAACACCCGTTGGGGTCTCGGTAGATTTATCACACAGCGTCCTTGTTTCCAGATAGTAACCAATCACAGCTCAGCTTTCACATATTATTTGCCCTGGTAAAGTGAAAGGGGAGCTGTGATTGGTTGCTATGGGCTACTAAGGAAAATGTATTGTGCTGTTTTATAGCAAGAGGCCCATAGCAACCAATCACAGTTCAGCTTTCACATATTATTTGCCCTGGTAAAGTGAAAGCGGAGCTGTGATTGGTTGCTACGGGCTACTAAGGGAAATGTATTGTGCTGTTTTATAGCAAGAGACCCATAACAACCAATCACAGCTCAGCTTTCATTTCTCACATTGCTCTGGGAACATGAAAGCTGAGCTGTGATTGGTTGCTATGGGCTTACAATTAGAAAGCGCGCTCACAGGAGAGTCCGATGCCCATAGAGAATAACGGAGCATCGGACTCCCCATTCATTCTCTATGACCATCGGACTCGCCTGTGAGCGCGCGCGCGCCGGGCTTCGTGAGCTGATATCTCCGTGACCCGACCGGATCAGGAAGCGGGACCCGGCGGGATCAGGTGAGTATAGGGGGCTGTAACGGGGGGTCAGGAGCCTGTCACCCCAGCACGAGGGGTGACCTCCTTTTTTTGTAAACTGTTTATTTATAAGATTTTTCCATTATTATAACAATAACAAGACCACCAGGGTATCTCGAGCACATACCAATACATTGCAGCAGTATACATCCACACCATTTTAAAACAGCCACCTGCAAAACTTCCACAGTGATAGGGTTCCTCAGTGTTTCCAAGAAGATCGGAACTGGAAGAGACGCAGGGCCTTGTGTAGGAAGATTGCACATCAAATTCTAGCATACAATAAGTATAGCATGGTATCCAATAGGCATGTCTCGAGTAGGCCTCAACTATGAACATTAAACTGTTACCAAACACACAAAACCAAAAAACTTGGGGTAACACATTAGGGTGGGGGGGGGGGGAGGGGTCTAGTGTACAGAGCGTCCCATGGATCCCAGATCTGGTTAAATTTCTCGACTGTGTTTTTGTTGAGGGCAGAGAGGTACTCCATTCACCTTACATCCAGCAGCTTATTTATAAATGCCTGTCGTGGGGGGGATGCCGTGGACCTCCAGGCTGCCGCTATGACACACTTTGCTGCAGTCAAAATAGGTAACAGAAGCCGAGAGGAGTTTTTACCAAGGGTCTTAGGGGGGATGTTCAAGAGATATACCGAAGGGTCAAGCGGGATGTCTGTCCCAAGTACAGCTCGAACCACCTCTTTTACCTCCCTCCAGTAATGTTGTAACCTCTCGCATTCCCAAAAGACATGGAACAGGGTACCACTCTGCGTCTCACATCGCCAACAAGTGTCTGCCACCTGAGGGAACAGCTTGTGCAATAGGTCTGGGGTATGGTACCAGTGCATCAAAATCTTATACTGATTCTCTTTGTAACTAACACATTGGGATGACTTCGATGCCTGCGACCACACCACCTGCCACACCTCATAAGGCAGCTCTCTGTGTAAGTATGATTCCCATTTGGTCATATCGGAGAATTTTATGGGCTCTGCGTCAGGCGACCGAGTAAGCATGTTATAAATGGATGTGATTAAGCCACTGGTGGAAGCACTTGTCTTGCATAGCCATTCAAATGGGGAGGGTTTGGGGAACCTATCCGTCGGACACACTATCGCCTTATATTGAGCTATAGCTTCATAGAAGCCAAATGCTCGGAGGGGGAGACTAAATTTTTCCCTGAGTTTCTGGAAGGGGAGGAGAGACCTCTGGAGGGGGTCCACCATATCCGCATAGTGAAATAATTCTGCTTGCAACCAAGGGCCTATCTCCTCCGCCAGCATACTCAGCGGGATAGATGGGTTATATAGGAAAGAGGACAGGAGAGAGTGTGGTGTTTTGAGGGATGATAAAGTGTTTGTCTCCTCCCAGACCCGGATCGTCAGGCGCATGGGACCCAGCAGATCCCTTTCAGTGGTAGGTTGCACAGGGTTCCATAGAAGGCTACTAGTGTGATGAGGGGCTAGCCAAAGCCGTTCAAGGAACATCCATTTTGTGTAAGGGAGCAGGGAGGACCATGCTGGTATGCGTCTAAGGTGGACCGCCCAGTAATATTTCTGTAAATCAGGCACCCCCGAGCCCTCCTGCAGTGGTTTTGGTCATCATTATTGGTAGAGAGATACGATGACGCCTATTCCCCCAAATGAATTTCATTAGTAACTTCTGGAAATTTTTCAGGTAAGTTTTGGAGTTAGGAATTGGCAGTGTCTCCCACAGATACAATAATTTCGGGAGAATGGACATTTTCACCGCCGCCACTCGGCCCAGCAGGGACAGGGGGAGGGCAGTCCACTTAGACAGGAGAGCAGTCACTTCACAGAAGAGTGGTGTAAAATTATGTTGAAATAACGATGAAAACGATGGGGTAATGTTGGTACCTAGATATCTGATGCTGTGATCTTTCCATTTGTAGGGGTAACTCGCCTTCAAGTGGTCTAATTGTCTAGGGGGGAGGTTTATTGGGAGGGCTTCAGTCTTTGTAGTATTTATTTTATATCCAGACAGTTCTCCATAAGTAGTTAAAAGGTTATGTAGGCAGGGCAAGGACGTCAGGGGATTGCGTACAGTCAGCAGGATGTCGTCCGCAAACAGGGACAATTTGAATTCCCTATCCCGGACAAGGACCCCCTGGATGTCAGGGTTGAGTCTAATCTGCGCGGCATGGGGTTCAATACTCAGCACGAATAGTAGAGGGGACAGGGGGCATCCCTGCCGAGTCCCATTCTGGATTTGTAAACGCGGAGACATGGCGTGTGGCAATCGGACCTCGGCTGAGGGGGAAGAATACAAGGACGAGACGGCCGCAAGAAACGGTCCAGAGACACCAAAAGCAGATAAAGTGGCCTCAAGAAACGGCCAGCCTAGCCTATCAAAGGCTTTTTCTGCATCAAGACTGAGCAGAAGACCTGAAGACTTAGTTCTATTAAGGATCTCTACTATGTCTATCGTCCTCCTTGTATTGTCCCCCGCCTGTCGGTTAATCACAAAGCCCACTTGGTTAATTCCTCTAACGTGAAGGGGGCGTTAAGCACCTGCAGGTCCGCAGTCTGAAGCCTGGGTAAGTGACAGGAGTCCAGAAAGGAGGTCAGTCTCTGGGAACGTAATGTCGGGTCATCGGGAAGGGAAGAGGGGAGAGAGTATAGCTTACTGTAATAGTTAGCAAAGAGCAAAGCTATGCGCTTCGGGTCATATTCCAGGGTCCCCTTTTCATCCTTGAGTGCGTAGGGATTTGCCGAGGCCGCATCATCCCTGAGTTGGGAGGCCAACAATGAATGGGCCTTATTGGCCTTCTCATAGTAAGTAGTATATTGTAGGAGGCGATCAATTTTAAGAACAGCCAAATCCTTCAGTGCAGTACGGGCCTCCACTAATTGGCGGAGGATCCGTACCGACGGAGAGGACGGGGTGACCTCCTTTAAGGGTACAAACACACACAGCGTATACGCAGCAGATACGCAGCAGATTTGATACTGTGTTCAGTTATTCAGATCTAATCTGCTGCGTATACGCTGTGTGTGTTTGTACCCTAAAGAGAACCTATCACATTACAGCGCCCCCCATGCAGTGCAGGATACAGGCACAGAAAGCAGCTTCCCTGTGCTGCATCCTCAGCTCACAGCCGGCCCGCAGAGGAAGGGATTCATTGCTTTAACCCTTCATGTTGTACTGGGGGCGGGCTCAGTGCTCTAATAGCTCCTCCCACCACTGGCCCAGTACAACAGATCTGCTTATTAGTTTATGCAGTAAAAAGATCTGGAATCGGTGCGGTGCGGCTGATCCATAGGTACGCAGCACTTGTACTTTCTCTTTCAGTTCACAGGCGGCCCAAAGAGGAAGGGTTAAAGCAATGACTTCCCTCCTCTGCGGGCGGCTGTGAGATGAGGCGACAGGCACAGGGGAGCTGCTTATTGTACCCTGTGCCTGTATCCTGCACTGCATCCCTCCCAGCAAGGAGGGGGGGGGGGGCACTTAATACCCCCTTCCCTGCTGTTATAGGTGCACTGTGAGATCAGTCTGGCCCCCAGGCGGTTAATTGGGGATGCAAAGTATCCTAGCTTAACCCCCTGGTGGCTAGATTTTTCAGTATGTCACCCAAAAGGTTAAAGAAAAATTTCATCCACCCCCCTAAAAAATAAAAACTACTTGCACATTAAAGGGGTTATTCAGCGCTACAAAAACATGGCCACTTTCCCCCCTACTGTTGTCTCCAGTTCAGGTGCGGTTTGCAATTATTCCATTTACTTCAATAGAACTGAGTTTCAAAACCCCACCCAAACGGGAGACAACAATAGGGGAAAAGTGGCCATGTTTTTGTAGCGCCGGATAACCCCTTTAAGGACTCAATAGTGGCTTCCTTTCTGTCTATTTTATGCCCAGTCTGGCTGCTGTCACCGCCCACCACACACTGATATCTTATAGCTGATTCCTGCAGCTTGTTCTCCCTATTTAAATACTTGTCAGGGCCTACAACTCCCAGCATGCCTCACTACACTCAGTCTCCCTCCCACTTCAATCTCCACCCACTCTTCGCCCTCTATCCCTAGCTATTCTTACTTCCCTGCCTCCCTGTACCTAGTTGTGGAATAGTGAAGTAATACTACTACTACTACTACCATCATGCCTTATAATTGGCATATGATGGTGGTTGTAGTTATGCAAACCTGAGAGCCACAGTTTGTAGCTCTGCAAGCTGTGACTTTCCAGTTTGCATAACTTTTACTACCTGTGTACCTGGTACTGATCTGGCAGGTCCACCACTCCGCGGGCACAGCCTTAGTTTAGGACTGGCATCCAGGGAGTGGGGACACATAAGAAGTCACTGTGTTTCCCATGCTGAATCTCCCCTGAGGCTGCGGTGATGGACACCACAAACAGCCAGGCTCTTCTCCATGTGCCCGTAGGTCTCCTATCCATCACAGGCTCACAGAAATGGAGTGCTGGCTACATGGCTACCAGTAAGAGGGCCACCACTGCTAGGACAGCCGGGTCAGCAGGAGCCGCATCCTCTGCTACCAGCAGCGGCTGCACATAGGATAGCAGCTCCGGCGAGAGTAGAGGGAGGGTAGAAGAGTCACCGGGATGAAGCTTATATACAGGTCACATCATCCCGGTGCTTTCCCTCCTTCCCCCACACTAAGTTCCGGGCTGTTGTGTGTGCAGTGCGGCACACATGACAGATCCCCGATGTGAGCAGAATACAAGTAACCCGGGATCTCCTGGGTGAATAACTGCACTGGTACAGGATGGAGGAGGGACCTCCATCCTGCATCGCCGCGCTGCCAGCCCCGTTCTTCCTGTCGTATGCCTCCCATACGCCCCGCTCCCCGATGGGCAGGCTGGTGGAGCTTGTGTGGTAGTGTCCTCCTTCCGCGCCTCATGATCAAAATCTACACCTGCTGGAAGCAGGTGTAGATTTCATATGTCGGTCACAGATTTGAGAGCCCGGCCAACCAGATTCACTAAGAGGCGTGCGCCTCTTAATGAATCCTGATGGGGGAAAGGGGGCGGGGCCTAATATAAGACTATCACCCTCCTCTCCTGACATCCTTTGTGCTGCTGTTACTTCCCCTATAAGATCAGCACGCTCCTTTCCTGACATCCTCTGTGCTGCTGGGACCTCCCCTATAAGATCAGCACACTCCTCTCCTGACATGCTCTGTGCTGCTGTGACCTCCCCTATAACATCAGCACACTCCTCTCCTGACATGCTCTGTGCTGCTGTTACCTCCCCTATAACATCACCACACTCCTCTCCTGACATGCTCTGTGCTGCTGGGACCTCCCCTATAACATCAGCACCCTCCTCTCCTGACATGCTCTGTGCTGCTGTTACCTCCCCTATAACATCAACACACTCCTCTCCTGACATGCTCTGTGCTGCTGGGACCTCTCCTATAACATCAGCACCCTCCTCTCCTGACATCCTCTGTGCTGCTGGGACCCTGTGACCTCCACTATAAGATCAGCCCCTCCTCCTCTCCTGACATTCTCTGTGCTGCTGTGACCTCTTCTATAAGATAAGCACCCTCCTCTCCTGACATCCTCTGAGACCATGTGACCTCTCCTATAGAATCAGTCCCCTCCTCTCCTGACATCCTCTGTGCTGCTGTGACATCCCCTGTAAGATCAGCACCCTCCTCTCCTGACATCCTCTGTGCTGCTGTGACCTTGTAATCTCCCTTCTAAGATCAGCACACTCCTCTCCTGACATGCTCTGTGCTGCTGTGACCCTGTGATCTCCCCTCTAAGATCAGCACCCTCCTCTCCTGACATCCTCTGTGCTGCTGTGACCTCTCCTATAAGATCAGCACCCTCCTCTCCTGACATCCTCTGTGCTGCTGTAAACTCCCCTATAAGATAAGCACCCTCCTCTTCTGACATCATCTGTGCTGCTGTGACCTCTCCTATAAGATCAGCACCCTCCTCTCCTGACATCCTCTGTGCTGCTGTAAACTCTCCTATAAGATCAGCACCCTCCTCTCCTGACATCCTCTGTGCTGCTGTAAAGTCTCTTATAAGATAAGCACCCTCCTCTTCTGACATTCTCTGTGCTGCTGTGACCTCCCCTATAAGATCAGCACCCTCCTCTCCTGACATCCTCTGTGCTGCTGTGACCTGTGACACAGGTTTTTTGCCTGAAATATGGATAATAGTATCGATATTTCGGTGCATGGTGCATCCCTGGTCCCTCCAAAAGTTGGACACTTGTGGAGGTATGGCTTCATGTAATAATCATGTAATAAATAGAATTTAATGGACAATAAGTCTGAGAATCTTCTTTGATATCAGGTGAAGATGGGATGTTGGCTGTTACAGCTGTCTGTGCATTACAGTCTTTTTATACAGAGGCTGAAAGGGCCAAAGGGGCAATAATACAAGGCCTGGCCTTACTGTATGGTGTGTGATCCTGCTCTATAGACATGTCACTAATACTGTCACATGAAAGACTGGAATGTCACCTCCAGGAGTCTGACAGAACAATAATAAAACTATATATCTATACTGCATATTGTGCATTATATGGCCATGCAGCCTCATATACAGCAAACCACCAGGCTCTGTGTATCCTGACCAGGGCCGTTTCTAGGACCAGGCAGGCTGGGCACCACACAAACCCACCGAACTCACCAAATCAACAGCGCCTCTCGTAGCGCATCAACAGCGCCCCCCCCCCCCCCAGGCCCCCCTTCCCCTGAGATGATGTTAACATTAGCCAGCACCGACCCTCTGTCCTCCCTCTAGAGCAGGGTGCCGCAGGTTGAAGGGGTACGGCAGGAGGCATCAGGGACCAGGAGAGGACTATGAAGAAGTTATGTGACCAGGCCCTTGTCATCGGAACCATTTTACTTTTATGGGACTCCTATTACGAGAGCCGATGATGTTAGACGCTGGACTCTGATTATTGGAGCTGTGTTCATAATTGTTTATCCAACATATTCTCGAAGATTTATTGATAAGCTGTTGCCTGACTATAGTGCCTTACGTAGTTATCCATTGTTATATTATTATTGTTTATTCATTTTTTTGTATATGGATGTACTACTTGAGGTCGCATGTGGAGGAGAGTCGCTGTAGGTCCGCTGTGCTTGTGGAGGTATACACATCTATTATATATACAAATAATTCTTTTTGATTCTATTGGATGTTAGTTGCACATGTTACAAGGACCTTCTGTTCTACCCTTTGGATATGAGCACCGCTACTTAAACTTCATTTCTTGGAAGAAATGCGTGTATGTGGTGTCATATCCGTGTGTTTAAGATATAACAAATGCCTACAATGTATGGATTTTTTGTGCAGGTGATGACTGCTTAAAAATTATACTTACGAATGTATATGGGTCGTTCAATTTATCATGAGGACGTAGTATATAGGAGTGTTGTATTTTGGCCATAAACTCTACCATTATGATACTATGAAATATTTATGTGGGGACTTTTGTGTAGCACAGTGATTAGTATATAAGCGCCGATCACCGCCGTTGCAGTATTTTGGGGACTATACACCTTATTAGTACATGGTGAATTACCTCCCTACAGGACAACCAAGTCCTGTGGGGTTGATACCCACGTATGCGTATGGACCTCTTGCTTCAGCTTTAGATCTTGGTGCTGCTACTTTACTGACTAAATTTCTTGACGTGAACAAGGTTATTGTGCGTGGCTTGCAAAATGAGATCTTGCTATATGATGAGTGCGCACGCGGTGAATATTTGTTATGAACATATATGTCATTTTTGGGGGTTAAATGAGAGGTAATTCATTGCAGCATATGTGGCGCATGCGCATGTCTTGGTCCGGAACTACGCGGCCATCTTTATCACTGGTGGAACGCTGAGTGTGATGGTACGCGGTCGACGCATGCGCAGTACTGTATTCGGTGAATCGAGGCCATCTTTGATGTGAGGAAGACTGTCTGAAGGTAGCGCATGCGTAGAACTAATGTGTGCACGCCGTGGGCGCCATTTTGTGTGTGTGTGTGTCCATGAACGTGCGGCTTGTGACTCTCCTCCACATGTAAGTTATATATTTTTTCTCATGTGTACAGTATTGATGATGATTACTTATGGATATATAAGCAACCCTATACAACCAGAGCGTACCCCTGACGAAGTTCCGGGTTCGGGACGTAACGCGTAGGGTGCTTTGGACCCCACTCAGCAGACCACACTCCATGGGGTGACACCAAAGTTTATGTACCTTGGTTTCGTTAACCTTTTGACTTATTTACTTCTTTCATAAGCGTATACTATATATGCACATTGTGTATTACACTTTGTTGATTACAGGCACTTGCACTTTGGTAATTATGAGTTATTGGTTTCCTTTGTGACTTTTGTATCATTTGTTATTTATTTGTGGAGTGTGTGTTCATATATCTTGGAACTGAGTGTGGGGAGGTAAAGACCCCATGTATTGGTTTAGGGTCCCTCCTGGATATTTCTTTGGGTATTTTAAGTGTTTTTAATGTTTTTGGGTTTGGGTAGGGTTGTTTTCTGTATGTACTAATATATTAATAAAGATGATGTTTATATATTTTTGAACATATAGTTGTGTGCCTGGTGATTTATGACATACACTTTCTCTTTTTTATATGCAATTGTGGCTTGTTTGGTATGTCACACCATGAGCACCAGTGATTTGGCTGTGCATGACCCCATCTCTGTGATATTGACCAGGAGAGGACGTTAATTTAAAAAATCAAGCCAGGGCTGAGCAGTTAGAGCACTGTCGGCTCCTGTCACACGGAGCCGACAGTGTAGTGTGTGATGAAGTAAAGGGCTCTGTGAGAAAGCGCTGCCAAACTTACTGCCTGCTAACTTTCTTCTAAACCTGTGCTCAACGTAAATCAGACACACGACTGTGTGTGGGCAGATTCAGCATTATCTGTAGCACAGGCCCTGCTTCCCCATCTGTGTGGTGACCTCTGCACAGCCTGTGTGCGTCTCCCTGTGCAGCGTCCTCTCCATGCCTATATGTGCCCCGATTCTAGCCTTTCTGCTGCCTGAGGCGAAAATTAAAATGACGCCCCCCCCCCCCCCCCCAATAGTAAGCTCCTGTGTCCCCCCCAGTCCTCCTAGTCTGTAAACTCCTGTGTCCCCCCCAGTCCTCCTAGTCTGTAAGCTCCTGTGTCCCCCCCAGTCCTCCTAGTCTGTAAGCTCCTGTGTCCCCCCAGTCCTCCTAGTCTATAAGCTCCTGTGTCCCCCCAGTCTTCCTCCTAGTCTGTAAGCTCCTGTGTCCCCCCAGTCCTCCTCCTAGTCTGTATGCTCCTATGGTCCCCCCAGTCCTCCTCCTAGTCTGTAAGCTCCTGTGTCCCCCCAGTCCTCCTCCTAGTCTGTAAGCTCCTGTGTCCCCCAGTCCTCCTCCTAGTCTGTAAGCTCCTGTGTCCCCCCAGTCCTCCTAGTCTGTAAGCTCCTGTGTCCCCCCCAGTCCTCCTCCTAGTCTGTAAGCTCCTGTGTCCCCCCCAGTCTTCCTAGTCTGTAAACTCCTGTGTCCCCCCCCCCCCAGTCCTCCTCCTAGTCTGTAAGCTTCTGTGTCCCCCAGTCTTCCTAGTCTGTAAGCTCCTGTGTCCCCCCAGTCCTCCTCCTAGTCTGTAAACTCCTGTGTCCCCCCAGTCCTCCTAGTCTGTAAGCTCCTGTTGCCCCCCCCCAGTCCTCCTCCTAGTCTGTAAGATCCTGTGTCCCCCCCAGTCCTCCTAGTCTGTAAGCTCCTGTGTCCCCCCCAGTCATCCTAGTCTGTAAGCTCCTGTGTTCCCCCAGTCCTCCTCCTAGTCTGTAAGGTCCTGTGTCCCCCCAGTCCTCCTAGTCTGTAAGCTCCTGTGTCCCCCCAGTCCTCCTCCTAGTCTGTAAGCTCCTGTGTCCCCCCAGTCCTCCTTCTAGTCTGTAAGCTCCTATGTCCCCCAGTCCTCCTCCTAGTCTGTAAACTCCTGTGTCCCCCCCCCCAGTCCTCCTCCTAGTCTGTAAGCTCCTGTGTCCCCCCAGTCCTCCTAGTCTGTAAGCTCCTGTGTCCCCCAGTCCTCCTAGTCTGTAAGCTCCTGTGTCCCCCCCAGTCCTCCTAGTCTGTAAGCTCCTGTGTCCCCAGTCCTCCTCCTAGTCTGTAAGCTCCTGTGTCCCCCAGTCCTCCTCCTAGTCTGTAAGCTCCTGTGTCCCCCCAGTCCTCCTAGTCTGTAAGCTCCTGTGTCCCCCCAGTCCTCCTCCTAGTCTGTAAGCTCCTGTGTCCCCCCCAGTCTTCCTAGTCTGTAAGCTCCTGTTGCCCCCCCCAGTCCTCCTCCTAGTCTGTAAGCTCCTGTGTCCTCCCAGTTCTCCTAGTCTGTAAGCTCCTGTGTCCCCCCCCAGTCCTCCTAGTCTGTAAGCTCCTGTGTCCCCCCCAGTCCTCCTAGTCTGTAAGCTCCTGTGTCCCCCCAGTCATCCTAGTCTGTAAGCTCCTGTGTTCCCCCAGTCCTCCTCCTAGTCTGTAAGGTCCTGTGTCCCCCCAGTCCTCCTAGTCTGTAAGCTCCTGTGTCCCCCCAGTCCTCCTCCTAGTCTGTAAGCTCCTGTGTCCCCCCAGTCCTCCTTCTAGTCTGTAAGCTCCTATGTCCCCCAGTCCTCCTCCTAGTCTGTAAGCTCCTGTGTCCCCCCAGTCCTCCTAGTCTGTAAGCTCCTGTGTCCCCCCCAGTCCTCCTCCTAGTCTGTAAGATCCTGTGTCCCCCCAGTCCTCCTAGTCTGTAAGCTCCTGTGTCCCCCCAGTCCTCCTAGTCTGTAAGCTCCTGTCCCCCCAGTCCTCCTCCTAGTCTGTAAGCTCCTGTGTCCCCAGTCCTCCTCCTAGTCTGTAAGCTCCTGTGTCCCCAGTCCTCCTCCTAGTCTGTAAGCTCCTGTGTCCCCCAGTCCTCCTCCTAGTCTGTAAGCTCCTGTGTCCCCCCAGTCCTCCTCCTAGTCTGTAAGCTCCTGTGTCCCCCCAGTCCTCCTCCTAGTGTGTAAGCTCCTGTGTCCCCAGTCCTCCTTCTAGTCTGTAAACTCCTGTGTCCCCCGTCCTCCTAGTCTGTAAGCTCCTGTGCCCCCCAGTCCTCCTCCTAGTCTGTAAACTCCTGTGTCCCCCAGTCCTCCTCCTAGTCTGTAAGCTCCTGTTCCCCCCAGTCCTCCTAGTCTGTAAGCTCCTGTGTCCCCAGTCCTCCTCCTAGTCTGTAAGCTCCTGTGTCCCCAGTCCTCCTCCTAATCTATAAGCTCCTGTGTCCCCCAGTCCTCCTCCTAGTCTGTAAGCTCCTGTGTCCCCAGTCCTCCTCCTAGTCTGTAAGCTCCTGTGCCCTCAGTCCTCCTAGTCTGTAAGCTCCTGTGTCCCCCCCAGTCCTCCTAGTCTATAAGCTCCTGTGCCCCCAGTCCTCCTCCTAGTCTGTAAGCTCCTGTGTCCCCCAGTCCTCCTCCTAGTCTGTAAGCTCCTGTGTCCCCCCAGTCCTCCTAGTCTGTAAGCTCCTGTGTCCCCCCAGTCCTCCTCCTAGTCTGTAAGCTCCTGTGTCCCCCCCAGTCTTCCTAGTCTGTAAACTCCTGTGTCCCCCCCCAGTCCTCCTCCTAGTCTGTAAGCTTCTGTGTCCCCCAGTCTTCCTAGTCTGTAAGCTCCTGTGTCCCCCCAGTCCTCCTCCTAGTCTGTAAACTCCTGTGTCCCCCCAGTCCTCCTAGTCTGTAAGCTCCTGTGTCCCCCAGTCCTCCTCCTAGTCTGTAAGCTCCTGTGTCCTCCCAGTTCTCCTAGTCTGTAAGCTCCTGTGTCCCCCCCAGTCCTCCTAGTCTGTAAGCTCCTGTGTCCCCCCCAGTCCTCCTAGTCTGTAAGCTCCTGTGTCCCCCCAGTCATCCTAGTCTGTAAGCTCCTGTGTTCCCCCAGTCCTCCTCCTAGTCTGTAAGGTCCTGTGTCCCCCCAGTCCTCCTAGTCTGTAAGCTCCTGTGTCCCCCCAGTCCTCCTCCTAGTCTGTAAACTCCTGTGTCCCCCCAGTCCTCCTTCTAGTCTGTAAGCTCCTATGTCCCCCAGTCCTCCTCCTAGTCTGTAAACTCCTGTGTCCCCCCCCCCCCAGTCCTCCTCCTAGTCTGTAAGCTCCTGTGTCCCCCCAGTCCTCCTAGTCTGTAAGCTCCTGTGTCCCCCAGTCCTCCTAGTCTGTAAGCTCCTGTGTCCCCCCCAGTCCTCCTAGTCTGTAAGCTCCTGTGTCCCCAGTCCTCCTCCTAGTCTGTAAGCTCCTGTGTCCCCAGTCCTCCTCCTAGTCTGTAAGCTCCTGTGTCCCCCAGTCCTCCTCCTAGTCTGTAAGCTCCTGTGTCCCCCCAGTCCTCCTCCTAGTCTGTAAGCTCCTGTGTCCCCCCAGTCCTCCTCCTAGTGTGTAAGCTCCTGTGTCCCCAGTCCTCCTTCTAGTCTGTAAACTCCTGTGTCCCCCGTCCTCCTAGTCTGTAAGCTCCTGTGCCCCCCAGTCCTCCTCCTAGTCTGTAAACTCCTGTGTCCCCCAGTCCTCCTCCTAGTCTGTAAGCTCCTGTGCCCCCCAGTCCTCCTAGTCTGTAAGCTCCTGTGTCCCCAGTCCTCCTCCTAGTCTGTAAGCTCCTGTGTCCCCAGTCCTCCTCCTAGTCTATAAGCTCCTGTGTCCCCCAGTCCTCCTCCTAGTCTGTAAGCTCCTGTGTCCCCAGTCCTCCTCCTAGTCTATAAGCTCCTGTGTCCCCCAGTCCTCCTCCTAGTCTGTAAGATCCTGTGTCCCCAGTCCTCCTCCTAGTCTATAAGCTCCTGTGTCCCCCAGTCCTCCTCCTAGTCTGTAAGCTCCTGTGTCCCCAGTCCTCCTCCTAGTCTATAAGCTCCTGTGTCCCCCAGTCCTCCTCCTAGTCTGTAAGCTCCTGTGTCCCCAGTCCTCCTCCTAGTCTGTAAGCTCCTGTGTCCCCCCAGTCCTCCTCCTAGTCTATAAGCTCCTGTGCCCCCAGTCCTCCTCCTAGTCTGTAAGCTCCTGTGCCCTCAGTCCTCCTAGTCTGTAAGCTCCTGTGTCCCCCCCAGTCCTCCTAGTCTATAAGCTCCTGTGCCCCCAGTCCTCCTCCTAGTCTGTAAGCTCCTGTGTCCCCCGTCCTCCTCCTAGTCTGTAAACTCCTGTGTCCCCCCAGTCCTCCTCCTAGTCTGTAAGCTCCTGTGCCCCCAGTCCTCCTCCTAGTCTGTAAGCTCCTGTGTCCCCCCAGTCCTCCTCCTAGTCTATAAGCTCCTGTGTCCCCCGTCCTCCTCCTAGTCTGTAAGCTCCTGTGTCCCCCCAGTCCTCCTAGTCTATAAGCTCCTGTGCCCCCAGTCCTCCTCCTAGTCTGTAAGCTCCTGTGTCCCCCCAGTCCTCCTCCTAGTCTGTAAGCTCCTGTGTCCCCAGTCCTCCTCCTAGTCTGTAAGCTCCTGTGTCCCCCCAGTCCTCCTCCTAGTCTATAAACTCCTGTGCCCCCAGTCCTCCTCCTAGTCTGTAAGCTCCTGTGTCCCCCCAGTCCTCCTCCTACAGACTAGGAGTAGGACTGGGGGGACACAAGAGCTTACACACCCATACTCCCTACAGTGGGAACCTGTTATAGCCAGAAACTGTTCCAGTGGTGATATTAGGTCTGTACGTGCCCCCACCAGCTTCACTCTCCATTATTCATAAACCTTTAGGGGTATTGTACCTGACATAGGAATGCTCCCCGACCATATTCCCTTTTTATAACTTGTCATAAGTCATAAGTGCACTGAGTATAATGCACCAGTGATAATAGCTGATAAATATAATTCAGTTAAGCTTTATAAGGAGAGGGGGCCCACTCTTGAGGTCTGTGCACTGGGCCCACCAGTGTATTAAAACGGCCCTGCCCATACAGCCCCGTAGGTGAAAAAATAAAAGCGCTATAAGCGTCACAATAGGCCCATTTTATTAATATTTAATTGACAAAAAAAAGGATTTCATTAAAAAAATATATATAACATAGAGAATCTGTGTAACCTGCATATGGTTGTGTTCGGACTGACCTATAGAATAATGGTATCATGTCGCTTTTACCATATAGTGCATTACGTAGACACAGGAACCCCCCAAATGTTACCATATTGCATTCTTTTTTACAATTTCACCTATTTATATCTTCATAAATAATATATTTTGGATTCCGTCAGGGCCGTATTTACCACTAGGCACCCGTGGTCCGGTGCCTAGGGCAGCACCTTGCAGGGGGGCCGCACCAGGGAGCAGGGGGACAGAAAAAACTATTTTTTTGTTTTTAGTTTTTTAGTGGTGGTGACATTAAAGCTAGTAAGACTTGAACATCATTACTAGTCCTACTTTCCTGCTCTGCCTTCAGGAACCTAAGTAAAAGAGGGATAGCTACATCTGCAATTTTTTAAATGAGATATTTCTCATTATATTATCCATCGTATAATTTGTTATAGGGTAGCTTGTAATTGACAGCAATGCTGGATCAATATCGGGTGAAATTAGCACCTGAACATCAGGTATGTCAATGTAAGGACTCTATTACACACAGGGCCGTTTTTACCACTAGGCACCCGTGGTCCGATGCAGCACCTTGTAGGGGGCAGCACCGGGGAGCAGGGGGACAGAAAAAACTTTTTTTTTTTTTTTTGTTTCCCTCCTCCCGTTCAGACTTGCCAGTAAATCTGGTGTCTTTTCCAGGGGGGTGGGGGGTACGGTGGTATTGGTCAGGTCTTGGATCGCCAATAGGTGCGTGAAGATGGGGCGTCTTCAGGTTTAGTGCCTAGGGCAGCAGCAGTTGTTAATACAGCCCTGGATTCCGTCATACATGTTGTGGTAAAATGAAAGACGCCATTACAAAAGAACAACTATTCCTGTAACAAATAAGCCATTACTTGGCCTTGTAGATAGAAAACTGAAAGTGCTAGAGCTCTTAGAAGGGGAGGAGGGAAAAACGAAGCGCAAAGTTCAAAATTTGCGCGGTCCACTGGGTCATTTTGGGCCTGGTCCTCAAAGGGTTAATAGTTCGGGTGATTACACACCCGCCAATACCAAACATGTTTGTTTGTTTATTTATTTTTATTTATAAAATGGGGAAGGGGGGGGTGTAATTCAAACTTTTATTAGGGGAGGGGATTTTTTTTTTAATAATAAAATTATTTTTTTTAAACACTAACTAGAAGGCCCCCTGGGGGTTATGGTTAGGGTTATTCCCCCTAGGGAACTTCAAGTATCACTACTATGATCTCTCAGATATAGATATACTGCATAGATCAATGAAATCTGTGATCTATTGCTTTCGGCTGCTGCAGGCAGGCTCAGATGTGGGGATTGCTCCTCTGCGATCGCCCTGGGGGGGGGGGGGGTCGATCCCCCCCCAATAGACTACCAGGTATGGGGAAAACAGTCTTTTAAATGCAGCTGTCAACTATGACAGCTGCACTTAATTGGCTAATTAGCGGGCACATCGATCAGACCGTGCCTGCTAATTGCTGTGGTCTCAGGCTGCAGATAGCAGCTGGGATTGCGGCAGTTCAGAGCAGGGTCGCTGTGCAGCCCCCCCTCTGAACGCCCCTAGTGTCGTTCATGTACGCCCTGTGTCGTTAAGGGGTTAAAAAACAGGCATGAAAATGCAAGGAGGAATGAAAAGGGGTATGCATGCCCATAAGCAAATAAAATATGTATATGGCCGGGTTCACACGCTGTAACTGTGCGGCTGTATTTTTTATGCGGCTGTAAATGTGCGGGTGAAACTCCGGCCGTGGGAAAAAATAGACATGCGGCTCAAAACATACGGTCATTTACTTGGAAATCTGGTTCAACTAAAAATAAGAAATAAAATGTTAAGAAAGTGATGCAAACACCTCTGGATGCATCTGGGAAAGCAGGGAACACAGTTTACATGAATCGCTATTACCGGGGTTTGCGATCCTCTGCACTATAGCCGATGTGTCTCATGGTTAATATATTGAATTAATAAAACACATTTTCTGTCTAATAAAGTCCCTTTTATTGTTCAATAATTAAATGTAAACGATTCCATCATTTTGCAATTAAATATACTGTTAAAATAAATATATATATAAATAAATGTATATTTATATATATATTTAGTTTTTGACAGTATATTTAATTGCACAATGATGGATTCGTTAGAATTAAATTATTGACCAACGAAACTGAATTTATTTAAACGAAAATTTGTTTTCTTAATTAAATATTAATTAGTACAGGAAACTCCATAAGCCGGTAATTCATATGCCGGCAATAGAGCATTCTGTACTAATCATCACTTAACTTTAATGAAAACATCAAATGTTTCTTCTAATTATGTTATGACAATAGCATTATTAGAAGAAACATTTAGAATTATATGTGCGCTCAGCTGATTGGCTGATCGGCTGAGCGCACATATAATTAGCGGGTCCGCAGCACAGTGACTTCATTGTGCTGCGGACCAGCGAAGAGACAACATCGGGGTGAGTATAGAGCTCTCCCCACCCCCTCCCCAGCACTGCACCCCTCCCAGCAAGGAAGGGGGGGTCACTTAACCCCTTCCTTGCTGGGATGGGTGCAGTCTGACATCAGTCTGGCCCCCAGGGGGTTAAGGGGGATGCAATACATCCTCCCTTAACCCCTTGGGGGTCAGACTGTAAGCAGCGATCTGTAAAGATGCTGCATACTGTAAGGAGCACAACACCGCTCACAATGATGGGTGTTGTGCTCCTGTTTGTGTGTTTTTTGTGTGTTTCTCCCTTTTTGTTTTTCAGATATCGGTATCCTGGGGATTACGTCGGATTCCGTGGACTACGTCGATGACCAGCGTTTTTTTAATGTTTTTTTTAATAAAATCGTCAATGAGGGGTGTGGGGGTGTTTTTATTTGAATAAAAAAATTTGTAAACTTGTGTCTTGTCTTTATTTCTTTACTTTATAGACTTAGTAGTGGAAGCCGTCTAATAGACGGAATCCATTACTAAGTCGGGGCCTAGTGTTAGCCGGTATAAAATGGCTAACACTAACCCCCTATTATTACCCCAGTACCCAATGCCACCAGGGGTACTGGGAAGAGCCGGGTGCCAGTGGTCCCGGAGCGTCAAAATTGGCGCTCCTGGACCGGGCGGCAGCAGGCTGGTAAGATTTAGGCTGGGGAGGGCCTAAACCAATGGCTCTTCCCACCCTGGTGTTACCAGGCTGCTGTCGTTTGGTTTTTAACCCGGCTGGTTATAAAAATAGGGGGGACCCTATGCGTTTTTTTTTTATTATTTATTTATTTAAAAAAAAAAACGCATAGGGTCCCCCCTATTTTTAGAACCAGCCGGGTTAAAAACCAAGCGACAGCAGCCTGGTAACACCAGGGTGGGAAGAGCCATTGGTTTAGGCCCTCCCCAGCCTAAATCTTACCAGCCTGCTGCCGCCCGGTCCAGGAGCGCCAATTTTGACGCTCCGGGACCACTGGCACCCGGCTCTTCCCAGTACCCCTGGTGGCATTGGGTACTGGGGTAATAATGGGGGGTTAGTGTTAGCCATTTTATACCGGCTAACACTAGGCCCCGACTTAGTAATGGATTCCGTCTATTAGACGGCTTCCACTACTAAGTCTATAAAGTAAAGAAATAAAGACAAGACACAAGTTTACAAATTTTTTTATTCAAATAAAAACACCCCCACACCCCTCATTGACCATTTTATTAAAAAAAACATTAAAAAAACGCTGGTCATCGACGTAGTCCATGGAATCCGACGTAATCCACAGGATACCGATATCTGAAAAACAAAAAGGGAGAAACACACAAAAACACACAAACAGGAGCACAACACCCATCATTGTGAGCGGTGTTGTGCTCCTTACAGTATGCAGCATCTTTACAGATCGCTGCTTACAGTCTGGCCCCCAAGGGGTTAAGGGAGGATGTATTGCATCCCCCTTAACCCCCTGGGGGCCAGACTGATGTCAGACTGCACCCATCCCAGCAAGGAAGGGGTTAAGTGACCCCCCTTCCTTGCTGGGAGGGGTGCAGTGCTGGGGAGGGGGTGGGGAGAGCTCTATACTCACCCCGATGTGTCCTCTTCGCTGGTCCGCAGCACAATGAAGTCACTGTACTGCGGACCGGCTTATTATATGTGCGCTCAGCCGAACAGCCAATCAGCTGAGCGCACATATAATTCTAAATGTTTCTTCTAATAATGTTATTGTCACAACATAATTAGAAGAAACATTTGATGTTTTCATTAAAGTAAAGTGATGATTAGTACAGAATGCTCTATTGCCGGCATATGAATTAACGGCTTATAGAGCTTCCTGTACTAATTAATATTTAATTAAAAAAACACATTTTCGTTGAAATAAATACAGTTTCGTTGGTCAATAATTTATTTCTAACGAATCCATCATTGTGCAATTCAATATACTGTCAAAAAATAAATATATAGATAAATATACATTTATTTATATATCTATTTTTTTTAACAGTATATTTAATTGCAAAATGATGGATTCGTTAGAAATAAATTATTGATCAACGAAAGTGTCTTGATTACAAAGAAAATGTGTTTGATTAATTTAATATATTAACTATTAGAGGCATCGGCATTCGGCATCATTGCCGGCTATTTTTGAAGTACTCCGTACGGACCGCCTGTCAATCCTCGGCCGCATATTCAGCCGCAAACAATGGTCTTGTTCATTTTTTACGGGTCCGTTTACGATAGGGCCGTAGATTCATACATAGTGTGCACTGTGCAGCCGTATATCCTATACTTCCAAGCATACACACGAACCACCAAAAATACCGCCGCACAATTACAGCCGCAAATACAGCCGCACTCTTACAACGTGTGAACCGAGCCTATAACTGTAGTGTCCCAGCACTACAGCAAGTTTTATACACCTAACTCTCTCAGGTTCACACAAAAGGGGATAAAGAAGATTGTGTTACGTGTTCTTCCCCACTAGGTGTCACTGTTGTATTTATTGTATGTACTGCACTATGCAAAGCTGAAGATCTCATGGGTTACCTACTGTATATCACATGTTCTGTTTCCTTCCCTTTTCTGCCCATCCTCTTTATTCTCTCTTACACACTCACAGCCCCACTAATCACAGGCCAGCTAAGCAAACCCTATAAAAAGGAGCTAGTTCCTGGTGGTGGTGGTGGGTGGGTGTCTTTCGTCTCTGGTCTTTTGTCCGTAGAGGTGGACAGAGATGGACACAGATAAGTGAAGCCACGACCTGGCTTAGGCCAGGACCCTAATCAGGGACCAGAGACTTATTCTTTTGTGCATGTAACTACCGCTAGCATGCACTGCTAGAGATCTATGGAGGGAGTGATGTCCTCTTAGGAAAACCTTGTCCACGCCAGGGATACCTTCTGCAACACACAGGGCATTCACCTGGAATTAGGTACTGGCCCCAGTAGGACAAAGAGCATGTATGCCGATGTATCCTACTGTAATGCATGGCTGTCCTGGGAAGACTCGGAAAGTCTGCTCAGCCCAGCGCAGGGACCTGGGACCTTGTACTACCCTAGCATGAAGGGTAACCTGACACTATAGGGCAAAAGGCGGTCAGATTAGCAAATCCATATGTGAGTACGAGTATCTTCTTTTACTACTGTTCTTTAATATGCTATCCCGGCTGAGTACATTGCTACATTGGACATGGCCCTCCTCTACTCACACTGTTCTTACAACTCTTACTCCTCCGGCCTGCACTCACAGTTACCAAAGGTGTATTTATCTTGTATTGCACTGAAGTTCTAACCAGTAATCCAAGTTATCCTGGTTAAGTGTAACGCCTGGAGTAGTGGATCCACTGGACCGTCACCAGCGATGGCACTAACCTCACCAGGGAGCGGAGTCTAAGGGGCCGCTGGTTTTCACCAGAGCCCGCCGCATGGCGGGATGGACTTGCTGCGGCAGGCGACCCCCAGGTCGCTACCCCTGGCTTGGTTGCTGGTGACGGCAGGCGAGGCGTGGCAGGAGCAGTAGGCAGGAGATCGTGCAGGCAGAGGACAGAAGGCGTGCTCGCAGGTGGCGGACAGGACTCAGGAACAATGGGAAGGCAGCGGGCAAGGATAGGGACAAGGACTAAGGACAGGAACCAGGGACAAGGACTAAGGTCAGGAACAACAGGGAGCTGGGCCAAACGCTATGGGAAGCATGTAGAGGCTCCAACACGAGGGACAGGGCATGCTGGGATTTATAGGGAGTGATTGGGTGCAACTACCAATTAGGGACGGACTGGCCCTTTAAATCTGAGACAGCCGGCGCGAGCGCGCCCTAGGAGGCGGGGACGCGCGCGCCGGCACAGACGGAGAGCGGAGCAGGACGAGGTGAGGCGCCCCCCGGGGCCGAACAGACCGCAGCGCCGGGTCCCTGCACCGGGACCCCGGCAGCTGCGTCAGATAGAGGGCGGTCGCGGCGGCGGTCCGGAGCACGGGATGCCGCCGCGGCCATGACATTAAGTCATTGGACTTTGCCCCACCCAGTGGTGTCCTGGTAGCTGTAGTTCTCCCCCCCACCCACCCCCAGTGGTGTCCTGGTAGCTGTAGTTCTCCCCCCAAGTGGTATCCTTGTAGCTGTAGTTCTACCCCCAGTGGTGTCCTGGTAGCTGTAGTTCTCCCCCCCCCCACAGTGGTGTCCTGGTAGCTGTAGTTCTCCCTCACCCCCAGTGGTGTCCTGGTAGCTGTAGTTCTCCCCCCCCCCCCCAGTGGTGTCCTGGTAGCTGTAGTTCTCCCTCACCCCCAGTGGTGTCCCGGTAGCTGTAGTTCCCCCCCCCCCCAGTGGTGTCCTGGTAGCTGTAGTTCTCGCCCACTAGTGGTGTCCTGGTAGCTGTAGTTCTGCCTTCCAGTGGTGTCCTGGTAGCTGAAGTTCTCCCCCACCGCCAGTGGTGTGGTGGTAGCTGTAGCTCCCCCCACCCCAAGTAGTGTCCTGGTAGCTGTAGCCCCCCCCCCCCCCAGTGGTGTCCTGGTAGCTGTAGTTCCGTCGCCAGTGGTGTCCTGGTAGCTGTAGTTCTCCCCCCCCAGTGGAGTCCTGGTAGCTGTGGTTCATTCCTCCCACCCCCCTCACCTTTGCTTGCTCCAGAGCTGGCTGGATCCTCTGTCATCTCCTACAGCGCAAGTCTTTTCCGGTAGGCGTCGTGCGATGAAATAACGTCATCGCGTGCTGCCTGCCAGAGAGGAGCTGACAGGTACAGCATTCTTCTGTGTTAGGGGCTGTTGGACACAGGAGAGGGCTGTGCACGCGGGCCGCATCAGGAGATGGCGAGGGCCTGATGCGGCTCGCGAAACAGAGTTCCCCACCCCTGCCATAGATCCACCAGCCTGAACCTGCAACTCTGCTTCCAGGTTCGGGCTGGTATGGGCCCCTAAGTGGTAAATACAGTGTTCTCTGCTGCCATCTCTGTCTGTGACAGGAACTGTTCAGAGAAGGAAAGGTTTTCTGTGGGGATTTGCTACTGCTCTGGACAGTTCGGGACACAGACAGAGGTGGCAGCAGAGATCACCGTGCCAGACTGAATAGAATACACCACTTCCTGCAGGACATACAGCAGCTGATAGTACTGGAAGAACTGAGATTTTTAAAAATAGAAGTAAATTCCAAATCTATATAACTTTCCGAAACATGTTGATTTCAAAGAAAAAAATATTCACTGGAGTACCCCTTTAAATTATATCTGGCAACATATTTCCTGATCAGAAACAGACTACTGAAAGTTCTCACCTTAAAAATATCCTACATAGTAAAGTTCTTTGAGCAGGACACATGGACTATGTGGGAGGACATGGCACATAGGTGCGTGGCATGCAAGAATGTATGGGCTGGATGTGACCAAGCTCTAAAGTGTTTGGAGAATATATTTGTAT
Organism: Dendropsophus ebraccatus; assembly: GCF_027789765.1. Lineage (NCBI taxonomy): Eukaryota > Metazoa > Chordata > Amphibia > Anura > Hylidae > Dendropsophus > Dendropsophus ebraccatus. The sequence continues at coordinate 25,490,138 of NC_091456.1, read as the reverse complement.
CCATCAATGTTCTATTACTGTATTCTTGGATATAGTAATTACAATAACTACAATAAAAGAACATTGCTCAGAATTCTTATTTATAGTCCATATAGTAAGGAGCTGGAACAGGCTGGGTGTAGAGGCTACATATTTAATTGGCTGCATTTTATTGCTTGCAAAAATATATATTGTATATACCGTTTTTATTTGCGTGGCAGATACTTTCCTGTAAAAACTATTCTTAAAGGGAACCTGTCACCCCCCGTGCCGGGGTGACAGGCTCCCGACCCCCCGTTAGAGCCCCCTATACTCACCTAATCCCGCCGGGTCCCGCTTCTGGAGGAGGTCGGGTGATGAAGATCTCAGCCGCTGCAGCCCGGAGCGCGCGCTGAGAGATGAGTCCAACGCTCATAGAGAATGACAGAGCGCTGGACTCTCCGTCATTCTCTATGGGTGTTGGACTCATCTCTCAGCGCGCGCGCCGGGCTGCAGCGGCTGAGATCTTCATCACCCGACCACCTCCAGAAGCGGGACCCGGCGGGATTAGGTGAGTATAGGGGGCTCTAACGGGGGGTCGGGAGCCTGTCACCCCGGCACGGGGGGTGACAGGTTCCCTTTAAAAAAAAAGTGAATCATCAAATGAATCAATTTTATCCACCTGTACTATTAAACAGGTCGGGTTTAATATAAAGATAAAAAAAAAAAATATTATATATATTATATATATACAGTTGTACCTTGGTTTAAGAGTAACTTGGTTTAAGAGCATTTTCGTTTAAGAGCTCACAGCTTTTCAAAATTGTGAATTGGTTTAAGAGCATTGCTTTGGTCAGGGGCATAGCTAGGATTCATGGGGCCCCATAGCAAAAAACTGTATGGGGCCCCATGAATCCTGTACGCCCACCATTTATGGCCAACTCCCAAACACACACAATGACGCACATATATACACACAGAGGCACCATTGACATGTATACGGATAAACCACTGACATACACACATTCACACTAGAATGTGATTACACTAGTGCTGTTGTATACACCATGAGTAGACTGTACACAGTGAAATCATCTCAGTGTAATAAGAAATACTGAACCAGAAATAATATCTGCTGTATTTTCTTTCAATGGTGGGTTCTTTTATTAGAGCCCAGCATTAATAGAAGCTGCTGCAGAACATCTTTGGGAGCAAACCTGTCAATCACTTGAGACACTACTGACATAAACAAACAAACATACACTCACCGGCCACTTTATTAGGTACACCTGTCCAACTGCACGTTACCACTTAATTTCTAATCAGCCAATCACATGGCGGCAACTCAGTGCATTTAGGCATGTAGACATGGTCAAGACAATCTCCTGCAGTTCAAACCGAGCATCAGTATGGGGAAGAAAGGTGATTTGAGTGCTCTGAACGTGGCATGGTTGTTGGTGCCAGAAGGGCTGGTCTGAGTATTTCAGAAACTGCTGATCTACTGGGATTTTCACGCACAACCATCTCTAGGGTTTACAGAGAATGGTCCGAAAAAGAAAAAACATCCAGTGAGCGGCAGTTCTGTGGGCGGAAATGCCTTGTTGATGCCAGAGGTCAGAGGAGAATGGGCAGACTGGTTTGAGCTGATAGAAAGGCAACAGTGACTCAAATAGCCAACCGTTACAACCAAGGTAGGCAGAAGAGCATCTCTGAACGCACAGTACGTCCAACTTTGAGGCAGATGGGCTACAGCAGCAGAAGACCACACCGGGTGCCACTCCTTTCAGCTAAGAACAAGAAACTGAGGCTACAATTTGCACAAGCTCATCGAAATTGGACAGTAGAAGATTGGAAAAACGTTGCCTGGTCTGATGAGTCTCGATTTCTGCTGCGACATTCGGATGGTAGGGTCAGAATTTGGCGTCAACAACATGAAAGCATGGATCCATCCTGCCTTGTATCAACGGTTCAGGCTGGTGGTGGTGTCATGGTGTGGGGAATATTTTCTTGGCACTCTTTGGGCCCCTTGGTACCAATTGAGCATCGTTGCAACGCCACAGCCTACCTGAGTATTGTTGCTGACCATGTCCATCCCTTTATGACCACAATGTACCCAACATCTGATGGCTACTTTCAGCAGGATAATGCGCCATGTCATAAAGCTAGAATCATCTCAGACTGGTTTCTTGAACATGACAATGAGTTCACTGTACTCAAACGGCCTCCACAGTCACCAGATCTCAATCCAATAGAGCATCTTTGGGATGTGGTGGAGCGGGAGATTCGCATCATGGATGTGCAGCCGACAAATCTGCGGCAACTGTGTGATGCCATCATGTCAATATGGACCAAAATCTCTGAGGAAGCTTCCAGCACCTTGTTGAATCTATGCCATGAAGAATTGAGGCAGTTCTGAAGGCAAAAGGGGGTCCAACCTGTTACTAGCATGGTGTACCTAATAAAGTGGCCAATGAGTGTATACACCAGTGTTACAGACATTACTTACATATACACACATATACACCAGTGTTACAGACATTACTTACATATACACCAGTGTTACAGACACTACTGACATACACACCACTGTCACAGATACTACTGACATATACACACATATACACCCCAGTCACAGATACTACTGACATATACACACACAAAAATACATAGCTACAGTAGATACACTCACTAACATATACATAAATAGCCACAGATACATGCATACACACACTCACTGATACACATACATACACAGACTCAGCACTTACAGTAGCTCCCAGGCTTCCCCCTCCTCCTCCTGTAGTCGGCTGATCTTCACACAGAAGTATTGAAGACCTTTGGGTCATGTGTTAAGGTCCTTCGTCCTCTCCTCCTGTGCGGTGCAGGACCTGGCAGGTCCTCCTGCTCTTTTCCTCTCCTGATGTGTAGCCCGCTCACCCTGAACTACAGTGAGCGGGCTGAAGAATACAATGCCGGTTCCCTCTTCCTCTCCGGGCCCTTGGGGGATGCGGTAGGCGGCTGTCTGTGGCATATCTACCATGAAGGCAGAGCAGGCTTTCTGGGGCCCCTTTCCTGCAAGGGCCCCATAGCAGTCGTCTTCCCTGCCTTCATGGTAGCTACGACACTGGCTTTGGTTTAAAGGGAACCATTCACCCCATGGCCCCGGCAGAAACTAACATACAGTGACATAAAGGTCAATATACTTACAACATCGCTCCCGGTCCCGTCCCGGATGCCGTTGTTGACACGGAGAAATCGACGATTCTTCTTCTCGCGCCCATTATGGTAATGAGCACCGCCAAGTCCGAAGTCCAGCCTTCTCCCCGCCTCCGACACTTAAATGACGCCGGGTTCTCTTCCTCCTCGTCTTCTTTCTTCTCACCGGATCCCGCGCAGGCGCCGTGACAGTCGTTTTCGGCGCATGCGCAGTTCACAATTGAAGCCACTCCGCAGCTTCACTGTTTACTACGCGTGCGCCGATTGTCTCGAACACGTATCCTGTTTACTGCACAGGCGCAGAAGAGGTGACAAGACCATCGCAACGGCGCCTCCGTGGGAATTCGTCAGAAGACTGAAGACGTCAATCAAGTTACAGGAGGCGTGGATTGGCGGCGACGAGAAGAGGACCTCATGAATAAGTTGGACTCGTCCGTCGTTTCCTATGGACGTTGGACTCATCTCAGCTCATTACCATAATGGGCGGGAGAAGAAGAATCGGCGATTTCTCCGTGTCAACAACGGGATCCGGGATGGGACCGGGAGCGATGTGGTAAGTATATTGACCTTTATGTCACTGTATGTCAGTTTCTGCCGGGGGCCACGGGGTAAATGGTTCCCTTTAAGAGCTTCCTTTACTGGGTGGGAGGGGGAGTGGGGGAGAGGCATGGTCTGCATCGCAGGGTCTACAGCCCTGTACTCTGACCCAGGAAGTCTTCCTCACCTTCCAAATCATAGCAGATCCATTTCGGGCTGGGGCTTACATCAGGGGACAGGACTGTGGAGGTAATCTGTCCATAGCTGTGACCCCTCTCTCCCCGGACAGAGAGTGCTGCATGTATGTGCCCACATCTGTCCTGCTCATTCCTTCATGCTCCCTGCAGTCTCTGTCCGCCCTTGTGTTTCACATTCTCTCCATTACTGTACAGTAACTTATAATAGCACATATTCTGCTGTTTCTAAATGTTTGTTTCATCTGTTTTACATGTTGTTTAGAATATAAAATCATTATTTTTGGGGTGTGGAACTAATTGTATGCATATCTATGATTTCTTATGGGAAACTTTGCTTTGGTTTAAGAGTGGTTTTGGATTACAAGCACGGTCCCGGACCGAATTATGCTCGTAATCCAAGGCACCACTGTAATTATATTTTATATATATATATATATATATATATATATATATATATATATGGTAATAATATACCTAAACATATTAGTTCTTTAACCCCTTAACGACATCGGGCGTAAACTTACGCCCTCGCGCCCTGGTACTTGGCGCATCAGGGCGTAAATTTACGCCCGATGTTTCCCCGATCCCTGCGTGTTCGCACACAGCGATCGGGGAAGATGGCCTGCTATAAATCATAGCAGGCCATCTTAGCTTCACGGCACGTGGGGTGGTTAACACCCCCCGTGCTTACGATCGCCGCTATTGGCTGATCAATTCAGATCAGCCAATAGCGGCGATCGGAACCTTTCCGGGTCATCGGTGACCCGATGACCCGGAAAAAAATGGCGGTCGGTGCTGTCCGAGGACGGCACTGACCGCCATTACTGTAAAAAGTAATGGTGGTCACCGTGCCACCGGCCCGATCGCAGTGAACGGCTGTCCGGTACCGGCCGGCCGTTCACGGCGATCGGGCCGGTGGCACGGCGATCAGAGTCCCACAAAATAGTAAATACCTGCCCTGGACCCCTCAGCTGGGTAGCCGAGGGGTCCAGAGCAGGTATTTGTACATTACTCACCTGTCCCGGGCTCCTGATCGGCGTCTTCCGGGTTCGCGGCGTCCTCGTGTTCGTTCGGGTCTTCGGCTTCCTCCGTGACGTCACGTTCGGCTTCTCTCGGCTATTTTCGGCTCCAGCGTCAGCTTTTTCCGTATTTTGCGCTCTGCTGCCCTCTAGCGGCTGATATGTGTAATACACTTATCAGCAGCTACATGGATGTTCAGAATATAGAAAAAGTTTTTTTTTTTTTTTTCAAATTTTTTTTGTTCTATTTTCCGCACCCTATCGCCGCTGAGTGTTGATCAGCATCGCACGAAAGTGCGCTGCTAATCAGCAACTCCTCCTTTTTGGCGTAGGGTGTTTTTTTTCTATATTCTACTGCCACGGTCTGCTTTTCAAATTTTCAAATTCCTTACACACTTAGCTTTTATTTCTGTGACTCCCCTAAAGGGTTAAAACACTTTCTGGATATGCTTTTGCAGAGTGTGGGGGGTGCAGTTTCAGAAATGGGGTGCTTTGTGAGGCTTTCTAACATACAGGCCCCTCAAATACACTTTAAGGGTATAAACCCACACACTGTATATGCAGCGTATTTACTGCTGCGATACGCAGCAAACTCGCAGCAAACTCGCAGCAAAATCGCAGCAGATTAGATCTAAATAACTGAACACAGCATCAAATCTGTACCAACAAATCTGCTGCGTATTTGTTGCATATCTGCTGCATATACGGTGTGTGGGTTTATACCCTAAACCTGAACAGGTCCCTACAAATATCTGATTTAGAAATTTTACTGAAAATTTGGAAATTTGCTGCTAATGTTTTAAGCTGTCTATCGTCTAAAACAAATGAAAGATCGTTTAATAAATGCCGCCAACATAAAGTAGACATGTTGCTAATGCTATTTAATATATAATTCATGTGGTATAACCACTTTCTGTATACGCAAAAAAGTTTCAAAGTTGGAAAAATGCATTTTTTCACATTATTTGGGTTTTTTTCATAAAGATTTGTTATGAGTATCGACTCCAATTTACCAGAAATGTAAAGTACAATATGTCACGAGAAAACACTCTCAGAATAGTCCGGATAGGTAAAAGCATCCCGAAGTTATTAATGAATAAAGTGACACTGGTCATATTCATAAAATTTGTCTCTGTCATTAAGGCCATTTCAGGCTCTGTCCTTAAGGGGTTAAAGGGTTTTTTTTCACAAAAAATAACATGTCCCTGGGGACAAGTAATAAATGAGGGGGGTCTGGCCTCCACCCCCCCCCCCCCCCCCCCCCCCCCCCCCACCACCTTTGTTTTGAATACAGGCGTTTGACCCACTGCTCTATTCATTCTCCGGAAGCCGCAGGAAAGAACCGAATATAGCACATAGGCTCTATACAGAATAAAGAGTTGTGGCCGATATTGCCGGGGGGGGGGGGGGGGGGCATGGAGGTTGGACCCCACCTTGATATATTACTTGTCCCCTATCCTGTAGTTTTAATTAGGGAGCCCCTTTAAATACAGTGATGCACAAAATCTGTTAAAAGGAACTTATAGAGTGGTGAGACAACCATGCAGATGTGAGCAGGACCGTTTCTAGGTAGTTTTGACTACAGGGTGAATCTTGATAAAAGCGCCCCCCCCCCCCCTTTCCAAATGATTTATTTGGGTTGTCGCTAGAAAGAAGCAGTATGTGTATTGTGGCATGGTTACCCAACCTTTCAAAAGTCATTCAGTCATTCACTCAGAGGTGACGCCTTCTTTGATTTGAGGCATCATTTTCCTTTTCCTCTTCATCCATCCCAGACCACCATGATGTTTTCTTCCAGCTACAATTCATCTCTTCTGAACCTGCCAGACAAACATTTTAGGCTCCACACTTTTACAACAACTTCCACTTTTTTGTGTCACGTCAGTAGCTATGTGGGTTGCCCTATGTATATAGGATCCCCTGCTGTGCTCCCATATAGTAACAATGCCCACTGCTGTGCTACCATATAGTAATAATGTCTCCTGCTGTGCGCCCATATAGTAATAATGCCCCCAGTGTGCCTTCCAAATAGTAGTAATGCCCCTGATGTGCCCCCATATAGTAATAATGTCCCCTGCTTTGCACCCATATAGTAATAATGTCCCCTGCTGTCCACCCATATAGTAATAATGTCCCCTGCTTTGCATCCTATATAGTAATAATGCACCTGCTGTACCCTCCATATAGTAATAATGCCTCTTCTGCTGTGCCTCCTATATAGTAATAATGCGCCTGCTGTACCCACCATATTTATAAGGTTCCCCTCCTGCCTGCAATTAACCTGACCGCTATCCCAACACACACTATCCCACCTGACCCTCCCCACATACACACAGTGGCGGTCTTTGGCACCAAGCACCCCAAGCGATCGCTTGGGGCCCCCAACATCAAGGGGGGCCCCCGCGCCCCGCTCTTGTGTTCAAGACTGCTGGACAGTGCCGCTGCCCCGCTCGCTGCTGCCATCTGAATTGTAACTATGAGCACTCGTAATGAGCGCTCATAGTTACATGCAGCAGCACTGACAGGGCGGGAGACATTGGCCCCCTTCCTGTCAGCCACTCTTGTGGCCGCAGGAAGGGTTTTCCCTGCGGTCACAAGTGGCAGCTTTGTCCTTGTGGTGCCGGTGCTCCAGTGACATCCCTGCGGCCTCTTGTGATCGCAGGGAAAACCCTTCCTGCGGCCACAAGAGTGAAGAGAAGATGCCCGGACCCAGGTGAGTATAAGTGTTTGTTTTATTGTGTTATATACTATATGGGAGGGGGAGCACACAGGGGTCTGTTTAACTGGGGGAGCACACATCGGGCGAGCACACAGGGGGAGCACACAGGGGGGCTATAGACTACTGGGGCTTCACAGAGGGGTCTATATACTACTGGGGGCAGCACACAGGGGGTCTATATACTACTTGGGGCAGCAGAATGGGGTCTATATACAACTTGGAGAGCACACAGAAGGTCTATATCCAAGTGGGGGAGCACACAGGGGGGCTATATACTACTGGGGGAGTACACAGGGGTCTATATACTACTGGTGGGGCACACAGGGGGTCTATATACTACTAGGGGAACATACAGGGGGTCTATATACTACTTGTGAGGCACACAGGTGGTCTATATATAACTGGGGGAGCACACAGGGGTCTGTATAATACTGGGGCAGCACACAAGGGGTCTATATAATACTGGTGGGGCACACAGGGGGTCTATATACTACTGGGGGAACCACACAGGGGGTTTATATACTACTGGAGGAGCACACAGGGGTCTATATCCAAGTGGGGGAGCACACAGGAGGTCTATATCCAAGTGGGGAAGCACACAAAGGGGCTAAATACCCCTGAGGGAGCACACAGGGGGCCTATATACTAGTGGGGGATCACACAGGGGGTATATACAACTGGGGGCAGCACACAGGGGGTCTATATACAACTGGGGCAGCACACAGGAGGTCTATATACTTCTGGGGGAGCACACGGGGGGGCTATATATAACTGGGGGAACACACAGGGGTCTATATACTACTGGGGGAAGCAAACAAGGGTTATATACTACTGGGGGCAGGACACAAGGGGTATATACTATTAGGGGCAGCACACAAGGAGTATGTATTACTGGCGGTAGCGCACAAGGGGTATATACTACTGGGGGCAACACACAGCGGTCTATTGTTTTGGAACGCGTGTCGAGGGGGGAGCCCCAGACATAACTTTGCTTGGGGCCCCAGAAATGCCAAGACCGATAATTTTAGGTCAGGCCCTAAATAAACGATCAGCCGATGAGCGATAATGGGCTAAATCGGGCCGATTTGGGCAATTATCGCTCCCATGGAATAGGCCCCTAACAGCTTCTCTGAATAACAAATTACCTTTGTTTGAATCTATATGGTCACCATGGGCTCTGGTGTGTAGTCCTCAGACACCCCCCTGCCCCTTTCTCCTTTTGTCACTCCTTCCTATGTCCTTTCTCTCCTAACTATTCATCCTGTTGTGGTAGTTTGTCTTTTGTTTGTTCATTTGTTGTTTCTCTTCTTGTTGATCCTGTGGTACTTCAGGGGAATGACGGAAAATTTTGTTGCAATATCTCTTACCTGTGTACTGTTTTCATTTTTGGAATTTTTTTTTTCTGGCTAAGTAACGTACTAGTTTTCTATTGTTCCCCATTGGTGGCTTGTGCTTAGGCGAATTTGCATCGTCATGTTTACGTGGTGTCAGACTGTAATAATAACAATACAAAAATCTCGGTGATAAAGGCCACTGCCAAACTCCTCTGGCAGGAGCTTATCTCTCTGAGAACAAAAGGATTGGGAGCTGAAATCCAACATGGCTGATTCTTCAGCCACCAATGTCATATGTCAGGGGAGAGCCAGAACAACCCATTAGCCCATTCACACTACACAGATGTCTGGTCTTGCTAAAACCTCAGCTAATTTAGTCTACAATGTATGGAGTGACAGATCTGCATCTATCTGGAGCAGGCTGGTTCAAGGTTTACGCTGGCCCTTGAGCAACAGATCCTCAATGGGCCCCTTTGTAGTGTAACTCATGCAGTGGAAGTGAAAGATCAGAAATCCCTGACACTAAATGTAATGGCTGAGCACATGTTCTGTAGTCACATCAGGTGTATAGCAGCTTTTAGCTTCTTCTGAAGCTCCAGGAGCTATAATTCTAACCTGGCCCTGGCTGTAGCTATAATCTAAAAACTAAAATCAATCTACAGAGTCAAAAGTCTCAGGGCATGCTTTAATTTCAGAAACAAAAGGAGAAATGACACAGCAAGTAATGGGCTCTGTCCGGAACATGGTCGCCATCTTGATAGCTGCCATATTGGATCAAGGGCAAGTTTTTTTCAATGGGAAGGTGGTGATGTAGCAAAGAAGAATTGTCTCATAAATCGAAGAAGGGGTAGGTGTCACCAGTTGGTTGTATCCAGCATTGTCTGTACATCCATATACCCATTGCGGCATGGTCTTCTACTACGTCTCCTTATGATCCCCTATTTTACAATACCTACATGGGTGAAACACATTAGGACATTAGAGTGTTTTTGAGTGTCACACCCGGCAGCATATTGTGTACTGCAAACAATGAGGGAGATTTATCAAACATGGTGTAAAGTGAAACTGGCTCAGTTGCCCCTAGCAACCAATCAGATTCCACCTTTCATTCCTCACAGACGCTTTGGAAAAAGAAAGGTGGAATCTGATTGGTTGCTAGGGGCAACTGCTTGATAAATCTCCCCCAATATTTTTACAATTCTTGTGTTATGGCAGCATGCAGAGGGTGGGATCATGTATGTATAATGTCCTATGCGTGACACCAAGAAAAATTATAATGTCCCTTTGGTGGTATTATTGTAATATGCTGAGGGTATTGTGTTGCTGGGTGGTGTAGTGCAACCTTAGGGCTCACCTTCTGAAAAATTCCTGTCACGGTGGGGTCCTAGGGTGCTGGGGCCCTTGTCTTCTTTAGCATACACGCAGGGACATATAATTTTTTAATAAAAGTCTTCACACAATAGCGGTGAAAGTACATCAAGACTTTACTTGAAGGATAACTATGTACAACCCAATACAGGGGCATCTGATGATGGCAAATTGTTAGCTTGATCAGAGTCCTTTGCTTCAGGGGGAGGGTTACCTTGGTTACTATAGCTTAGACTTGGTGGATAAATAGGATTTCAAAGAGACAGACCTGTTCCAGAGACTTTATAGCTTTCCGCCTTTATAAGGTACGTGTGAATAGGTACTTGAAGTTACTGAAGAGACGCTGTTGACGTTCACTATCATGTAGGAGGAAGACGCATGGACACACTGACTTGGAAGCCAGGAAGATGTGGACAGTGAATGGGAGACCCTCTATCACTTCACCAATCCGACAGCAGGCACTAATAAATACAGAGGATGTCCTGCTGAGACTTTGAAGACACGTATTAGTCCTTATGGCTGACTGGAAACAGGTTAAGGGGCTGAGGATGGAGTCTGACAGGATTACTGAGGTGACGTAGGGAGGTTAGATGTGACTCTGGCAATGCCAGACTACCAACTGTCACTGAGGAGACCGCACAGCCCCTCTGGGGTAAAAGGTGGGTGGAGCTAGCTTTCCCCTGGCCAATCACTAGAGTGTGATAGGTTGCAGGGGAGGAGCACTGATCAAGCTCAACACTTGTATTTTTAGCAATTAATACATAACATATTAAATAAATACATAGCAGAAAACAATACCACTACAAGAGAGATAAGGAAGAGCAGCAAATACATAGGCCCTAATACAGACTGTCTAAGGTTGCCAATAGCAACAATACATGTCCAGACGCCTGAGAATAAATACCGTTCTGGGCCATTACATATAATAACTAAATAGCCTACCACAAGTGATGGTGCAAACATTGGAGACTGCAAAATACCTCTATATAGTATATAAATACAATATAGGTACAGCTAATAAACCAAGACCACGACCAGCAGTCAGCACTCCACTAATGGTCCTTTTACACGGAGTGATATTTCGCCCGATCGTATGATTAACGATTTCGAATGAACGATGTGTTTTTCATAACGATCAGCGTTTTGACGGAACGATATATCGTACGGAAAAATCGTTTGGCGATCTCTTAAGCCTATCTCGCACATAGGTTAAATCGGTGAACGACTGTTTACACGGAACGATCTGCGAATTTTTTGCAAACGACCAACGACGATTTGAGAACATGTTCAAAGATCAAAATGAACGATTTCTGGCTGTCGCTTGATCGTTCGCTGCATTTACACGTACGATTATCTTTCGAATTCGATCGTTATTGTGCAAATTCGAACGATAATCGTTCCGTGTAAACCACCATATGTGTCAAAGAGCGCCTTTCAGATCTTCTAAGCAGTGTTAGAGGGCATTCACTATTTTTGTGAACAAACTAGAATTCGCAACTCCCGGCGTCATTATTCATTATGATGCCAGGAGCTGTGTAACTGTTTAAATCTTTTCGCTTCAGTACTGACTTGCTGTGTCAGTACAGTAGAACAAAGATTTTAACCGTTTTGCAGCTCCCAGCACCATTATGAATGATGATGTTTGGAACATCGTCCACATTAACAGACCATGCACGGAACGTGTGACTTCCCCCCTTATTCTGTATAGTACTACACAACTTTTTGATTCTTGTGCAACTGAATTTAGTGAATTTTCAATACTTTTTTTTCCACTTTTGTAGCTTTTTATTTAATTGCAATGCATTCAAATGCACCAGCTAAGTCATCAGACCTTTCTTTAGCAATGGGGTGGATTACGCAAGTCTAAGGGTCCATTTACACAGACAGATTATCTGCCAAAGATTTGAAGCCAAAGCCAGGAACGAATTTGAAAAGAGGAGAAATCTCAGGCTTTCCTTCATGACCTGATCTGTGTTTATAGTCTGTTCCTGGCTTTTGCTTCAAATCTTGGCAGATAACCTAACAGATAATCTTTCTCTGTAAATGTATCCTAAGGTCTCAATCATGTTCATAAAGATATAAGAGCTTTTGCCTCTTTCCCTATGTTTTCTATATCAGGGCATGTCTATGGACCATAAAAAGCAGTCAGTCGTCTTTGGGTTGCATTTTAGGCAACTTCTCAAACACTGTGTTGGGGCCTCTTCATGGGATAGATTAAATGTATATGTGGCCTGTACATATGTGAAGGTCTATGTCTTGCCATGCTTCATTTATTAAAAAAAAACTAAAATAAAATAACCAGGCGTAGTCAGGGCTTTGTTATGCTGATACCATAAATAGTATAACAGTTTGCATTCAGATTCCACTAGGGGGTGCTAAATGCATAGAGTTTTATGTAGCCATTAAACTTTCTAACATCCATATGCTGTGAGCTACCTCTAGTGGCGGCACAATGTTACTCCCAAGAGTTTAAAGCAAAAACAGTACAATTAATTTTCCTATTTAAAAATCAGTGTGAAGTATAAAGTAGTGTGTGGAGAAAAAAAGAAAAAATATATATATATTTAATTTTTATCATTTTTTCATTGTTAATTATGTTGTTGTTTTATATATATATATATATATTATATACTCTATTAACAAAAAATCCCTTTAAGCAATAGTGGAATGGCTTTCTTTTCCCACTAAGGAACTCTTAAATTTAAAAAACCAGCTTGATCCCACAGAAGAAGCCCTCATGAAGCTATGTCTACATACAAAATTAATAAAAGTTACTTCAAGGGGAACTCCAGGTAGAGGTAAAAAATAAACCTGCTGCAGAAGCTTATAGCATTGCTTACCTAACTATCCCAGTTTTGAAACTACCAAAAATCCCCATTTGTTTTCGGGGGTTTTGTTCTGTATTGTGTGGCTGTACTTCCTGGTTGAGCAGTTGTATACAGTACTACAGGTTCCAGAATGCATTGCTTTCCCTCAGCTGTTCATCACAGTCCCCCACCCTGCCCATTCCTTGGTCAAAGCTGTTGCAGAACATCTAGGCCATGGGTTTCCAAACTGCGGCGCACCAGCTGTTGCGAAACTACAACTCCCATCATGCCTGAACAGCAAAAGCTTTGGATTTGGCTGTCCAGGCATGATGGGAAATGTAGTTTTGCAACAGCTGGAGGGACGCAGTTTGGAGACCCATGATCTAGGCTGTGTTCACACATTGCGGTTTCATTGTGTTACTGAATTATTTGGAGTACCTTATTTCATTGTGGTCCCATCCGCACAGCACACAGTTACTACCTGTAACACCACACAGCACACTGTATTCTCTGCCTGTAACACCACACAGCACACTGTATTCTCTACCTGTAACAGCACACAGCACACTGTATTCTCTGCCTGTAACACCACACAGCACACTGTATTCTCTACCTGTAACACCACACAGCACACTGTATTCTTTACCTGTAACACCACACAGCACGCTGTATTCTCTACCTGTAACACCACACAGCACGCTGTATTTTACCTGTAACACCACACAGCACACTGTATTCTGTACCTGTAACACCACACAGCACCATGTATTCTCTACCTGTAACACCACACAGCACGCTGTATTCTCTACCTGTAACACCACACAGCACGCTGTATTCTCTAGCTGTAACACCACACAGCACGCTGTATTCTCTACCTGTAACACCACACAACACACTGTATTCTCTACCTGTACCACCACACAGCACGCTGTATTCTCTACCTGTAACAACACACAGCACGCTGTATTCTCTACCTGTAACAACACACAGCACACTGTATCCTCTACCTGTAACACCACACAGCACGCTGTATTCTCTACCTTTAACAACACACAGCACACTGTACTCTCTACCTGTAACACCACACAGCACTCTGTATTCTCTACCTGTAACACCACACAGCACGCTGTATTCTCTACCTGTAACACCACACAGCACGCTGTATTCTCTACCTGTAACACCACACAGCATGCTGTATTCTCTACCTGTAACAACACACAGCACACTGTATTCTCTACCTGTAACACCACACAGCACACTGTATTCTCTACCTGTAACACCACACAGCACGCTGTATTCTCTACCTGTAACACCACACAGCATGCTGTATTCTCTACCTGTAACAACACACAGCACACTGTATTCTCTACCTGTAACACCACACAGCACGCTGTATTCTCTACCTGTAACACCACACAGCACACTGTATCCTCTACCTGTAACACCACACAGCACGCTGTATTCTCTACCTGTAACACCACACAGCACGCTGTATTCTCTACCTGTAACACCACACAGCACCCTGTATTCTCTACCTGTAACACCACACAGCACACTGTATCCTCTACCTGTAACACCAATATTGGAATAAAGTAAAGAACTTTTTGAATTTAATTTTAAATTATTTTTCTTTTTATCTCCACGCACATATTATGATCGAGCATCTTTTATCTTTGAAGTTGAGCCCCACAATAAGGACTTTTATCCAATATTATCTTACATGGGATATACTGTTTATGCCTGTTTTTTGTCCAGGTGGGATTGGCAATGCTGGCTCTGATCCTCTGCCGTTTAGCATCATGTACTTGTGTTACTGCATCATTTTTTGTGAATACGCTGCAGTACTGCAACAAAACTCCAACATGTGTGAACACAGCCCTAATTCCACTGCAGAGTTTTGCACAATCCTTGAAATTGCAGCACCTGGCCTGTCAGAGATGATGGATCACTCAGGGGATTGGGGGATCTAGCCAAGCCTCCTGTGACATCACGCCCTGCCCCCTGTCTGCATCATCAGCCTGTGCTCAGCAAACACACACAATGTGAGACAGAGGCATGGAATATTTGTCTCCTAAGGTGGGAGAGCAGTGGGAGCAGGAGACAATGTGAATTGGCACAGAGGGCATTTTTCTTAACTTCCTGGATTTCTATCAGCTACCAGTGTGGCAGAACCGTACAGATACTGTAATACATTGTATAGACACATCTATATAACTTTTAATGTACTTTTAAAGGGGTGCTCCAGCGGGGGGGCACTTTTTTGGGGGGACCGGGGAGGAGGTGGCTGAAATAAAAGACGTCCACTTACCTCCCCAGTTCCAGCGGCGGGTCCCGCATTACGGCGCTCCGGTCCCCGGTCGCTTCCAGGTGTCTGACACGGGCCCGAGACGTGACGTCTCAGGTCAGCTCAGCCACTCAGTGAAGGAGGCGGGATCCTTTTGAAGTCCGCTCGGATCCCGCCTCCTTTACTGAGTGGCTGAGCGGCCCTGAGACGTAGCGTCTCGGGCGGCGTCAGACACCCGGAAGCAGCCGGGAACCAGGGACCGGAGCGCCACGATGAGTGACCCGCCGCTGGAACCGGAGAGGTAAGTGGACGTCTTTTATTTCAGCCACCTCCTCCCCGGTCCCCCCAAAAAAGTGCCCCCACGCTGGAGCACCCCTTTAATAGAAATGTTTTCCTTATGTGGAGTTCTCCTTAAAGGGAACCAATCACCGGAAAAACGCATATAGAGCTTTTGAAATGTGCTGTTAGAGCACACAGCACACTTGCCACACGCTTTCATAGCCTCCGTGCCTTCCCCGTGTAAGCCGCAAAGTAACTTTTATAAAACTGGCGCCCTGTATGCTAATTACCTGAGGTAGTCATCTGGCCGGTGTGCGGCTAGCAGGTAGTCACGGTCCCCTGGGCGTTCTTCTGCTGTAATCACGCCCCTCTGGGCGTGATTCAAATGTCAGAGTAGCTGTGGCGTCACTCAGGAGCGCACAGTGCCCGAGGTCGGCGCGCTTATGTACTGATGCCGGACACCGCCGCGCATGCGCAGTGCAGCCGCTTCCATTCCGGCTGTACTGCGCCTGTGCAGAATAGCCTCGAACTCTGGCTCACAGGCTATTCGGGGCTATTCTGCACAGGCGCAGTACAGCCGGAATGGAAGCGGCTGTACTGCGCATGCACGGCGGCGCCCGGCATTAGAATGTCACAGCTACTCGGCCATTTGAATCACGCCCAGAGGGGCGTGATTACAGCAGAAGAACGCCCAGGGGACTGTGACTACCTGCTAGCTGCACACCGCCCAGATGACTACCTCAGGTAACTAGCATACAGGGCCCCAGTTTTATAAAGTTACTTTGCGGCTTACACGGAGGAGGCACGGAGGCTAGGGAAACACATGTGGCAAGTGTGCTGTGTGCTCTAACAGCACATTTCAAATGCTCTATATGCGTTTTTCCGGTGATTGGTTCCCTTTAAATGGGTTATAGACACCTACAAAAATGTAAAATATAACAAAATTTTAAACAGCAATATACACCTATAATCTAATCTATCTCCTATCCGTCTATTTAGTTCACAGAGATCTTGTAGCATTCCGATAATCCGTGAATCAGACCATGTTTATTGTTCAGTGGTTAAGAATACAAGCGACGTTTCAATGTCTCAATTAACATATTTTTCAACCATAACCCATCACAGTCCATCTTGTGGACTATATACATACACATATATTTCATGTGGTTAATGTATGTGTCTTTTTATGTCTGTAACTAAAGCTCTACATAATATGTTGTTGCTAAATAAAGAATAATAATCTTTTATATAAATGGGAACAGATGTAGTCAGTGTAATCTCCCAGCAGATGTAGCTTAAAAATACTAAAAAGCAATTTACAAATGAAACTAAATTGGTTTTATAACCAAACTATAAATAGCAGCAGTTAGGTAGTGGTTAAATAAAGCTAAAACAAAGAAAACAAACAAACAAACAAACAAACACCATCTATCCAGTCATATAGAGATATTTAATTATTTATTTAATTTTATTTAATTTTTGTTTATTGATTTATTATTCACAGTAAATTTTATTCTCAATGTCTACAGTACTCACCAGGAAAACCGAACATTACCACAATGCATGTCTCACTGTGTTGCTTGTATCAGGCATAGATGGCACAATCTGACATATTTCTTGTTTTGACCATAAATGCTCAGACTGAATATTTTAGCAAGAATCACTACACAACACTTAAATTGGAAATGTTACTCCACGTAGAGAACTGCCCTTCGTATGAAGGTTTTCCTCAAGATCAGTGGATCACTGTTTCTGGTGAGATGGTAATATCAATGAAGGAGGCAATTTTTATTTTTGCGGTTTCGTTTTTTCCTCCCTGTGTTTAAAAGGCCATAGCACTTATTTTGTCCCCTACAGACCCACATGAGCCCTTATTTTTTTGCACCACTAATTTTACTTTGCAACAACAGACTTAATTTTTGCATAAAATATGCTGCAAAACCAGAAAAAAAAATTATACGCGCTATGAAATTGAAAAAAAAAAAATGCATTTTTTTTTACTTGGGAGGGGCTTGGTGTTTACACTGTTCGTCCTATGGTAAAACAGAGATGCTATATATGTTCCTCAAGTTGGTGCGATTAAAACGATATTCAACTTGCATAGTTTTATGTTATATGTTGGCTTTTAAAAAAAATAACACCTTTTAAAGAAAATAAGGCTGTATTCCCACGTTCCGTCTTCCTCACGGAACAAGGACGTGGCATGCCTGTAACGGAGTCTCCCCCACCCGGACAGCATCTGTAATTAGATGCTGGGAGTGGGGGAACTATACTGATATGTGTAGCACTGTAATGAAGCAGCCACGCGGTGTTGTCATTACAGTGCGGCGCATATCTGTACAGTTCCCCCGCTCCCAGCATCTTATCACAGATGCTGTCCGGGCGGGGGAGACTCTTATCCGGTTTCCGTCAGGAACATGGAACGTGGGAATACAGCCTAAATGTTCTTTAAAATTACCATGTCTATAGCGCTTTCATGCTTTGGTCTATGGGACTGTGTGAGGTGTCATTTCTTGCACCATGATCTTTACTTTCTATCGGTACCTTGATTGCATACATGCGACTTTTGTATCTGTACTGTATATGTGTATATGTATTTATGTCATGTGTTTGTACTGTATTTGTGCATGTGTATGTATCTATGTCATGTGTCTTTACTGTATATGTGCATATGTATGTTTCTGTACTGTATATGTGCATATGTATGTATCTATGTCATGTGTCTGTACTGCATATGTATGTATTTATGTTATGTGTCTGTACTGTATTTGTGCATATGTGTGTATTTATATCATGTGCCTATTTGTGTGTATGAGTGTATGTGTGTGTTAGTAATGTTGATGTTTATATGTAATGTGATTGTGTGTTTATGTGTAAATTGCGCTCCTGACACACCTTCAGGTTCCCGGGCCGTCAGCTCTCCGCTGTTGTGTCCACAACATCCACTGCCATGCTGCCACAATGGAAAAAGTCCACTGGTCAGCATAGACGGGGGGCCCAATCAAAAGTTTGCTATAGGGCCCAGTCATTTCTAGTTATGTCCCTGGTATGAACCCCTGCAAAAGGCTGTTTACTTCTTTACTTTAACCCCTCAATGACCGAGCCAATTTTCATTTTTGTTTTCTCCTCCTTGTCTTCTAGGACCTATAGCTATAGCTTGTTTTTATCAGGAACAGGTGCACTTTGTAATGGCGTGTTTCAATTTACCATAAAATGTATGACGGAACATATTGGGTGAAATTGGAAACAATACAATTTTGTAACTTTTGAGGAGATTCCCATGTCTACGTAACACACTTTACGGTAAAGCTGACATGATTTATTCTATAGATCAGTTTGCATACAACGATAGACATATTTACATAGCCTTTCCTGTTTTACTGGGGGTTTTTTCACTGTAAAACATTTTTTAGCAAATAATTATGATTAAAATTTTTATTAGTTTTTGTTATATATATTGTAACAAAAAAGAATCAGCAATCCTGCCATTTTTCCCCCCTCTTTTTGTTTACAATGTTCACTGTACAGGAATAACATTGATATATTTTAGTAGAACGGAAAATTCTGCATGATATTATATATAATGGGGGAGATTTATCAAACATGGTGTAAAGTGAAACTGGCTCAGTTGCCCCTAGCAACCAATCAGATTCCATCTTTTATTTCTCACAGACACTTTGGAAAATGAAAGGTGGAATCTGATTGGTTGCTAGGGGCAACTGAGCCAGTTTCACTTTATTTATTTTATTAAGGTTTGATAAATCTCCCCCAATATGCCTATTTATTTTTTATATTTTATTTGTATAATGAGAAAGAGGAGTGATTTAAATTTTTATTGGAGAAGGGGCTTTGGCATATTTAAAAAAAAAAAACTTTATGAAGTGAGCAGGGCCGTATTAATAGCTGCTGCCGCCCTAGGCACTAAACCTGAAGGCGCCCCATCTTCTCTCACCAGTAAGCATCATGAATAGGGATGGTCCGAACTGAGTTTCTGCCTTGACTAAGGGCAACGAAGAATTGTTGGGGTCCCACATGGTCAGGTTCCCAATGGGTAAGTCACCTCCCCTCGTGCCATAACCGTGACCATAACATCTGGCAAGTGGCAACCCGGGTCCTACCTACCACTACCAACAACTAACCCCAGCGGGTCACCCTATCGCAGAATTATTGTCTGAATCATGTTTCTCATGGTTTTTAACTGCTAAAAACATCAACAAATAGCTCCAGACATCATATTTAAAGGGGTTATCCAGCGCTACAAAAACATGGCAGAGCTCTGATGCGGGCGCATTCGTGCGCGCGCGCCTCAGAATTCCCAACAGCACACTATGGAGCGAGCGGCTGGAACCGCTCGCTCCATAGTGTGCACTGACATGGTTTTCTAAGGCCACTGTTCAATGAATAGCGGCCGCAGAAAACTGACATGTCAGTTGTTTGTGGCGCCGTGAGAGATCCCGGACGGAGCATATACGATGTGTATACACTCCGGCCGGGATCCCATAGGCAGCAAAGGCAAGTATATTTTCGTAATAATCGTGGCCGCGGTTTTATGAAAATATAAGTTGTGTGAACATAGCCTTAGGAAGCGTTTACATGTACAGGATCCGCAGCAGTTCTGCAGCAGATTTGATGAGGTGTTCCGTTATTTAGATCAAATCTACTCGCTGCAATACGGTGTGTGTGAAGCTACCCTTATGGCGCTTTCTGACACGCCTAGAAACGTATGCACTGGAAACCACCACCCCATGTGTTCCAATAACCACACAATATTGCCAGGATTGACCGACAACATCAGCCTATTGGGGAAACGCATGGGGACATTATTTCGGCTGCATGTGTCCCTCGGCATGTAAGAACGCGGCCTTAGATAAGGTGGAATGTTTATGGTGTGGGTGTGACGTTCCAAGTGCTCGTAAAATAATCTGTACATGATCAGGTTGTTTATCCTCTTGTACAACAATGGTTACAGGCATTCCCATCTTTTGTCCACATTTCACTTTTTACCTCACGGATGACACTTTTCCTTTGCTCTGGATGTGTAAGCGCTCATAAACGCCTTGTGATAAGAGGGCTCCCGCAGAGATCAGGCACAAATAAAATGGAGACTTCTTCTTAGGTCGGTATCGGCAGCTTATGTTTATAGTTCTATTGACCTTGCTGGTGCATTTTAATGAAGTCTGTGAACCTGCTAACAGGAACTGTCTCACCATGGAGGCCTCTGACACCTGGGCTAAGTTAACCCCTAAAGTGCTACAGTGATCTGCTAGCGTGCATGACCAATACGTACTGTGCTCTGTGAATTAGCCAGCATAGAGTTCTAAAAAAAAAAGATCTTAGTAATAACCCCTATTTTAGGGTCAACCTAAGCATCATTTTACACAGAATGAGAGAAAAGAGTAAAAAAGAGTAAAACTGTATAGAATACATTTGGCCTAATAGTAAGGCTACAATCACACGTTCCATGTTCCGCACAGAACACGGAACGTGTAATGCGGCCTAATGATATTATAAATACTACAGCTGCTCATACTGTATCAGGGTTGTACTACAAATAAAATTTATTTATTAAAGGGGTTATCCGGCGAAAATCTTTTTCTTTCGAATCAACTGGTTTCAGAAAGTTATGTATTGTGTTGTGTATTCTTTCCAGTCTGACACAGTGCTCTCTGTTGCCACCTATGTCCGAGACCGGAACTGCCCAGAGCAGTAGCAAATCCCCATAGAAAACCTCTCCTGCTCTGGACAGAGGTGGCAGCAGAGAGCACAGTGTCAGACCGAAAAGAAAATAACATTTCCTGTAGGACATACAGCAGCTGATAAGTATGGGAAGACATGAGATTTTTAAATACAAGTAAATTACACATCTATACAACAGTTGCTTTGTTAAAAAAAAAAAAAAAAAAAAAAAAAGATTTTTGCTGGAGTACCCTTTTAACATTGGAGAAATGCAGTAACCAAGAGCAAGCGTATTTCCCTGTATTTATTTTAGGATAAAATCAGGATTACATAATAAGGGCGCATCCTTCATATATTTTCTTGGTGTAGAATGCCTTATTGCACGGAACAAAAACAAAAAAAAAATCCTTACCAACTCTACACTGTGCTGAGTGTATAAACCTGAAATGAAAAAGTGTTGATTTATTAATCACACGATCACGATGTCAGCGGCATACAATATACAGTATTTCACAGCCAGCTTTTGAGCTATGTTTACATATAGTTTTTTTGGTCAATATTTTTAACCGAAACCAGGGGTGGGTTGAAAAAAAAAACAGAGAAGGTGCAAACCTTTACATTATATATTTTTTTACAGTTTTAATCCTAATTTTGGCTAAAAATACTGACCAAAATACTAGGTGTAAACATAGCCTTAAGGTGCCATGTTGTTAAGGGGTACTCCGGCGAAAATCTTTTTCTTTCAAATTAACTGGTTTCAGAAAGTTATATAGATTTATAAGTCACTTCTATTAAAAAAATCTCCAGTCTTCCATTACTTACGAGCTGCTGGATGTCCTGCAGGAAGTGGTGTATTTTTTTCAGTCTGACACAGTGCTCTCTGCTGCCACCTTTGTCCATGTCAGAAACTGTCCAGAGCAGTAGCAAATCCCCATAGAAAACCTCTCCTGCTCTGGAAAATTCCTGTCTCGGACAGAGGTGGCAGCAGAGAGCAGTGTGTCAGACTGAGAAGAATACACAACTTATGTAGGACATACAGCAGCTAATAAGTACTAAAATGACTTGAGATTTTTTTAATAGAAGTAAATTACAAATTTATATAATTTTCCGAAACCAGATGGTTTGAAAGAAAAAGATTTTTGTCGGGCCATGTGTGCCCCAGCCGTACTCACCATCTCTGCAGGTGGTACGCTTACTGTACAGGCCAGACTTGGGGGTCTGAGGTATGATGGTTTACAAACATGGGTTTAAGGTATAAAGTAGGTGCTTTGAATCATCAGCCAATAAATAAGAGCTCCTGATGGCTTCTACCACAACCTTCTACCACCTACGTGTAGTCTCCATAGCCCTATCTTTTATAGTTTTGAATGTCTGTGGTTTTATTCTTTGGCTTTTAGTCTTTTGTACTCTCATTTCATGATTTCCTCTTCCTCGCTCTTCCCTTCCTCTCCCCCCTCTCTCACACATGCACTTTGTGCAGAGTTGGGGTCCAAAGTTCAGTAACTTGTGAAGCGCAGGGATAAATATGAACCTTGGAGGATTTACACTGCTCTGATGTAAACAGAGAGTGACAAGGGTCCCTTATCTGCTATGTCTCACTGAAGACAGTCCGGGGGGTGACCACTTGCTGGTTGTGGCCGCAGAGCAAGTATTTTTGGGGGGGAGGAGGAGACAGAAGGTGGGTAGAGCATGGGCTCCCGCCTGCTGATCCCTATTGCAACCGCAGGATGGTGAGATGTTAGCAGGTAACATTGAGGATGGCGTCTCAGCTTACTTACTTGCAGCAGGAGCTACTAAAGGCATTGTTGGAGTCAGGTGTCACCAAAGAGACGATCACCAAAGCCCTAGACGATGGCACAAATTATCAATATCCCAGGGATCCCCTGGACGATATGAGTAGTTTGGATGATGGGGAGCACTGTGTACAGCTTCCCAACGGGCTTGGGGAGCCTCATATGTCAGAAGACGACAGTTCCGAAGATGGGGGGGATTTCACGCCTCCGATTATTAAGGATTTAGAGAGACTTAGCCCGGAGGAGGCTGCTCATCAAAAGGCCGTGGTGGAACGTCTGCTCCAGTAAGATCTTTGTACTCTACATTAACACTGTCTTTCACTTCTAATTCTCCATACTTTTCTCCAATTCTCCATACTTATTTCATCTTCACCTTCTTCTTTCTTTGCCGCTATGTGTTACGTCTATAAAATGCGTCGTTTCAGATTGAGACTATTAGAATATGGGGTTTTCTTGACGGGAGAGCCCAATTTTATGCAATGTATGGAGGCTGTCACTCAATGATTTGCTGTCACTCAATGTATAAACCCTTTTAGTCCGAATGGTCCTAGGTTAGGTTTGTAAGTCCTGTAATTTTTTCCCCAGGAAGTATGGGAAATCGGAAAAAAAAAAATCCTTTTATGGCTCCACTTTTTAGGACACCAAGGTTCCAGGTGTTAATATCCAGTTGAGTCGTCTCCATTTTCTGTGTATAATATTGTCTCTTCATAGCTGATCTTTCTTATGCCCTTAGTTGAGGTCCTACTCCTTCTGCTTATGGTACTCTGGGTCCTGCTCTGAATCTCCTCAGGGGACTGTGGGTTCTCCTTCTCAAGGGGGCCCGGGCTGGTTACTAATTATCTAGGCCCTCCATAATTTGTGCACTTATAAACCCAATGGCCTCTGCCTTTTGTGATGATTAACTCTGATGATTAACCACCTAATGCTACTTTGTACTGAGATGGCAGCGATAGAGCTGCCACGGACGACCCAACAATAATGTTCTGCTTGACTGCCCGTATCGGGCAAACCATTCAGCTGGGCAGATACAGTTGACTAAATTCCTTCCCTAATTTGCTTTCTGTAGGTTACAGGTTTCCAAACGTCTAACGTTAATGGAAAACTTTTTCCTGAACGTTGAGTTGAGAAATCCCCTCTATTCCGGAACAGTCTCTCTCTCTCTCTCGGGGTGCCCCATCCATCTTACCTCTGACCTTGTCCACATTGAAATTGCCAGGTTGAGTCCAGTTCTAGAACATCATCTGCTCTTTGGTTAGTTTAGCAGCAAGGTACTGTGCTTCGGCCCCATGCAACCTACAGAATGAACTAAGAGACAGTGTCTGCCTGTTTTGGGTCTACTGAGATAGAAATCTCTTCATATGAACTTTCCATTTAAATTGGTTAAGGTGCTATAAATTATCAACCAGCCTCTTGTTTCCTCTGAGTTGATAACTAACTAACTGGGTTACTTATTGTTCACGGAACAAAAGGGAGGTGAATACGCCCTTAGAAATGACCTTTAAGGATAAAATATAGGGCTGAGGGGCATCCTCTGGACCCAGAGAAGCGTTTTTATATTTCTATGCTGCATTCGACACCAACTCTAGCTGAGGCACTGTAACAGCACGCCACAAGATGGAAGAACACAAGGTAGACAATCATTACTGTATAGGGGGTAAGAATCGTGATGGTTTATAAATCAGACAATCCATAATGGTCTGAAGGTTAATCACATCATTAATCTTTTTTTTCGGAGCTGAACGTCCATATACTTGTTTTGCAAAAGACCCTATGGAACACAGGTGGCCCCTTGGTATAAGTGCAACTCCCTGTCCCTAGTACATAGCAGTTATTGTTTACCATCAGGTTGGACTTTGCGCTTAGATAAGCCGGTATCAGTAGCTAAGAGAAGCACCATTTGGCGCTGGGGGAGGGTACGCTTTGTATGGACAGGTGTGTATGGAAACACTTTCAGCACAGTCAGATTCTGCAGTATTGCTAAATCTTACATTTCACCGGTAATATCAACCCATTCATAGAACCAAATCCTACAGTATATCTATGAACCAGTAATTCTTTCAATTGTATACTGCAATTCTTACATTACTAAGTGCTCATTTACATGCACTGTAAAATTCCATATTTCATTTCATTTAAATAGGAACAGACAAGAGAATGATAGGAAACGAGCCCTGGCACAAAAACATGGATCAGCCATAACATTAAAACTGGTGAAGTTAATAACATGGATCATTTCATGGGGTGGGATAGGTTTGGAAGTAAGTTAATAGGAAGTTCTTGAAGTTACTGTTTTGTTAGCAAGTGAAGTGGGCAAAAGGAATGATCTGAAAAAACATGACAAGGGCCAAATTGTCATGACTAGTCGAAGTTAGAGCATCCCCAAAATAACAG
Organism: Dendropsophus ebraccatus; assembly: GCF_027789765.1. Lineage (NCBI taxonomy): Eukaryota > Metazoa > Chordata > Amphibia > Anura > Hylidae > Dendropsophus > Dendropsophus ebraccatus. The sequence goes on along the minus strand of NC_091456.1, from coordinate 25,464,560 downwards.
GTGTTTTGGGGTGTTACCAATATGCAGTGGACACAGAGAAGAACGCTATTTCTATTGACTGTCCTGCAATACACAGAGGTTTACGAAAAATAGAGAACTCGCTATGGGGAGAGTAAGGGTCCTATAAGATGAAGCGATTTTCAATGAGATTGTGTATTGCTAACCTGAAATCATTCCCCCTATTACACAGAACGATTGGTTCTACAATCGTTTTCTCCATCTGATCCCAGCAAAAGAAGGAACAATGTGGAATTATGATGCGTTTACACAGAGAGATTTATCTAACAGATCTTTGAAGCCAAAGCCAGGAACAGACTATAAACAGGGAACAGGTCATAAAGGAAAGATTGGCATCCATCCTCTTTTCAAATCCATTTCTGGCTTTGGCTTCAAAAATCTGTCAGATAAATTTGTGTGTGTAAATGCACCATTACACTGAAGGATTATTGAACAAATGTGGAATTACAGCGAGCGATTAGCAAACTATTAAGGGAAGGTTCACACCTACAGGATCCGCAGCAGATCTGCAGCAGATCCGCAGCAGATTTGATGGTGCAGATTTGATGCTGTGTTCAGTTATTTAAATGAAATCAGCTGCGGATCCGGTAAGTGTTAACGTACCCTTACAATGATTTTAGAGTCAGATCTAAATTAACGATTAACAACACATGAACGATTTTTCGATCATTTCCGGTTATTGTTTAAATTCGAACGATATAACAACTTTCCGCACGACAATCGTTCCCGTGTAATAGGACGCTAAGGGTCTTATTTCATGGGGCTATTACCTCCCCAATCAGGCAGAATTGGGCAGATCTCACCCTGTGTAATAAAGACATCGATCAGCCAAGGGGCCGATTGGCCGACAAACAATCAGCCGACAACCACACATCGCTCCATGTAATAGGAGGTGTGCAGTTAGTTGCTGATGAAAGTGTATAGAAGATAATAAAGTTATACTTACCTGTTCACATTCCCTGATGTTCTCCTACCCGTTTTCCTCTCAAAGCAGCCTTTGTTGAAGTTTCTGAAGCCATTTTTGAAATAACAGGCCGCTCAGCCAATAACTGTCTGCAGTGCTGTCCCGTCTTGGTCAGTTATTAGCTGAGGGGCCTGTTACTGCACAGACGGGTTTAGAAGTTACAGTGGCAGCTAAGGTGAGTGGGAAAAAGCCAGGAGGACACCAGGGAGCTTGGACAGGTAAGTCAAACTTTATTATTTTCTATATACGCAGCAAGGGCTGCACGGACATCACTAACGACAAACAGTATCTATAGCCCTTGCTGCACAATAATCAAGCTGATTAATGGATTCAGTAAGCAAGCGCCCAACTAGCTTACAGCAAATGCCAGGACTTGCAATACGGCCCTTACTAAGCATGTGTGATCATACTTGTGCTCATATCCACAATTAATGCACCAAGAAGGACAAGCCATAAGGTTATGAAAATGAAGGCCTCATTCACATGATCCGTGCCGCGATGACCAGAGCAATGCAGCCCCTGCCACCCAGCAGCAGAGATGACAGGAGCGCACAATGTGCACTTCTGTCATCACATCTGACAATCCAGATCCGCGACCACGGACAGTTTTACGGGACATGTGAATGCAGCCTTAGGTAAAAATTTTGACAATCCAGATCCGTGACCTCGGACAATTTTACGGGACATGTGAATGCAGCCTTAGGTGAAAATTTTGAAGCCACTTGTGATCAGAATAAGTCTTTACAGTGTTACTCTGCGGTGCATTCTTTTCATCGACCTGCCAGTTATCTCTACTTGGTATAGTAATAGGCATTACATTGATTTAAGGCCGTATTCCACGGCCTGACTCTAAGGAGCAAACGAGCGCTGTGGGCACTCGTTTACTCCTTGTTCCCCGCTCGCTGCTGCCGCTATTCCACACAGCTGCAGCAAGCGGGTGAGTCCGGGGAGGGCTGGGGGGCTGCCTGGGCAGCCCATAGTATATAGCGGCGGTCTCCTGCTGCCGCTCCTATTACACGGTGCGGCGGCACCAGATCGCTGCTATATAAGTCGTTTGTCTTTCAACATGTTGAAAGACAAACGACTTCAACGATCAGCCGACATGAAGGATGTCGGCTGATCGTTGCCTCCTATTCCACTGGACAATTATCGGCCGAATACGGCCGATAATCGTTCCGTGGTATAGGGCCTTTAGTCATTGAACCAGTAATAAGGCCAATCCTCCATAGTGTCCCAGGAACTGCTTTTCAGCATAAGAATGCCAGGCCGTATGTTGCGCATGGTGCTGTGAGCAGCCTGTGTTGCCTAAACGCATTACCATGGCCTGCAGCGTCTCCAGACTTGTCTCCCATCACACACATATGTAATGTCACTGGTTGGCAACCGCAATAGGAGCTGCTAGGAGCAGATCTTGGTGATGTGTGCCCAAGTGCATTCAGCGTGACAGAACATTCTTCAAACAACCATTATTAACCTCCCTGATAGCATGCCAAGGCGAGTAAGGGCACGTATTTCTGCTTGTGATGTTCATCCTTAAAACTTAACAACTCCAGATTTTAAAACTTTGGGGCACATTTATCTTATCTTTGCGTTGTTATTTTGGCTAGTTTTTTTTTTTTTTTTCTGCACAAGGCGTGAAATATTAAGCAACATTTAACAAGGTGTTTGTGCTAATTTTGAGCAGTTTACATCAGCTGTGCCTTTTGATTTTTTTTTCTGCTTGGAGGGGGTGCGGTTTCATGCGAGCCACTTTATTAGCCAGATTTATCATGTGTGATTTTTCTGTGCAAAAAAATTTGTCGCAGTACTGCAGTCAGACCCTGGCATAGTTTTTTAGCCAAAGACAAAAAAAAGCACACAAAAATTGCTCAAGATTGATCAAAATAGTACATTATGTGAACATAGCCTTATATAACAATTAAAGCATTAGACTATGGGGGAGATTTATGAAACTGGTGCAAAGTAGAATTGTCTTAGTTGCCCCCGGCAACCAATCAGATTCCATCTTTAACCCTTAGAGGACCGGGCCAATTAAAATTTTTGCGTTTTCGTTTTTCCCTCCTTGTGCTTAAAAGGCCATAGCACTTGCATTTTTTCACCTAGAAACCCACATGAGCCCTTATTTTTTGCGTCACTAATTGTACTTTGCAACGACAGGCTGAATTTTTTCATAAAGTACACTGCGAAACCAGAAAAAAATTCAATGTGTGGTGAAATTGGAAAAAAAAAATGCATTTCTTTACTTGTTTTTTTTTTACTTTTACGCCATTCGCCCTGGGGTAAATCTGACTTAAGATTACAACGATATGTAACATGTATAACTTTTATATTATTTGATGGCTTGTAAAAAATTCAAACCATTGTTTACAAATATATGTTCCTTAAAATCGCTCCATTCCCATGCTTATAGCGCTTTTATCCTTTGGTCTATGGGGCTGTGTCAGGTGTAATTTTGTGCGCCATGATGTGTTCTTTCTATCGGTACCTTGATTGCGCATATGCGACTTTTTGATCACTTTTTATTACATTTTTTCTGGATTTGATGCGACCAAAAATGCGCAATTTAGCACTTTGGGATTTTTTGGCGCTTACGCTATTTACTGTGTGAGATCAGGAATGTGATTAATTAATAGTTCAGGCGATTACGCATGCGGCGATAGTTATAACCTGGGAAAAGGGGGGTGATTCTGACTTTTATTAGGGGAAGGGGCTTTTTATTAATAATGACACTTTTTTTCTTCTTTTACACTTATACTAGAAGCCCCCCTGGGGTTAGGGTTATTCCCGCTGGGGTTAGGGTTATTCCCCCTGGGGGACTTCTAGTATAAGCACTCTGATCTCTCATACAGATCTATGCTGCATAGATATGCAGCATAGATCAATGAGATAGGCACATTGCAGCAGCCGGAAGCAATCGAGTGCCGAGCCGGGATCAGCGCCATTACAGCGCAGACCCCGGACGACGTAAGATGTGTGAAACGCTCCGCCAGGACAATGTCCCGGAGGAGCGATCCACCCCACTAGACAACAGGGATGGCTGTATCAAGTAATCGGATGCAGCTGTCAACTTTGACAGCTGCATCCGATTACTTTATTAGCGGGCACGGCGATCGGACCGTGCCCTCTAATAGCCGCGGTCCCAGCTACGAGCGGCACCCGGGACCGCCGCGGTTCAGGACGTGGCCCCGCTCTGAACACAAGGAGGCGGCCCTGGACGTACAGGTACGTCCAGGGTCACCTAAGGGTTAATTTTTCAAAGAATCTGTGAGGAATAAAAGGTGGACTCTGATTGGTTGCTAGGGGCAACTAAGACAATTCTACTTTGCACCAGTTTGATAAATCTCCCCTCAATGTGTCCATCAGTCACATGACTGCCTTCTCTCTGTGAGCGCTCAGATGGCCCGGGATACACAGGACTTCCTGTTTTCTGACTTTTTCCTGTTTTTTGAGAAAAAAAAGTCAGAAAACAGGAAGTGCTGTGTTTTCTATGATAACTGAAAAAACAGTAATGAATGTAAATTGCAAACTTGCTTTATATCACATCTACTTTTGATTTAGATTTTGAAAGTTATAATGACAGTGACACTTTAAGGCTCTGTTCACATGGAGCAAAACTGGCGGAATTATCTGTCGCGGAATCCCGCCAGCCTCCCTGTCATAATGACAGTCTATGGCAGGCACATGCGCCTCCTCTCTTTGCGCTGACATGTCCATTCTTCAGCGCGGAGAGAAGAGGTGCATGAGCCTCCCGTAGACTGTCATTATGACAGGCGGGATTCCGTGTGAATGGAGCCTTACTGTATGTGTGGCATTACTGCAGGACAGTGCAGGTTCTGTCTAATTGTAATACCATAATGTCCTCTCTAATAATGGCCCCTGCTGCAGCCCCCATATAGTTATAATGTCCCATGCTGCGCCCCCCTGTACTAAAAAATGCCCCATTATGGCCAAATAGAAAAAAAAATAAAAAAAATCTAATACTCACCTAGTCTGGGTTTTCACAATGAAGTGGCTCTTCTCTCTTCAGGCCTGCAGCATGTGTCCTGGCAGCTACTAGGCTGCGAGTCTGACGTGTCTGTAGCCTATGAAAGTTACAATCAATTAAATGGCCAAAGCCACGCTGTAAACAAATTAACAGGGATGAATAGTCGGCTGACGGCAGTTTATTCTTGCTTAATAGTGTGTACATACTGACAGACCATGTGACACTAAGGGCCACATGTATCATCCTGCGAACGGATGATTTTCGGCGGAAGGTGCCGATTTGCGTATTTTTTTATATGCAAATGGCATTTCGGATTTCGGCGGTGCGCACCGGCGCGCACGGGATTTATGTAGAGGCAGTCCGCCTCTACATAAATTTCCGTAGCGCCGGAGCTGCGGGGGCATTTTTAAGTCCGGCGTAAAAAACGCCGGACTTAATAAATGCCCCCCTAAGGGTCTGTTCACACTCAGAAAAACAGGCGCTTGGAATCCTGCCTGCCTCAGTGTGTCAATGCGATGCCTTGCACGCCTCCCCTCAAAGAATTGACAAGTTAATTCTATGAGCAGAGAGCGACAGAGAGCGAGGCATGGCATCGACACACTGAGGCAGGTGGAATTCCGAGAGAAGTTTGCAGCGGGGGCTCAGCACGAAATTCCACCTGTTTTATGGTGCTTTTACACGGAACGATTTATCGAATTTGCACGATAACTATTGCATTCGAACGATAATCATACGTGTAAATGCAGCGAACGATCAAGTGACGAGCAAGAAATTGTTCATTTTGATCTTTCAACAAGTTCTCAAATCGTCGTTGATCGTTCTCAAAAAATTCGCAGATCGTTCCGTGTAAACATTCTTTCAACGATTTCACCTATGTGTGAGATAGGCCTAAACGATTGCATAACGATTTTTCCGTACGATGTATCGTTCCGTCTAAACGCTGATCGTTATAAAAAAAAAAATCATTCATTCAAAATCGTTAATGGCGCGAATTATCGCTCCGTGTAAAACCACCTAAGGGTACAAACACACACACTGTATACGCAGCAAATACGCAGCAGATCTGCAGCAGATTTGATGGTGCAGATTTGATGCTGTGTTCAGTTATTTAGATCTAATCTGCTGCATATTTGTTGCGTATTTGCTGCGTATACGGTGTGTGTGTTAATTACTGCCAAAGATTTGAAGCCAAAGCCAGGACCTGATCTCTGTTTATAGTCTGTTCCTGGTTTTGGCTTCAAATCTTTGGCAGATAATCTGTCAGATAATCTTTCTGCGTAAAAGGGCCCTTAGGGTGCCTTCAGACGTACCGTATCGCTGCGTATTTATCGCTGGGTTTTTAGCGCTGGGTTTTTTACATGCGCGTTTTGATTTTCACATGATTTTCATGTGAAAATCAAAACTCGCATGTAAAAAACGCAGCGTTAAATACGCAGCGATATGGTACGTGTGAAGCTATCCTTACTCAGTATGAACAGACCTCTTAAATTGCTCACAGGTGGACTTCATTTTACTAAGCATGTGATTTCTGGATAATGGTGGTTTTACATGGAACGATTTATCGTTCCAATTTGCACGATAACGGTCGAATTTAATCAATAATCGTACGTGTAAACGCAGCGAACAATCAAGCGACGAGCGAGAAATCGTTCATTTTGATCTCTCAACAACTTCTCAAATCGTCATTGATCGTTCGCAAAAAATTCGCAGATCGTTCCATGTAAACAGTCTTTCAACGATTTCACCTATGTATGAGATAGGCTTAAGAGATCGCAAAAGGATCGCAAAACGATTTTTCCGTACGATGTATCGTTCCGTCTAAACGCTGATCGTTATAAAAAAAAAATTGTTCATTCAAAATCGTTAATCGTGCGATCGGGCAAATTATCGCTCCGTGTAAAACCACCATAAGGCATTAAGAAATTGGTTGCACCAGAATATTTTAGAAGTTTCATAGCAAAAGGAATGAATACATATGCACATGCCAATTTTAATTTTTTTTTGTTTCCCAAAAATATATATTTTTTAGGGTACAAACACACACACGGTATACGCAGCGTATTTTCTGCTGCGATACGCAGCAGATTAGATTTAAATAATTGAACACAGCATAAATCTGCTGCGTATCTGCTGAGTATCTGCTGTGTATACGGTGTGTGTGTTTGTACCCTTAAATAGATTTAAACACACGTTGTACGGTAACAAAATAGGTAAAAAGCCGGGGGGGGGGGGGGGGGGGTGTTAAATACTTTCACAAGCCGCTGTAAATACATGTTAACAACTCGCGAAATTATTGATCAGCACATTTTATTAAATAAATTATAAATTTACTATGTGTAAGCAGCCTCTAGGCACACACTGTGTTCAATATAGCCCTGAATCTAAAGGTTGCCCAACCCTCTCTTTTCCAGTTATTGCCATGTGTTTCTTGATAAGTATTAACTCTTTCAGAACCATAGGAAGTGTTATAAATACCTGTGCTCTTTGACCACCTACCATACAATAAAACAAGAACACAAAAACAAATTAAAAAAAAAAATTCAAAAACTGCAAATACTTAAAAGCAAAAAACCAGTGCCGCTCTGGAATGAGGTTATAGCAACATTTTATATAACATACTCTGCCGAATGAGAAGTGAAGAGGAGATGACACAACTGTCACAACATAAGCGCTCTATGTTATCTATGATGATCCACGTAGGACAAACAGAACCAGAATGAGAAAAACTAGTGATGAGGAAATTTGCCGAAAGATGAGGTTCAAACGAATTCCCCTGCCTGGAGAAGGTGGATGCAGTCCGAGGACTGCCTGGAAAACATGGATACAGCCATAGGCCATAGGCTATGTTCACACAACGTATTTTTTACGTCAAGAACGGCCATTTTTGTCCTTAGAGAAACTGCATTTATGTCGGTGCCATATAAAAACAATTGACACGTCAATTATTTCCAGATATTGATCTCAATGCAATTTTCAAAACAAAAAATGCCCGTTTTTTGACACGTACTACAACGGACGTTGTTTTAAAGTGCCAAACAAGGGACGTTGTCTATAACCTGTGTGAACATAGCCTTGGGCTGTATTGCTCATATCTAATTAAAACTACTGGAAAGCAGACAGTTAAAAATTACATTTAGTCAAGTTTTTATGCTGCGTTTACACGTAACGATTATCGTGCGAATTTGCGCGATAACGATCAAATTCGAACGATAATCGTACGTGTAAACGTAGCGAAGGATCAAACGACAAACGAGAAATCATTCATTTTGATCTTTGAACATGTTCTCAAATCGTCGTTGATTGTTCACAAAAAAACTCGCAGGTCGTTCCGAGTGAACAGTTGTTCGCCGATTTAACCAATGTGTAAGATAGGCTTAAACGATCGCAAAACGAATTTTCCGTACGATGTATCGTACCATCTAAATGCTGATTGTTATGAAAAAAAAACGTTAATCATACGATCGGGCCAATTATCGTTTCGTGTAAACGCAGCATTAGTCATAAAACAGCAAATAAATACTTGGGTGGCCACATACATATGTTAGCCTACTAGAAAAACCCATGACAACCTCTATTAGGACCAGTTCACACAAAGTTAAAGAGGCGCAATTCCGTAACGAAACTCTCCACCATGGAATCACGCCAGCCTCGCGCGCCTCTCCAAAGAATTGACAAGTCAATATTTTGAGCGGAGAGGCGCGAGCCCTCCCATAGACAGCCTGTATCACACAGAGGCTGGTGGGATTCCGTGGAGGAGAGTTCTGTCTCTTTTACTCTGTGTGAACTGGCCCTAGGGTAGTATGTGAAATTAAATATTTTTAAAGGACAAGCTAGAAAACAATGCATTACTCACCTTACTGACAACCAGTCACTGCTATTGTGACTGGCAACAGCACTGATCCAGCTCAGCCAGTGATTCGCTATAGACATGCTGTGTGCTGAGATGCGCAGGTATCCAGTGAGTGGTAAAATGGCAGCAGATTGGTGATCTTATTATAAGGTAAACAGTGTTACTTTTATTTTGTAGGGAAGATCCATGGCATGTGGCCAAACTGGTCAAATCCTACTTACAGCAGCACAATATTCCTCAGAGGGAAGTGGTGGACACTACAGGACTCAACCAGTCCCATTTATCCCAACACCTTAACAAAGGGACACCCATGAAAACTCAAAAGCGGGCGGCACTGTATACATGGTATGTCGGCAAACAGCGAGAAATTGCAAGACGTGAGTATTACTAAATCTGGTTTGTGAGAAAGATATATAGTCGGGCTGGATGACGCGGCAGTGCTCCTAAGGGTGCTCAGAGCAGAGTTTACCCTGACAAACAGTGCGGGAGCGGTGCAGAGGAGGAAGGTAACACATATACCTTCCTCCTCAGCGTTCCCGGAACTACAGGGGGCTATCAGCAGGTTAGATTCGTCTAACCTACTGATAGTTCCCCTTCAAAAGGGTAGCCACATTGCCTGGACTTTCAGCACAGCATTTAGAAATATCTTTAACAGCAGCCTCATGGACATAGGAAATAACAGACTGGAGCTGAGCTATTTAGTTCTATAGGAGAGTGGTCATTATGCAGTGAGGAGGAGCTCTGACCATCACCTATTGTGAATGGCCTAATCCAGTCTTAGGGCCCTATTCCACCGGACGATTATCGTTCAGATTATCGTTAAATCGTTCAAATCTAAACGATAATCGTTTGATCGCTTTATAAGGGCCCTATTAACGATTAACAATCTCAAACGACCGCTATTGCGAAAGACCTGAAAACGTTCACTCATTTCCATGGAACGATAATCGTTACTTATGATCACAATTGCAATCGTTTTTTCTTTGCTATTTCTTCGCTATTGCGTTCGTATCTATTGCGAACGACCGAACGACGTCTTATTCAATGCGAACGCTTTGCGGACGTTTTGCGAACGAGCAATAATAAAAATAGGTCCAGGTCTTATAAAGCGATCAACGATTTCTCGTTCGGTCGTTAATCGTTAACTGCATTTCAACCGAACGATTATCATTTAGATTTCAACGTTTTAACGATAATCTGAACGATAATCATCCGGTGGAATAGGGCCCGAAGAACTGGACCTATTTTTATCGTTGCTCGTTCGCAAATCGTTCGCATTGAATAATGGTACTTTTACACGGAGCGATAATTCGCCCGATCGCACGATTAACGATTTTGAATGAACAATGTTTTTTTTATAACGATCAGCGTTTAGACTGAACGATATATGGTACGGAAAAACCGTTATGCAATCGTTTTCCGATCGCTTAAGCCTATCTCACACATAGGTGAAATCGTTGAAAGAATGTTTACACGGAACGATCTGCGAATTTTTTGCGAACGACCAACGATAATTTGAGAACATGTTGAAAGATCAAAATGAACGATTTCTCGCTTTTCGTTTGATCGTTCGCTGCGTTTACACGTACGATTATCGTTCAAATTCGATCGTTATCGTGCAAAAACGAACAATCAATCGTTCCATGTTAAAGTACCATTAGACGTCGTTCGCAGTAGATACGAATGCAATAGCGTAGAAATAGCGAAGAAAAAATGATCACAAATACGATCAAAAGTAACGATTATCGTTCCATGGAAATGAGTGAACGTTTTCAGGTCTTCCACAATAGCGGTCGATTGAGAACGTTAATTGTTAACGATTATGCGAACGATAATCGTCCGGTGAAATAGGGCCCTTACACTGGTATCACCTTAGATTGTAATCCTGTTTGTGATGACAGTGAGGAGACTGCTGGAAAATTCTCTCTACAGAACAGAAAGGAGGGGGATTTACTGTAGCAATTGTATGCATGATGTATTTCGGCAATTTTGCTGACGTATGCCCTGCTTACTTGAAGGGGTGGAGCAGCAAGGTGGGGAGCATGCGTGGCTTCATTACAAAAATCTGATTTATATTGCTAGTAGGCATAAAAAATTTTGAAAATCTACACTAGCTTCATAATGAAAACTTATTTAAATCAGATAGTAAAAAGGTAAATGAAAGAAAAAAAGAAAAAAAAAAATTGTTAAAAAAAAAGCACATCATTATTTTTTATGACACATTCCCTTTAATGCCAGAGTTCACACATGCAGGCCAAGCCATGATGTCAGATGATATGTCTTGCGAAGAAGTACCAAATAAGAAAGTTAGAAGGAACAGATTCAAGTGGGGTCCGGCTTCACAGCACATCTTGTTTCAAGCCTATGAACGACAGAAAAATCCAAGCAAAGAGGAACGAGAGGCACTTGTGGAGGAATGCAACAGGTAAAAAAAAACAGCTGGAAAAGCAGCAGGAGAAAAACAGCTAAAAAAACAAACAAACTGGAATTTACAATATTAATGAAGTGGTGCCTTGTGCCACTCCGCTCCAGGTGTCTGGTAAGGCAGATCCTGTCCTGGGAAAACAAACACCTGGAGCGGGGCAGCACACAGTTCATGACCTGCAGGCTGATAAGCTGACTGCCGAGCCAATGATGCGCTTTGCTTTGTTAATGCTGCAAATTCGCAGAAGTTTGAGAAGTAAAGGTGGCCATACTCCTTTATTAACTGAGGACTGACCAATCGTCCAGCCATCAGCTATCTCTCCTGTCCCCCGATACACAGGAACGTTCAGCACATCCAAGCGTTCATGTGTTTTCTATTGGGTTAAAGAAGCTGGGAACCTTTTTTTCCTCCCCTGCTGCTGGCTGATATGTACACTTATCATTGACGATCAGTTTCCAGCGACGCAACTTCATTCCAGTGTTACGGCGCTGTTTAGGTCCCGCTGATGCCCACTTGACCTCTTCCTATTAGCTGCCGGAAGTCAGACTCTCATAGAGATGCATTGGAGACCCTGACTTCCAGTCTTCAAAACCAATGGGTAAAGAAGAGGGTTAGAAGAGCCGTGGTTACCACCAGTGGGACCCAAACCGCGCCATACCACCGGAATGAGGCTGTACCGTTGTAAACCAATCATCAATGGTAAGGGTACATATCAGCCTGCAGCAGGGGAGGAAATTTAAAAAAAGGTGCACCGCTTTTTTAAGCCGCAGCCAGAGAGCTTTTGCTTTGATTTATCCCTCCCAAAACAAAGGGATGGGGTGGTGATTTTTCCATCACACCCGATCTGTCTCTACCAACATCATCTGTCGGTGAATGGTCAGGAGAGCCCCTTACACACCTTATACTAATAACCGAACCCTTGTACAGCCACATACAGGGGGACATTTATGAAATGTACACACGAGGCGTACGCCAGAGAGAAGGTGCAGATTTGCCCCTTCTCCCTGGTGCATGCCCCGTTCGCCTGATGGGTGGGCTGGGGGAGCTTGGGGAGGTGTGACAAGGTGGGGAGAAGTCCTCCTCCCACTCCTCACTTATCTTGCAGGCGTAAATCATGATCCAAATCTACACCTGCTGGAAGATTTAGCACGCCAGGCTCAGGTTTGGGCGCCCAGCCGGACGGATTCACTAAGAGGCGTGTGCCTGTCTTCATAAATCCCCCCCCAAGTGTACAGGAACGTTAAGATATGGATCCTACACTAAGAAATATACAGTACTTTGGGAAACCCTGCAATAGTGTGAGCATAATGTGTAATCCATAGACTCTGGCCATCCTACACTAGACAATAAAGCTTAGGGGGGCTTTATCTATGCATTTTTTGCAATACCAAATGACTAAACATAAATAACTTTACATGGTAATAAGGGAGGGGGTTATTTATTAAGTCTGGCATTTGGACCAATGTATAGGTATATGTCCAAACAATATATGTTTTTATCAGTCCATCATCATCTTATGTCCACTCAAGGGCAGAGTGTCTACAACGAGGAGTGTCCCCGTCACAAGCCCAAGGGCTGGGTTCTAACTTGGTGACAGAAGTGCGAGTGTACAACTGGTTTGCAAACCGGCGCAAAGAAGAAGCATTTCGACACAAGCTTGCAATGGACACATACAATGGTCAACAGAGCTCTGTACCCCCTCTGCCGACCCATGATCTACCTACTGTCAAAGCATCAGGTAAGAAGCACATGGTGTGCTAGAATATTCTGACGGCTTATTACAGCTCAAGCTACTATAGTGTTTATCTTGAAACAGGTCTTCGTTATTCCCAAGACTCTGGCAATGATAGAGGATCCTCAATGGTGACCAGCCAAAGTAGCCTCTCTCCATCCGGTATAGAGCACAGCCACAGTCTCATGAGCAGTGACAAGTTACTGTCAACAGCAGGGGGCTCCCTCCCACCTGTCAGCACTTTGACGGCGCTCCATAGCCTGGACCATGGACAGCACACTCTAAGCCAAGCGCAGAACCTCATAATGGCTTCACTCCCCAGTGTCATGACCATTGGCACAGATGCAACACTTGGACCAGCATTTAGTAATTCCGGCCCCTCAACTTTAGTCATAGGTAAGTTTAAACAAACATCCTATGTGGTCCATATAAGAAGGCTGTTGTGTCTATACAAATCAATTGAAAATATTCTGTACTCTACATACAGATCGGCCGGTGGCGCGTTAAAAAAACAAAAAACGTTACCCTGGTTCCCGTGCATAGCGCCTGTTTTATTCCAAAGCTTTGGCCAGGCATGAAGCACTGGGTGCTGGCCCGCCGGCCCCCAGTGTGACAAAACCCCCTCCCCTCTGTGACGCGGCTCCATTAGAATCAATAGCGCTGTGTTACAGAGACGAAGGGAGATCATCGCACTGGGGGCCAGTGGGCCAACCCCAGTGCCTCATGCCCGGCTAAAGCTTGGGTTTAAACCAGCGCCATGCACAGGAACCAAGCAGCGGTTCTAAAAAAAAAAAGGACAGCGGCACCAGCATACCCACGCTGGCACCAGTCTAAAAAAAAAACACACAAAGCGATTTACCTAATGGTACATTTGCTTTAATTCGTGAACATTTTCGATACTATGGGGAGATTTATCAGACATGGTGTAAAGTGAAACTGGCTCAGTTGCCCCTAGCAACCAATCAGATTCCACTTTTCATTCCTCACAGACTCTTTAGAAAATGAAAGGTGGAATCTGATTGGTTGCTAGGGGCAACTGAGCTAGTTTCACTTTACACCATGTTTGATAAATCTCCCCCTATAGTTTTATTTTTAGCCTTATGATGATCAGTACTCCTTTGTCCAATGTCCTTTGCCAGTAATAGAAATTTCCATTGTAAATATCAGATATCGTAATTTTTTTTATCTACATTTCATTTATGGAAGAGGCTTGAGAGAAAAGAAAAGTAAAGACTAGGAACATAAGGCCCCCATTAACACGCACTTGAAACTTCAGGAAATCCGGGTAAATTTCTGTACCCTTAGGGTGCTATTGGGCACGGATACCCTTTAGGATTTTTTCTGAAGGATGTCCACGCCTAAAAACATAGGACATGTCCTATATTTGTCTGGAATGGCCTACAGAACCCTATGGGAGCATCCACAATTCTGGACAAAGTTTGGAAGCATAGCATGGCAGCCCGAGCGGCTGGTGGTAGCACCCCGTAAAAAGCGGATCGGTGCCGACGCTTTACAGTTAAATGCGGCGCTGTGATTGACCAGGTACCATTACCTCCCTACCCTGCCAATTACTCTTGAGGCCACCACCTCCCAACCAATTCAATTACTCTTTGCGGTGCTGAGGACACCGCTGCAGCAGGTGACGTTTCTTTTTCATACTCTTCCATTTTTACAACCAGAAAACACTGATGGTTTCCTGAAGCCTCCTGAAAGGCTTCCTGATCAGTGTTTCCTGATGGTAAAAACGGCCACGGACGTGTGAAGGAGCCCTAAAGCTTTATTCTATGCTAATTTTATGTTTCAGGTCTTACATCCCAATCTCAGAGTGTTCCTGTGATAAACAGTGTGGGCAGCAGTCTGACCACCTTGCAGCCCGTCCAGTTCTCTCAGCAAATCCATCCTTCTCATCAGCAGCCATTAGTACAACAGGTCCAAGGTCATATGACGCAGAACCCATTCATGGCCACAATGGCTCAGCTCCAGTCTCCGCATGGTAAGAAAGGATAGTGTGGTTTAAGTAAAACTGGGATACAGATATATTTGCAGGGTCTCAATAATGATTTTATTTCTTCAGCTCTGTATAGCCATAAGCCTGATGTCACACAGTACGCATCTGCTAGTTTCTTCCCACAAACAATGGTCATCACTGACACGTCTAACCTGGGAACATTAACAAGCCTGACGCCCAGCAAACAGGTAACTATCCCCATACTACTCCTGTCCTCAGATCTAATGTGCAGGTTTTGTTCAATATATAGCTACATATTTGGGAATGTATAAAGATCAATTGCCTAATATATTTTTATGCTGTATCACTTCCTTTTTAAGTGATGTGAAAATAAGAAAACAGGGCATTCATGACTATTATTTTATTCTAAATCTACATAAACCTTCTTTCTCTAGATCCATTCCCTGCACTCTAATGCACAGGGAGATTCGCAGAGTTCCCAGCTTCAGAGTCAGGACTCCAATATCCTGCATCTCGCTCCCAGCCATCGTCTATCTCCAAGCCCAACCAGTAAGGAGCAATCCATGAGTAAGAAAAAGTATACCTATAAAAAGCCACTCCTAAATGGCACAGGACCAAATTGTATAAAATGGGCACTCTGGTGTGTAATACACAGTATACACTGCTCAGTACTGCTATAAAATGTCCTCTATGCAGCTTCCTTGAAGTATAAGTTATTAAGATATAAGGGAGCAGGACTGTGGTGTGTGTGTGTGTGTGTAGCGATCATAGTAGCTAGCATACACTCACTAGCTCAGGTTCATCTTAAAAATTATTTTAATATTTTAGATCTAAATTTTTAGAACTTTTTTTTTTACATGGAAGCTTTGTGGCACCATTTAGGATTAGGCCTGTTGGGCTTTTAACACAGTGACACTGCTCCCCAGGAGCTGGGAGAAAAGCTGGATCCAGTCCGAGGAAACTTCTCCCAGTTTCCCAAGACTGGATGCAGCTTTTCCCAAGCACCCGGGGAGGAGCTGCACTGAGTTGAAAGGCAGCCGGCTGATGAGCCGATTGCAGATATAATGAAGCGCTTTGCTTTATTATTACTGTTAATGTGCTCATCTCTATTCAAGATAAAAGAAAAAAAGTCGAGTTACGTGAACTTACAGTAATTTCAGGTGCGTCCAAACCCAAACGCTCAGCATTTGACTCTGTGTGCTGGAAAAGATGGATGCAACCCTAGGGAGTCAAATGCCAAGCGTCCCGGATCAATTGAACCTGAGCCTCCTGTAAAGTTCGCTCATCTCTAGTCCTGTTGCTTGCACAATGTACGATTGCTGTGATGTGGTGTGCTGCATTTTTTTTTTTTAACATGGACTGACAACAAAATAAAAAAGGCATCACCAAGGATTTTTTAGTTTTATCACAAAAATATTTAAAAAATATAAAGAATAATTCACTTACCAGGTTAACAGATTTAACAATGCAAATAGACAGGCACGTACTGTTGTTTCTACAGCAATGCTACACTGAAACTCGCCAACAACTCTATTTTTACTCTTATAATAAAAAAACATTGTTTACAAGATTTTACTGTTCCTGAAAAAAAAAAAAAATCATAAAACAGTCAAAAACTATTAAATCAACAGCGCGCACTCTAATCTTTCTTTTTTTTTTTCCTGTTTCTGGTATAGTGTCTACAGCAAGCTTGGTACACTACCAGAATTCCAGCACCCCAGAGAGCCACAGCCACCTCTTATCCCCTTCACATAACACCATAGACAATTATATGTCCACACAGATGACATCTTCCTCACAGTGAACGATCCGCAAGCATAGCTCTACCTGCCAGTACGTTCCTTGGACTTCCGATAAGTAAAGGATGTACGAGAGCTGAAAAACAATTGTCGGACATGGGTTGTTGCGCGAGCACAGTCCCTGAAGATCATCATCATCTTCCTATGGGGATATGGATAAAACCATGCTGTACAAAACGGCTGCAATGTACATATTCTAGCACATATTCCTGGACTAGACGCTTCAGTAACAGCTGAAACCACTGAAGACTTCACCACTTTTGATGAACTTGTATCTATATAAAATTAGATTTGTGTTGCTCAAACACACAGTATTTGCCTGGATAAGTAATTGACAATCCACCTGAATCGGTAATGCGGCAGTCATGTTCAGTACAATTCTATACAACCATTTTTTCTTCTTTTTAGTTTTACTTTTTCCTGATCTCATGTAGTCCCACTTAATCATTTTTCCTCTTAGACCCATCTTTTATGGTTTCCGGCCTATGATGAGATTCTGATCCACCATTCTGGTCTTTTTTAGACTTTTTTTTAGGTTTTAGATGAATTGTCTTGCCATCAGTTTTTGTCTCGTCATTTGATCCACTTACTTTTTTTTTCTTCTTTTTCCTCTTCCTCAACTCATTTATTTTACCTTCTAGCTCCATGTTCTGGTCATCCGGTCCAGTCTCCTCACTCGGTCCTCTTTCTTTCTTCTTCTTTTTCAACAACCCATTCGTTTTACTTTCTTGCTCCATGTTCTGATCATCCGGTCCAGTCTCCTCACTCAGTCTTCTTTGTTTCTTCTTCTTCTTCTTTAACAACCCATTCGTTTTACCTCCTTGCTCTATGTTCTGGTCATCAGATTCAGTCCCATCACTTAGTCCTCTTTCTTTCTTTGCCTTCTTTTTCTTCTTCTTTTTAGGTTGGCTATTACTGTTTGTATCCAAAGTCTCCACAGCGGATGTCTGCAATGCACTGTGTCTAAGAATATCTACACCAGACACAGCCGCTTCACGAAACCGTCTCTGTTTCTCCTCTTCACTATCCTCACTGCCGGGCAAAGATGAAGAAATATTAGTGAGCACTTGTAATTATTTACTAAACAACCAGACAGCTAAGAAGAACAATTTCATAGAACCTGGATATTAAAGCCATAGGATAAACTTTGACTACAGCATAATATTCCATCAGGGAACCAACACACTGGACCGCCAACCTTCCTGCACCATCTGACAAGGAATAAAGACTCTTGTAGCAAGGGAAGATCATGGGGGGGGGGGGGGGAACACACAAAAAAATTGGGGTAAAATTTACTGATTACCTATTCTCAGGATAGGCCATCAATATCAGATCAGTGGGAAACACCAAGCACCCCCACCAATCAGCTCTTAGTCACAGCCATGATAGCGACATACAGAATGGAGGAGGGATGGGAGAAAAAAAAAAAAAGAGTAGGAATCAGATGGCTCTGTACATTGTGTAGTGGCCATTCTGGACTGCTGCAATCCAGTTCTCACTTACTTCAATGGGAACTGAGCTGCAGTAACCCAACTTTACCACTATGCAATGTACAGAGCTGCATGTTTCCTGTTCTGTTTAGCTGTGGATGCTGGTAATGCAGCCCTGCAAACATATGATTGGTCGGTATTCTAGGTGTTGGATCCCCATTCATCTGATATTGATGGACGATCTTTTAAGTGATACTGTCACCCCCTTACTCTATATGCTGCACATTTGATATATACCTTTTCTGCTCTAAGGGTACAAACACACACAGCATATACGCTGCGTATTTACTGCTGCGATACGCAGCAAATACGCAGCAGATTAGATCTAAATAACTGAACACAGCATAATATCTGCTGCGTATCTGCTGTGTGTGTTTGTACCCTAATGGTGCGTTCACACCTACAGGATCTGCAGCTGATTTTCTGCAGCAGATTTCATTTAAATAACTGAACACAGCATCAAATCTGCTGCAGATCTGCTGCAGATCCTGTAGGTGTGAACGCACCCTAAAACAGCTTTATTTCATCAGTGGACAGTGTCAACTAGGTGGAGCTTCATGACAGTTGGGCCCTCTCCCCAGCCAGGAGATAGGGCCAAACTGCTGAGAAGCCCCGCCCAGTTGACACTGTTAAACGATTAAATGAAGCAAGAGTAAAGGGGGTTACAGTATCACTTTAAGTCTGTAAAAATGCACACTCTTATACGGATGCTGGCTGAAGGCATATATAAATGTTTTGTATGTGACTGACATACAGCATATACTGCAATTCTAAACTTTTAACAGGAATAGTCATTTCATGAGCTGTCCTACAATCCCTTCCGAAAAGAGCTCAGTCCATACCTTCTATACAGACACTGGTGGGTAAATATCCCAAGCATAAATCACTGTGGAAAATGGTATGATGTATATACATTACTATTTATATAGTTACCCAATGTATGCTGCACTTTATACAAACCGAACAATAAAGAAAATAATAAAACTTGTTTCAAGCTTTATCACGCTGCTAATAAAAAAAAAAAAAAAAAGTTCCGCTCATGGAAAGTAATAGTGCACCTCTTAGTGAATTTGGCTGGGGAAAGGGGTCGAGGCCTAATTTAAGGCCGGCGTCCAAGTATACTGCTCTTTATAAATCCCCCCTACATGCTAAAACACTTCATACAATTTCCTTTTATACTACTTGTGAAAATGAACATAGGGGGAGATTTATCAAACATGGTGTAAAGGGAGACTGGCTCAGTTGCCCCTAGCAACCAATCAGATTCCACCTTTCATTCCTCACAGACTCTTTGGAAAATGAAAGGTGGAATCTGATTGGTTGCTAGGGGCAACTGAGCCAGTTTCACTTTACACCATGTTTGATAAATCTCCCCTATAGTCTCACCTTGTAGAAGATGCCACCCTGCGTTTTAAAGTTGGGAAAGGTAATAATTTCCCAGCATCCCCAGGAACAGATGTTGTTAAAAGCCGAAAACCTGAAAACATAAAACAAAAATAAAAAGTTCATATGCATGATGAACAACATAAGGAGAGTCCCTCTATAATACATCACATAGAAGGCAGAAAAAGTGAACATACAGACTAATGGCATAACCCCAGTAAGAAAAATTCAAGCAAAAGCAAACTTCAGACTGGTTAGTTAGAATGTCGGAGACGTGAGGTGTGCCGGTAGTGGTACTCACCTGTAGATGATAACCCACTTGATTTGCTGGTGCACTCACCTCCTTCACACTATTTTAGCAAATAATTCAACTTTGGCCTAGCCTCCTGGCTGAACGTAATATAAAAAATAAACTGGGACAACTAAGGATATAACTTTTACAAGTTTTTTTGTCCTGAGCAATAAAGAAGAAATTGCAGAAAAGTACATTCCCTTCTCGGACAGCACCGATCAGCCAACACTGCACCACAGACTTTCTTGTTGCTGAAATGTGATTTTGGAAAAGACATTGTCCTTTTGGCAACTACAAAATATGGTTTCTCTTAGAATTTTTAAAGTGTCACTTTTTTTTCAGAAATCAATAGTCCAGGCAATTCTAAGAAACTTTGTAATTGGGTTTATTAGCCAAATATGCCATTATCTGCATTCAAAAAGCCTTTCCCCAGGTCCCCTCCCCTCCCCTCTCTTATTCACTGCTCATTATCAGGAAATCTCAACTCTTTTACATGAGTCCAGCCCTGTATAACCTATGGAGAGGGGAGGAAGGAGATTAGTTGGCAGCAGAGAGCAGAGAACAAAGGATTACACAGTGGGAGCTGTGTGAAAGCCAGTATTCAGAGGTCAGAGGGGTCAGTGCTGACTTCAGAGGAGATAGCCTGGTGATGTAGCTGTAAATTAACTGTTTGTTGTCCTGTTTTGGTGCCTCATCTCCCTCCACCCCTCCCTTCTCCATAGAAAACCATGAAGAGGGGGGGGGGGAGAGCTTCAAACTGCTTTTTCATAATAAAAAAAAATGCATTTTCCAGCTAATAAAATCAATTACAAAGTTTCTTAAAATCGCCTGTACTATTGATTTCTGCAAAAAAAAAAAATGTAAATGACAGCAACACTTTAGGATACCTCAAATTTTTTTCTTTTTTGGAGGATCCTGGCACAGTCGCAAAATGAGGTGTCCTTTAAAGGGAACCGATCACAACTATAACGGATATAACGCTGTTAGTGGCTCATAATAGAGCAGCTAAAGCATTCTCTTACCATACTTTATGTGCCATCCTCCTAGGGGGTATATAGGAGAAAATGTTGTTTTATTCCAACATACGCTGCAGGAAGGAAGGCCGTAACTAGTTACAGCTCTGCAGGGATGATTGACAGGCAAATACGCTTCTATTATACCTGCAGAGCACGGTGACGGACAGAGAGCCGTGACTGGTTACACGCAAATTACTTTTTCCCACCTCTCTCCCTGCAACACAGTTTTCGCTTATATACCCCCTAGGAAGATAGCACACTTAGTATGGTAAAAGAACGCCTTAGTAGCTCTATTAGGAGATGCTAACAGTGTTACATGACTTATAGTTGTGATGGTTCACTTTAGGGTGTGTTCACACAGACAGGAACTGCAGCAGATTTGATTGCACAGATTTGATACGGTGTTTAGTTATTTAGTAACATTGAGATCTGCACCATCAAATCTGCTGAAGATCCTGTACGTGTGAACACATCCTTAGGTAGCTTCACACGTACCGGATCCGCAGCGGATTTCACGCAGCGAGTTTGCAGCGAAATCCGCTGCAGATCCTGGTAGTGTGAAGGTCTATGGGCTTATATATCCGCAGAGGAATTTTAATTTCACTGAAGATATGTAAGCCGGCCCCTTTAACCCCCCCCTCGGAGCATACATTACCTGCTCAGTGCCGCGGCTGTATGTGAGGCCTCACACACAGCCGCGGCCCAGAGCAGGTGATGTATGCTCTGGGCCGAGGGGCAGCGAGGGGATTAAAGGGGCTGGCTTACATATCCGCAGCAGAATAAAAATAACCCCATAGACCTTCACACTACATGGATCCGCAGCAGATTTCGCTGAAAACTTCGCTTGCAAACTTTTCAGTCATTTTCAGGCTTAAAAGGGTACTCCAAGCGGAAGGGCTTTTTTGCGTATGGCCGGGGAGGAGGTGGATAAGGGCAATGACGTCCCCTTACCTCCCCGGTTCCAGTGCGGTGTCCCGCATCGCGCTGCTCCGGTCCGTGCTGCCTGGCTGCTTCCTGGTCACAGACGCGGGCTTGAGACATGACATTTCAAGTCCGCCTAGCCAGTCAGTGGCAGAGGCGGGATCCCTTCTCTCCGGCCATACGTAAAAAAGCCCCCCAGCCGGGAGTACCCCTTTAAAGGGAACATGTCGTCTCCATTTGTTTCTTTACTGATTGGGGACAGATGTTGACACATGTTCTTTTTTATATTTCTATTTCCTTAAGGTAGAATTTGTAATTGATTTTTTTGTACGTTATAATGGGGCAGCCATATAGTCTGAGAGACAGCTCTGCAGCATTTACAAGATTGCTACTGCACAGTTTCTGTGTTAGGTGTGTTTTCCCGTCTCTGACTTTGAGTTTTTTTTTTTATTGTATGCTCACAAATTAGAATTATCTAAATAACTATAACTTCTGTTAGATGTGATGTAGATGCAACTTACTATGGGATGCATGGACAATTGAACATGAGACATGTATATACCAAAGTTAGTAACTGCAGACAGGGATTTCTACACTCAATAGCAAGGATAGATTTTTTTCCTTATAGGTGTTCTTTAAAAACTGGATACACACTACCCTAATATGGAGGCTTCTGAGTTGATATTACAGCCACATGTCTTGGCCCAACCACCACAGGTCTGATGACCCAAACGGACAGCTGTCACTTCGGGTCATCAGACCGGGACTTACAGCTGTAATAAGGACACACACATACATCCTTAGGCTATGTTCACACTTCGTAAGAGACTGGCCGTTCCGTGACCCGGCCTGGCCGGCCAGATGATCTTTAGGGCTGCTGAGTTCTGAAGCGGGCACATCCGTGGGCGCCCGCATCAGAACTCCCCACTGCACACAATAAAGCGTTCGGCTGGAGCCGTACGCTCCATTGTGTGAACTGACAGGGTTTTCTGCGGCCGCTATTCAGTGAATAGCGTATACACTCCGGCCAGGATTCCCTCAGCCTGCAGCACAATGTATGTAACGCAGAAATCACAGCCGTTGTAACAACGGATGTGATTTCTGCAGAACTTACGTAATGTGAACATAGCCTTATAACGCTAGTAAGGCAACTAAAGGTGACATTTCCGATTAGTGAAAATAGGAATAAGTGATCTGTATCCAAATGCTGACATGACTAGTGGTTTTTCTGTTAGTTACCTTCATCCTCAGAGTCTGGCGCTGCTGTAGACTCCTGATTGACACTGTTACTTCTAGGAATCTCTTTGATGCAGCTGGAGAACATAGGCAAATGGCCGATTACTGTTACAGTCCAGGAATTACACATTTGAGTCACATTATTATGACCACCAGCTAATATCCAGAGCAACCGCTGTATGCAGCACTGACAGCACCGAGACCAGCCATGGGGAACCTTGGCCCTCCAGCCGTTGCAAAACTACAACTCCCATAAGGCAGGGACAGCCAATGGCACACCTCATATCTACCAAGCCCGCTCAGGACATATGACTAAGGGTGCCTTTACACAAAGAGATTTATCTGATTTTTGAAGCCAAAGCCAGGAACAGACTATAAACAGAGATCAGGTCATAAAGGAAAGACTGAGATTTCTCCTCTTCTCAAATCCATTCCTGGCTTTGGCTTCAAAAAATGGTCAGATAAATCTCTCAGTATAAATGCACCCTTACTTCATGAGCCAATGTCGGAAATAGTAAGTGGTCCTAATAACGTGATTTGACCCCCGTATAATGTGCTTTTCCTTACCTGTCTAGAATGGCAGCAAGCTTTTTGGCGACATGAGTGCGGAATTCAGGGGTGGTTTGTAGTTCATTTCCGTCATGCTCATGGCTGTTAGGTCGAACCCTACAAAATATTGAAATATTGAATAACACTTCAGCAAAGAAATAAATGACGGTCAGGTCAGTTACTACACATACCGTAAACTTGGAACAATAGGAGAAGTGGAATGCTGTGTAAACTGTACAGTTTTTTTCACTGAACCTGTAAGAGAAAACAATACAAAAGTTACAAAAGTTTGATGTATTGCCAGACACCATTTCAATTTAAAGTGTCACTGTCATATTTTATTTGATTTATTTTTTTTGCAGAAATCAATAGTCCAGGCGATTTTAAGAAACTTTGTAATTGGATTTATTAGGCAAATATGCCATTATCTGTATTCAAAAAGCCTTTCTCCAGGTCCCCCCTTCCCTGCTCATTATCAGGAAATCTTGACTCTTTTACATCAGTCGAGCCCTGTGTAACCTATGGAAAGGGGAGGGGGGAGAGGGAGAAGGGAGGAGGGAGATTAGTCGCCAGCAAAGAACAGAAAACAAAGGATTACACAGCAGGACCTGTGTGAAAGCAGGTATTCAGAGGTCAAAGAGGTCAGTGCTGACTTCAGAGGAGATAGCCTGGTGATGTAGCTGTAAATGAACTCTTTGTTGTCCTGTTTTGGTGCCTCATCACCCTCCACCCCTCCCCTCTCCATAGAGAACAATGAAGACAGGGGAGAGAGCTTCAAACTGCTTTTTCATGATAAAAATGCATTTTTTGACTAATAAACCAAATTACAAAGTTTCTTAACCCTTAGAGCCTCCTTAGAGCACTTGCATTTTATTACCAAGAAACCCACATGAGCCCTTAATTTTTGCGCCACTAATTGTACTTTGCAATGACCGGCTGAATTTTTTCATAAAGTACACTGCGAAAGTAAAAAAAAAAATTAAATGTGTGGTGAAATTGAAAAAAAAAAAAAAAACACGCTTTTTTTATTTGTTTTTACTCCGTTCGCCCTGGGCTAAAACTTTCTTGTTATATATGTTCCTCAAGTCGTTACGATTACAACGATATGTAACATGTATAACTTTTATTTTATTTGATGGCTTTTAAAAAATTCAAACCATTGTTAAATATATGTTCCTTTATCCTTTGGTCTATGGGGCTGTGTGAGATGTCATTTTTTGTGCCATGGTGTGTACTTTCTATCGGTACCTTGAATGCGCATATCCGACTTTTTGTTCGCTTTTTATTACAATTTTTTTGGGGGATTTGATACAACCAAAATGCGCATTTTTGCACTTTGGGATTTTTTTACGCTTGCGCTGTTTACCGTGCAAGATCAGGAATAAAATAAATTAATATTTTGGGCGATTGAGCACGGGCGATATAAAACATTTATTTTTATTTATAACATGGGAAAAGGGGGGTGATTCAAACTTTTATTAGGGGAGGGTGCTTTTTTTTTTAATTAATAATCACACTTTTTTTTTTTTTTACATTTATACTAGAAGCCCCCCTGGGAGACTTCTAGTATAAGTACACTGATCTCTCATTAAGATCTATGCAATATAGTTATACTGCATAGATCGATGAGAGCCGAGAGATCGTTGAGAGCTGCTGCAGCCGAAAGCAATAGAGTGCCGAGACGGGATCAGCGCCATTACGGCGCAGACCCAGGCCCAGGTCAGAAGCAGGGATTGCGGCGATCCACCCCACTAGACACCAGAGAAGGGCTGCAGTAAGTGTTCAGATGCAGCTGTCAACTTTGACAGCTGCATCTGAATACTTAAAGCGACTCTGTACCTACAATCTGACCCCCCCCCCCCCCCCCCCAAACCACTTGTACCTTCGGATAGCTGCTTTTAATCCAAGATCTGTCCTGGGGTCCATTCGGCAGGTGATGCAGTTATTGCCCTAAAAAAAATACTTTTAACCTTGCAGCCCCGTGCCCAACGGGCGTGGCCTAGATTGTGTATGTATTAGGCTGGCACAACCTCTCTGTCCCTCCTCCCCGCCCTCCTAATCATTAGGAATGCTCCAGGCAGATTGCCTCCTATTCCCCACCTGTGTGAGCACGGCACATGGGCTGGATCATTAAGGCACCTGTGCAATGTTCAGCATGAAGAAAATGTTCCGGTGGCATTCCTAATGATGAGGAGGGTGGGGAGGAGGGACGGAGGGGTGGGGCAAAGTTAGGGCACAGATATTCTAAGCCACGCCCGTTGGGTACGAGGCTGCAAGTTTAAAAGTTGTTTTTAGGACAATAACTGCATCCCCTGGCGAACAGACCCCAGGACAGATCGTGGAGTAAAAACAGCTATCCGAAGGTACAAGTGGTTTGGGGGGTCAGATTGTGGGTACAGAGTCGCTTTAATTAGCGGGCACAGTGATCGGGCGCCAGGATGTACGGGTATGCCCTGGGTCGTCTAGGGGTTAAAATCGCCTGTACTATTGATGTCTGCAAAAAAATAAAAAATTTAAACGACAGTGACACTTTAACAGATTGAAAAAAGTTTTTTTTTCAGACTCCACTGCATTTACTCAAAGCCAGTAAGTAGAACTGGTGTAATTCGCCACGGAATCCCGCCAGTCGTGTCGTACAGGCAGTCCATGGGAGGCTTGCGCGCCTCCTCTCTCCGCTAGGAACAATTGACATGTCAGGCGCACAGAGAAAGAAGGCACGCGAGCCTCCCATAGACTGTCTGTATAACACGGCGGCTGGCAGGATTCAGCCAGTTTTACTCTGTGTGAATTGGTCCTAAAGATAAAGACCAGAGTTAAGCGAAACTGTTACACAAACACCCAAACTGACTTCTGTCTAGAAAAGGAAGCTCCCATTTCCAAGTGATGTTCACTGCGCCCTGATTCCCTGGAGACGCTTTGCATTACTGATCAAGGGAAATGGAGAAGTGTGAAAAACATTAGGAAAGCAGAGTTTTACTAGACAGAAGGAACCCACCTGCAACAATTTGGGTCTTATTAACACGTCCATAGCCATCAGCAGTTGCGCACAGAACATAGGAACAGCGTATTACAATGCCAATCCGTGCTGCAAAAAAGTGTGGACTGGCATTTGCGGCACGGATCACTATCTCATTGTAGTGCTACATTAACCACGTTGTAGTTGGGGGCTGCACTACGGATGTGTGAATGTAGCCTTAGTATTGGTTTAATCAATTCATACTATAGATTAACGCTGAACACTGGGACAGACCATGTGATTTCATGTTATATTTGCGAGTTTGTGTTTTGTTTTTTAGGAGACTTTACTTTCAATGCTGTATTGCCAGACACCAGCCCCAAATTCCCAGTAACAGCACTGAGCACTGTGTCAGACTAAAAAGAATACACCACTTCCTGCAGGACATACAGTAGCTGATAGGTATTGGAGGACTAGAGATTTTTAAATAGAAGTAAATTACAAATCTATATAACTTTCTGACAACAGTTGATTGGAAAGATTTTTTTTTTTGCTAGAGTACCCCTTAAATCCATTGAGAAGAGTGCCAGAGTCCATATACAATAGGGTAGCTTGGTGCAAATACACATCTAGCCCTGTCTGGATTGCTGTGTCTGCCATCATAGGCTACAATGTGTGACTGAAATAAAACAGCAACATGTTCTGTTACTGCATACAGCACAGGCCGGCTATGACACCATACTATCAGTATATAGTGTCTGAGCTGTTCCTGTATATAACACAGGCCGGCTATGACACCATAGTATCAGTATATAGCACCGGCTGGCTATGACCCCATAGTATCAGTATATAGCACCGGCTGGCTATGACACCATAGTACCAGTATATAGCACCGACTGGCTATGACACCATAGTATCAGTATATAGTGGCTGAGCTGTTCCTGTATATAGCACAGGCCGGCTATGACTCCATAGTACCAGTATATAGCACAGGCCGGCTAGGACTCCATAGTACCAGTATATAGCACAGGCCGGCTAGGACTCCATAGTACCAGTATATAGCACAGGCCGGCTAGGACACCATAGGATCAGTATATAGCACAGGCCGGCTATGACTCCATAGTATCAGTATATAGTGGCTGAGCTGTTCCTGTATATAGCACAGGCCGGCTATGACTCCATAGTATCAGTATATAGCACCGGCCGGCTATGACTCCATAGTATCAGTATATAGCACCGGCCGGCTATGACTCCATAGTATCAGTATATAGCACCTGCCAGCGATGACACCATAGTATCAGTATATAGCACAGGCCGGCTATGACCCCATAGTATCAGTATATAGCACAGGCTGGCTATAACACCATAGTATAAGTATATAGCGGCTGAGCTGTTCCTGTATATATCACAGGCCAGCTATGACACAATAGTACCAGTATATAGCACCGGCCGGCTAGGACACCATAGTATCAGTATATAGCGGCTGAGCTGTTCCTGTATATATCACAGGCCAGCTATGACACAATAGTACCAGTATATAGCACCGGCCGGCTAGGACACCATAGTATCAGTATATAGCGGCTGAGCTGTTCCTGTATATATCACAGGGCAGCTATGACACCATAGTACCAGTATATAGCACAGGCCGGCTATGACCCCATAGTATCAGTATATAGCACAGGCCGGCTATGACTCCATAGTATCAGTATATGGCACAGGCCGGCTATAACACCATACTGTCTGTACAGGGGCGGTCTTGGCATTTCTGGGGCCCCAAGCAAAGTTATGTCTGGTTATGTCCCCAGTTATATATACCCCCTGTGCGCTCCCCCACTAGTATATAGGCCCCCTGTGTGCTCCCTCAGGGGTATTTAGCCCCCCTGTGTGCTCCCCCACTTGGATATAGACCTCCTGTGTGCTCCCCCACTTGGATATAGACCCCTGTGTGCTCCTCCAGTGGTATATAAACCCCCTGTGTGGTTCCCCCAGTAGTATATAGACCCCCTGTATGCCCTACCAGTATTATATAGACCCCTTGTGTGCTGCCCCATTAGTATACAGACCTCTGTGTGCTCCCCCAGTTATATATAGACCACCTGTGTGCCTCACAAGTAGTATATAGACCCCCCTGTATATTCCCCCAGTAGTATATAGACCCCCTAGTGTGCCCCACCAGTAGTATATAGACCCCTGTGTGCTCCCCCAGTAGTACATAGCCCCCCTGTGTGCACCCCACTTGGATATAGACCTCCTGTGTGCTCTCCAAGTTGTATATAGACCCCATTCTGCTGCCCCAAGGAGTATATAGACCCCTCTGTGAAGCCCCAGTAGTCTATAGCCCCCCTGTGTGCTCCCCCTGTTATATAGCCCCTCTGTGTGCTCCCCCCATTTATATAGACCCCCGATGTGCGCTCCCCCAGTTAAACAGACCCCTGTGTGCTCCCCCTCCCATATAGTATATAACACAATAAAACAAACACTTATACTCACCTGGGTCCGGGCGTCTTCTCTTCTCTTCACTGTGGCCGCAGGAAGGGATTTCCCTGCGATCACAAGAGTGCGGCACCACAAGGACAAAGCTGCCACTTGTGACCGAAGGGAAAACCCTTCCTGGGGCCACAAGAGTGACTGACAGGAAGGGGGCCAATGTCTCGCGCCCTGTCAGTGCTGCTGCATGTAACTATGAGTGCTCATTATGAGTGCTCATAGTTACAGTTCAGATGGCAGCAGCGAGCGGGGCAGCGGCCCTGTCCAGCGGTCTTGAGCACAAGAGCAGGTCGTGGGGGCCCCCTTGGATGTTGGGGGCCCCAAGCGATCGCTTGGGGTGCTTGGTGCCAAAGACCGCCACTGTGTCTGTATATAGTGGCTGAGCTGTTCCTGTATACAGCACAGGCCGGCTATAACACCATAGTATCAGTATATAGGGGCTGAGCTGTTCCTGTATAAAACACAGGTCGGCTATGACACCATAGTATCAGTATATAGCACAGGCTGGCTATGACACCATAGTATCAGTATATAGGGGCTGAGCTGTTCCTGTATATAGCACAGGCCGGCTATGACTCCATAGTATCAGTATATAGCACAGGCCGGCTAGGACTCCATAGTATCAGTATATAGTGGCTGAGCTGTTTCTGTATGTAGCACAGACCGGCTATGACACCATAGTATCAGTATATAGCACAGGCCGGCTATGACACCATAGTATCAGTATATAGCACAGGCCGGCTATGACACCATAGTATCAGTATATAGCACAGGCCGGCTATGACACCATAGTATCAGTATACAGCGGCTGAGCTCTCTCACCAGGAGGCTCCCAGGCCGCCTCTCGGAGGCGCTCCAGCTCCTCAGCACCGCTACTACTGCTGTCAGAGTCCGCCTCCCGCGAGCTCGGTCTGGGCGCCGCCATCTTGGATCACGTGTCCCCGCCGCAGTGCACCTGTGCAGTTGTAGTTTGTGGCAGCGGTCGGCCAGCCGGCAGTGACGTAGAAGGGGCGGCCTCCAGCTGACGTTTGGTGATGGTGGAGCTCGGCTTAGCGGAGGTGAGAAGCTGGAAACTTCCTTGTGGCACATATGGCTGTAGATAGACTGTCCGGCAGCCGGCCCGGGGCTAGTGTGACCGGCCGCCAGTGCCTGCTGCGCCCTTGTCTGCTCTGCCCTATGGGATATAAGTCGCCGAGAGAGAGAGGGAGGGCTAATCTGCTTACCGAGAGGACTGAGCCGGATCCTGGAGCTCTGCCAGTCTATTGTCAGCCTGTGCCTTATCCCCTGTAGAACTACAATGCCCAGCAGTCTATTGTCAGCCTGTGCCTTATCCCCTGTAGTACTACAATGCCCAGCAGTCTATTGTCAGCCTGTGCCTTATCCCCTGTAGAACTACAATGCCCAGCAGTCTATTGTCAGCCTGTGCCTTATCCCCTGTAGTACTACAATGCTCAGCATGCCCAGCAGTCTATTGTCAGCCTGTGCCTTATCCCCTGTAGTACTACAATGCCCAGCAGTCTGTCAGCCTGTCCCTTATCCCCTGTAGTACTACAATGCCCAGCAGTCTATTGTCAGCCTGTGCCTTATCCCCTGTAGTACTACAATGCCCAGCAGTCTATTGTCAGCCTGTGCCTTATCCCCTGTAGTACTACAATGCTCAGCATGCCCAGCAGTCTATTGTCAGCCTGTGCCTTATCCCCTGTAGTACTACAATGCTCAGCAGTCTATTGTCAGCCTGTGCCTTATCTCCTGTAGTACTACAATGCCCAGCAGTCTGTCAGCCTGTCCCTTATCCCCTGTAGTACTACAATGCCCAGCAGTCTATTGTCAGATGGTCCCTTATCCCCTGTAGAACTACAATACCTAGCAGTCTATTGTCAGATGGTCTCTTATCCCCTGTAGAACTACAATGCCCAGCAGTCTATTGTCAGATGGTCCCTTATCCCCTGTAGTACTACAATGCCCAGCAGTCTATTGTCAGATGGTCTCTTATCCCCTGTAGAACTACAATACCTAGCAGTCTATTGTCAGATGGTCCCTTATCCCCTGTAGAACTACAATGCTCAGCATGCCCTGTAGTCTATTATGAGCCTGTCCCTTATTCCCTGTAGAACTACTACTCCCAGCATACTCTTCAGTCTATTGTGAGCCTGTTCCTTATCCCCTGTAGGACTACACATCTCAGCATACTTCAGTATATTGTGAGCCTGTTCCTTATCCCTGTAGAACTACAAATCCCAGCATACTCTGCTGTCTGTTGTGAGCCTGTTCCTTATCCCCTGTAGGACTACAAATCTCAGCATGCTTCAGCATATTTGGAGCCTGTCCCTTATCCCCTGTAGGACTACAATCCTCAGCATGCTCGGCAGTCTCCAGAGGAGCCGCAGGCAGCATGACGTCTGGCAGCATGACGTCTGGCATCACACGCGTCACTTTGATCCCTTTTCCTCCCATAGAAAGTAAATGAGATAGATGCAGTTCCTATTGATGTTAGTGGAGGTTGACTGATGCATCAATGTCATGGCAGACAAGTTCCCGTTCTGCTGACTACCGGGTGGGCTCCTGACTTGTATGACCCAGTGGGAGCCACTAAAAGTTTGTGTTTGGGTAAAAACCGCTGCCACCACCTGGACACTGACTGTGATTTAAAGGGAATCTGTCCCCACTTAAATGCAGTGCAGTCTTCATGGAGCATAAGAGAGCAGGAGGAGCTAAGAAGATTGATATATGTATTTCTGTGGGAAAAATTCCACGATGACTTCTAATCCTCTACTCTTTTTGGCTTCAAGGGATTGTCCGGCATTAGCAAATATTTCCTATATAGCTGCAGTCATACAAAAAATAATAAACCAACTATACTTACCTGTCCGCACTGCCCCGATCTCTCTGGTGTCCCTCGCTGACTGCAGATGCTTCACTTCTGATGGACTCGGCAGTGACAGCCTGCTCAGCCAATCACAGGCTGCAGTGCAGTCCCTTCTCAGTCACTGATTGGCTGAGTGAGCTGTCACTTCCCAGACAAGTCCATCTCAGAAAAGAACCATCTGCAGTGCTGACAGGTAAGTATAGGAGGTTTATTATTTGCTAACGCCAGACAATCCCTTTAAGTTGTCAAGTGGGTGATGCTATTTAGTGATTGACAGCACTCCGTGTATATCATAAGCTGTCCAGAGCAGGGGAGGTTTTCTATGGGGATTTGCTACTGCTCTGGACAGTTCCTGACATGGACAGAGGAGGCAACAGAGAGAACTGTGTCAGACTGGAAAGAATACACCACTTCCTGCAGGACATACAGCAGCTGATAGGTACTGGAAGGCTGGAGATTTTTAAATAGTCATTAACATATGTCATTTAAAATTTCTGGTACCAGTTGATTTTAATTATTTTTTGCTGGAGTACCCCTTTAATATTTGGCAGCTGAATAATGATTGGTTGCTATGGGCAACAAAGTACATTCTTACCGTACGTCAACTGGATAAATCTCCCCTATAATTTAATTTGTGTAGCCCTTTCCAGGAGTCAGCAGTAGTGTGAATAATGTTAAAGGGGTATTCCACTCAAACATAACTTTTGATATGTTGCTGCCCATAGTGAGACTAACAATTCCTTCCATACTTGTTGTTATGTATTCAGTCTCCTTCCCCCAGTTCTGAGCTGCTGCTTTCTGCTGAAGCCGCCCTCCCTTCTGAGACAGATGATGTAAACAAGTCCCTGGCAGGCTTTATCTGCAACATTGTAGCTTCTTTGCATAATAGGAACATAATACTTTTATTTCGCTTTCCCACAGCACAGTTATTCTGGAGCTACGACACCATTCGAATCCTCCTGACGCCACCTCTCTCCTGTGTTTTTAAAAGGGTTGTCCAGCGAAAATCTTTTCAATCAACTGGTGTCAGAAAGTTATATAGATTTGTAATTTACGTCTATTAAAAAATCTCAAGCCTTCCCGTACTTATTAGCTGCTGTATGTCCTGCAGGAAGTGTGTTATTTTCAGTCAGACACAGTGCTTTCTGCTGACATCTCTGGCCGGGACAGGAACTCTGTCTTGGTTTTATATGAATCCCCATAAAAAAAAACTCTCCTGCTCTGGACAGTTCCTGTCTCGGCCAGATATATCAGCAGAGAGCACTGTGTCAGACTGGAAATAAAACAACATTTCCTGCAGGACATACAGCAGCTGATAAGTATGGGAAGACTTGAGATTTTTAAATAGAAGTAAATTACAAATCTATATAACTTACTGACACCAGTTGATTTGAAAATAAATTTTCGCTGGACAACGCCTTTAAAGAGGATGTACCACCAGGTACGTCCTCTTTAACCTGACACAGGGATAGAACGGCGTCGTGATGGGGAAAACGGTGCCGCGGTTCGAAAAACGGAGGTAGGCCGGCTCGCACCCAGTTGGAGGTAATTCCCTCCTTTGATTCTAACGGAGCCGCGTCATAGAGGGGAGGGAATTCCCTCCCACTGGGGGTGGGCCGGCCTACCTCCAGTGCTTGAGCACCGGCCGGTAACCGTGGAAAGAATGGCGCTGTACGGGGGAACCTGGGCCGCGGTTCGAAAAACGGACCACGGCACCGGCTTCCCCGTCACGGCGCCGTTCTATCCCTGTGTCAGGTTAAAGAGGATGTACCGGGTGGTACATCCTCTTTAAAGTGACACTGTCACCCCCTATTTGCATTTTGACTGCTCTGCACAGGTGTAAAGGGTAAATGTTACAGCTTTCTTTACTTATTTTATATTACACCTCATGGTGCTTGTTCTGGGAAAAAGTTCTCGTTCTCGTTTTTATCACCTGTGGATTGGTATATGTGGGCGGGGCCTCACGGCCTATGTGCCACATCGCTTCGCCCCTAGCGCCACTTAGCCCCGCCCTTTCCGTGACTTAATCACCGCACATGCCCCGCCCCCTCAGCGGCCATTGGTGTGGGACAAATTAGGGGGGTGGGGCCTAGAGCTTTAGGCTGGCCCTTCCAATGGCTGCTGAGGGGGCGGGGCCTATGTTCCTAATGATCTGTTTTGCATCGGAGATTTCTGCACAGCATTTAAAGGGGTTATCCAGCGCTACAAAAACATGGCCACTTTCTTCCAGAGACAGCACCTTTCTCTTCTCAGTTCAGGTGTCATTTGCAATTATGTTCCATTCACTTCAATGGAAATGAGTTACAAAACCCTGCCCAAGATGAAGACAAGAGAGGGTCTGTCTCTGGAAGTGGCCATTTTTGTGTAGCGCTGGATAACCCCTTTGAATGAGAAGTCTGGCGAAAATTTTTATTTAAGTATTGTATTGCCCCCCAAAAGTTATACAAATCACCAATATACACTTATTACGGGAAATACTTTTCCCTGCACTTACTACTACATCAAGGCTTCCCTTCCTGGATAACACGGTGATGTCACTTCCTGGATAACATGGTGATGTCACTTCCTGGATAACATGGTGATGTCACGACCCGACTCCCAGAGCTGTGCGGGCTGTGGCTGCTGGAGAGGATGATGGCAGAGGGATGCTCAGTGTCCCTCCAGTGCCCTGTGTCCCTCAGTGTCCCCCTGCCATCATCCTCTCCAGCAGCCACAGCCCGCACAGCTCTGGGAGTCGGGTCTTGACATCACCATGTTATCCAGGAAGTGACATCACCATGTTATCCAGGAAGTGACATCACCATGTTATCCAGGAAGTGACATCACCATGTTATCCAGGAAGTGACATCACCATGTTATCCAGGAAGTGACAACACCATGTTATCCAGGAAGTGACATCACCATGTTATCCAGGAAGTGAAGCCTTGATACAGTAGTAAGTGCAGGGAAAAAAGCACTGTATAAGCATTTCCTGTAATAAGTGTATATTGGGGATTTGTATAACTTTTGGGGGGCAATACAATACTTTAATAAAACTTTTCACCAGACTTCTCTTTTAGGGTACAAACACACACGGCATATACACTGCGTATTTACTGCTGCGATACGCAGCAGATTAGATCTAAATAACTGAACACAGTATCAAATCTGCTGCGTATCTGCTGTGTGTGTTTGTACCCTTCAGCTCACATTTTTCCTTCCTGCGGGGAGAGGAGTTACTCACACAGGGAAAAAGTCATTAGTTCTCAGCTCATGTCTCATCTGCTGCTGGTTTGATGCTGAGTTCAATCATACGGATCCAGCACTACAAAAACCACTTTCTTGGCCACTTTCTTCCAGAGACAGCACCGCTCTTGTCTCCAGTTTGGATGGAGTTTTGTAACTAAGTTCCATTGAAGTGAATGGAGCTTTATTGCAAACCACATTTGAACTGGAGACAAGAGTGGTGCTGTCTTTAGAAGAAAGTGGCCATGTTTTTGTAGCGCACGATAACCCCTTTAATTTACCCAGCATCAAATCACAGTACTTGTGACTATAACCTAAGAGGTGATGCCCCTGCGGACCTTTCAGACCCCTTATTTTGGTTTGCACATAATTTTAAAGTGTTTAAACATCAACCCTTCACTAATACTCAATTTACTAAACCCACAGGCAGAGATGCTCGTACCCCGGACCTCTGTGCCTATGGGTTTAGTAAATTCAATACGCTTGGAATCCCCTGACCCAGCTATGAGAGGGTCAGTTGAACATTTTACCCCTGATGATAAGGGCTCATTCACACGTCTGTACATGAATGGTGTTCTACTGACTGGACCTCCCAGAATCATGATTCATTATCAAGATGGGAGCTCCAAAACAATTTGAAAGTTCACACTAGTGTACTGACACAGCCAAGCTGTGTCTGTACACTAGTGCGAACATTTAAAGCAAATGTACCATCGGGTACATCACTTTAAGATTTTTACATCAATAGACCTGTGCTGTGGTAATTTTTTTGAAGCGCGGCCTGGTTCCCGCACACGGGGCCAGTGTACTCCAGCGCACCTGCCCGGCCTGAAGCACTGGAGGCGGGTCTGCCCGCCCCCAGTATGGAGAAACCCCTCCATTGATTCTAATGGAGCCACGTCACACTGGGGGTGGGTAGGCCTGTCTCCAGTGAGCCAGGCCAGGCCAGAGCGTGGGAATAGACTTGCATCATGGTTCAAAAAAAAGGACAGCGGAGTTGGCATCCCTGCAGCGGCCTATTGATGTAAAAATCTTTCACTGTCGTATTTTATTTTTTTTGCAGAAATCAATAGTACAGGCGATTTTAAGAAACTTTGTAATTGGGTTTATAAGGCAAATATGCCATTATCTGCATTCAAAAAGACTTTCCCCAGGTCCCCCCCCCCTCCCCCTCCTCTCTCTCATCCACTGCTTATTATAAGGAAATCGCGACTCTTTTACAGCAGTCGAGCCCTGTGTAACCTATGGAGAGGGGAGGAGGGAGATTAGTCGCCAGCAGAGAACAAAGGATTACACAGTGGGACCTGTGTGAAAGCCGTTATTCAGAGGTCAGAGAGGTCAGTGCTGACCTCAGAGGTGATGTAGCTGTAAATTAACTCATTCTTGTCCTGTTTTGGTGCCTCATCTCCCTCCACCCCTGCCCTCTCCATAAGAGAACAATGAAGACAGAGGGGAGAGCTTCAACTGCTTTTTCATGATAAAAATGCATTTTTCGGCTAATAAACCCAATTACAAAGTTTCTTAAAATTGCCTGTTCTATTGGTTTCTGCAAATAAATAAATAAAACTAAACGACAGTGACACTTTAAAGCGATGTACCTGCTGGTACATTGGCCTTGAACTGTTTAGGACGCTGACGCTGGGAGCTCCCAGGTCCAGTCCCTGCACAGACAGAAATCTGCAGATGTGTGAATGACCCCCTTACCCAACATTTTACGTTTTATTGTCTCACGGCGGTTGGGGGTGACCTGGCTTCTGTTTGTATTATATACAGTGGTGACTGCTGAGATGTCACTTGTTAGACCGGTCTTGCTAAGCCTTGTGCCAGCTCCACGTGTGCTTCCTCTTGCTGTCTGTAACATGACATGACAGCTGTGTCGGTGCTCCCTGTGGACGGGGGATTAGCAGTGTTACCTGTGCACACAGGGGCGGTCCAGACAGGTGAGAGGGATTAGTGCGGCTCACTGCTAGTCTCTATAGCATTCTCACATTTCTCTGGTATAATTACCGTCTGTTTACCCCCCCAATCTTTTATTTCTCCTCTCCCCTACCTCCAGACCCATTTGCGCTTCTTTCACTGTGTACGTCACTCCAAGCTTTTTTTTTTTTCTTCTCCTGTCATCAGTTTATTCTTTGGGGACATGATGTAAGAGAGTGAAAAAGCAGCACACACTTATTGCTTACTCTCTTCTTCCTCCATCACTGAGTGACTGTCCTTGCTGCGAGTAGCACACATCACTTGTTGCCCATTGGTAAGTTTGCTTGTCTTTTCAGATTGGCCCTATCCTTGCAGGTATAGATGCCTTCACTGCCTTCTCTTGTGTCCGGTAGGTCCACTGTCTCGGGTTAGTTATCGCGTTCCTCTGGTGCCCTGGGTAAGATGGCGAGTGCAGGTCCAGCCGCCTCTGCTTCTGCAGAGAATTCAGGCCCCGGTGGAGCAAGTGGAAGCAGCAATGGCGAGGGGGGCAGCCAGGACAGCACATTCGAGTGCAACATTTGCCTGGACACAGCCAAGGATGCGGTGATAAGCCTGTGCGGCCATCTATTCTGGTAAGTATTGATATATTAATGCTATATGCAATACTTATTATACCATTAAGCCGATCATCACTGTGTACCTTGTGGTACTATCACTGTTATCCTATAACATTTTCTTCTTTTCTCTTTCTAGCTGGCCATGTTTGCATCAAGTAAGTGTTCTGTTCTTATATGCATGGGACTTAATAACACTGTGTATACTTTTATATTATTACGCTTACTTTCACGTTATATAAAGAAATCCGGAGAGTAACCTATAAAAAAAGGGGATATGAGATATGAAATGTGTTTGTGTAAGTCTATCTTGTGTAATATTGTTTTCAGCCAGTCTGTCCATTGGACTGCATGTAAATCTGATCTATAATATTTTTTTCCTTCTTGTGTAAAACTTAGTAGTTATTGTAGTATTCACTATATATGTTTCTCATCCCCAGTGGTTAGAAACACGACCAAATCGTCAGGTGTGTCCTGTATGCAAAGCTGGAATAAGCCGGGATAAAGTAATACCTTTGTATGGAAGAGGAAGTACGGGACAAGAAGACCCTCGGTAAGCAACGTTTATCGCTATATAAGCTTTAAGAGGACCTGTCGTTATAACTTTCTACATCAGCAGGGGATGTGATATAAACGTTTTTAATTTACATTTTTTGTTTGTTTTTTCTTTTTTTTCATGCTTTAAAAAAAGCTATACTTACTTGTATCCAGGTCAGGCAGCTCTTTGGTCTTGTGCTGGTTAAAAAAAAAAAGTTCAAATGCAGGACGTCCGGCCAGTACAGAGAGTCATGGCTCCGTGCGTCCGTCAATCACATGACTGCCTTCTCTCGGTGAGCACAGATTACCGGAACTTCCTGTGTTAAGCCTTTTTTTATTTTTTCAACCAAACACGTGTGATTGATAGACTCACTGAGCCATGACTCTTTGTACTGGCTGGATGTCCGGCATTTGGACAATTTTTTTTTTTACCAGTACAAGAATAAAAAGCTGCATTCAGGAGACTGGACCTGGATACAAGTAAGTATAGCTTTGTTTTATAGCATGATAACTATAAATAAAGCATGTTTGCAGTTTACATGAATTATTTCACATCCCCCTTTAATTTATATTTGAACGTTATAATGGCAGTGACACTTTAAGTAGCGTTTTCTGGTCTTTGCACATGAACTAATCTTATACAATCATCTTTCCATTAGGGAAAAAACTCCCCCACGGCCTCAAGGGCAGCGACCAGAGCCGGAGAACAGAGGGGTGAGTGAGAGGGGAAGGTATAAAGGGACGTGCTGTCGATGTCACATGATGAAACGATTGCTTCTGATCTGTAATTCTGTATGGGCTCCTGGGGATTGTTAGTGATCACATAACGAGCTTCCCGGGAGAAAAGATAATTAACAATAACAAGCACACACCGCTTCCTGGTGTCACTCCTTGCTTCTGTGTCTGTGATTGGCCATTTCCTGCTTTTTGACAAGCCTATCCATGTTTTTGTTTGTATTCAAACCCTCGCTCATTGGTGGCACTTATAATATGTGCCAGTTTCACGAGTTAAAGATGGTTGTCACGTTAAAGCGACTCTGTACCCACAATCTGATCCCCCCAAAACCACTTGTACCTTCGGATAGCTGCTTTTAATCCAAGATCTGTCCTGGGGTCCGTTCGGCCGGTGATGCAGTTATTGTCCTAAAAAAAAAACTTTTAAACTTGCAGCCCTGTGCCAAACTGCCGTGGCCTAGAGTATATGTGCCCTAACTTTGCACCACCTCTGTCCCACCTTCCCACCCTCTTCATCATTAGGAATGCCACTGGCAGGATTTTTCCTATTCCTCTGCAGTGAACAGTGGGTACAGAGTCACTTTAAGCAACTTTTAGGCCCGTCCCCTGCAGCTGCACTAGCCATATATCACGCCGCTGTTACAGCAGAGTAAGCCTCTTGTTGGTGATATGATATGGCGGCTTAGCTACATTGCATCAGACCAGGTTGCAGGCTGGAGTGAACCTTAACATTGCCTGTGGGCAGACAAAGAGTCTTAGGGCCCTATTCCACTGGACGATTATCGTTCAGATTATCGTTAAATCGTTCGAATCTAAACGATAATCGTTCGGTTGAAATGCAGTTAACGATTAACGACCGAACGAGAAATCGTTGATCGCTTTATAAGACCTGGACCTATTTTTATCGTTGCTCGTTCGCAAATCGTTCGCGTTGAATAAGACATCGTTCGGTCGTTCGCAATAGATACGAATGCAATAGCGAATAAATAGCGAAGAAAAAACGATCGCAATTACGATCATAAGTAACGATTATCGTTCAATGGAAATGAGTGAACGTTTTCAGGTCTTTCGCAATAGTGGTCGTTTGCGATCGTTAATCGTTAATGATATGCAAACGATAATCGTCCAGTGGAATAGGGCCCTTAGTGTTGTGCGATTGTTGTAATTATATCCGGTGTAGTGTACACTATTGTGCCAGGCTTCATTTGCTGCACATGAGTCCCATCCAGTATATGAGATGGTTTAGTGACAGGTTGCAAAAACGGATTTAAAAAATGCATGCAATTCTGTATTATAAAAAGAAAATGGATCAAACTGATGCTTTTTTTTTTGCTTTTTGCTTTTTTTCTAGTGTAGGCAAAAACGTGGTTGACCGTAACTGGTGCTCTTTATTCAATTGAAACAATAGAGTCACATGCGAATCTCCTGTTTTGATGGAATTAAGATCCCCAGTTCACTTACATTTTTACTGAATTTTTTTTTTTGTGTGTGTTTCTCCTGTTCTGGTGTACCTCAGTGTTGCATTATATTCTCTTGACATCTCATTGTCATTATAAGACATGCTCCTATTAGAGAGATACTTGGTGTGGGTTCTGTATCCCAGGCATTAGACAGCCGAGCACCTGCTACAGGGTGACACAGGACACCTGGGCTTATTGTAGAGTTCCACAAAAGCTCACCATTGTAGATTAAGGCTGCTGTAAAAACATTTATAGGATTAAACAATACTATATCTGCTGGTGGTCCTTTACAGAGGACCTAGTGGATCCTTTAATGGGAACTATCAGCAGGTAAAACAAATCTAAACTGCTGATATGTCACTATTGCGCACGGGGCACTGAGGATGAAGCTATATGTCTTACCTTCATCCTCGGCACAGTTCCCTTGCAGTTTTAATGTAATCCTGTGTACAGTAAGGCCATTTGGAGCACTGATCCACTCTCGGCTGGCCCGCTCCTTCTAATGATTATCAGTGGGGTGGGCCGGATTGGCACTATATGGGAAGGGCAGTTAGATTTGTCTAACCTGCTAATAGTTCCCCTTTTTATTCTAACCTGGGTAAAGAAGACATATGCACAATAAACCTATGCACAACGTTTCTGTGGCCTCTCGCCACCATTTTCAAGCCCAGAAAATGTTGGCGAGAGGCCACAGAAACGTTGCCACTTGATTATGTTTGCTGTGCTGAAACACTAATAATAATCTTCTTTTGATTTGCTACACTTCATTAGAGTGCCGTGGAACCTACTTTACATATTATTGAAGAACCTGTGGTTGAAGGATTTTTCTCTGGCACCCGCTACTGTGAACTGTGCTGCTGATTATACTACAAGATATATAGATAGATAGATAGATAGATAGATATATATCTAATATTCTTTGCTATGCTGCTTTTTTACTGTTGGTACTACATTGTCATTTCCATATATATATATATAATATTTTTTTTATTTATTTTAGATTTTAAAATCCGACTATGGGGGAGATTTATCCAACAAGTGTAAAGTGAAACTGGCCCAGTTGCCCCTAGCAACCAATCAGGTTTCACCTTTCATTCCTCACAGGCTCTTTGGAAAATGAAAGGTGGAATCTGATTGGTTGCTAAGGGCAACTGAGCCAGTTTCACTTTCCACCATGTTTGATAAATCTTCTTAAGTCTTCTTAGTCTTCATAGTTGTTCTTGTTGTTGTTTTTTTAGGGTTTCCAAGGGTTTGGTTTCGGAGACGGAGGCTTTCAAATGTCCTTTGGCATTGGAGCATTTCCCTTTGGAATGTTTGCCACAGCATTTAACATCAACGATGGTCGCCCTCCACCAGGTATTCTTCTTCTTCCATTAGCAGAACACGCCTGAAGAAGCACACTGAGAACTTCTGACGCTCACAGATCAAAACTTCTGACATGCCTCTATCACACATCAAAAGCCTTGTCAGATGTTACGCTTTATTAACTTTAGTAGGAAAGATGAACAGATGAAGATGACACATTTCGGCTAACATAGCCTTCATTAGCTGATGTTAGCCGATATGCGTCCTTCATATAAACTTCCCTTTAGGATTGCCAAGAAAAGTCCTAAACAATTGCATGTACAAAATATTGTAAGGTAAAAACGCCACCAAAACACTTGCTTGAAAAGAAAAAAAAAGTATGGTGCAGCATATTTTATCCTCCTGCTGACTGCCCATAGACTATACACATCCCGGTGGTCCTGCAAGGTATATGGGCATGTGAAAATATGCCTGGTTAGGATGGGATAAAAAGGGAGCTCCATAAATGTAGCTTAGGAGACTGGGGTTATAGACATATAAAAATGGGATATGTCTACATCAAGCCCAGTTTTATATTTAGATTTGAGTTGAGCAAACTTTAAGAACACTTGGGTTTGTCCAAACCCGAGCATGCAGGATATGATTAGCGGTGGCTGCTGAAGGTGGATGGAGTCCTAGGGAGGCCCCCAACTTCAGCAGCGACCGCTAATCATATCCTGCATCCTCGGGTTTGGACGAACCCAAGTGTTCTTGAAGTTTGCTCAACTCTAATTTAGATATGAGATGGGAATCTTTTTTTTTAATACAATGCATTAATTATCTTGTACTTATTCTGAATTCTAAACTGTTTTATAATCCAAAACTGCATTCTTGTTTCAGCTGGTTATAATTGGTTACAGCTCAATGTACAGTAACTGTGTATAGAAAATGGTGAACACCACTTTAGGCCATGTTCAGACGCTGTATAACAGCATCCGTTCAGTGACACAGCTGTGTCCCAGAACGGCCATTGTCTGTGAAGTTCGCCCCGGCCGGTACTGCAGTAACGACTGGATGAAAAGCACTTTTTTAATTAGAATGCAGGCACATTCAGGTGTGCCAGCGTTCTAGTTAACCATAGTAGACAAATTAAAGTAGGGCTTTAGGCGACAAACACACTGGGTGTACCCACAGCGGATTTTCTCTATGCGAATTTGCGTTCGAGATCCGTTGCAGATCTGTGCCATGTACACTCTATGTATGTATGTCAGCAGCCTGCCCTGTTAACCCCTGTCCGCCGGAGCGTATACTTCACCTGCTCCGGCTTGCTTCGGGGCTCCCAGCGTCTTCATGTCCCACTCAGCTTAACCGCACTGATTGGCCGAGTGTGATGTCCCGGGAACCCTCGAAGCAAACCGGAGTGTGAAGAAGGTGATGTATATACTCCGGCGGCCAGGGGTTAAGGGGGGCGGGCTGCTGACATGCATACATAGAGTGTACAGGGCACAGATCTGCAGCGGATCTCACTGAGAAATCTGCTGCGGATACACCCAGTTTGTTTGTACCCTAAGGGCCCTATTACACGGGATGATTATTGTGCGAAAAATCGTTATCATTCCACTTTAAACGATAATCGTTCTGTGTAATTGCAGGCAACAATCGAAAAATTGTTTGTGTGACGTTGAGTGTTGATTTAGATCTGAACCTAAAATTATCGTTAATTGTAAGCTGTAATTCCACATTCGTTTGCTCAAGTTCCGCGTTTTTTCACTAATTGTTCAGTGTAATTGCACATTGTTCATTGTATTGCTGGGACCAGAAGGAATAAACGATCAAAGTAACGATTACCATAACGATCATAGTAATGATCGTATCTAACGATTATCGTTCTGTGTAATAATGAACGATTTCAGGTTAAGGGTCCATTTATACAGATTATCTGACAGATTATCTGCCAAAGATTTGAAGCCAAAGCCAGGAACAGACTATAAGCAGAGATCAGGCCATAAAGGAAAGCCTAAGATTTCTCCTCTTTTCAAATCCATTCCTGGCTTTGGTTTCAAATCTTTGGCAGATAATCTGTCAGATAATCTTTCTGTGTAAATGGACCCTTACGGTAAACAATCTTGTTTTTGATCGTTTATCGTTAGTCGTTAAAAATCGCTCCGTGTAATAGGACCCTAACAGTGAGTTTTCTGTGCGGCCGCATGTAATCCCCGGATCGTCCACTGTGATTAAATAGCATTTGTTTAATCAAAAACACTGTGTGAACAAGGCCTTAAACTGTGCACTTCACAAGGTCTTTTGAGATGCATTAGTATATTAGAGGTTTACATGACAGTAAGTGGCAGCCCTCCATAACTCCTGTGTGAATTTAAAGTTACAGGCTCCAACAGTGACATGCGATGTTTCATGCTCTCATTCTTGAAACTGTCCTAATGAAAGACCGAAATGCCACCTGTGACTGTTGGAGCATATTATTTTTTAATGAATAGATTTCACCAAGGAGTTACTGATGCCACTTCCTTTTATGTAGCTTGCTTGGATTCTTGGAGTCTGCTTCCTGGGCTGTGCATTGGTTTTAAACCTCTCTCACACATCCATGTGCAGCCTGTAACCTACGGCCCATAAGCTTGCCATTTATCACAGATGGAACATGTATGTGTGAATAAGACTCCCCGTATCAGGGTAGGTTCCAACTACGGAAATTGCGT
The DNA here is from genome assembly GCF_027789765.1 of Dendropsophus ebraccatus. Classification (NCBI taxonomy): domain Eukaryota; kingdom Metazoa; phylum Chordata; class Amphibia; order Anura; family Hylidae; genus Dendropsophus; species Dendropsophus ebraccatus. The sequence goes on along the minus strand of NC_091456.1, from coordinate 25,420,136 downwards.
AAAATGGCTGGCTCCGCTTGAAGTTCTGCCTGTGCCATTGACTCTTGATATTCTGATTGACATGTCAATTCTTTGGGCGGACGGCAGATTGAGGTTCAGAATATCATTGAGTCAAAGGCACAGGCAGAACTTCAAGGGGTCCCGCCGCTCACCCTCCGCTTGTAATTTTCGCTTGTGGTTTGTAGTGGGAACATACCCACTATAGTGCGTTATGATTAAATGAGCCGCGGAACGGCTGTGTCTGTTCAGTAATGCAGGTGCTTCAGCTTTGTTCTGGGTAAAGGGCCTATTACACAAAGTGACTATCGGCCGTGTTCAGCATAACGGCCGATAATCACTTTGTGTAATAGAAGACAACGATCAGCCGAAATGCACAATTTTGGCTGATCGTTGTCTTTTCAACAGGCTGAAACACAAATGATCAGCCTAGCAACGATCTGCTGCCGTCACTCTATGTAATAAAAACTGCATCAGCAGACCACCGCCATCTCCTATGGGCTCCCCAGACGATCTAAAGCTCATCCGTGCAGCTCCCTGCGGCCACGCACCCCACCCTGCACTTAACCCGCTCACTGTCAGTGCGTGTAATAGCGCAGGCAACGAGTGGAGAAGAAGGAGCAAGCAAGCACTCACCTGACAGGTTGGCACTTACTTGCTACTCTCAATCGGGCCGTGTAATAGAGGTTAAGTTCCATGGGGCTTTTACACACAGGAATCTGGGTGTGCCCCGCAATCATTTCACTGATCGGTGTCTGGCAGAAGACTGTCCGCTATCAGTTGCTGCACAGGTCACTCAGCAGTCGGGCACAAAACTGAATCAGCACTTTGCCCGGACCAGGGTGGTCTGCCGCTGTTGATCAAGCTACCCCTTCTGCAGTCCGTTTTCTGAACCACGACCTGGTTCCCGTGTACGGCGCCATTGTATCCACTGGTAATGGGCCGGGGCTGAGACACTGGAGGCGGGCCAGCCCGCCCCCAGTGTGAGGAATCCCCCGCCCCTCTATGATGCGGCTCCATTGATTCTAAAGGAGCCGCGTCATAGAAAGGAGGGAATTCCCTCCCACTGGGGGCGGGCCAGGCCGCCTCCTGTGCTTCAGCCCCGGCCAGGTCCCCGTGGATAGAATGGCGCCGTAAACGATGGTACCTGATGGGTACATCCTCTTTAAGGCTACGTTCTTACGGAGCAAAAGTGGCGGAATTCCGCGGCAGAATTCTCCACCACGGAATGCCGCCATCCTCCCTGTCATAATGATACTCTATAGGAGACGTGCGCTTTTTCTTCCCGCGCTGAAGAATGAACATGTTCATTCTTCAGCCCGGAGAGAGAAGGTGCGCGAGCCTCCCATAGACTATCATTATGACAGGGAGGATGGCGGCATTCCGCTGTGGAGAATTCCGGCTCTTTTGCTCAGTGTGCACGTAGCCTAATATAAGATGCAGGCACTTTTTAGCAAGATATAAAAAGTACGGTATATGACTTCCTGTTTTCTTTGTTGTTGTAGATAGTCTTAAACCAAAGTAATGGCAATCATTTCTGAGTCCTGTGCGAGTCATTCTCTCTTATTGCTTTTACAGCCGTCCCGGGAACCCCTCAATACGTGGATGAACAGTTCCTGTCTCGTCTTTTCCTCTTTGTTGCCTTGGTAATAATGTTCTGGCTGCTGATTGCTTGAATATCACTAATTCCTCTGTGGATGGCAGTAAGGACTGAGCGTCATTCATGGATATTATCCCAATCCCCGTGGTATCTTTTACCCTGAACTTTGTCCTGGTATCCTTCTCTGGCGTCTGAAGTGCTACTCTCTGGTCGCTGCTCTTTAGATTACAAGAGAAAGGGCTGTTAGGCGAGAGAGAATAAAAGCACAAAAGTATTAATGGCTACAGAGGAGCAGTGTCGCTGACAGGTGGCATAAATATACCGTGCAACAGCGGCACCATTGTGATTGGAGGGGGACAGGGTTAGAATACTGAAAATATGCAAATCCGAATAATAAGCGTCTAAGTGCGGACGCAAAGAAACACAGAGAATGAGTTAAATAAAAAGGCCCCTCAGGACACTAAAGGCAAGCATAGGAGAGCGCTGAGCGGGACAAACATTGCATCCTTATGGCGGGTAAACGATCTTTCTGGGTAAGGTATGCTGGAACACATGACAAGCTGCAAGATGAGCAAAGCTGAAGGCGATTCAGGGGGCAATAAGACTTTGTATTGAGTTAAAGCTGTTGATAAAGAGTGATTTATTATTTTTTTCTTGTCCAAAATGCATGCTCCAAGATCTGCCCCTGAGCTCTGATGGACGATGCCATGCCGTCTGTAGATACTCTCCATGTGCTTTGAAGTTTAAGGGTGTTGATTCCTCAATTTTATGAGATTTTAATAATTCACTGGGATTAAATGTTAATTTTACGATACATCCTTGTCTTTTGTCTTCATTTTTTTTCTGCCTTTTTTATATACTGTTCTGTGCTGCTTTCTGGTGAGGACACAAAAAATCTGGGTGGATTTTTTTCCCTCCCCTCTCTCAAACAAGTCCCTATCTGCAACTTTGTAATGCTGGGAGGGGATAATCACAGTGACTTCATCATATTAGCAACTTAAAGCGACTCTGTACCCACAATCTGACCCCCCCAAACCACTTGTACCTTCGGATAGCTGCTGTTAATTCAAGATCTGTCCTGGGGTCTGTTCAGCAGATGATGCAGTTATTGTCCTAAAAAAAAAATACTTTTAAACTTGAAGCGCGTGCCAAACGGGAGTATCTGTGCCTTAACTTTGCACCACCCCTCCGTCCCTCCTCCCCACCCTCTTCATCATTAGGAATGCCACTGGAACATTTTCTACATGCTGATTATTTGCACAGGTCCTTAACGATCCAGCCCATGTTCCAGGCTAAACAGGTGGGGAATAGGAGGCAATCTGCCTGGAGCATTCCTAATGATGAGGAGGGCGGGGAGGAGGGATGGAGCAAAAGTTAGGCCACAGATACTCCCGTTTGGCACGGGCTTCAAGTATTTTTTTAGGACAATAACTGCATCACCTGCCAAACAGACCGCAGGACGGATCTTGGATTAAAAGCAGCTATCCGAAGGTACAAGAGGTTTGGGGGGGACAGATTGTGGGTACAGAGTCGCTTTAACCTCAGGTTAACCCTCCCAGCATTACAGTAAAGCTACAAAGGTGCAGATAAAGCCAGCCAGGGACTTGTTTGCATCATCCGTATCGGAAGGGAGGAGAGGGAGACGGGGAGAAAAGCTCACACACAGTTTTTTGTGTCCTCAGCAGAAAGCAGCAGCTCAGAACTGGGGGAAGGAGCCTGAATAGATAAGTATGGCCTAGCAACATATGAAAATTTCTCTTTGAGAGGAATATCCCTTTAAAATGATTGTTTACCAGCTGCACATTTCCCTGTGTAAACAGGAGATGTGCGCCTGATAGCAAGAGGAAAACTCTAGCCTAGCTCACAGTCAGTCTATACATACCATCAGTGCTGCTGTATGGTCTGGCATCTTAACTTTCTTTAACCCGGACAGACAGTGTCACATCGGTGCAATTGTATCTTTAAAATATAGCAGGAGCGAAACGGGACCTCACAAAGTCACAGACCCGTTTCTGACTCCGGATCACACAGCAGCGCTGATGGTATGTATGCACTGCTTGTGTGCTAGGCATCTGGAAACTGGCAGCGTGGTCTTTCAACATGGGCTAAGCGTTGGGTGTGATAGGGCCTTTAGAGCAGGCAGCATACAGATGCAACAGCCTGCGCCACTTATAAATTTGGTACACTTTCTACTCTGCACACGGACAGTTTTAGAACATCTGGCCATACTGTTACTATGCATTTTAGCCACTTTAATTTACATCATTGGCACAATGCAACATTGTTCTTCTCAGATTTAAAAAAAAATTGAGAAACCATTTCCATAGAACTGATTCTATAATGTTGCAATCGTGACATAGGTGCTGGAGATAATAAATGTATTTTAAAGATAATCTTTCAGCTGTAATCCATGTTCCAAATTGTTGACATTGTTAGATGCTGCTGGGTCAAAGAGACACATGGTACCTTTCATATATCCATCTGTGCTTCCAAGTATAGAGAAAATACTTTATTCTTGGGCACAAAGAGTCAAAGAGGTTTTCCCAAGCTCCTGAACAGCTGCGAGCTGGAATGTCTCCTCTCTCACCTTCCCTGGTTGATTGACACCTGAAAGCTCAGTCCCACCAGGGTCAGGTATGGGAGGGGGGATTAAGGAGGTGTTAGGGTGGGTTCGGACTACAGAATCTGTGCGGATAAATTCTGGCGGATTCCGTCGCTTACGCTTACGGCCTTGTGCTTCTCCCCCCATGCCATAGACACCATTCTATGGGCAGGCCAATTCCGCAAAAAGAATTGACATGTCAATTCTTTCGGCGGATAGCAAAATCGGCCTGCCTATAAAATGGTGTCTATGGAGTCGGCAGAAAGGCGTGCATACTAGCGACGAAATCCGCCGCAATTTATCCCCACGGATTCTATAGTCTGGACCCACCCATACAGCTTGCTGCACTTCAGGAGCTCAGGAAAACATCTCTGACTCTTCTTACTATAAAATAAAATCATTTTCTCCGTTCTGGAAGCACAGACAGATATATGAAAGGTACCATGCGTCTCCTTTTCCTAACAGTGTAAACAGTTTGGAATGTGAATTACTTTTGAGTTTTAGTTGTATAGCGGTGATGCGTTCTTTTGCACCACAGGCACATTGGAATGTATTATAAAACTATTTCCCTCTTCGTCTCCACGACAGCACACCTGAGACTGCCTCCTCCTGATCAGGGACAGGAAAAACACCAGAGAGGTTAAAAACCCCACCCCTTCCTCCAAACACCAGTGTTTTTCCTGTCCCTTTCAGGAGCAGGAGCCGAGAGGTGCTAGGGCTCTGTGTGGTCCTGGCGTTTTTATTATTACTCACGGTGGAGAGGATCGGGCGAGATTCGGATCATTCCCCTTCCTCTGGCTGTCCCACCGCTCGCTTGGGAGCTGAATTGCAGCTTCCCAGCTCCACTTTTCAGCGTCCCCTGCAGAAGGCCTCACGCTGAATCCAGGGGACGCCCGCATAGGCCTGCTTCGTCCCGGTTACGATTGCCGGGCTGAGGCCTACCCTCCGAGGTCTGGTGACGTCCACGCTGCGGCGGAACGTCACTTCCGGTGCGCGGCCGAAAACCGGAAGTTCAGCTACGGCGGCTTCGGCAGGAGACCGGAGCACAAAGGGGACGCCGATTCACTTCCGGATCGGCACCAGGTCATATGGGTGAATGAACACTACTCCTGTCCAAGCAAGGGGTCAGAAGCAGTCCATTTTACAGCACTAAGGGAGCTCCTATACACTTTAAGTGTCGGATCTCCTTCCTGCAGCAGCAAGGCAGCAAGATGAGCTCTCCTGCCACTTCAGCTTCTGACAGGGAATCACCGTTCCGGATCGTGAGTATGGCCTCAGCAAGCCTTACTGCTGATATTGAATATTATATATGCTCATCCTTCTCCTCCTATTTTTTAGGATGACAAGGATCCAAATACACAAAATCCTATTTCCTCAAGGAGGTGTGCAGTATGTGGTAAAGACTTGGATCGTGTGGGCAATAATCCTCTGTGTAGCAGATGCTCTGCCTCAGTTATTAAAAATGAATCTCCAAGTTTAATGCAAGATATTAAGACCTTGATTCGCAATGAGATTCGTTCAGCACTTGCTTCTAAACCGGGTCCATCTGCCACAAAACATTCCACTCCTCCTAAAAGGAAACGTGTGAAACCTATTATTTCTGATTCTGAGGATGAAGATAATAATCTCGCTGCCCTAGCTAACTCTGCTAGAAGGGTTGTATGGCTGAAATCCTGGACTGGGGACATGGCTTCTAAAAATAAGTTGTGTTCCCTCCCGTTCCACGGTCAGTTTGTCTTTGGTCCAGACTTAGACAAAATTCTGGAAAAGGCTGGGGATAGAAAGAAAGTTCTTTCTACAGATAAGCCTAAATCTACTAAATCTTCCTTTCGTGGCCAATCACGATCAGACCAGTCCCAGAAAAGTAATAAGGGTAAAACAGATCGCTGGTCCTACAATAAGGGGGTAAGGGAAAAAACTTTATCTTTAACCCCAACCAAGATAAGTCCGCTACCAAACAATGACGCCATACAGGTGGGGGGGAGACTTCGTAATTTTGGCCCTAAATGGAGTTCTCTAATCCCAAACACATGGATAACCCAAATAATCAACCAAGGCTATATAATAGAGTTCAACTCCCCCCCCCCCCCCCCCCCGTCTCGTTTTGTGGTAACAACTCAGGGCCATCAGACTCAGAGTCAGATACTGGATGGTGTTCTAGAGCTTATCCGACTAGGCGCAATTTGTCCCGTTCCAAAGAATCAGATAGGTCAGGGTCATTACTCCCGTCTGTTCTCAATCCAAAAACCAAATGGAAAATCACGCACGATCATCAATCTAAAGCCACTGAACAGATTTGTGACCTACAGAAAATTCAAAATGGAAACGGTGAAAACAGCATTACCAATTTGTGTGTCTACCATTTGGTCTCTCCTCTGCTCCCAGAATCTTCTCAAAAGTCATGATAGAAGTGATGGCGATTCTCAAAGAGGAAGCGATTGTAATCATCCCATACCTAGACGACATACTGGTGATTGCCAACTCGGAGTCTATCCTACAGACCCACCTACAGAGAACCCTACAACTTCTTCAATCTCTGGGGTGGATCCTGAACATGGAGAAGTCAAATCTAACTCCCAGTCACGAAAAAGTCTTCCTGGGGACCCTGCTAGACTCCCGTCTCCAGATGTCCTTCCTGCCAGCAGAGAAGCAACCAAACCTTCAAAGTCTCATAAGAAAGTTTGTATCTCAAAAAACTTGCCCGATACGTCTAGCCATGTCAGTTCTGGGTCACCTGACATCCTGTATCCAGTCGGTGGCATGGGCCCAGTTCCACTCAAGGCCACTCCAGAAGTTAATCCTGTCCAAGTGGGACAAGAAACAAACGTCCCTCGACAAAATAATTTGTCTTCCAAAAGACACGAAGTTGTCTCTTCGTTGGTGGCTTCTAAAGGAAAATCTAGAGAAGGGAGTACACTGGCATCAACCCGACCTAATCGAGATAACGACCGACGCAAGTGCCACAGGATGGGGAGCTCATCTACCAGGTCTGTCGCTTCAAGGAACATGGAGCCAGTCGATTCAAGAAAGATCCTCAAACTTCAGGGAGCTAATGGCGGTATGGAAGCAACTAAAAGCATCAGAACATCTCACAAAAAATCATGTTCTGATACATTCCGACAATGTGACGACAGTGGCATTCATTCAGCATCAAGGAGTGGCTCGTCACAGTCCACTCCAAGATCTAGCACAGAAAATGTTCGAGTGGGCAGAACAAAACCTAATATCCCTCAAAGCGGTTCACCTAAAAGGGTCTTGGAACCTAGAAGCGAACTTCCTCAGCCGTCAGACCATAGACCCAGGGGAGTGGTCCCTAGCCCCTTGGGCCTTCGACATGATAAAGGTAAAATGGGGATTTCCGATACTCGACCTGTTTACCACAAAGAAAAATGCAAAGGTAAAACTGTTCTACTCCCTCAATCCAAGGGACTCTCCAGCAGGGATAGATGCGTTAAATCAACAGTGGCCGCAGGGACTTCTATATGCATTCCCTCCGATTCCACTAATATCCCGAGTACTAGCAAAGTTCAGGACTCAAAAGACCACGCTAATACTGGTAGTACCGGCTTGGCCAAAAAGAGTGTGGTATCCTCTTCTAAAAAGCCTGGCGACAGAGGATCCCATATTGTTTCCAGCAAAACAAGACCTTCTCATGCAAGGCCCGGTCCATCATCCCTCAGTCTAGAGCAGTGTTTCTCAACCTTTTCAGGCCAAGTACCCCCATGTGACAAGATGCTCCAGCCGAGTACCCCCAACGATGCCATCCATTAATAACATTGCCCGGGGTAGATTTACATGTACGTTTCACAGCAAAATCCACTGCGATACTCTGTACTGTTATGGCCTATGGCTCTGCATTCTCACAGAGGATTTCAATCTGCTGCGAGAATGTAGCCGCTGCCTATTTACCTAATTAGCTGCCGGCCCCTAACAGATCCTGCTTACCTGCCTGTACTTCCACCTGCTTCTCTGGCTCCCAGCTCACTGACAGCCCGCTCATCCAATCAGTGGCTACGGTGGGACTGTGCACTGATTGGCTGAGCAGGCTGTCAGTAAACCGGGTGCCAGAGAAGCAGGTGGGATATATCCCACAGAGATGGATATGTCCCCCTGGAGCCAGATACCTCCCCCCATGTAGTCAAGAGGCCTTCTTCTATGTAGCCAGATATCTCCCCCATGTAGTCAGATACCTCCCCCATGTAGTCAAGAGGCCTTCTTTTATGTAGCCAGATATCTCCCCTATGTAACCAGATACCCCTTTTATGTAGCAAGATATCTCCCCATGTAGCCAGATACCTCCTCCCCATGTAGCCAGATAGCTCCCCCCATGTAGCCAGATAGCTCCCCCCATGTAGCCAGATAGCTCCCCCCATGTAGTCAGATACCTCCCCATGTAGCCAGATACCTCCCCCATGTAGCCAGATACCTCCTCCCCATGTAGCCAGATACCTCCTCCCCATGTAGCCAGATACCTCTCCCCATGTAGCCAAATACTTCCTCCCATGTAGCCAGATACCTCCCCCATGTAGTCAGATATCTCCCCATGTAGTCAGATACCTCCCCCTATGTAGTCAGATACCTACCCCCTTGCAGCCAGACATCTCCCCATGTAGTTAAGATACCTCCTTCTATAGCCAGATACCTCCCCATGTAGCCATATATCACTTTTCCTTTTCCTCTCTATCTTGCCCAGACCACCATGATGATTTCTTGCAGCTACAATTTACCTCTTGCCAGAGAACCTGCCAAACATCTTAGGCATGGTGAGGATAGTTGATCCGTCACCTATTGGGAGGTAATAATTAGTTGTGAATCTAAATCTGCCGTGGCAGAAAAAAACCTAAGCAACATAAGAACTAAGACGGAAACAAGTATCGCCCGTCACATGAATGCACAACACAATGGAAATCCAAAAGGCCTTATCTTCTGGGGTATACAACAAATCAAGTTGGGACCCAGAAGAGGCAATTTAGACCTAAAACTGTTACAAGAAGAAGCGAAGTGGATACATAGACTGAAGACCTTATCCCCAGGCGGCCTGAACGAAGGCTTTACCTACACCCCTTTTCTATAAAAGATGCAGCCAATACATACAGTATAATGGAAAGTCATCACTGGAAAGTATAAATACCAATATATTGCATTACCACTATAACAATGTACAACAAGTACAACGATGTACAATAACGCACAACATTAACATACAACATGTGCAACTATTACAATAACGTAAAATTACAATATGTAGTGTATCTGTAGAACAAAATATGATATATCTGCATAAAATGTGGTACATTTACAGAACAAAATGAGGTACATCCATACCAACATCCTTATCATCCACACCAAAAGGCTAATCTCAACTCATCTGTATCAGCTGATCTTGCCACCATAAAAATAAAAATAAATAAAAGAACAACTATCTTCAGAATACACGTGAAGAAAAGATATGTGATAAACTAGTCATAACAACATTAGATCTCTCACAATAGATCAGTATAAAAACACCAGATTACGTATAATCATATCATCATAATGCATCACATCATACCACACCATATCATAACTAGATCATACTGCAATCACATTACCACAATGTATTAGAATTAAAACATCGGATCATGTAAAATAAATATATTCATATTACTACGATCTACCCAGGATTGTTGAGCCCCTCCAAACAAAGTACCTCGAAAACGTGAGCAAATACATCCATAAATGAGCAGTGCATCATCCGTATCACACAAAGAACGACTAAAGCGAAGTCTCAATGAGTTTAAGTTCTCTAACATGCGAAGTAAGCACAATCAGGCGTATTTCCAAACGTATAAGTACATTGTCATGCGCAGAAGGATGAAAGCACTCCTCTCAAAAATCTAAGTCCTCAGTCATGCGCAGAAGAATGAAAGCACTCCTCCAAAAAATCTAAGTCCTCGGTCATGCGCAGAAGAGTGAAAGCACTTCTCCAAAAATTCTAAGTCCTCTGACATGCGCAAATACCGCGGATTTCGGACATGCGCAATAGAGACCGTAACTTGAAACTTAAGAGGCGTCCCTTTTCACCTTCTGGCGCCATTTTCAAACGGACACTACTTCAATTTGCTCCAATCAACTACAGACACCACCACAACAACCAAGCCTCATTATCAACACCAAACACAATAGGCAAACCCAGTGATGACCGGGGGTTACCGACAAACAACAATCTTATAAATAAGACAGATAGCTCCACCCCCTCCCAGATGCCTCCTTGAAAAAGCCAGGGTCACTGGCGAAACTAGTTGGGTCTCAAAGGCACGACTTTTAATAATAGTTTTCAAAGATGACAGCTCACTCCAAAATGAAATGATTAATGAAAATATCATATATAGACAGGTAGAGGTCTGACTACATAAGCGAATAGCCAAGCAGCTTAAAGCATTACAGGAGCAGTTAGCTCCGATAGAACATATAAAAAACTAAATAGCGCTGAGTCCGGTATTAAAGCGGGACGCATCACCGCATTAATCCATCTTACGGACCCACTGCCAATATCGCGATATAATACAGTGTACCTGAGCAGAGTATACAAATAGCGATAAATTATATATCTGTCTGGCGCCACCGTAATAAGAGTCCGGTGAAAAAGCGGGACGCACCGCCGCATCAATTCACCTTACGGACCTACTGTCAACATCGCAATATAATACAGTATACTGGAGCAGAATATACAACAGCGATAAAACTATATACCTCTCTGGCGCCACCGCAAATAGACAGTATACTAATGCACAGTACACAATAGCGACAAATCACGCTTCATTCAGCGCTACCGCAACTAGGGCTAGAGAAAGCGCGTGTACACACCGCAAACTAGCCATATAACAATAGGCGAAATATACATCGCCAATAACCGACATGCAACAGACCAACATCTGAGAGAGATAGATGCAGTGTTGCCGGCACCTGCATCATAGTACTCCTTAGTGAAAGCCTAATCTGAACTAATAAATGAGACATTGAAACTACTGTTACTACTTCATACCTGTCTACAAACACGTTGTGATATAAGTACTTTGCAGTCATCAAGAAACTATTTTTTACCATAACACTGTATATAGTAATCTGCACCCAATTGTTTAAATCCCAATAATAAATAAAAGTTAAGTTTTATCCCTATGGGAAAAAAAGGTTTTTTTCTGCCACGGCAGATTTAGATTCACAAACATCTTAGGCATCACAGTTTTCCTTTAACTTCCCTCCCTTTTTCCTACCTATAGGCTCCCATACAGTAATAATTTCGCTGTTTGGTGTAATGCGCTGTAAAGTGAGTAGGTGTGTGGGTTGTCCCCGTATTTAGGATCCCTCATTTAAAAATAATATCCCCTTCTATGACCCCCCATATAGTAATAATGCCTCCTGCCCTGCCCCCATAGTAATGCCCACCATTCTACTCCCTCCCCCTCCTGCCCCAACAAACAAACAAAAAATCATACTCACGTTATCCGCCCATGGAGGGGATCTTCCTCTATTCTCCAGCCTCTGAGCCACAAGGAGATTAAGGGGAGAGTAAGGTCTGAGGGGGAAAAGAAGGAAAGAGGAGGATAGAGGAGGTAAAGAGGGAGAGGAAGAGAGAGAAGGTGAAGGGGGAGAGGAAGAGAGAGGAGGTGAAGAAGGGAGAGGAAGAGAGAGGAGGTGAAGGGGGGAGAGAAAGAGAGAGGAGGTGAATGAGGAGAGGAAGACAGGGGAGAAAGGAGGTGATGGGGGAGAGGAAGACAGGGAAGAGAGTAGGTGATGAAGGGAGAGGAAGAGAGAGGAGGTGAAGGGGGGAGAGGAAGACAGGGGAGAGAGGAGGACAGAGGAGGAGAGCGGTGATGGGGGTGAGAGAAGGTAATGGGTGATGAGAGGTGAGAGGAGGTGGTGGGGGTACAGAGGAGATGATGGGAGTAGGGAGGAGATGATGGTGGCAGAGAGGTGATGATGGTGGTAGAGAGAAGGTGGAGGGGTACAGAGGTGATGATGGGGGAAGAGAGGTGATGATGGGGTACAGAGGTGATGATGGGGGTACAGAGGTGATGATGGGAATAGAGAAGAGGTGGAGGGGGGAGAGAGCTGATGATGGGGGTACAGAGGTGATGATGGGGGTAGAGAGGTGGTGGAGGGGGGAGAGAGGTGATGATGGGGGTACAGAGGTGATGGGGGTACAGAGGAGGTGGAGGGGGAAGAGAGGTGATGATGGGGGTAGAGAGGAGGTGGAGGGGGGAGAGAGCTGATGATGGGGGTACAGAGGTAATGATGGGGGTAGAGAGGAGGTGGAGGGGGGAGAGAAGTGATGATGGGGGTACAGAGGTGATGATGGGGGTAGAGAGGTGATGATGGGGGTAGAGAGGAGGTGGAGGGGGGAGAGAGTAGGTGGAGGGGGGAGAGAGGAGGTGGAGGGGGTACAGAGGAGGTGGAGGGGGGAGAGAGGTGATGATGGGGGTAGAGAGGAGGTGGAGGGGGAGAGAGGTGATGATGGGGGGAGAGAGGAGGTGGAGGGGGGAGAGGTGATGATGGGGTAGAGAGGAGGTGGAGGGGGGAGAGAGGTGATGATGGGGGAGAGAGGTGATGATGGGGTAGAGAGGAGGTGGAGGGGGGAGAGAGCTGATGATGGGGGTACAGAGGTGATGATGGGGGGAGAGAGGTGATGATGGGGGAGAGAGGTGATGATGGGGTAGAGAGGAGGTGGAGGGGGGAGAGAGCTGATGATGGGGGTACAGAGGTGATGATGGGGGTAGAGAGGTGGTGGAGGGGGGAGAGAGGTGATGATGGGGGTACAGAGGTGATGATGGGGGTAGAGAGGTGGTGGAGGGGGGAGAGAGGTGATGATGGGGGTACAGAGGTGATGGGGGTACAGAGGAGGTGGAGGGGGAAGAGAGGTGATGATGGGGGTAGAGAGGAGGTGGAGGGGGGAGAGAGCTGATGATGGGGGTACAGAGGTAATGATGGGGGTAGAGAGGAGGTGGAGGGGGGAGAGAAGTGATGATGGGGGTACAGAGGTGATGATGGGGGTAGAGAGGTGATGATGGGGGTAGAGAGTAGGTGGAGGGGGGAGAGAGGAGGTGGAGGGGGTACAGAGGAGGTGGAGGGGGGAGAGAGGTGATGATGGGGGTAGAGAGGAGGTGGAGGGGGAGAGAGGTGATGATGGGGGGAGAGAGGAGGTGGAGGGGGGAGAGGTGATGATGGGGGAGAGAGGTGATGATGGGGTAGAGAGGAGGTGGAGGGGGGAGAGAGGTGATGGGGGTACAGAGGAGTTGGAGGGGGGAGAGAGGTGATGATGGGGGTAGAGAGGAGGGGGGAGAGAGGAGGTGGAGGGGGAGAGAGGTGATGATGGGGGGAGAGAGGAGGTGGAGGGGGGAGAGGTGATGATGGGGGAGAGAGGTGATGATGGGGTAGAGAGGAGGTGGAGGGGGGAGAGAGGTGATGGGGGTACAGAGGAGTTGGAGGGGGGAGAGAGGTGATGATGGGGGTAGAGAGGAGGGGGGAGAGAGGTGATGATGGGGGGAGAGAGGAGGTGGAGGGGGGAGAGAGGTGATGATGGGGGTAGAGAGGAGGTGGAGGGGGGAGAGAGGTGATGATGGGGGTAGAGAGGAGGTGGAGGGGGGAGAGAGGTGATGATGTAGTGGTGCGCTGGGTTACCCCGCCGGGGGCTTCTGCTGCACTGGATTGTGGACCGGGAGATGGGGCACACCACTTCCACAGGCAGCAGCGTCAGCCGTAGGGGAGAAGCGGCGGCAGGTGGACATGGGGGCCGCCCTATATCCTGGTCCACAATCTACTGCAGGAGCCGCGGACAGGGTAGCACCACTACCCCCTCGCAACTCACTGAGGCCCTGCTGGTCCGGCCGCCTGCGGGGACATCAGCCTGCCGCCGCCGCCGCATCTCCTCTCGCCGGGTCACCTCAGGCAGCCTGTTCGGGATTCGTCCCCATGTTGCCGTATATCCTCCTGGAGCCCCCGGCTGGACGCTGCAACCCGATCCGGCAGCCGCGGGGGAAGAGCGTGAGGCTGCCGGATCGGGTTGCAGCGTCCAGCCGGGGGCTCCAGGAGGATATACGGCAGCCTGGGGACGAATCCCCAACAGGCTGCCTGAGGTGACCCGGAGGAGAGGAGAGGAGATGTGGCGGCGGCAGGCTGATGTCCCCGCAGGCGGCCGGACCAGCAGGGCCTCAGAGACAGTCAGTTGAGAGGCTGCTGGTTTTTGACCTCGGACTTCATCCTTCCCCCAGCAGCCTCACCATGTCCTGTACCCCACAGAAAGCTGGTAAGGTTGCTGCTGGGGGAAGGATATGAGAGCAGCGGCGGGGATAGGTGCCGGGACACTGCTGGCACCCAAAATATTTTTTTTTTCCCACGTCCCGGCGTACCCCCTCAACCTGCGGTGCGTACCCCCTGGGGTACGCGTACCGCAGGTTGAGAAACACTGGTCTAGAGGATGCACCGATCAGCATGGCTACTGAAAAATCCATACTAAAAAGGAATGGATTCTCTACAAAGGTTATTAATACCCTTCTCCTCAGCCGCAAGGACTCTACCAAGAAAATTTATTTAAAAATCTGGAAAAAATATTCTTCCTGGTGTGGTCCAAAATTCTCCCTTGACTCTCCAGATATCCCACTCATTCTGGACTTCCTCCAATCAGGCTTGGATCTTGGTCTTGCCCCAAGTACTTTGAAGGTGCAAGTATCTGCTCTAAGTGCCCTATACGATTCTAAGCTGTGTGAAATCTCCTGGGTAACTAGATTTCTGAGGGCGGCAGAACGCATCAGACCCAGAATCAGGAATCTTCATCCCCCATGGAATCTCAATACGGTTCTGTCTGGTCTATCTAGCCCCCCCCTTTGAACCAATAGATTCCATTTCACTCAGACAACTTACCTTAAAAACTATATTTCTGGTAGCTATTACGTCGGCACGTAGAGTAAGTGAACTCCAGGCCCTCAGCATTCAAGAACCCTTCTTGAGAATTCTGGATGACAAAC
Source organism: Dendropsophus ebraccatus (assembly GCF_027789765.1). NCBI lineage: Eukaryota > Metazoa > Chordata > Amphibia > Anura > Hylidae > Dendropsophus > Dendropsophus ebraccatus. The sequence continues at coordinate 25,404,937 of NC_091456.1, read as the reverse complement.
TAGTCTTTAAATTAGACCCTAACTTTTTACCTAAAGTAGTGACATCATTTCACAGGTCCCAAGATATTGTGGTCCCCTCCTTCTGCCCTAACCCAAAAAATGAAAAAGAAAGGTCTTTTCATAACTTGGATGTTAGAAGGGCTGTACTACAGTACATAGAAGCTACCAAGTCCTGGAGGGTAGATAAGAATTTCTTTGTCCAGTTTGCGGGGGTGAACAAGGGGAAAAAAGCATCTAAGAGCTCCATCTCCCGATGGATTCGCCTCGCTATATCTGAAGCCTATAGTGTCATGAAACAGACCCCCCCTATTTCAGTCAGGGCCCACTCTACCCGTGCAATGTCCACCTCTTGGGCAGAAAAGGCTTCAGCCTCAGTTGAACAAATTTGTAGGGCAACTACCTGGACGAATTTGCACACTTTCTCTAAGCATTATCGTCTAGATGTCTCTTCTGCTCATGACACGGCTTTTGGACGTAAAGTCCTTAGTGCTGTTGTCCCACCCTAGGTGTTTCTCTGTTAGTTCTCAGGTGTGCTGTCGTGGAGACGAGGAGGGAAACGGTGAATTATACTCACCGATAATTCTCTTTCTACGAAGTCTCCACGACAGCACCCTAACATCCCACCCTATTCACTTGGTTACGGTTTTCATTTAATATTATAATTCACGTCTTCCTTCTCGGTGTTCTTCTTTAAAATACACTGGTGTTTGGAGGAAGGGGTGGGGTTTTTAACCTCTCTGGTGTTTTTCCTGTCCCTGATGAGGAGGAGGCAGTCTCAGGCAGGGATCTTGGGATGCACTGATCGCTTCGATGTTCCGCCCGCACAGTGAGCGGGCGGAACATTAAAGCGATCAGAATGCAGGAGCAGGACCTGCCAGCGTCGTCCTCCTGTATTCTCTCCCATAGGCTGCCGGCACTTCATGCCAGCAGCCTATGGGAGGCCGGGCCGTGACCTCTCCGGCAGGCGTGATGATGTGACGTCATCACGCCTGCCGGAAGTCCCGTCCCTGCGGCTCGCGGATTAGGTGAGTAGGATGTTTGTTTTTTTAGGGGCACCTCTGGGGGCATTATTAGTGTATGGGGGCACCTCTGGGGGCATTATTAGTGTATGGGGGCACCTCTGGGGGCATTATTAGCTCATGGGGGGCACCTCTGGGGGCATTATTAGTATATGGGGGCACCTCTGGGGGCATTATTAGTGTATGGGGGCACGTCTGGGGGAATTATTAGTGTATGGGGGCACCTCTGGGGGCATTATTAGTGTATGGGGGCACCTCTGGGGGCATTAGTAGTGTATGGGGGCACCTCTGGGGCATTATTAGCTCATGGGGGGCACCTCTGGGGGCATTATTAGTATATGGGGGCACCTCTGGGGGCATTATTAGTGTATGGGGGCACCTCTGGGGGCATTATTAGTGTATGGGGGCACCTCTGGGGGCATTATTAGTTCATGGGGGCACCTCTGGGGGCATTATTAGTATATGGGGGTACCTCTGGGGGCATTATTAGTATAAGGGGGCACCTCTGGGGGCATTATTAGTATATGGGGGCACCTCTGGGGGCAATATTAGTGTATGGGGGCACCTCCGGGGGCATTATTAGTGTATGGGGGCACCTCTGGGGGCATTATTAGTGTATGCGGGCACCTCTGGGGGCATTAGTAGTGTATGGGGGCACCTCTGGGGGCATTATTAGTTCATGGGGGCACCTCTGGGGGCATTATTAGTATATGGGGGCACCTCTGGGGGCATTATTAGTATATGGGGGCACCTCTGGGAGCATTATTAGTATATGGGGGCACCTCTGGGGGCATTATTAGTTCATGGGGACACCTCTGGGGGCATTATTAACTCATGGGGGCATTATTAGTGCATGGGGGTACCTCTGGGGGCATTATTAGTTCATGGGGGCCACCTCTAGGGGCATTATTAGCTCATGGGGGCACCTCTAGGGGCATTATTAGTTCATGGGGGTACCTCTAGGGGCATTATTAGCTCATGGGGGCACAGCAGGGAATCCTACATACAGGGGGCATCCCACACAGCGCAGTTACTATGGGAGTCTACAGGGGGGAGAAAGGAAAGGAAGTTGCTAGAAATGTGCGGAGCCTAAATTGTTTGTCTCGCAGGTTCTAAGGGGATGAAACGTATCTGGAAGGACTCATCATGGAGGTCTGGGCCGGATAGAGAGGAAAAGGGAAAGTGACGCCTCAGATCAAAGAAGACGTCACCTGTGAGTCCCTGTATGACACTTTTCTTATTTTGTAGAACATCATTTAGTAGGGGCGCCCCGAGGTGACAGCTACTACATTATCTGTACTCAGAGATATCACTGTGTTATCTGTTGTGTTACATAGGACTGCAGGTGACTACTACATTATCTGTACTCAGAGATATCGCTGTGTTATCTGTGGTGTTACATAGGACTGCAGGTGACAGCTACTACATTATCTGTACTCAGAGATATCACTGTGTTATCTGTGCTGTTACATAGGACTGCAGGTGACATCTACATTATCTGTACTCAGAGGGATATCACTGTGTTATCTGTGCTGTTACATAGGACTGCAGGTGACATCTACTACATGATCTATACTCTGAGATATCACTGTGTTATCTGTGCTGTTACATAGGACTGCAGGTGAAATCTACTACATTATCTGTACTCAGAGATACCACTGTGTTATGTGGTGTTACATAGGACTGCAGGTGATATCAGGTGATTTCTCCAGGTTGCAGAAGTTCAAACTTCATCGTGCCCTGGTGTGCTGGTGTCTGTATGTCTGTATACATGTGTGCTGGTGTCTGTATGTCTGTATACATGTGTGCTGGTGTCTGTATACATGTGTGCTGGTGTCTGTATGTCTGTATACATGTGTGCTGGTGTCTGTATACATGTGTGCTGGTGTCTGTATACATGTGTGCTGGTGTCTGTGTGTGAGATCAATTCTAGAGAACTGGCTCATATATCCCATTTTCCCCAGTGGCTTAAAATGTAACCTCTGTTATACAGTTATAAAATTGTAGAACCTAAATGTGAACAAGGTGCAATTCAAATAGACACTTACTTGTATAGCTGCCTCTTGTGCTCTGTATGCAGTGCATTATATTCACCCTTGCAACGTACAATTTATAGCGTGTCTACAAGCCCAGGGGGGCTCATTATGATGGAGACTAAAACTTATACAAGAGTGGGGTAGGGGTTCCCCTGTATTCAGAATGCTGTTGAGTGCTAGGCAATGCCCCGTCTGGGATTATTGAATTTCGAGGGTCTATGCAGAGCAGGATAAAGACACCTCTGCTGCACAAACAGGATCTCCTAGAAAGCGTTCTCACCGCCATGTATTCGCTATCACTGTCTTGGGTGAGCTAAACTAGTCTGCCTGGGGGGGGGGGTGATTTGTATATGCTCACTAACATGGAAAAGCCTCATTATATTAGCCTTATCAACATATTCTATGTTAGTGAGCATACCGGGGGGGGGGGGGGATATTGGTGAACATATACAAATCAAACAGCCCCCCAGACCCTCGAAATTCAATAACCCCAAACGGGGCATTGCCTAGTACTCAACAGCATTCTGAATACAGGGGAACCCCTACCCCACTCTTGTATAAGTTTTAGTCTCCATCATAATGAGCCCCGCTGGGCTTGTAGACACGCTATAAATTGTACGTTGCAAGGGTGAATATAATGCACTGCATACAGAGCACAAGAGACTGCTATACAAGTAAGTGTCTATTTGAATTGCACCTTGTTCACATTTAGGTTCTACAATTTTATAACTGTATAACAGAGGTTACATTTTAAGCCACTGGGGAAAGTGGGGTATATGAGCCAGTTCTCTAGAATTGATCTGAACCAAATTATACCTCCCAGCAAGGCGTGGGTCGAACACACAATTTTTTTTATTTTTTATTAATGTCGGGGGCCCAGACACTTTGGTTGTATGGGGCCCCGAAATTCCTGATGGCGGCCCTGGTCTCAGGTGTGCTGTCGTGGAGACTTCGTAGAAAGAGAATTATCGGTGAGTATAATTCACCGTTTAGATACATCTCCATCTTATCTAACGCATAGAATATAAGCAGACCTATATAACTAAGGACATATTGTGAGATACCAGCCTCAGGCAGCTGCGGGCAGCAGTACATCTTTAGAAACCCTGAGCTCAGATCAGCTGTCACTGACAGGGGAAGTTACACACATCCTGTAATGAATGTGACACTACTGAAAAACAAGCTGGCGTTTTCCGCAACCATGAAACATGATATGCAGCGCAAATGTCCGATTTTTCTTTTTCTATTTTTATTAGCTTGCCTTGTTCGAACAGCGTATTTTTGGTCAATTACATCTTAATTAAACATACTTATAAATCTGCCCCAATGTACGCTACACAAATACAGTGATACCTCTGCACTCAACCACTATCCATTCTGGAAGGCTGATTGCCTTATAGTAAGTGTGTTTTATTGGTTTTGGCATCCACCATCAGCCCCCCATCCTGTATACTGCACCACTACCTCACCCCGGGGTGTGGGGGCATTTTCTGCATTATGAAGTATAGAGGGTAAAATAAGCACAATTCCACCATGCTCCAGTCTAATCGTTCACCTTTTGAACATCAGTGGCTGAAGAACTTGGATGCAGTCCTAGGGAGTCTGGGAAAACATGGATACAGTAGACTTTTGGGGGGAAGATTTATCAAACAGTTGTAAAGTAAATTCTACTTTACACTACTTTGATAAATCTCCCTCTTTATGTTTTCCTGGGTTCCCCATGATTCAAATGGTGAATAATTGGACTGGCACATGTCCAAGTTGTGCACACCTGTAATAGAGAGGGTAAGGGCCCTATTCCACAGTAATGATAATCGGGCGGATCGGCCCCATTTGGCCGATTATCGTTCGGTGAAATAGAGAGAACGATCGGCCGATGATCGTGTCATCGGCTGATCGTTCATTTAGGGCCAGACCTAAAATCATCGTTCCCCCATCGCGCATCGCTACGGTTGAATAGCGGTGCGCGGCGGGCGGCCGACGTTTTGACAAGCAGCAGCAGCATACATTACCTGTCCAGGCTTCTTCTCCGCGCTGTCTTCATCCCCGGTTCCCGTGCGCTCTATCTTCAGAATGGCCGGTCAGCTGACGGAGCGCTCAGCCAATCACAGGCCGGGACCGCCCATTCTGAAGATAGAGCGCGCGGGACCCGGGGATGAAGACAGCGCGGAGAAGAAGCCTGGACAGGTAATGTATGATGCTGCAAGGACATCGGTAACGATGACATTGCAGCCCTCGCTCAACGATCATCGGGCCGAATAGGCCCAGTAAACGAGCGGCGATCTAGCAGATCGCCGCTCGTTTACATTGTTGATCGGGCCCTCCTCGGCTTGTGGAATAGGACCCTAAGGCTGCATTCACACACATTCAGATGCCTGTAACGGTCAGCATCTGTGATATGATGCTGAGAGCGGGGGAACTGTACAGATATGCGCAGCGCTGTAATGAATCAGCCGCGCGGTGTTGTCATTACAGTGCGGCGCATATCTGTACAGTTCCCCCGCTCCCAGCATCTTATCACAGATGCCCGGGCGGGGGGAAAAGTCAGTTTCTGGCCTTCCTAGCCCACGTTCCATGCAGAACACGGAAAGTGTATATGCAGCCAAATGCTACGTTTACACGGAACAATTATCGGGCGAATTTTCGTGATAACGATCGAATTCGAACGATAATCATACGTGTAAACGCGGCGTTGCGTGTAAACAGTCGTGCACTGATTTTACCTAAGTGTGAGATAGGCTTAAGCGATCGCAAAGCGAATTTTCTGTACAATATATCGTTCCATCTAAACGCTGATCGGTATAAAAGAAAAAAATCGTTACTTCGAAATCGTTAATCGTACGATCGGGCCAATTATCGCTCCGTGTAAACTTAGCATAAGGGTCCATTTACACAGGAAGATTATCTGCCAAAGATTTGAAGCCAAAGCCGGAAACAGACTATAAACAGAGATCAGGTCATAAAGGAAAGCCTGAGATTTCTCCTCCTTTCAAATCCATTCCTGGCTTTGGCTTCAAATCTTTGGCAGATAATCTGTCAGATAATCTTTCTGTGTAAATGGACCCTTAGGATGTGTTTAACACCCCCAAGATTATCCTTTACAGTGTAAAACCTCAACCACTCCCCATTTTTTCTGTTGCAGCATTATGATACATGCGTTCACCTGCCCAATGCCATTTCCACTATGAAAAGTTTGCTAGATGTGTAGCTGCTGCCAGTGTCGGACTGGAGTGCCTTGGCCCACCAGGGGAAATCATTCTTGGGGCCCACCCTTCTGCCACCACACTTATCTATGGTAACATTAATAAGGGTCCATTAACACGGCGTGATATGGGGCAGCATAGGGCTGCAAATGATTGCTAATCAGCAGGGCAGGAATATATAGAGATGTGCAGCCGACAGCAATGATCTTAGCCGCACAAAAGATCAAATCAGCCGACTATGGGGCATTTGCTTGCATGTCAGCCAATCTCTGGCACTTTTACATGGGCCGATCATCGGCTGAATAGACTTCCTAGGAGCACTTGTTACCGATTATTGGCCGGTGTAATCGCGCTATAAGACAATTTTCTTTGCATGATAACACTGTATGCTACCAATAACACCAGTATATAAAGAGCAAATATCCCCACACATATTACCGCTATACTGTTACTGACCAAATCCTGTATACTGAGACCAAAATTACCAGTACACAAGGGGGAAATATTACCGCCACACCACAACCATCACCACCATATTGTTACTGACCAAATCTGGTATACTAAGACCAATGAACACCGCACCAGATTACAAGTAACAAATAATACCCCCACATACTGACTAACACCCCCACATACTGACTAACACCACAGCTGCTACTGAATAAAATCCTCTGAACAAAGATCAATATCCCCTCATACAGTCATATAGAGGTGGCCCCAGCTCTACACCATATACATTACGGTGCACATAGATTTAGTGACTCACAGGGGACGTCTTCTCTGATCGGAGTTCTTCCCTTTTCATCTACTTCTCCATCTGCCCTGGGCCGTTATGAGAACTTCTCCGAGCCACGAATCCACAGAATCTGCCAGACAGACATATTAGGCTCCTCACTCTGTCACCATCCTCATCTCTCTACAAACTGCACATCTGTATTGGCCTCTTTACACCTTCTCTCAGTGGTTAGCCCTGACTATTGTGTGTGTGTGTGTTCATATATATATATATATATATATATATATATATATACATATATATATATTGTGCACACACCTTGTAGATGGCCCCTTGTTCAGTCCTCCATATAGATGGCCCTGTGTCCCTGTGTGCCTCTACTATAGTAGAGATCCCCCTCTGTGTAATCCCTTTATAGTAGATGACAACCTCTGTGCATTCCCTATTATCAGGGGTAGGGAACCTTGGCTCTCCAGCTGTTGCAAAACTACAACTCCCTTCATGCCTGCAACAGCTGGAGATCCAAGGTTCCCTATTCCTGCCCTATAGTATATGGCCCCCTCTGTGTAGTCCCCTTATAGATGACCCCTCTGTGTAGTCCACTAAAGTAGATGCCCCCTATAGCCTATTGTATACACACCGCACCCAGTATAGTTAACCTTATAGATGCCCCCCATTGTTGTCCCCCTCTGTGTAGTGCCCTTTATAGATGCCTCCTCAGTGTTGTCCTCCTTATAAATTGCCCCCATCCAGTGTCCCTTATAGATGGCTCCCTGTGTTATCCCCCTTATAACTGGCCCGCATGTGTTATCCATCCCCCCATATAGATAGCCCCCTTATGTTGTCCATCCCTACCCCCCATATAGCCCCTTATGTTGTCTATTCCCCCGTATAGCCCCCTTATGTTGTCCTTGCCCCATATAGCCCCCTTAAGTTTTCCTTCCCCTGTATACAGCCCCTTATGTTGTCCTCCCCTGTATACAGCCCCTTATGTTGTCCTCCCCCTGTATACAGCCCCTTATGTTGTCCTCCCCTGTATACAGCCCCTTATGTTGTCCTCCCCCTGTATACAGCCCCTTATGTTGTCCTCCCCCTGTTTATAGCCCCCCTTATGTTGTCCCCCCCCTGTATACAGCCCCTTATGTTGTCCTTCCCTGTATACAGCCCCCCTTGTGTTGTCCTCCCCCTGTATACAGCCCCCCTTATGTTTTCCTTCCCTGTATACAGCCCCCCTTATGTTGTCCTCCACCCTGTATACAGCCTCCCTTATGTTGTCCTCCCCCTGTATATAGCCCCCCTCATGTTGTCCTCCCCCTGTATACAGACCCTTATGTTGTCCTCCCCCTGTATATAGCCCCCCTTATGTTGTCCTCCCCCTGTATACAGCCCCTTATGTTGTCCTCCCCCTGTATATAGCCCCCCTTATGTTGTCCTCCCCTGTATACAGCCCCCCTTATGTTGTTCTCCCCCTGTATACAGCCCCTTGTTGTCCTCCCCCTGTATATAGCCCCCCTTATGTTGTCCTCCCCCTGTATACAGCCCCCCTTATGTTGTCCTCCCCCTGTATACAGCCCCTTGTTGTCCTCCCCCTGTATATAGCCCCCCTTATGTTGTCCTCCCCCTGTATACAGACCCCCTTATGTTGTCCTCCCCCTGTATATAGCCCCCCTTATGTTGTCCTCCCCCTGTATACAGACCCCCTTATGTTGCCCCCCCCCCTGTATACAGCCCCCCCCCCCCCTTATCTTGCCCCCTCTGATAAAAAAAAAACCACAAGACAACTCACCTAACCACACGATCCCCCGTCGGTCGCCGGTGTCCTCTTCTCTGACAGCAGCTCCGATGTGAAGTCCCGCCGGCGCCATCACTGACCTCAGTGTGCGCCGCGGTGGCTGGGACTTCCGGTATGCGCTGCATGAACCGGAAGTCCTAGCCGCCGCGGCGCACACTGAGGTCAGTGATGGCGCCGCCGGGACTTCGCAACGGAGCTTGCGTAACTCTTGTGATCGCAAGCAAATCTCTGCTTGCGGTCACAAGAGTGATTGACAGGGCGGGAAGCCGTAGGCTTCCCGCCCTGTCAATCACAACACTGCTTACATTTAACTGGAAGCGATTGTTGCGATCGCTTCCAGTTAAAAAGGGAGGAGCAGGGGGCCCACTCCAGCTCGGGGCCCACCGGGGGTTTCCCCGGCCCCCCGGTGGCCCAGTCCGAGCCTGGCTGCTGCAGTTTTTACTTAAAGAAGCAGTCCCCCCCCCCCGGTGCAGGCTTGCACATATACTTACCAATGATGACTGGAGTCCTGCAACACGGCTTCAGTCTGGTCTTGCGGTGCTATCCAAGTCCCGCAGGCGCCCATGTTGCCTCAGCTCTGCAGCTAGGGAGACCGGAAGTCAGAGTCTCCAATGCATCTCTATGAGAGCGCTCTTATAGAGATGCATTGGAGACCCAGACTTCCCGCTTTGAATAGCCCTAGAGAAAGAAGGTTATGACCTCACCGGTTGCAGGATTTGAACGGTGCCGCAGGACAAGGATCATCATTGGTAAGTATATGTGCCAGCCTGCAGCAGGGGGACAAATAAAAAAAAATGTCAACTGCTTCTAGGGGTTGTCCAGCGAAAATCTTTTTCTTTCAAATCAACTGGTGTCAGAAAGTTTATACAGATTTGTAATTTACTTCTATTAAAAAATCTCCAGTCTTCCAGTACTTATCAGCTGCTGTATGTCCTGCAGGAAGTGGTGTATCCTTTCCAGTCTGACACAATGCTCTCTGCTGACATCTCTGGCCCAGACAGGAACTGTCCAGAGCAGCAGCAAATCCTCATAGAAAACCTCTCCTGCTCTGGACAGTTCCTGTCTCGGCCAGAGATGTCAGCAGAGAGCACTGTGTCAGACTGAAAATAAAACATTTCCTGCAGGACATACAGCAGCTGATAAGTATAGGAAGACTTGAGATTTTTAAATAGAAGTAACATACAAATTTATATAACTTTCTGACACCAGTTGATTTAAAAAAAAAGATTTTCACTGGACAACCCCTTTAAGCGTGCCCTTTTAACAACTTATACCTCCCACTGTGGTCACACTTTCTACAGGACATTGTGGTATGTGAGGCCGCTGCCAGGATGCAGGATGATACACAGCGGCACTTCACCTCTAGTTTCTGAGACATTTAAGGCGTATGGTGTCAGCAGGAGGAGCCGGCCATTACAGACAATATGGTAAAGTGGGAGTGGGAGGCTTATGTTGCGTTTACATGGAACAATTATCGTTCGAATTTTCCCAATAACGATCGCATTTGAGCGATAATCGTTCTGTGTAAACACAGCAAACGATCAAGCAACGAGCGAAAAATCGATCATTTTGATCTTTCAACATGTTCTCAAATCGTCGTTCATCGTTCGCTAAAAATTTGCAGATCGTTCCGTGTAAGCAATCTTTCAAAGATTCACCCTATGTAAAGGATGGGGTTAAGCGATCTTAAAAACGATCGCAATAACGATTGTTCTTACGATTTTTCTAACGATTTATTCGTCTAAACGCTGATGGTCATAAAAATCAAATCGTTGCTTCAAAATCGTTAAACGATCGATTGGGCGAATTATTGCTTTGTGTGAATGCAGCATTAGGCAAGTGGCAGACAAGAAAGAATACAAAACAGTGCAGCAACAGTAACTCCGACTGCTGTGCGCAATATGTGAGGTGTGTTACAGCATGGCTTTACACAAGACTCTGCATGCTCGGGTGCTCTGCAAGTGGTTGAGCACAGAAACAAACAAAATATACTCAAAAATGTTATATATAAGTACAATACTGTAAATATAACTTATTGCCACCTCCAATTTTGTCTCTTCTAATATCTGGTGATACAGTTTAGCTAAATATGCATGCTGGAAGAGAGATGACAACTCGTGACTTAAAGGGGTTGTCCAGCAAAAATATTTTTCTTTCAAATCAACTGGTGTCAGAAAGTTATATAGATTTATAATTTAAAATCTCAAGTCTTCCCATACTTATTAAAGGACAAGTGCCATGAAAACCTTTTTCCCAGTAATTGGAAGCACATTACAAAGTTATATAACTCTGTAATATGCTTCAATCACATATCTGCCTCCGTTCCCTGTCTTTTCCCCCCTCCACCCCCCACCAGGAAGTGTCCTAACTCACACAGACCTAACGACTGTCGTCACCATCACCAAGCAGCTCCTTCTTGTGAGGATGAGTCATAAGCAGGAGGTCCTGTTACAGCAGCCCCCCCCCCCCCAGTCCAAGTGATGGCTTGCAGTTGTTCAGCCAATGGGAGCTGAGCAAGCTGAGTCACCTGACAAGGAAGGGGAGGGGGGGCTGCTGTAACAGGAGAAGGAGCTGAGAGAAGAGCTTGGTGACGGTGAGACAGTCATTAGGTCTGTGTGAGTTAGGACACTTCCTGGTGGGGGGTTGAGGGGGGAAAAGACAGGGAAGGGAGCCAGATAGGTGATTGAAGCATATTACACAGTTATATAACTTTGTAATGTGCTTTAATTACTGGGAAAAAGTTTTTCATGGCACTTGTCCTTTAACCCCTAGGCGACCTAGGACGTACTGGTACGTCCTGGAAGTCTGTCCCCAGACGACCCTGGACGTACCGGTACGTCCTGAGCTATGAAGCGCGCTCCGGAGCGCGCTTTGCTGCCACCTTTGATAACGCCAGAGTGTCTGGCGAAACTAGTCAGGCTCCTTTAGGCATGTCATTTTAAGATAGTTAGCGTAATGGAAAATCAGACCTATCATTGCTATTAATACTGGTGAGCACACCAGCTAAAATTTGATTACCAGAATTAGTGTTGCCATTAATTTGGAACGGTGTAACTTTACCCGTGCCCGCGGGAGGCATCAACCCCGACCGCCTCCCCACGGAGAAGCTCAACCCGCACTTTATATGCAGTAGCATCTGAACCGCTGTTAATACAGTACTGCTCAAACGAGCCCTGTTACTTTTGCTGTGCAGCACTTCTGGCTGACAGCTATTGGTGTATATTTCAGCGCAAGTTTATTATCGTAGAGCAGAGGAAAGAATCAATCGCGATTACGCGCTATAAACCTCTAATCTGTGCTGCACATATACACACCATTTCCAAACCAGATGCCAGCGCTACACATTGCTCCACTATAAGAGCACAATTGATATAAGACTGGCCGGCGGTCTTATTTAACTGTAAAGTAGCTCAAGTCAACGAGCAGTGTACGCTAGCGTTGTTTCTTGTTTAAGTCACGTATTGTTCATATAGCACCTAAACGCTACACCCGCGGACACCTTACCAGTGCTGTCACGCACGGACCAACGGTGTTTCGTTTGCATGTGAACAACACACAATGACTGATGCACACTAATTCTACTTCTGGGTAATCTGTGTATCCACAGACGCTACTATTTTTACATATAGCACTGTAAATACATTCACTCTATTTTTTTGTAGTTATTAAATGCAGATCATTAAAAGTTAAATTTTAAATTCCATAGGGAAGTTGGTAATCGTTGTATCCGCAACAATATGTCGACTATTCTATATTACCGCCTATTGGGATAGGGATCATTCACACAAGTCAAGGTCCTGGCAGGTGTCTGTCAATACACACTCCCAGTAGTCTGAAAGACCGTTGCAAGTATGTAATGCAGCCACCCCCTTAACCCCTTCGGCTCCCCCGCTGTCTGTATACATTACCTTTCTCCTTGCTGCAAGGGGTCCCGGCGTCCTGCTCTGCCGCCCAGCCAATCAGTGTGTTGCCAAGCCGCGGCCACTAGTTGGCTGGGCGGGAGAGCAGGACGCCGGGACCCCGTGCAGCAAGGAGAGAGGTAATGTATATACAGACAGCGGGGGAGCTGAAGGGGTTAAGGGGCTGCATTACATACTCGCAGCATATTGACAGACACCTGCCAGGACCTTGACTCATAGCGGATCTAGCTGCAAAACCCGCATGTATATGAATGTACCCTAACAGAGTAAAGCAATACAGATGGGGAATTTATATAGAGAGGTTGGTACAAGAGCCTATAATGTTTCTCTGGCAGATTCTGTGCAGACAAGTTGTGGCCTGATGCAGAAGAAAAGGAAAGGTGAGTGACTTTAACCCCTAGACGACCCAGGGCGTATAGTTATGCCATGGAAGTCTGTCTCCAGACGACCTAGGGCGTAACTGTACGCCCTGGGTGTTTCTCCCGCTATGAAGCATGCTCCGGAGCGGAGTGCGCTTCATAGCAGGTGGGGGCTGGCTGCAATTAGCAGCCGGGACCTCACCGGTAATGACACGCTGCAGCGATCGCGCTGCCGCGTGTCATCAACTCCTTAAATGCCGCGACCGCGGCGTTTAAGTGTAAGTGACAGGGGGAGTCCCCTGTCACTTACCGATCGGGACCCCCGCAGTGTGACTGCAGGGGTCCCGATCGGTAAAACGGGCCGCCGGAGGTCTCTCACCTGCCTCCGTGCGGTCCGATCGGCGATCTGCTGCACTAATGGTGCGTTTACACAGAGAGATTTATCTGACAGATTTTGAAGCCAAAGCCAGGAACAGACTATAAACAGGGAACAGGTGATAAAGAAAAGACTGAGATGTCTCCCCCTTTCAAATCCATTCCTGGCTTCGACTTCAAAAATCTGTCAGATAAATCTCTCTGTGTAAACGCACCAGGGGGCTGGGTTCACACACTGTATACTTCAGGCAGTATTTGGTCCTCATGTCAGGTCCTCATAGCAACCAAAACCTGGAGTGGATTGAAAACCCAGAAAGGATCTGTTCACACAATGTTGAAATTGAGTGGATGGCCGCCATATAACGGTAAATAACTTCCATTATTTCAATATAACAGCCGTTGTTTTAAAATAACAGCAAATATTTGCCATTAAATGACGGCCATCCACTCAATTACAACATTATGTGAACAGATCCTTTCTGTGTTTTCAATCCACTCCTTGTTTTGGTTGCTATACAGCCTCAAATATACGTAGTGTGAACCCAGTAAGCCTGCACAGGCAGGCTCAATGAGCAGATCGCCGATAACACTGATCAATGCTATGCCTATGGCATAGCATTCATCAGTGTAGAAATCAGACTAATCTATGTACAAGTCCCCCAAAGGGACTTCAAATGTGTAAAAAAAAAAAGTTAAAAACACTAATACACAACCCCAAAACCCCTCCCCCAATAAAAGTTGAAATCACCCCCCTTTCCCATTATATAAATAAAACATATAAAAATAAACAAATAAACATATAATATACCGTAGCGTGCGTAATTGTCCGATCTATTAAAATATAACAAGCATCATTGCGAACGGTAAACGGCGTACACGAAAAGAGGGAAAAAAGTGCGCGGATTACCGATTTTATGTTACATTATATATAAAAAAAAATTAATAAAAAGTGATCAAAATGTCCGATCTTCACAAATATGGTATTAATAAAAACTAGAGATCATGGCGGAAAAAATGACACCCCATACAGCCCCGTAGGTGAAAAAATAAAACCGTTATAAGCGTCACAATAGGCCCATTTTATTTATAATTAATTGCCAAAAAAAAGGATTTCATTTAAAAAAAAAAATATATAACATTAGAGAATCTGTGTAACCTGCATATGGTTGTGTTCGGACTGACCTATAGAATAATAGTATCATGTCGCTGTTACCATATAGTGCATTACGTAGACACAGGAACCCCCCATACGTTACCATATTGCATTCTTTTTTACGATTTCACCTATTTATATCTTCATAAATAATATATTTGGAATTCCATTATATATGTTATGGTAAAATGAATGACGCCATTACAAAGTACAACTATTCCTGTAACAAATAAGCCATTACATGGCCCTGTAGATAGAAAACTGAGAGTGCTAGAGCTCTTAGAAGGGGAGGAGGGAAAAACGGAAACACTAAGATCAAAATTTGCGCGGTCCACTGGGTCATTTTGGGCCTGGTCCTCAAAGGGTTAATCAGAGAAGATGCCCCCTGCGAGTCACTGGATGTAACTGCACTGTAATCTGGAAAAGTTAAACAAAGAGGCTATGGTCCATAATATCTATTATATTCATACAGTTATCTCAATTATTGGTAACTAAAGTCTGTACCACATATTCCAGAAATAAAACAGATTTTCTGCAGAGCAAATGAGGCAAAACCAGGTGCGGGTATAGAAGAACTGGAGATATAAGAAAAGGTGTTATACTAGTATTTGGGGCGTGGCTACACTATAGGTGGGTGGGGCATATCCATGGAGGCGGGGCAAGTTGCCATGAATGTTCCTCTTTGCTCTCCATAATACTTGTTAGGTCTTGACTATATTTTCTTACATGTTGGTCAATAGAGAACAGCTGTGGTTTCATAGTGTGCAGACTACTATGTATTTCCACACACAATGAAAACAAGTAAACATAACGCACGGTGTGAACGCAGCCTGAGGCACCCAGCGCGCGTTAATGACGCGGCAGGTAATAGGGCGAGGGAATGTCCCGGCTCGGCTTACAAACATAGCTGACCTATATGTGCCCTGTTCTTATAGGAGACAGTGGCCTCAGCGCTCCACACAGGTGCGGACACGTCTGTGCCGCCTGAGGAAGGAACTGAGGGACCGGCCAGAGCAGCCCCGCCCATGGGCGGGGCCTGCCGGGGAGTGATCACAGGGGGGCGGGGCTTACACTCACTGCTTACACTCACAGGAGGTGTCTGAGGGAAACAGGTACAGGATTGAGCCTTACCGGTATCCATACTGTGATGTCACCGGATGATGTCATCGACGGTGTGTGTATGAGGCGGGAGCGGCCGGAGGAGACCGGAGTGCTCGGTAGGTGTGGGAGGAGGTGACACACACAGGGCTATGGCTGCGGGATGGGGTCCTGTACTTTTACACTATTATTGTTGGTGTCAGCCTTATACTTATGTGTTATCCTCATCTACACTGCTGTGCATTAGCATGCAGACTATTGCTCCCTGTTATCAGCCATTAGAGCAAGGGGTAAGGGGCCCAGCTGTTGCAAAACTACAACTCCCATCATGCCTGGACAGCCGAAGGCTGTCCAGGCATGATGGGAGTTGTAGTTTTGCAATAGTTGGAGAGCCAAGGTTCCCTACTCCTGTCTTAGAGGATGAGAAGCAGTGTGAGTCTATAATAATAGTGACAGGGGAAGGTCTATGCCCATCAGCTTCCCTTATTTAGTAGAGGAGCCCTTGAAATCCGATATTAGTGGAGTATCTGTCTGTTCTCTATGATACTTTTAATCCTGATAGTATAGGGAGATTATTTGCCCGTGTTTAGTTGTATGGGGACAGTTTTTGGGTGAGTTTATTTTTGGTGTAAGGGTGCGTGCCGTGTTATGGCGCAGTGTAGCGTTTCATCCTCACTATCGCCTCAACATCCTAGTTTTCAGGAACAAAGTGAAAATCTTGATGTTAGAAATATGTGGTGTCAGCGCCACCTGCTGGTACATTCCTGAGTCACATCAGGTCGGCCAAAAGATAGGCAGGCTATAGTTTTTTTTTTTGTGCTTGTGATTTGTATAGGATGCAGTGCTGGCTTTAGATGACTTTTATGTTATGAAATTACTGCTCATGGTCATAATATGGCCCTGTACAAGCTATGATACGTTACCCCTACGTAGGGCTGGGCGATTAATCGAATTAATTCGATTAATTTGCCCAGAATGTTAGAATCGATTAGATTTTTTTTGTGAAAATTGTAAATTCACAGCGCGGTACAGTGGCGGACGGGCAGTCCAAAGAGGGGCGGTGCGGGTCCAGCGGGGTAGGTGGCGTGTACTTCAGTCCCCCTCAGTCACCCTCAACTGCCTCTTCGGTCACCCCCAGCTGCCCCAGCCCCCCTCGGTCACCCCCAGCTGCCTCAGCTCTCCTCGGTCACCCCCAGCTCTCCTCGGTCACCCCCAGCTCTCCTCGGTCACCCCCAGCTCTCCTCGGTCACCCCCAGCTCTCCTCGGTCACCCCCAGCTCTCCTCGGTCACCCCCAGCTCTCCTCGGTCACCCCCAGCTCTCCTCGGTCACCCCCAGCTCCCCTCAGTCACCTCCAGCTCCCCCCTCAGTCACCCCCAGTCTGCCCTAGTCACAAGGGGAGCACTGTTAAACTGGGAAGCAATACAGTTGTTGTCTCAAACGTCATTAAAATAGTATCTGACGCTGCGAGGAAACTTTTCTGCTTATTTAGCAAAAAATATTTAAAAAAATGTTTTTAAGAACAAAATGGTTTTTGGCCATATCGCCCAGCCCTACCCTATGAGTTCAGTCTGTGGCTTTGTTCACACTGTGTTTATTCTGTAGATAGAATTCCGTGACTTGCCATACATTAGTCATTGGGCATAAGGCAAATATGGTATGCATTTTTTTGTTTAGGTTTTTTTTTTCCTGTTGCATGTGCTGTCTACTGTGTTTTCCTATACAGTGAATAGAAGGCATGCCAATGCATCAGACACCAGGAGGACCCTCTTTTGGCCTCTGTGTTTGCAGTGGACGTCTAAGGGTACTATCACACGGAACTATAATCAGCCGATTATCGCTCTGTGTTATAAATACATAGATCAGCCGATGACAAAGATCATCGACTGATCGTTGATATAGGTTTGAACCTATAATTGTCGGGCGCCTGACGTTATACATTACCTATTCAGGATGCAGGGCTCTTCTTGTGGTCTTCTCCCCTGATCCTGCGCGCTCCAGCTTCAGAGCAGCCTGTCTCAGCTGACAGGCTGCTCAGCCAATCACTGGCCAGGTCCGCTGCGGCCAGTGATTGGCTGAGTGGCCTGTCAGCTGAGACAGGCCGCTCTGAAGCTGTAGTGTGCGCGACCTGGGGAGAAGAAGACCACAAGAGGAGCCCTGCAGCCTGGACAAGTAATGTATAAAGTTAAGCAATTGCTGCAAGGACATCTGTAATGATATGCAGCCCTGCAGCCTTTGTTAAATGATTATCGGGCCGTGTAATAGGCCCAGTAAACTAGCTCCTTTACAGTTATCGGGCCTTCATCGGCCTGTGTAATAACCTTGTTCACACGTCCATCGTTCTGTCTGCAGTTGCAGACAGAACATAGGACCAATATATTTCAATGGCCCTATTCACAGGGGCCACGATCTGTGCCGCAAAAAAAAAAAAAAAAAAAGCATGCTATCTCATTGTTCTCACGGAAGGGGCAGTGTCAGATAAGATCATCCCGGCCGGTACTGCAGTCCTGGCCGGATGATCTTTAGCGCTGCTGAGTTCTGATGCGAGCGCATCAGTGTACGCCCGCATCAGAACTCCCCACTGCACACAGTGGAGCGTGCGGCCGGAGCCGTGCGCTTCATTGTGTGCACTGACAGGTTTTCCGCGGCTACTATTCAATAAATAGCGGCCGCAGAAAACCGACATTTCAGGTTTTTGCGGTGCCGCTAGAGATTCCAGCCGCAGTGTATACTATGTGTATACGCTCCGGGCGGGATTCAATAGACTGCAACGTAACGTATATTTTTGTATTAATCACGACCGTTGTTGCAATCGGCAACAACGGCCGTACTTTTACGAAAATATACATTGTGTGAACATTGCCTCATAGTGCGGTCCGCATAGTGCACTAGGCCTTCAGAGGAGGAAGAGAATAGACTATAGCCGAGAGTTTAGCATGGCCTCTACATCTATACACCCCTCTGGCACCAGCTTCTCTTTTGGCTGCACTTCCTGACATCTACCCTGCGCTCCATAAACCTGCTGGGCCATCTCTCCATGCAGCACATGCGATACCGCCAGCCTCACCTGCTGTGTCCTGAGAGAGCGATGGTGCAGCTATAAGAATAGAGGAGACACTGCAGCCAACTAAGTATGTAGAACAAAGAAGACAGAGAGGAGAGAGATTGGCGTACAGTGCTGCCTTCTCTCTGTGCTCTTTACATTAGTCTCTAGTAGAGAAGACAAGCGATTGCCTGGTATTTTTAGACCACACCCCCCGACCCTTAAAACATACCTGTACTTTCAAAATTATTTAAAAAGTCTTTTTGAATGCAGATAATGGCATATTTGCCTAATAAACCCAATTACAAAGTTTCTTAAAATCGCCTGTACTATTGATTTTGCAAATAAATAAATAAATTAATTTTAAAAAAATGACAGTGACACTTGAAATCTTCTAGTAGAGGAGATGAAGATTTTAGGGCTCTTACTGCTGTTATTGAGCCACTGAGCTCCCTTCATATCTGTTGTTCGCTCCATTTCAGGGGGCAGGATGAGAGGCAGGCTGTTTGCCAGCAGCACACACACCTGGACTTCCTTTCTCTTATGTTTCTGGCCAATCACAGGACAGCATCTATTCTTCTCTTTCATGCCATTACATAGTGCTGGAGAAAGTGAACTGAACCTAACAGACTGAAACTGAGCCGGGGGATGTATTGGTTATTGATGCACTGGCTTTGCAAGGTGCTAGCTATGTAAGCATAAAAGTTAACATTAACAGCTTCACAGCAAAACAAGGGCTTAACCGTATAAGCTGCCCTGATGTAAGCAGTAAGAGACATAAACAAGGGATAGAGGGGATTACAGCAATGTACAGGTTACATCACAAAAGCAGCCCTGGTCTAAGTAACATGATGATGATGACAAGCGAGGGACAGCTGGGAGAACTTCCCGGTCAGTGAAAAGAGGGAGTGTTGACAGGGTGGACCCTCTGGAGTAGGTAGTCATGATCAGCTTGGATTCACACAGTCCTGTGCATAGCAGTAGCTCAGCCCACCACCACTTCCTCTGCCCAAGACAGGAAGGTTTTTCTATGGGGATTTGTTACTGCTCTGAATAATTCATGACACGGACAGAGGTGGCAGCAGAGAGCACTGTGTCAGACTGGAAAGAAAACATCACTTCCTGCAGGACATACAACAGCTGATAAGTACTGGAAGACTTGAGAAATAGAAGTAAATTACAAATCTTTATAACTTCCTGACACCAGTTGATTTGAAAGATTATTTTGGCCAGAGTACCCCTTTAACTTTTATACTTATGTCAGACTTCTGCACCCCTCTTGTCACATGACACACATGGCCTTTACACTGAACATCTTCCTTCTCTGTACAGTAGGAACAGCTGGTAAAGATATCAGTCCTAGCAGATCCCACAGGGATGTAAAGCTGTTTTGCGTAACCAGCACACGTGAGCGACTTACAAGGAAACCACGTGGAACTTCACTTAAACATGTGCAAGACTTGTAAAGCGACCGAAGTCGTGTAACTGGGCAGTATTCCAGGGATGACAGTAACATATGCTGCAGGGGGCAATTATATCCTGGCATGTCAGATGCTATTCAGGAGAAATGTCAGTACATGACAGTCTAGCACAACGTTATATAATAAGCCATGTCCTAAGGCTTCATTCACATGAGGAGATTTCATGGCTCATACTGTAATTAGATGGATCCTAATTCTATTACAGAATTTTTTTTATTTATTTATTTTTTACATTTTTCTTGGTAATGCTAGGTTTACACGGAGCATAATAATTTTAATAGGTTATAATTCGCCCAATCCATCGTTTAACGATTTTGAAGCAACGATTTGGTTTTTAGAACGATCAGCATTTAGACGGATAAATCGTTAGAAAAATCGTTATTGCGATAGTTTTTAAGATGGCTTAAGCCCATCTTTCGCCTAGGATGAATCGTTGAAAGACTGCTTACACGAAGCGATTTGCGATTTTTTTTTTTTTTTTTTTTTTTTTTAACGATCGACCAATGACTATTTGAGAACATGTTGAAAGATCACAATTAAAGATTTCTCGCTCGTCGCTTGATCGTTCGCTGTGTTTACACGAGCCGATTATCGATTAAATGCGATTGTTATTGCGAAAATCCGAACGATAATCGTTCCGTGTAAACGCAGCATATAGGTTGTCAATGTTTGATACTGGAGATCTGACCCCTGCCAGTCAGCACAATGAATGATAGGCAGCTGTGCCGGGTTCTGCATGTATATTTTGCTTGTGTGAAACTGTTATTAAAGAAGGTACTTTGTATGGCTGAAGTATGACGGAGAATGACGGCTCCATTCATTCTCTATGGGCGTCGGACTCATCTCATCGGCGTGCACACACGGCTTCGGGCGCTGATATATTCGTCCCGGGACCGGCTCCAGGAACGGGACTCGTTGGAAAGGGTAAGTACCCGGGGGCTGCACCGGGGGGGTCGGGCGGGCGGGCTCTTTGCCCGCGTCCCCGGTGACAGGTTCACTTTAAAGAGGAACTATCATCAGGTTAGACGAATCTTACCTGCTGACATGTCCCTATTGGCCAGGAGAAGCCGAGGATGAAGATATGTCTCTTACCTTCATCCTCTGCGCCATTCCTGTGCACTTAGGGGGAGATTTATCAAACATGGAGTAAAGTGAAACTGGCTCAGTTGCCCCTAGCAACCAATCAGATTCCACCTTTCATTTTCCAAAGAGTCTGTGAGGAAAAAACGGTGGAATCTGATTGGTTGCTAGGGGCAAATGAGCCAGTTTCACTTTACTCCATGTTTGATAAATCTCCCCCTTTAGTCTTTGCTCCTCCGTCCAGTAAGATCATTAGGAGCACTGCCCCACCCCATAGCAATGATCCAGGCCGGCCCATCCCTGTCATTGACAGAGGTGGCAGCAGAGAGCACTGTGTCAGACTGGAAAGAATACACCACTTCCTGCAGGACATACAGCAGCTGATAAATACTGGAAAGAATACGCCATTGCCATTTGCATAATAATGTGCCAAAAAATTACAGAAAATAGAAAAAAAAATACATTTACTTTAAATTAACAAGCCAAGAGTAGTGAAAGTCCTTTCCTGTTTTGGGGGCTAATGCTGCGTTTACACGGAACGATTATCGTTCGAATTTGCACGATAACGATCGATTTCGAACGATAATTGTACGTGTAAATGCGGCGAACGATCAAACGACGAGCGAGAAATCGTTCATTTTGATCTTTGAACATGTTCTTAAATCGTCGTTCATCGGTCGCAAAAAATTCGCAGATCGTTCCGTGTAAACAGTCGTTCGCTGATTTTACCTATGTGCGAGATAGGCTTAAGCGATCGCAAAACGAATTTCCCGTACGATATATCGTTCCGTCTAAACGCTGATCGTTATTAAGAAAAAATCGTTACTTCGAAATCGTTAATCGTGCGAATTATCGTTCCATGTAAGCGCAGCATTACACAATCCAATTGCCTGTTAGTGTAATTATCGTCTTTTCCTATCACCTCCACAAGGAGGAACAAACCAGGGTGGGGCCGCTGCTGATAACTCATTGCGGCCAGAGGAGAAGCCCTGATTAGCCACATTAGCTTGGACTTTCTTAAGTTGTTTCCTTTCCCATGAGATCTGTATCCTCACATGCTGCAGGAACGGCCTCCATGCTTCCCCCCCTCTGCCGAGAGCAGGGGGTCTAGGGGTCAATGGCACATCCATCCCTTGTCTGTGCCAGAGATCCTCTCCTGTGAAGACCCATCCCTGAATTATATTCCTGACCCCTGGACTTAGCTGGATGTACACTGATGCAGAAAAAAAGAGGATGAAAACTGTCCTGGCCTTTAAGGGGTTAAATAGACCTAAAGGAGCCGGAGGGACATTGACATGTTTTTCTCCTTGTGTACGATTAATAGTCCAGAACGCATTGCCTTGACCGCTTATGTTTGCAGAGGAAGGATTAATAAAGCTTGAAAGTATTTTATGGAGCTAAGAAGTCTTACTGAGTTTTTATTCCTTTTGAAGAAGGAAAAAAATAGGTGACTTTAACTATAAGAAGGAGCTTGAAGGGGTTAACCAGCGAAAATCTTTTTCTTTCAAATCCACTGATATCAGAAAGTTATATAGATTTGTAATTTACTTCTATTAAAAAATATCAAGTCTTCCCATACTTATTAGCTGCTGTATGACCTGCAGGAAGTGGTATTTTTTCCCAGTCTGAAGAGCAGGAAAGGTTTTCTATGGGGATTTGCTGCTGCTCTGCACAGTTCTTGTGATGGAAAAAGATAGCAGCAGAGAGCACTGTGTCAGACTGAAAAGAATACACCACTTCCTGCAGGACATACAGCAGCTGATAAGTACTGGATGACTTGAGATTTTAAGATAGAAGCAAATTACAAATCTGTATAACTTTCTGGAATTGGTTGTTTTGAAGGAAAAATATTTTCGCTGTAGTGTCCCTTTAAATACTAGTACTTTAGACATTCACATGGTCACATTGAATGCTTTTTTGGACTGTAACTGTAAGCCCCATATTAAACCATCCTGGAGGATAGGATTGCTTCCAGACCTCGTCCTTCTTCTTTTCCCAAGGGTAATGCCACAATTTTCCCTTCCTCCCTTCTGTGCTTAAGCAATCTCCTGAGAAGACGTGATAAACCCATATGCTGGACATACAGAGATGTGTTCTCACTTAACTTCAAAGATCCAAGGAATTTAGAAAGCCTGACCTACTGCCCCCCTTCAGTTTTAGGGTAGAAACAGAAAGTTATATAGATTTGTAATTTACTTCTATTTAAACATCTCAAGTCTTCCAGTACTTATTAACTGCTGTATGCCCTGCAGGAAGTGGTGTATTCTTTCCAGTCTGACACTGTGCTCTCTGCTGCCACCTCTGTCCCAGACAGGAACTGTCCACAGCAAGAAAGTATTTCTATGGGGATTTGCTACTGCTCTGGACAGTTCCTGTCTCGGACAGAGGTGGCAGCAGAGAGCACTGTGTCAGATTGGGAAAAAAACAACATGACATACAGCAACTAATAAGTATGGGAAGACTTGAGATTTTTAAATAGAAGTAAATTAAAAATCTATTTAACTTTCTGAAACCAGTTGATTTGAAAGGAAAAGATTTTCGCTGTACCCCTTTAATAAATACACATTCACTACTTTTCAATATCTGGCTTCTGTAAAAAAAAGTACCGTAGCAGCAGAACTATCAAACCTGAGCATAATAAAAAAAAAAGTGCCCTTTTGGGAGTGTTATGGCTTTTTCATTATTATATCGATGTTTTCTCTGCAGAACAGCAGCTTCTTTGTTTCACCATTAAGCTAAATTTAAAACACACATGTTTACTTAGTTTTTCATTTCCAGCCTGCTCTGACCTCGGGATGTCAATAGATTCCCTCATAGATATAAGTAAATGACCTCTGAGCAGGGCGTATGTCTGCTCTATACATAACTGGGCCAGGTTCACATTAAAGGGAATGCGTCACCTACATTTTCTTTTACTGATTAGAGTCAGACACTTGTTCTTTTTATTCTAATTTGTTTCTATTTTATGACTGTAATTTTGTTTATTTCACTTATTGCACGTTGTTATGGGGGCTGCCATATTGCCTGGGCTGCTGTTAAAGGGAACCAATCCCCTCCAAAATGCATATATAGCTTTTTAAATGTGCTGTTAGAGCCCACAGCACACTTTCCATACATGTTTCTATATACTCCCTGCCTCCCCCATGTAATCCATAAAGTAACTTTATAAAACTGGCGCCCGGTATGCAAATTACATCAGGTAGTCACCTGGGCGGTGTTCGGCTAGATGGTAGTCACAGTCAGTCCGGGTCCCCTGGGCGTTCTTCGGTGGTAATCACGCCCCTCTGGGCGTGATTCAAATCACCCAGTAGCTCTGACATCACTCGGGAGCACGACGTCAGCGCGCCTACGTTCTTACGCCGACGCGCATGCGCAGTACAGCCGCTCCCATTCTGGCTGTACTGCGCCTGTGCAGAATAGCCTTGAACTCCGGCTCACACTGAGTTTGCGGCTGTACTGCGCATGTGCAGCAGCCTAAGAACGTAGGCGCGCCGACGTCGCGCCCGGCGCGCTCCCGAGTGACGTCGGAGCTACTGGGTGATTTGAATCACGCCCAGAGGGGCGTGATTACCACTGAAGAACGCCCAGGGGACCCGGACTGACTGTGACTACCATCTAGCCGAACACCGCCCAGGTGACTACCTGATGTAATTTTCATACCGGGCGCCAGTTTTATAAAGTTACTTTATGGATTACACGGGGGAGGCAGGGAGTATATAGAAACATGTATGGAAAGTGTGCTGTGTGCTCTAACAGCACATTTAAAAAGCTATATATGCATTTTGGAGGTGATTGGTTCCCTTTAACAGCATTTAGTGACATGCTTTACAGCAAGCCTCATGGACATAGACTAAAATAGACAGAGTCTGTCCCCTTGAAATGAATATAAAACATTCCTGAGTGCGCTCTGTGACCTGTGAAGAGGTCATTCCCCAGGGAGCTGCTATTGTCTCCTCTATCTACTGGGGTCACATGACACTGCAATGCTGTACAGATCACTTTACAGCAGCCTCCTCTTATCACAACAGACACAACAGCAAATCTCGCCTTAGGTTTATCCCCAGTGGTGAGAATGAAAACTGCAAGATTTTAGGATTATTTTATAATAAAGAAAAATGGAAAATTAGAAAAAATGTCAAAATGTTTAACATAAAAACATTATTTAAACAGTAAGTCATTTTTCATGACACATTCCCTTTAAGGCTGAGTGTCCTGGCCTGGCTCTGGGATTAACTCACTGGAGCTTGGTTGCCTCATAACAGCCATAGATACCAGAAACGGAGAAACCTCTGATCCTGGTAGTTTAACCCCTTCAGCCACATAAATACATCAGTATCCTATATCTGAGAAATAACATGCAAAGGCATCAAAATACAAAAATAATGCCGTGGCTTGTGTAAGGCCCCATTCACACGTCCGTAATTTTATCTTGATTTCTTATCAGGAAATCCAGGTAAATTTCCAGACCCATAGGATTCTATTGGGCATGGATACCCTTCAGGATTTTTAGTGAAGGGTGTCCATGCTGTAACATAGAAAATATAGGACATATATTTTGTCCAGAATTCCGGCATTGATGCCTCATAGAACCTATGAGGGGGAACCAAAATTTCGGACAGCTCCAGATCCATTGCATGGCAGCCCAGTCAGGTGCTGGAGCTGGCCCTTTAACTGTATGCGTTCCTAAGAAGCACATACAGTTAAATGCGTTGCTGTGATTAACCAGGCTTCCGAACCTGTCAGTCACTCTTGTGGCCGAAGGTAGTATTTTATCTCTGGCCCCAAGAGGCCGCTAACCCCCCCCCCCCCCCCCCCAGCTTTGTAGTGCACGGAAGCTAGAGGAGGAAACTGCTGCAGACTGTAACCGGTGAGTATGTTTATTTGTTTGTTTTGGTTTCGTTTTTTTTACTCCTCCATCCATCCACTGGATGGTCTCCTGAAACCGCCTTTAAGCTATGTTCACACTGCGTATATGTCCGGCCGCATATTTTCACGGCCGGACATATACGCGTTAAACTCCGGCCGGGGATTTACGCTACTTGCGGCCGGCTACGTACAGAGCGCGAACTTACGCCCGCAGTCTATTTGCGCTTCCCGAGCGCCCTACGTAGCGATCTGACAGCGGTCTTTTACTTGGAAATCTTCGCCTAGCCTTGGACACCCCACAGAACCTTTTGGATCGGCACAAAAAGCTTGAAAAATGAAGAAATCACCACTACGTACGGGAGCGCATGTTACGCTACGGGCGTAAGTTACGGCATTTTCGTCCTCAAACAATGGTCTGGTTCATTTTTTATGGCGCCGCGTACGATCCTGGCGTAAGTTCTTATGTAGTGTGAACTGTGCAGCCGTATATTGTATACTGTCTATTGTACGCAAACTACGTAAGTCTCCGGCCGCTTATTTACAGAACGCGCTACGTCCGAAGACTTACGTAGTGTGAACATAGCCTTAGGGTACGTTCACACTTACCAGATCCGCAGCTGATTTCATTTAAATAACTGAACATAGCATCAAATCTGCTGTGGATCCTGTAGGTGTGTACGCACCCTAAAGGCTTTTTCATCAGTTTTCCAGACAGCCAGAAGTCATCTACTTGCAAGACATAGGGCGGGTTCACACTACGGAATTCTCGCAAACAATGTCCGCGGAATTCCGTCAGCTGCCCGCCCGCACATCTGGGCGCCTTTCTGCCGGCCCCATAGACACCATTCTATGGGCCGGCGTATTCCGCTATACGCTGAAAGAAGTGTCATGCCACTTCTTTTAGCGGATCGCGGAATACGCCGGCCCATAGAATGGTGTCTATGGAGCCGGCGGAAAAGCGCGTGCCCGTGCGGGCGGACAGCTGACGGAATTCCGCGGACGTTGTCCGCGAGAATTCTGTAGTGTTAACCCGCCCATAGAATGAAAATATAGGGTTGTTATTTGCATTACCAGGGAAAAAACAGATCTGATTTCCTCTTTTGTTATCTGCAGAACACCTCTGTCTTGGCTCAGATAAATAGCTTGAATGAGATCCAGCATAGCAGAGCCTGACCTCATCTAGGAGGTTGAATGAGACGCCTCCTCTGTACGATGGGGACAGATTAGAAAGCTGGGGACACAGACCATGTCAGAAATACACTGCTGACAGCTGCATTTTTTATCCCTTTTATGAGTCAGCCTGTATAAGGCCGGGTTCACTCAACGTTTTTGCAGTCCGTTTAACAAATCCGTTTTCAAATAGTTACATTTAATGTACACAAAAGTGTGGCCACGTTCTTTTGTATGCTAAAAAAAAAGCATCATTTTAAATCCCTTTTTTTTTTTTTTTATAATGGAAGTCAACAGCAAAACGGATCCTAAGGGATAGCATACGTTACCCGGTCTGTGTTCCGGCTTGTTTTGTGGCTCCCAGCGTCCTGACATCCCACTCAGTGTGCCAATCAGTGGCTGTCCCGAATGCGGCTGAGCGGGGCATTCAGACGCCAGGAGCCACAGAGCAAGCCAGAACGCAGACCAGGAAATGTTTGCATCGGGCCGGGCTAAGAGGGTTGCCGCTTACATACTCGCAGTGGGTTGACAATTCCGCTACCAGTATGTGACAGGAGGGAAATCGCAGCGGTTTTCGCATAAAAACCTCAGCAATTCCGTTACGTGTGAAGCTACCCCTAAAGGGATATCCCCCTTCCTGTAAAAATATAATGCATTTAGAAATCTGCATAAGTGCACTTTTTGTACTACAGTAATACCTCTGTTCTCAAACGCAATCGGTTCTGGAAGGCTATTCTAGAACAGAACTGTGTGTTCGCATAGGGAACAATGTAAATGTGTTTCATTTGTTTTTACACTCAATGGGTCAGGTGCAGAGCACCTGGTTGACACCATAAAGAGTTAAGTGGTGATGCAATAGCATCACCACTTACCTCTCTGGACTAGCAGTAAGTAGTTTTTCATTGTGCACCGCTGCTTACTTTAAAGGAATCCCTGCTCTAAATGGGTGTTCCCCACCGCAGAGGCGGGGAGTTAGGCTGGGGCGGGCGGCTGGTTGAACTGGCCACTGTTAGAACTCATCATCCTTATCCTATCCTGCCCTCTCAGTGGGAGAATAGAACTCCTGGTAATAGCGCCCTTCCCCTGTGTCATTACTGTATACCCATCTTTAAAAAAATGATGAGGTATACCAGCCGCAGCAGGCTTTAGGACCATGTGGGATCCCGGCTTGAAAAGGGCGCAGGTGTCCGATAAACCACAGATTAAGGCGGTTGTTTCATGGAAAGGATATTTATTAGGGTCACGACGCGTTTCGGCCGCCAAGTAAAAGGTGGCCTTTCTCAAGTTTTAGAGTACCCTTTTAACTATATTTACTGAGCATAAAAGATCTATTGTACAAACAGTGCAGACAGATAGCAAAGTACATGTCAACCAAGAATGGTTACAAAGTTGACATATGTAAGCGAAAGGGCACAGACTTGAGAAAGGCCACCTTTTACTTGGCGGCCGAAACGCGTCGTGACCCTAATAAATATCCTTTCCATGAAACAACCGCCTTAATCTGTGGTTTATCGGACATCTGCGCCCTTTTCAAGCCGGGATCCCACATGGTCCTAAAGCCTGCTGCGGCTGGTATACCTCATCATTGACTGTACGACTCCCTTGGACGTACCCCGGCAGGAGCTGCGGTGTTCTACCTATTATGCCTGATATAGAGTTGTGCCTATAATTCAGCACAACTCTACTAGGTGAGTGCTACACCTTTCTTTCCTTGTGTTTGCTACTCTTATCATCTTTTATTGCACCAGGAGGCGCCCCCACCCCTCCCCTTCTTCTTTCATCTTTAAAAAAATGTATAGAAATAAAGAATTAAAAGAAAATTTGAATAAGTGCAACTATCCTTTGTACTTTGCAACCATCTGTGAATGTCTGTGCCCTTTCGCTTACATATGTCAACTTTGTAACCATTCTTGGTTGACATGTACTTTGCTATCTGTCTGCACTGTTTGTACAATAGATCTTTTATGCTCAGTAAATATAGTTAAAAGGGTACTCTAGAGAAAAATATTTTTTGACTCAACTGGTGTCAGAAAGTTATACAGATTTTGTATTTTTTTATTTAAAAATCTCTAGCTGCTGTATGTCCTGCAGGAAGTGGTGTGTTCTTTCCAGTCTGACACAGTGCTCTCTGCTGCCACCTCTGTCCATGTCAGGAACTGTCCAGAGCAGGAGCAAATCCCCATGGAAAACCATTCCTGCTCTGGACAGTTCCTGACATGGACAGAGGTGACAGCAGAGAGCATTTTAAAGAATAGAGAGACTGGAAACAATGCACCACTTCTTGCAGGACATACAGCAGCTGATAAGTACTGGAAGACTTGAGATTTAAAATCTTACATTTACACATCTGTATAACTTTCTGATACCGGTTGATTTCAAATATTTGTCTTAAGTACCTCTTTAAAATGAATGATGCAATGGGTTGTAAGTCTGCTCGTCATGCTTGTTACCTACATGGTATTCAGTGTTGGGTATATAATTAAATACATGTGTAATATGTTGCTCAATAGATGTTACAGGCCCTGCTGTTAGTGTTTTATGTGCAGGTTAATAAGTTCACTGGTGTACATCGCCAATTTTTTGCCATCTTCAGCAGTCAGTTTAGGCTAGATATGGGTAGTTTTATATGTCACCTATAGGTCAGCATATGAAAAGCCTTTCTGTGGGCTTTTTATTCTCTTGTAATATATTTTATTTATTTTAATAGGTTTTTATTTTATTTTTTTCTTTTCTTTTTTATTTTCCTTTTTTTCTTTTTTTTTTTCTTTTTTTACATTGCCTGAGCTGTTTTTAACAGCAAGACTTGTGGACATAGACGACAGTAGACAGTGTCTTTCCCCTTGAGATGGATAAGAAACATTACTGAGCATGCTCTATGACCTTTGAAGAGGTCATTCCACAGGGAGCTGCTATGGTCTCCTCTATCTACTGCAATGCTGTAAAGATCACTTTACAGCAGCCTCCTCTTATCCCCACAGACACAACAGGAAGTCTCAGCTTAAGGCCCTATTACACAAAGTGATTATTGGTCGATATCGACTATTACGGACGATAATCATTTTGTATAATAAAAGACAACGATGTGTTTCAGCAGGCTAAAATGGCAATGATCAGCCTGTTAACAGACTGCCGCTGTCTCCTGTGGGATGCCTTGATGATCGCGTGGGCAGCCTCCCTGCAGCTTATAAAATATGTTTAACATAAAAATATTATTTAAACAATAAATAATTTTCTGATGACACATTCCCTTTAAGCTGGGAAGACCGATTGGCTATCCGTATGGCTGCCATAACAGTCCCAGATACTTGTGATCAATGGCATGGTGCACTCTCATCTGCTGTGAACAGAAACCAAGCCACAATCTGTACTGGATCACTAACAGGATTAAAGGGAACCCGTCAGCCCAGTTTAGCTCCTATAACCGCCAGCAACACATAAGCTGTTATAAGATTATATTTCTTACCTGAATCAGGCAGTAAAAGCGTTGGCTTAATTCTCCCACTGCACCTGTGCCATAGCCAGCAAGACCTGATGCTTCTAGGTATGTCGGACCTTTGCTGTCCATCACACTTCAATAGGTCGTAAGTACAGCCCAGGACATGGTGACTAAGGGCCCTATTACACCAAACGACTATTGGCCGTATTTGGCCGATAATCGTTTGGTGTAATAAGAACAGCAGCAGACCTCCACTGACTACAATAGGCAGCCTCTCCCGCTGCTCCACGTGTCCCCTCCTGCTCTCTTTGCATGTAATAGCACAGGGAACGAAGGGGAAGCGAGCGCTGATCTGACAGGTCGGCACTCTCTTCCTCCTCTATATCAGCCTTACTTCTCAGAGGTGTTTGCCCGCATGACTAGTTGTTACATACAGTGTGCCACTTGTAAACATTGCTTTCTGTACTCTTATGGATTGGACTTTTTCTATTTGGAAAACAAATTGGTTCTGGTGCTGGGGGTTATATGAAAATAAACATGCTATATTTGCCTCCTTTGGTTCCCTGAAGGTGCTAAGCTGACAATCTGGTCTGGTCCTTCCCTGGTCTCTGCTTCTTCTTGTTGTTTCCTGTCCCGCCCCCACAGGACCTGCCTGCTCAACCAATCAGCGGCTGCAACAGTGTCCTGCACTAGTCACTGATTGGTTTAGCAGGCAGGTCCTGCCTGATTGGGACAATACAGAACCTGGAAGTAGCAGAGACCAGTGAAGGACCAAAAGCATTGGCACTGCAGGAGCCCGGAGGTGAGTATAGCACATTTATTAATTTTATAAACAAGCCCCATTAGACTGCTTATGTGTTGGTGCTGATTATACAAACTGAATTAGACTGACAGAAAAGCTTATTCTGCTTACATGTTCAGAAGTGGTTTTAAGCGAACTCCCCGAACTGTTCGGTAATGTTCTCTGGACCTGAATGCTCAGCATTTGACCTCCAAAGTTGGATGTTGCCCCTAGGGCTGCAGGAAAACATGGATACAGCCATAGGACTAGGGTGGCATCCAACTTCTCCAGCCTTCGGGAGTCAAATGCTGAGCGCTTGAGTCCGGAGAACATTAAGGCCAAGCAATTACACCAAGCAATTATTGGCTGTATTTGGCCGATAATTGTCCATTACAGACGATAATTGTTCGGTGTAATAGGTAGTGTTAGAAGCCAACGATCAGCCGTCATAGACAATGTCGGCTGCTCATTGTCTTTCAACACCTTGAAATAAAACGATGCCGACAGCGACTGTCTGCTGGCCGTTGTTCGGTGTAATAGGAGTGGCGGCTGCAGACTGTCACTATTTTCTATGGGCCTCCCGGCCTATCATCCAGGCAGCCCTCACGTAGCTCTCCTGCTCGCTGTTGGTGCGTGTAATGGCACCGACAGAGAACGAGGAGCAACCGAACGCTGATCTGACAGGTCGGCACTGGCTTCCTCCTTTTAATATTGGCCGTGTTATAGGGCTTTACTGAACCTATGAGTTCGGCAAGGTAGCTCAACACTATTCAGAAGCCTTAAAGTGTTACTGTCACTAAAAAATGTCCGACGCCCACTGCTCCAGTCATTCTCTACGGGCATCGAACTCATCTCTGGGAACGTGTGCGCGGCTTCGGACGGGGATATCCGCGGCGGGAGCGGGTCCAGGAGCGGGACTTCTCTGAAGTGGAGAGTATATGGGTCTGCATCGGGGGGTCGGCCGGGCTCTGTCCCGACACGGGGGGTGATAGGTTCCCTTTAACTAGTCAAAGGGTTTTTTTAGTGACATTGGACCTCGAACCTTGTCCTATATTTGCCCTCCAGAAAGCCCATCCAGCTGGTTCAGCTCTACATTAAAAGGTGTTGGTAGAAGAACTTCAGTAGTTTTATACAGTAGGTAGGATTCCTGACCACCTGTCCTGCTTCATATAATACTTTCAAGATTTACCATTAAGACAAGCAGATTAATTTCCTGCATACTGTAAACTGAAAACTTTTTTATCCTCAGATTCCTGCAGTGTTTATACCTCTAAACTGACTTGTGCTTCTGCTTACAGGAAGGACACTCTGTAATAACAACAGTGTAATCCCCCAGGATGCAGAAATGGAGGAAAGTGTATCACGGTTAGTGTTTTTACACACAAATCATTAAAATTAAAAGGTCATGCCAAAAACTTTATGTCCCCTGAAAATGTACAAATAACAGCATTAACATGCACCATGCATTGTATACATAAGGCAACTTTTTTGTCATGTGGTCACTTTATATACAGTAAATAACAGGAAGTGAGACAAAGGGTGAGAACATCTGTGAAATATAATATCACAGTAAAATAGTTATAAAAGCCACTTAAAGGGAATCTGACATTGCCCAGTCCCTATCGAGGTGCTGTAGTTGACAGTCCCTCAGTGAGCATGTGAATTTTTGGTAATTTGTCCCTGGATGGGTTATGGGCAATCTCAGGCCTCCCACTGTAATGAAGAGTCAAAGAGTAGCTTGACACAGCATTTGTGCCGCACTCTGGCACTCCTCAACACTCCTTCCTACTCCCTCTTCTTCATGAATAATCTCTGCTGCCTGGCCTCCTGCTCACTCATAAACTTCCTACAGAGGACTGATCTTCAATCAGGTACAGTTGTATCTCCTAAATTAAGTGTGTATGAGCTGTAGTCTAGGGGTAAATCCCTTGTCTAGAGGCTAGCAACAATTTTTTTTCTTGGGGTCATTTCCCCTAATGGAAATGAAATGGTTATTTATTTATTTTTTTTCTTATTGTTGTATGATTTTTAAAAGTGCAAAGAATTCCTAATTAGGCCCAGATTAGTTTTAATATACAGTTTTTAATACAATATTGAGACAAATGAGAAAAAAAAACTTTTTTTATTTCCATTAGAGGAATCAAACCCAGGGAAAAACCTGTTGGTGGTATTAAGACAGATGAGTTATCCCTAGACCACAGCCCCTACACAGTTAGGCTGGGGGATTCAACTATATGTGATTGCAGATCAGTTCTTTTGTAGGCAGTTTATGACTATAATCAACACTTTGAGACACTGGCTAACAGCTGAGCGAACAGGAGGCTGGGCAGCATTGATTATTCATGAAGAAAAGGAAGGAGGAAGGAGTGGTGAGGCGTGCCAGAGTGCGACACAAACACTGAGCCACAACTCTCTTTGACTCTTCATTATAGTAGGAGTCCCAAGATTGCGCAAAACCCATCCCAAAGACAAATTACCTAAAGATAACTTGCTCACTAGGGGACTGCCAGCTACAGCACACTGTCAGCACCTCAGGTAGGGCCTAGGTAAGATACAGTTTGGGAAGGTTGATGCAAGCTCCACCCAAAGCTGACTTTGCAGAAATATTCCCTAAAGTCTGTCGCTGTTTCACTGAGCTAATTCCACTTTAAAGTGACTGTACCACCAGGCCCAGGCTTAAGCACTGGAGGCGGGCCGACCCACCCTTAGTAGGGGGAAACCCCAGCCCCTCTATGGTAGGGTTCCATTGAT
This sequence comes from Dendropsophus ebraccatus, assembly GCF_027789765.1. Taxonomy (NCBI): domain Eukaryota; kingdom Metazoa; phylum Chordata; class Amphibia; order Anura; family Hylidae; genus Dendropsophus; species Dendropsophus ebraccatus. The sequence goes on along the minus strand of NC_091456.1, from coordinate 25,370,640 downwards.
TCTAACGGAGTCACGTCATGAAGGGGCTGGTACAGTCACTTTTAAGGGGGAGATATGAGACATTCCAGCTTGCAGCTAGTCAGGAGCTTGGAAAAGCTTCTTTCACTCCTAGTACCAGAGAATATAAGCATTTTTCTACATTCTGGAAGCACAGTTGAAATATATGAAAGGTACCATGTGTCTTCTTGTCCTAACAATGTCAGAAGTTTGGAAATGGCAGCCAACAGATTCCCTTTAAGTCCTTAATAGGTGGACTTGTAGACAGTCCTGCTTTGTATGTGTCCCTCACACTGTATACCTGAACATATAGAAGATATTTTCTGAATGAAAGTATAATTGCTTAAAGGAGAAGTCCAGCCAAGGGGAATTTGATAACAAGTAGGAACTCACCTTTCCATGTTCTCACAGTGAGTGGCAGGTCCAGCCTTGGGACCCCTGCTGGAAGGTATTTACCCCCCTAGTTGTGATGATGTCACGACTCGGGTAGGGGGAATGCCTGTCCCGACTGATGGACTGGCCGCTCAGCCAATCAGTGACTGGAGTGGCTTCCCGCCCCAGTCCATCAGCTGGGTTGTGACATGTCAGAGCCGGAGATCCCAGGGCTCCCAAGGCTGGTCCCGACGCTCACCACCGGCATGGGGAGAGGTAAGTTTGTACTTGTAATCAGACTTCCCTGCCGGCTGCAGGATTTTACAACAAGCTGCTGCAAGATGAGGAAGATGCCAGTAGCTTATTTCAGATTTATCAAAATAATTACAACATTCAACATTGTAAGGTTATCCTGTAACGTTCCAAGGAGCAAGCTAAAGGAAATCCTGTGAAATCTCCAAAGGATTTAATCAGAAATGTTGTTGACTGTAAGGCTGAGGCGGTTCAGGTGAGATTTGCTTGTGTTCTCTCCCATCTGTCAGCATCGATAAGTTACACAATCCAAACACACAGCCAACAAATAGGACGTTACAGAATCACTATACTAAAAGTACTCTGGGTCACCTGTGCTCTGTAACCCTGCACCATTTAGGACCCATAGAAGTAGATGAAGAGCGGCTTAATTTTTCAAGCCATCTATGTTCATAACAAGTAAAGATCATAGTTTTGCTGTCTTTTAGGAAGAGAATCTCGGGGTTGAATAATACATGCCAAATAGTTGCACGCTTGTAGATCTTAGAGGAATGGCGGAACAATGGCTGGCAGTCTCCTAGGGAGTCCTTATTCATTGCATGTTTTTCTTTTATGTTACAGGAAGTCTGACTCAACTGGACTCTCTCCTGTGGAGCCCTGGACTGTACAAACCGAGCAATGTGTCAGCTGCAAACTGTGCCTGACAGGACCGGCCATGGTAAACCCTGCCGCCACCACTGGCTACCATTTCTACAATGCATAATTTGATTTCTTCAAGTGCATATCTATCCAAAATCTGAACATTTAAAGTGAATGTACTAATTTGCTTCCTTTTTTTTACACTACCTGGTCGGCGCCCTTGTGGAGAGCCCGGTAGTGTGGTCCATTTTTTGAAATGCCACTCGGTTCCCCTGATCGGCGCAGGTTTCTCCATGTGCACTTCGGCCCACTCTATGCAGTGAAGGTAGTCCCAACGCTCCCAGAGTTATATTCCTATCCCCTCGGTGATGCGGCCAGACTTGATTCTAATGGAGGCGCGTCACTGGGGGAGCTGGGCCCACTTCCAGTGCATAGAACGAGCCAAAGTGCACATGAAGAAATCTACGCCAATCAGGGAAACTGACTGAGCAGCATTTTGAAAAGTGGCCCGTGCCACTGGCATCTCCACGCCGCCACCGACCAGGTAACAAAATAACCTTTAATTCTGCATCTGGGGCTAGGTGAAAGGGCACTTCTCTTCAGGGTTTATTGGAACGTTTCTCAATTTTAAGGAACCAGTTGCAAGTCGCCATGCTGATTCCTCTGTTACCTACAGTATACTCCAGCTCAGTGGATAGGATCGATGATCATTGTAGAAAATATAGCCTGTATGTGCACAACTTTAACATATTTTCTGGAAATAAAAACTAATACCTGCCCAAAATGTTTAAGTAATAAACTTACAGTTCTGTCACTATATTCTATATGCACATTAGGCCGATTGATGCACTGGGGGTGGGACAAGCACCCTTAATGCAGTGGGTTAGCCGCCCCCTCCTAATGTGGCAGTGCTCATCACTGCAGAGCGCCAGATGTATATGCATTAGGAGGGGCGGATCAGTGCCAAACTGCCTGATTTCCTGAAAATGGCGCTCAGGATCCAGGTAAGAAAATTACCTTTATTCTCAGCACCCCGTGCCCTATGGAAACAAAAAAAAGGTGAACACAATAGCTCAGTGTCATTAAGAATACAAATCACTGGGTTTTAGGGGATAGTGATCCCATACATGTTTATGAACTTTGAAACTTTTAATTTTAAAATCACATATGGGATACAGCATATAAATAGTACTAACTGTGGCCTTACATTTTGAACACTGTACTTTTTCTTATTATAAAAATTGTTCTTGTCAGTACAGTGCACTGCTGTGGATTATTACTTAGCAGGTTTAGTGTTAACCTTGTGTTCCTTACGTTTTTGCACTTTCCTTCAGGTTGTGTCTCAGTACAAGTTCCACCCTGAATGCTTCTCATGCTCCGGGTGCCATGCTGTGATTGAGGATGGAGAGTCGTTCAGCTTGGTGGAGAGAACAACTCTGTTTTGGTAAGAACCCTCAGACATTTACTTTGTGAAAGGTTAAGAACCTGTGGCTGACGTAATATCGTGCATGTTTTATAGGTGATACCTTTCTACTTCAAATTATAGATGGTTATAGTTTCATTATCGTTAGGTAGATTAGTCAATGCAATCTAGATAGATACAAATATACACGTCATTGTCTACATAGATAAATATAGTAATGTGAAAGGATTTGCACTAGTGACAAATTAAATTGCCCTTTAAAGGGGTATTCCAACATGGGGTAAAAAACTAAATATACTGTAGAAGCATATAGCATTGCTTATCTGTCAGTCCCAGTTCTAAAACACCCAAACATTCATTTGTTTTGGGGTTATTAGTTCTGTATTTCATGGTTGTACTTCCTGGTTGAGCAGTTGGTCATTACTACTATTCCCAGAATGCATTGCATTCTTTCATTTCTTCATCACAGTCCTCTCACCCCTGCCTACTCCCCTCCTCCAGCAGTCCTGCCAGTTCCCCACCAAAAGTTGCAGAATATCTAATTTCATTGCAGACAACTAGTGAAGTTGCAGCACCTGCTGTATATACTCCCCGTCTGCCTTTTTGGTAGCATCATTCATAGGAAGCATATGATATGATAGCAAACTGGGGAAGTAGGCTGGATGGTGTTAGAGCTCAGAATCAAAATCCAATCAAGCCTCTTGTGACATCAGATGATGATGCGTTGTCTACGGAGAGAGGGAAGAGTCAGGAAGCTGTAGACAATACACCCTTTGTAGTTCTTCTATTGTCATCTTCCTGTCGGGTAATCGAGCAAAACAAGCTGAAGCCAGTCTTATTAGTGATAACACTGTATTATAAATTTATATGTCTTGGGAGAAATAATTTTATTTGGATAGAATTTCTGATACCAAAATAAAGCAGAACGGTTTGCACCTTGTACAGAACTAGCGTGATAGAATAATGTGGTCAGCAAGTAACATGACTTCTGGATAACTCCTCCGCTGTGATAGGATACAGTTTGTCACACTGTACTGTTATATCATCGATGCTTGTTTTATTGGTTTATTGATATTCTCTCCTATGACTTCTCCCTATTTCTAGTGGGCCATGTTACAAGCTGCTGCTTCTGCGACCACAGTTTGAAGGACTCTGCAATGAATCTGCTAAAGAACAGCATCCTCACACACTAACCCTGTTACGGCTGCCTCCTCATGCAGGGGGATGTAGGGGCTTCTTTGTGTCAGTGGAAGACATGAAGGTCACACAGTGAGTTTAGATCACATGTCTGCCTTAAATCTATTAGCCATTTTTAGCGTATCTAGCGTATGTACAAGGAAAAGCTCCCAATATAGACAGTGGTATCTCACCCTGGTCCGACAGTTCCATTTGTTACCACTGTAGTGATAAAGGTTTCACTGTCGTGTTTTGTTTTTTTTTTTGCTTAAATCAATAGTGCAGGCAATTTTCAGAAACTTTCTAGTTGGGTTTATTAGGTAAATCTGCCATTATCTGCATTCAAAAAGTCTTTCCCTAGGTCCCCCCCTCCCCCCTCTCTCTCATTCACTGCTCATCAGGAAATCTTGACTGTTTTACATCAGTCCAGCCCTGTGTAACCTATGGAGGGGGAGGAGGGAGATAAGATGGCAGCAGAGAACAAAGGATTACACAGTGGGAGCTGTGTGAAAGCTGGTATTAAGAGGTCAGAGAGGTTAGTGCTGACTTCAGAGGAGATAGCCCGGTGATGTAGCTGTAAAACTCTTTGTTGTCCTGTTTTGGTGCCTCATCTCCCTCCACCCCTCCCCTCTCCATAGAAAACCATGAAGACAGGGGGGAGAGCTTTAAACTGCTTTTTCATGATTAAAAATGCATTTTTTTTGCTAATAAACCCAATTGCAAAGTTTCTTAAAATCGCCTGTACTATTGATTTCTGCAAAAAGAAATGCAAACAACAGTGACACTTTAAGTAAATTTTGTTTGGCGCCCCGTCTTTCAATCTTGAGTAAAATTATGCTGCAACACATCACTGATCGCACACAATGACACTGACAGGGTGCAGGTGCTGTCAGCGTCACTGTCTCACTGTTGTGCTTTGTGTTTAATACCAGCCTGAGCCCTCTGATCTATTCATCCCTTCTCTTGCATTGTCTGTACAAAACAGTTGATTTAAAAAAAAATTATATTTGTCAGACTGCCCCTTTAAGCATATGATTGATTTCTTTCTTACAGGGTAACAGTTGAAGCTCGTAACATTCTACATCCAGGGGATCACATTTTGGAAATCAATGGCTCTCCTGTCAGTACAATGCCACCAAAGGAGGTAAGGTGTTGTTTTATGGCCTGTTGTAAAGATAAAGGCTCATGTATGTGTTTATAATGGTGTGCAAGCAATAATCGATCAATAATGGAGTGGTTTAGGTGATTTACTGGCTCCTCATTCCTTCACACTTTCCTCAGGCTGATAATTTGCTTAGCTGCACAGACCGGACCCTGCAGCTTCTGGTAGAGCACCACCCCCCACTGACTGTCCCTGTGACTAGAACTGTCCCGAAATCTCCCTCCTTGCACCCACGTGAAGGAAAGGGCATCTCAGAAACTAACGCCAAGCGTGGTTCCATCCGGTTAGACTTCACTCTCCGTTTAATCGCTTTACTGCAGTGTCTAGGCTCAGATTGGCTTCTTTTAGGTTTAGAAACCTTTTAATCCAACTATTTCAGTCTGACTTTTCTAATCCCCTAACTATATTGCTGTCCTCTACTCATGCTCATGCCTCTCCATTCTTGTACATGGATCATATCACTGAATTTTCTTGAGCTGCTTGTATGCTGTCACTCTCTTTCACAGTAACTAGCTGTATTAAAGGGGTTATCCAGCATTAGAAAAACATGGCCGCTTTCCTCCAAAGATAGCACCGCTCTTGTCTCCAGTTTGGGTGCAGGTTTTGCAACTCAGTCTCATTGAAGTATATGGAGCTTAATTGCAAACCGCACCTGAACTGGAGACAAGAGTGGTGCTGTCTCTGGAAGAAAGTGGCCATGTTTTTCTAACACTGGATACCCCTTTGAGGTTTGGCGGTGCATCAGGATCTGTGTACTCTTACATTTTTTGTGCACTTCTTGCTCTCTTCTTTTTTTAAAAGATACTAGTACAGCCTATTACTTTCAGTGAACCCCAAATGTTTTTTTTTCCTTCCGCTGCTTATGCAGGCGTAGTAACAGCAACACTCGCACCCCAGGACCCTGTTCTCCCAAGGACGCTCGGTTTGTTTCTCGGTCAGAGTCACTTCGCTGTGCTGTAGGTGGACCCCAGCAGATCTTTCGGCCATGTGAACTCCTTCACGGTGAAGAACTAGGGAAAGGTTTCTTTGGTCGTGCCATAAAGGTCTGTTTTTAAAGCATTTCCCGTAAAGCTTATTTAGCCTCCTGCAGATACAGCTGCTGTACAATACTATGCACTTTTTGTGCCCACAGGTCACACACAGAGCCACAGGGAAAGTGATGGTTATGAAAGAGTTAATACAGTTCGATGAACAGACACAAAAAACATTCCTTACAGAGGTAAGTAGAATAATAGAAAAACACTGGATAAGACTACATTCACCCGTTCCGTAGTTTTGTCCGTAGTTGCGTATTTGCAGTTACGGACAAGTTTAGTGCCCATTGATTTTAAATAGGCTTTTCACACTGTCCGTATATTTACAGATCCGCAATTTTTGTGGATTGCGGATCTGTAAATATACTGACAGTGTAAAAAATTACTGACAAGCTCTAGTACGCATCGTAATTACCCCACCGATTCTCCCATAGAAGTCTATGGGAGTGTCTGTAATTTTTGCGGACTTTTGCAAATCCGTAAAAGATGCGAGTGAGTAATCATTTTTAACAATACCCACTTAGTTAACTATCACCTTCCTCCTCTTTGCTGATCCGCAAAAAAAATGAAAAATTTTAAATGCATTACGGAAATTTTTTTGCAGATTGCAGACATCATATATGGTTCTGAAAGACTACTGAATGTGTAAATGGAGCCTAAACCTGGACATGGAAAATGACTTCAATATTTTAGTTAACAGTAAATTTAACTGTGACAACCTGGTCAGGGAGGGTCATATGGGTTATTATAAGTGGCCTAGAGGCACACAACAAAAACATAGTTCTGTCACTTGGCAAATCACTAGGCAGAACAGACATGGAATATTATGTACGGTTTTGGGCATCGGTGTTCAAGAGAGACATAGTGGAGCTGAATTGGATTCAAGCCCCTTACTGCACGTGGAGCACTAAGGAGGACGGTATATCTCTTATCTTCCTCCTTGGCACCATTCCTGTGCTGTTAGCAGTATTATCCTTGGTCTGGAGCACCGTTAGGAGCACTGCCCCACCCCCATAGCACTGAGCCGGCCCACTCCATTGATTATCACTATTGGGAAGGGGGAGTGCTCCTAACAGTGCTCCCGACCAAGGAGTGAACTGCTAACAGCATCGGATTGGCGCCGAGGAGGAGGGTAAGAGACATTCCATCCTCCTCGGCGTCTCCTGCACACTAGGGAGCTATCAGCAAGTTAGATTTGTCTAACCTGTTAATAGTTCCCCTTTAATACTAGAGTTCAATAGAGGCCTGGAGTGTAATAATATTACACATTATAGTTACTAGGTTCTGGAGAAGGGTAGTTGTTCCATGGATTTAGTCTCAGTACTAGATTCAGCATCAGGATTAAGTTTTTTTCTTCTCACCTAAAATGAGGAACTACCTCTAGGCATTTTCTGCCTTTCCACGGACTGCAGGATAATGGGCTAAATTGGATCTGACATTGAAGAAAAAATTATTTTTTTCAGCCTTACAAATGATGTAATCCTTAGAAATTGCTGAAATCGTCCATTTTCTGTCTTACAGGTAAAGGTTATGCGGTCCCTAGATCATCCCAACGTGCTTCGGTTTATTGGGGTTCTCTATAAGGATCGGAGGCTGAATCTGCTGACTGAATTTATAGAATGTGGAACCTTAAAGGATTTCCTAAGAGGGGTGAGCCATAGTTAGGTTTTATATAGCTATGGATATTTTATGTTTTAAGGCTAAGAATTTTTGTTTCCTCTCCTCCATCCGGCCTTGTGTAGGACACTTGTCCCTGGCAGCAAAAGGTCTCATTTGCTAAGGACATTGCATGTGGCATGGTAAGTTTCAACTCTTCTGCTATATTTCTATGGTTCGGTAGTACCTCTTTAAACTATTGTTATAAATTATAATGCTAAAAATTAATATATTTTTGCTTTTTTAGGCGTATCTTCACTCTATGAGCATAATCCATAGGGATCTCAACTCGCACAACTGTCTTATAAAACTGGTAATGTTTTAATTTTAACATTATTCTCGAGTTGCCCTCAGTCCTGTATATATATGTGTGTGTATGTGTATATATATATATATATATATATATATATATATATATATATATATATATATATAATGTCTTTCAATTTTTTTTATTGGGTTTCAAGAGATATGCAAATAATTGCAAGTTTTTAAAAATATTTTGGAAGTAAGATATACTTAGAAACAAGTATGAAAATATGGAGTACAGGAGTAGTAACCAGAAGAAAACATACAAGTATGACACATTTAAGAATAGTTGGTTGGTATTTTTACGGATCATTACAGTCGGATAACAGTAAAAACTTACTTTATTACCAATAATGGGCAAGGAGGAAAGTTTATGGCAGATAAGGGCTAAGGCAAATACATGTTATACTTGCATTGGCCGCACTGGTCGGTGGAGATTAAGGCTGTGTTCACACTACGTATATTTGAGGCTGTATGTTTGAGGCTGTATAGCAACCAAAACCAGGAGTGGATTGAAAACACAGAGAGGCTCTGTTCACACAATGTTGTAATTGAGTGGATGGCCGCCATATAATGGCAAATATTTGCTGTTATTTTAATACAATGGCTGTTATATTGAAATAATGGAAGTTATTTACCGTTATATGGCGGCCATCCACTCAATTACAACATTATGTGAACAGATCCTTTCTGTGTTTTCAATCCACTCCTGGTTTTGGTTGCTATGAGGACCTGACATGAGGACCAAATACAGCCTGAAATATACGTAGTGTGAACCCAGCCTAAAGGTGTATGGCCACCTTTAGGACCCATTCACTGGCCCTTTATAAATGGGAAAAGAATGGTAAAGGGAACAAATGTCCCCCCCACCCCCCATGTTTTCATCTAACACACAGGACCAGGAGAGATTTGAACCCCACAATGGGAAAGGATTTCATGAGAGCCAATAGGTTGGGGGGGCTTGCAGGTGGGTACATATTTGCTTTAAAGGGTTTTTCAGATTTAACCTAGCTCTTGTCCCCTATTCACAGGATAGGGGACAAGTTTGAAATCACAGGGGGCGACCTCATTTTTCCCCCAGGCACCCTGTCTTCTTTGTTATGAATTGAGCCACAGTTCTGCGTGTGACCCGCAGCTCCATTCATTCTCTATGGAGCTGCTGCAAAGAGCTGTTTGCTGTACTCTGTCCATAGAGAACAATTGGAGCTTCATTGATAACAAAGGAGCCAGGGTACCGATCTACAGATCCGCAGGGGTCACACAGGTCAGACCACCCCTGCAATCTTATAGATAAGAAACAAGTAAGGAAAACCCCTTTAAGACAGGTGGACCTAAGCCTTCAACCCTACATGTAAAGAAAGATGGTATTCTTCGGCAGACAACCAGTTACATTTTTAATAGATATAATGTGACGGCAACATTAGCTGAGATTTCTTTGGCAGCGGCGTATATTGGCTGGAAGGAGGGTAGGCTGCTGGTTACATTGAGTCAGGCTGTTCAAGTTAGGATTAGAGATGAGCGAACCTCGAGCATGCTCAAGTTCATCCGAACCCAAACGTTCGGCATTTGATTAGCTGGGGCTGCAGAACTTGGATAAAGCTCTAAGCTTGTCAGGAAAACATGGATACAGCCAATGACTATATCCATGATTTCCACATAGCCTTAGGTCTTTATGCAACTTCAGCAGCCCCCGCTAATATAATGGCGAACATTCGGGTTCGGATGAACTTGAGCATGCTCGAGGTTCGCTCATCTCTAGTTAGGATACATCCACAAAGCCCATTGGTCTCCACTGAGTTTATGTAGATAGAGGTGTATCTAGAAGGAGTCTCAGCTTGAAAGCAGTATTTTTAAGGGTAAGAGCCACTGACGTCTGTCACCCTTTCCTTGCCGCCAAGCCATACCTCCGTCTCTTATCTAGTATGTGACCTTTTCTTGTAGGACGGCACTGTGGTTGTAGCAGATTTTGGACTTTCCAGGCTAATTCTGGAAGAGAAACCCAGACCCCCACCAGAAAAACCACCCACAAAAAAGAGAACGCTGCGGAAGACTGACCGCCGGAAACGGTATACTGTGGTGGGCAACCCGTACTGGATGGCACCAGAAATGTTAAATGGTAATGGGAAAGGTTAAGCTATTTGTGCTATAGAGTGAAGAGAAGAACATTTTGCTGATTTAAATCCTATTCTCTATTATTCAATACTAGGTAAACAATACGATGAGAAGGTGGACGTGTTTTCATTTGGGATTGTCCTGTGTGAGGTAAGAATACCGCGGCTGGAAGGGGTAAAAAGCCGGAACATGATCATTTTCATCATGCGAAAACTGTAAAAGTAATTTATATTGCAGTTCAGTTAGAACAGGGGTAGGGAACCTTGGCTCTCTAGCTGTTGCAAAACTACAACTCCCATTACGCCTGGACAGCCAAATCTTTAGAATATTAGAATGTAGCCAATCCAATCCTACTCCCAAAACCTTTGAGATTTGATTATTTAACAAAAAGCCTAAATAAAAACGGAGACAAAGAACCTGTAGACCTCTGCAGGTCTCGGTTCCCTGGTCCTGTCTGTGACGGGAAGATTAGAATTCAGTGGTGTCACATGACATGCATGAAATTCCAAAGAGGTCAGCATCTTTCTGCCCACAGCAAATACCCTGGAGTCGTGACTTAGGGTCCTATTACACGAAGTGATTTTTTGACGATTAACGATAAACGAACTTAAATGACCGATATGGCGAACGACCTGAAATCGTTCACCCAATTACACGGAACATGATCGTTATTGCATTTGTCCTGTCGTCGACACTGCGTTCGCTGCTACTGCGAACTTCCAGACGTCGTCTTATTATTTATGAACGATCAACAATAAAAAATAGGTCCAACTTCTATTAAACGACCAACGATTTCTCGTTGGTCATTTAATCGTTGTCTGCTATTACACTAAACGATTATCATTAAAATCCGAACGATTTTTCGAACGATAATCGTTCCGTGTAATACCACCCCTAGTAACAGAGAAAAAAATGGCATTAGAAAAAGCATTATTTCTGTTAACATATATTACAGGTTTATTATATTGTAAAAGGGTCGCCGATCAGCCGAGGAGTGTGAAAGCGCCCAACCCTCGACTGATCGCATCTTTGTGGCCGGGCTCAAATATATTGCTGTCAGCGGCACATCTCCCTGTGAAAACTGGAGACGTGCGGCCAACAGCAATGTATTTTAGTGTCCGCACGAACGATGCAGGGATCGTTTGTGTGGCCCGGCAGCTTGACTCATCATGCCTTCTGAAGGTCAGTTAGTGCTGATAGTTAGTTAGTGCACAGCCCCATGTCGAGCAGTGTAAAAGGACCCCCCCCCCCACACTCACTGATGTTATTGATGACTTTTGAGGCTGCGTTCACACACATTGGTGTTTTCATTGTAGTATTGCTCTGAAATGATGCAGTAACACAGTGAAATGATGCAGTAACACAGTGAAATGATGCAGTAACACAGTTAAACTACAAAGCCAGGCCTACACTGAAGCTTTGTAATGCTATTAATTGATTTTAACTATCGATATCATTTATTTTTTTTTAACAAATCAATAGGGGTTGTGATTGCAAGCATTTTTGCAATTTACTCTTTTTTTTTAAGTTTTCTATGTTTAAATCAACATTATACATATGGCCACTAGATGTCTCCCTTTTTGTCTACAGTTTATTGCTTTGTCCTTGCAGATATTTGGTCTTTTCTTTGTTAAAAAAAAGACCAAACACAGGAATTCACATTCTGCAGACATGGCTTGCTATTGATTGACAGCCATTTCTAAACGTGCACGGAGCGGGACAAGTCTTCACTGCTACACACTCATATTCAGTAGCTGAGAATCATGGGGGTGCTCACATTGTATGGTCAGCTCTCTGTAACACAGCACCAAAACCTCTGTAACCACACAGTGACATTATACTGGCTGAATTGTTACATAACAAAGAGCATTGTCTCCTGGTAAGCTGCAGAGCTATAATTAGTGAAAGTAAATCAAATAACTAGCCCCAGGTAATTGCTCTCAGTTGATATACAACCTGCAGGATGAACAGGTGTCTTTCCTTTTGTGATCGCCCAAAGGACAGGGACTTCCTGTGTTTGGTCTCTTCTTTTTGAACAAAGAAAAGTATGGAAAGGGCATGGAGCACAGTTTGGCCATAGGTATAACATTGATTTAAACACAGAAAACTTTAAAAAATAATAATAATAATAAAAAGAGTATATCGCAAAACTGCTTGTGATCTCTACCCCTGTTGATTTTTTTAAAACAAATGATTGCGATTGTGCCTCTTTAAGCTCAATTCACTTCAATAGAGCTGAGCAACAAACCCAAACTGAGGACAAGAGTAATGTTGTTTCTGGAAGACAGCCGCCATATTTTTCTAAGCCTGCCACATTGCGTCCATGTGAAATTGGCTTAAAAGTCATATTACATGGCACGATTTCCTGGGAGAAGCGAGAGCCAAGCTGTCAGCTCATCGCTCGCCGCCTGTACTATTACATGCACAGACAGCAAGTGTGAGGGGCTGCCCAAATGATCGTTGGATCGTTCGGGCTGCCCATTGAAGTGAGCGGCTGCCCCAGCTCCTGTTTCACAGAGCAAGGAGCAGCAGACCGTCACTGATATAATTGTTTTTCAACATGCTGAAAGATCAACAGTCTGCTGTTCATTGCTTTTCAACATGCGCTACTATACTGAACAGTCAGTAAGGCCGATAATCATTTAGTATAATAGGGCCTTATGTCTTCACACTCTTATTCCATATGTGTCTGGAGTTAAACCTCCCATGAACAGGAAGGAACATCAGATCAAACTTTTTGTTTTCCAGATTATTGGGCAAGTGTATGCTGATCCAGATTGCCTACCGCGCACCATTGACTACGGCCTCAATGTCCGCCTTTTTTGGGAGAAATTTGTTTCGGAGGATTGTCCCTCAGGATTTTTTCCTCTTGCAACATCCTGTTGTCAACTTGAGCCTGACTTAAGGTAATGGATCCCTTTCCTACCCTCTTCAGTTGTCATACCATTCCACTTCCACAAGCATTAGAATGTTTTTATTGCCTTGGTTTGCCATCTATAACCTTGTTCCTTGTTTGTTCTACAGGCCAGATTTTCCATGTCTACATGATACACTTACAGCAATATCTCTGTTCTTGGGGGAGCTGGCGATCCCTTTACCCTCTGAACTAGAGGTCATGGAGCACAATCTAAGGTTTCAGTATGGTTTGACACGAGAGCCGCCATCTCCAGTGGATAGCATAAGCCAATGATCTCAGAAGATCACTTTATGGAAGCAATGTTTTTATCCACCCTTTTCTTACATGTGAAAATCTTACCTTCTCTTTTTTGTATTGGTGTTAGATATTTTTTTTTATTTGTTGATAAGTTAATTATTAGACAGGTCATGAGTTTGAACTATAGGGTCCAAAGCTATGTGCACATTTCTGCAATCCTTAAAGTGGTATTCCTATCCTGAACAGTTGTGGTATAGCAAATGCCTGAATGCCTATACTCCTCATATAGTCAGATAGCTCCTTCTATAACTCCAATAGGCTTACATATATAGGCCAACCTGCAAGCTTGACTACCTCTCCATTTAGCTGTATGAAGAGTGTGGCAGACAGAAATTGGTGGTCATCAGCTACCTTTGGAATCAGCACCTATGAGGCATTAATAGTATATCCTGCGTATATACCATACATACTTAGGCTGGGTTCACACTACGTATATTTGAGGCTGTATGTTTGAGGCTGTATAGCAACCAAAACCAGGAGTGGATTAAAAACACAGAAAGGCTATGTTCACATAATGTTGTAATTGAGTGGATGGCCGTCATTTAATGGCAAATATGTGCTGTTATTTTAAAACAACGGCTGTTATATTGAAATAATGGAAGTTATTTACCGTTATATGGCGGCCATCCACTCAATTTCAACATTGTGTGAACAGATCCTTTCTGGGTTTTCAATCCACTCCTGGTTTTGGTTGCTATGAGGACCTGACATGAGGACCAAATACTGCCTGAAATATACATAGTGTGAACCCAGCCTTAAAGGGGAAGTCCGGTCTAAATAATTTTAAGATATGTTATTGCCCAACAAAAGTTATAAAAATTACTAATAGACACTTATTATGGGAAACGCACCTACAGTGCATTTCCTCTGCGCTTACTACAGCATGGCTGTTGGTGATGTCATGAACACACCATGCTGTAGTAAGTGCAGAGAAAATGCACTATAGGTGCGTTTCCTATAATAAGTGTCTATTAGTAATTTTTATAACTTTTGTTGGGCAATAACATATCTTAAAATTATTTTGCCTGGACTTCCCCTTTAAGATAGGAATACCCTTTTTAAAGGGGTACTATGGGCAAATGTAAAAGTTCATTCAATGCCTCCTGCTGTTTTAGTAAATAAGTGCATACTTACCCCCCTCGCTTTCCCGCTACTCCTGCTATAAGATCTTCTGCTCCTATAGGGCCGTTGCACACTACGGAAATCACACGGAGCCCTTGCACGCTTGACTCCAGTAGTGTGCAAGCGCTCATACTGTCCAATGGTCATAGAGTTGAACAGGAGCGCAGCCAGGACCAGATGGTGAAACAAGGGGGATGTAATATTGCAAAGTGAAGCAGGAGATTGACTTTGACATTTGCCTGGAAAACCCCTTTTAAGGGGTTATCCCCAATCCTGTAACAAGCTGATTGCTGGGGTCTCACTGTACAGACCACCCACAATCCCGGAAACACAAACGCCCCCTGCAGAGAATGGAGCGATGGCTGCACAGTTGTGCTCCATTCACTGAGGATCGATTGTGTCCCTGTTCTTTGTATCTAAGTGGGGTCCCAGCAGTCAGACCCCCCCCCCCCCCAGAAAACAGCTTGTTATCCCCTATCCTATGTATAGGGGATAACTTCCTCAGATGAGAATACCCCTTTAAAGACATTTAGGCTTCATGCACACAGCGCTGCTATGTGCATGGATCCTTAGTGGCGGCATAGAGAGTCCATATGTACCACTGTATGGTGCCTCTGTGAGACACTGAATTCTTCCCTGGATGAATTACTTGTAGGGAAGAATAAATTGCTCTGTAACATGGCATGCAATGGGGGATGCCATGTTTTTTTTTCTGGCCACAGATTTATTTAGAAAACAAGAGAAAATGAACTGTGCACCAGTATTATGGCTCAGTACTACATGAATCTGTGAAAATCCTAAATGCACGATGCTGTCGTAAGCATATCTCAGGGGGATAGATGTCCTTACCACTTCTACATTCTTACCTATAAAATAAAAAACTTGAACAGATTTCCCCCTTACTGCAGCGACGTAATAGTAGCCGGAAGATTGTTACATATTTATGGAACCAAAATATGTTCATGTGATTCTGCAAGCTAAAAAGATTGAAAACCACTTCTTTTTTTTATTTTTTACATAGCACTTGGTGTAATTGCTGCACTTTTACATACAAACTGGAAATTCAATTTTATATATTTTTTATTGTTTTGTTTTTTTTTTTTTTTAAAGAAATGTAGACTGTATAATTCCTCTTTTTATTATTGTTATAACCTGTGTATGGTGCTTCCCGAGCACCACTGGAATTCATTTGTTTCTTGCCAAACCTGTGCTTGATTTCCCACTTGCTTCCAACATTCATCGGCAACTGGTCATAGAGTTAGACTAAGGGTTAGAATACAGTACTACTGTGATATACATGTGGTGATAGGGTAGTAGATGGGGTACATGGCTGCTGCAGTCTGTAAATGGTAGTTTTCCTCCTGCAAATTTAGCATTATCCATCAGTAAGTTGAGAGACGGATCTTGCGTTTCATGCTTGGAGTTGAATATATTTGTAAAACCAATGGGATTTGGTTTGTAGTTAGTGCAGAAGCCTGCAGCCATTATGGCATGCTGGGAGTTGTAGTTTCATTGCAGCTGTAGGTCATTCTTTTATAGCAGTGCCACCCCTTTGTGAGCTTAGGGTATGTGCACACTGAGGAATAGGCAAGAAATTTGAAAAATCCGCTTTTAATTTCCTCCTGTAATATATGAATAGAGCAATATCGCATTGTGTTCATTGGGATTTCCGCTCTGTTGTTCTGCCGCGGACATGTCAATTATTTGGTCGGATTACTCTAGAGCAGGGATGGGGAACCTTCGGCCCTCCAGCTGTTGCAAAACTATAATTCCCATCATGTCTGGACAGCCAAAGCTAAAGCTTTGGCTGTCCAGGCATGATGGGAATTGTAGTTTTGCAACAGCTAGAGAGCCGAAGGTTCCCCATCCCTGCTCTAGAGGAATCCTATAAGTCAATGGGGCTCAAATTCTGCCAGAGCTGAATAAGGACGCATTCAGACTACGGAATCCACGAGGAGACTCTGCGGATTCCACCGTTGACCCCGTTCGCATCTCCGCCCGTCCCATAGAATCCATTCTATGGTGTGGCGGATTCCGCCGTCCGCCCAAATAAATTGCATGTTAATTCTTTGGGCGGATGGCAAAATGTGAGCGGCGAAATCTGCGGGGGCTTCTCAGTGCGGATTCTGTAGTCTGAACGCGCTCTTACCGAGGAGTTTCAAGCGGAAAATTTTCCTCTTCAATTCCTTAGTGTGCACATACTCTAATAGTGAAGTTTATATTGGTTTTGAGGCTCCTTCTCATGGCAAAATCAGTAGATGAGCACGACTCGAGCACGCTTGAGTCGGATCGCTCAGCATTTGAATACCAATGGCTAGAGAATAGAGATGAGTGAACCTGGAGCATGCTGGAGTCGATCCGAACCCGAACTTTCGGCATTTTATTAGCGGTGGCTGCTGAAGTTGGATAAAGCCCTAAGGCTATGTGGAAATCATGGATACAGTCATTGGCTGTATCCGTGTTTTCTAGACAACCTTACAGCTTTATCCAAGTTCAGCAGCCACCGCTAATCAAATACCGAACGTTCAGGTTCGGTTGGACTCAAACCCGGTTCGCTCATCTCTACTAGAGAAGTTGGATGTAGCCCTAGGGAGTCCACTAAAACATGGATGCATGCTCGAGTTGTGCTCATCTCTAGTAACCAGTTCTAGTAAGAGCTTGATAAACAGGATCAATGACTAAGTACCCCCAACAAGGTGTGTATCATGATTTATAGGAGAGTAGTCAGATTAGTTGTAAGATACTCACACTAAATCTGCCTGGAACACTGACCTTACACTGGTTTTGGGACCAATCGCACGAACATGTGTGTGTATTAGGGTCTCCTGACTACAGATGTTGGGGCAGAGAAGGGGCAGACATGTTGGACTTCAACAAGCCCAATCATTTTGTTCTCAGGGAGATAAGCCACTAACAGGGGTGTCTGGTACTGGTTTTCTCCCCATTTGAAACACATGCACATTGGTCAAACATGCCAGTGTATAGGGAAAGGGTGACAATTAGCTGACTGCTATCTGAAATGTATGGCTAGATTTAGTCCTCATGTTCGGGTGTACCCTCTTAAATATCTAGGACATAGTAGTAAGACACAGCCCAGACACTACGGGGGGGGGGGGGGGGGGCCATTGAAGAGTATCACAAAATCATATCATATATCCATAGGGTAGGTGATAAAAGGCTGATCACTAGGGACCTCAACACAAGCATGAGAAGTTTGAATGGAATGGTGGTCAGTTACATACACTCCTGCCCCGTTCAAGGGGTTATCCAGAGCTACAAAAACATGGCTACTCTTGCACCACTCTTGTCTCCAGTTAAGGTGGGGTTTGAAACTCAGTTCCATTGAAATTAATGGAGCTTGAAGGTGTTATCCAGAACTACAAAAACATGGCCATGTTCTTCCAGAGACAACATGACTCATCTCCAGTTCAGATGTGGTTTGCAATTAAGCTCCATTCACTTCAATGAAACTGAGTTACAAAGCATCACCCAAACTGGAGCCAAGAGTGGTGCTGTCTCTGGAGGAAAGTGGCCTTGTTTTTGTAGTGCTGGATAACCCCTTCAATTGCAAACCACACCTGAACTGGAGACAAGAGTGGGTCAAAAGTGGCCATGTTTTTATAACACTGGGTAACCCCTTTAAGTATCCATGGGGCTGATGGAAACAGCCAAGCGCTTATATCCTTGACCACTACTCCTAAAGGGGTTATCCAGTGCTACAAAAACATGGCCACTTTTTTTCCCTCTCGTCTCCAGATTGGGTGGGGTTTGGAACTCCGTTCCGTTGAAGTAAATGGAGCTTAACTGCAAACCAAACCAGACCTGGAGACAAGAGAGGGAGAAAAGTGGCCATGTTTTTGTAGCGCTGACCTCAGGCTCCCCCCTTTCTAATAATAGTCAGGGCTTCTGCAATCACATT
The DNA here is from genome assembly GCF_027789765.1 of Dendropsophus ebraccatus. NCBI lineage: Eukaryota > Metazoa > Chordata > Amphibia > Anura > Hylidae > Dendropsophus > Dendropsophus ebraccatus. The sequence goes on along the minus strand of NC_091456.1, from coordinate 25,352,253 downwards.
TATTGCCTATCCTGTTAAACCTTCATTGTGGGACAACCTAGCGCATCTTAGGTCAGGATTAGAGATGAGTGAATTTACAGTAATAACTATGCCATATCTCTGCCATCCGCTCATCAGCCAGCTGCCTTATAACTCAGTGCCGCTCCTTCCCGGGTGATGGGAAAAACTGCATCCAGTCCTGGGAAAATTCTCCCAATTTTCCAGGACTAAATCCAGCTTTTCCAAGCACCCACGTAGATGGGCTGATGAGCAGATTGCACAGATAATAAGGTGCTTCACATAGTTATTACTGTAAATTCGGATCAACAATCACTATATATGTTAATAGAGTGGATGGTAAGATTTTGTCACTGTGTGCAACCTCCAAGGCAGACATAGAGAACCTTGGCTCTCCAGCTGTTGCAAGACTACAACTCCCATCATGCCTGGACAGCCAAAGCTTTAGCTGTCCAAGGCATGGTGGGAGTTGTAGTTTTGCAACAGCTGGAGAGCCAAGGTTCCGATTTTCTGCTCCAAGGCAATAGGTCGGTATGTTATATTACAGAAGCTGGGAATAATCATTACTGTTCTGTTCATGAGATGTCTCCACTGGATTTACATTAGACCGATGTGATGGCCAGGCACTGCCTGAATTTTTTTTTATTTAAAAGAAACAAAAACACTTATGTACAAAAAAAAAAAAAATAATAAACAAATTTCTTAAGAGTTTGTACATCCGTTTCTGTCCTTTGAAATACCTCAGCAGCACATTTTTATAGAAAGAATCTTCATGGCAAACAATAAGCAAGCACTATATGGTAACTCTACTGGAAGAAACTGGTGCTGAAAGAGTTACCAGCCAGAGCTTGGCATCGATGGATGATGGTCTGGCGCGAGCGCTTTCTAATGTGCAGATTTGTCGTCAGCTTTCATAGTTTATGATAGTTTCATCTCCCTGGATTTCCTTTTCTTTGGAGTCTATGAGACTTAAATGCATAAAAATGAAAGAAAAGCTGCTACAGGCAGCCGTATCGATACAGTAGAATTGTACAAACAACCCCCACTAACTCCTGACAAAATGGTAACACTGCCAAATTCTTGGCCTTCGGGAAACAAAGGGTTAACCATATTCATCTGCAGTTGTTATAACAACAGGTGCGATTCCAGGTCCCTTTTCCTCCGAAGAGGAAACAGTGGTTTATGAATACAATTCTCCTGCCACAGTCCGCTGGGCCAGTGCCGTGGCGTGATGACATGTATGACACCCTTGACACTGCCATTATTGAGTCAACATCCAATATCACTATGACCCCCATCATCTCTTCATGCTCCGGGGGTTCCCGCACTATCCATGAGGGGGACGGTACCTTCCTGAACAGTATTGGGAGTGTGACTGGCTGACACCACGATGGTGTTCTCATCTATGAGGTCACAGGTAGGGTTCGAGAAGGCGGATAATGGAAGATTTATCCTCTGAAGCCGCCTGTCTTCAATCTCCTGGTCGTGCTTTTGCTTTAGATCTCTGCCCCTGTAAGAAAACGATAAGTTAGAAGAATGGGCGTCATGTTTCAGAAGCAAAAGTGACCAAGATGGGTGGGTCAGAAAGACATGGAGGGAAAAGATACCAACCTTTTGTATACGTATCCAACAATAATGCCGCTGCCAATGGCTATGATGATGACAACCATTAGAATTCCCAAGACGTAACCTGTAACATCAATTGAGAGATCAGGTCAGCAACACGTATTATGCTGCAGTCTACCTTCAGCTGTTGCAAAACTACAATTCCCATCATGCCTGGGCAGCCAAAGCTTAGCTTTGGCTGCCCAGGCATGGTGGGAATTGTAGTTTTGCAACAGCTGGAGGGCAGAAGTTTCCCCATCCCCAATGCATTGTTCCCTCACCTAATGTGCCCAGATCCTTCTTCTCCCGGGGTTTGACCTGGACTCTCTCGCTGATGCTGATTACAGGTTGGGCCACATTGACTCGCTCCGGAGCCTGGAAACTGTCTTGCTCAAGAGTTGTTGATTCCTCTGGCATCTGTGAAGGCTGCAGAGTTGCAGTTTGTTCTGGTTTATCCTGATTATCTGTAGGAGCTGCCAAGCAAAAGAGAGATACGGTTTACCGTGAGTGACCTTCCAATGAGACACAAGGTAAAATGACACCATCATCAATATGCATGAATCCATCTGCATAACAAAATGCTGCAAGAGCGGCTAAAACAGGGAACAGTATGAATTATTAGGGCTTGGTTCACACTGCGTTTTTCAAATTTTTTTTAACCTGTCTAATGCAAAAAACTGATTTATTCATGTGCATCGTTTTTTTCCATTGACTTCTATTATAATATAAATAAAAAAAAAAAAAAAAAAAAGATCAAAACTCAGTTTTTTTAGCATACACAAATACTTGGTCGACCACATTTTTGTGTACGCTACAAAAGGGATACGTTTAGATTTTTTATCCTTTTTTCTTTATAATGTAAGTCAATGGAAAAATGGATGCACGTGAATACATCTGGAGTTTCATTTTTTTTTTTTTTGCGTTAAAAATGGACTGCGAAAGTTCAGTGTGAACCCAGCCCTACGGCTGCTGAAAACTGCTAACCAATCCATACAAAAGGTGGCGTTAAAAGTTCAGATGTCATAAGTTTTACCGATGGCCCTGACCTCAGGCTAGGTCATTTATTGCTGACTGGCAGCGTGCCACCCCTGCTGATCAGCTGAGGCCAGAGGAGTGGTGGACAGGGCTGGAAGCAGCTGGCTCAGTTACTGCCTAGCGGCAGAGATTATCCTGGAGATTGGCCATTAGAGAATGCCTGGAAAACCCCTTTAAATGCACTTAGGGAAATGGATCTCAAGTAAGTGATCTCCAGAGCGTTAGGTTCAGTACACTAGCTAGGCATGGAAAGCATTACCAGGCTTAATCAGATCGTTTATGACAAAACAACATGTGATGAAGCCTGGTAAGGCAGATCACATGACAAAATAGTAAATTTAGACAAAATTGCAGAATCCACATAATAAACTAGTCTCGAATTAAGTGAACAAAATGGAACAAAGCAGCCTCGGAATTTCCCAGTAACATATGTTGTCTATGTTCACACCGTAAGGTTTTTAATTGCAATTAAAGAAAACAAAGCAAGTAATGGATTTAAAAAGAGGTGAAGCGACAGTGTGAGATGTATGATCTGTTTTCCATTTATAGGCTGTGTCATTTTGGACGGCCGTAATTTAAAAATTGAAAAATGGCCGTATTATACAAATTACGGATATAGTTTCACTTTGAAATGACAGCTGTCCAAAAAGACGACCGTAAAACGGCCACATGTAGACTAACTGTTTCTGGCTTTGACTTCAATAAAAAAAAACATGAATGTGAACACATCCTTATAATATCCAGTCCACTATGATCCACACCTGGTTCTGGCTGCACATTGTAAGAGCAGCCTCTGGCTGGGTTATCACTTATGCGGTCACAATTCAATCTCAATGCTGTGAAAACCAAACACCCGGCTCTTCCCTCAATAAAAGAAAGAAATGATACAGACTATTCTAATAATTTATACCATGTTGCAAGCCAGTCTGCATATCCAAAGTCAGGAGGTTACAGGACACAACTGGGGGACCTAGTGCTGAATTGTGGATTTTTATGCAAGTTCTGTTAGTACTCTAAGCGGGGACAGATAAGAGTGTGTGTGTGGTATCCTATAGTCAGAATACAGACTGACACCTGAACCCTGCTGGTTGAAGCTCGGATCTTTCCATTAACGGCAGTAGATCAGACAGTCAGCCCTCTGATTCTCTCCAGTAACAGACATAGATGACAGAGTGAGCCCTTTGATTCTTTCTAGTAACAGAGGTTAATCAGAGAGTCAGTCCTCGGATTTTCTCCAGTAACAGACACAAATTAGAGAAAAAGCCCTGGTTCTCTCCTATAACAGCCTTAGAACAGAGAGTCAGCCCATTGATTCTCTCCGGTAACAGACACAGGTTAGAGAGTCATCCCTGGTTATCTTTTATAACCGCCTTAGATTAGAGTGTCGGCCGTCTGGTTCTCTCCAGTAACAAAGGTAGATCAGAGAGTCAGCCTTCTGATTCTCTCCAGTAAAAGACAGACTAGAGGGCATCAGTCCTGATTCTCTCTAGTAAAAGGTAGATCAGAGATTCTCTCTAGAAACAGACAGATTAGAGAGTCAGCCCCCCTGATTCTCTCCAGTCACAGACCAGCCCCCCTGATTCTCTCCAGTCACAGACCAGCCCCCCTGATTCTCTCCAGTCACAGATCAGCCCCCCTGATTCTCTCCAGTCACAGATCAGCCCCCCTGATTCTCTCCAGTCACAGGTCAGCCCCCCTGATTCTCTCCAGTCACAGACCAGCCCCCCTGATTCTCTCCAGTCACAGACCAGCCCCCCTGATTCTCTCCAGTCACAGATCAGCCCCCCTGATTCTCTCCAGTCACAGACACTGATGGTGAGGGATCAGGTTACACACCCAGGTAAATGCTGAGGACAATGTGACACCAAGTCTCTTTGTTTATAAAGCTGGAAACAACTTCTCGTCCACCAATAGAAAGTACAGCAGCATCTGAGCGACAAGCAGCCCCAATCCCTGCGCCAGCCCGGACAGGGGCGGGGCCTGGTGTCTCCCCACCTACCAAATCTTACAGAAAAACAAGGTCATGTGACCAGGTAGCCATGCAGGGGAGAGAGGGTTAAAGGGGGTGCGCAGAAGTGGGGTGCCCCTGCAGTGCCCGGCGCTCCCCCAGGCACCGCCTGTCAGCGCCTCTCTGCCATGTCGTGGGCTGCAGTGCAGCGGAAGCGGCCACTCACCCCCAGCCCCGGCTATGTGCATGCATAGAGCATGGTGACAGGGGGCCATGTACCTGGTGTCCCGCAGACCAGCTGGCAGCCCAGCAGCAGGACGAGGAGCCCGGGCAGCAGCATCATGTCTCCGCTCTGTCAGCCTCTGCACTGTGTGTGCTGTTGTTCTGAGTTGTTTTTCTCAGCAGTCGCTGCTCCTCCTCCTCCTCACATCATCACGGGGAGGCACCGGGAGCCGGAAACGTCTGCACTGCAGGCGGGGGAGGGGACGAGGGGGCACTGGACACATGTGTAGCATGTAGCCGCCATGTATAGACCTGCTCTACCGTAATAACGTGTGTGTATATATATATACAGCAGCAGCCGTTATCTCACTGCCGGCTGTAACCGTGTGCGCATGCGTCATACACTGCGCTTTACATGACTGCAGGGTCTCTAGCGTATCATATACATTTATGATATAACATTGTTTTAAACACAGTAAAGGCATAAGACGTGACCTTTCGGTGTCCCCGGTGCATGTGGCCTTGATCTGCACGGTATGTTCTGGTTTACTGCTCGGGGTGACGGCAGCGCCTTGGCTCAGCAGTCAGCCGGAGCCGGTTTGGACAGGATTGTTGCGCATGCGCAGTGTCTGGCGGCTCAGGGCAGCTGCAGTTGTTTTCTCCACAGGACTCCTGCTTGTTATAATCTATATGGGATGAATGGGATTTTTACACAGTACAACAGATATTCATAAGGCCCCTGTTACATAATGTTTTTCTTTATATATATATATATATAATATTTAATTTTATATTATAACTTTATTTTATATTTTTTAACATATTTAGGATTAAACGTCCATTAATCTTCAATCTTGTTTATTAACAAAACTTTTCATATTTTTTTTTAAAGTTGTAGACTTGCACATACAGTAAAAGCTGTTTACAGCCATGATAGTTCCCTTCACTGTAAGGCTACGTTCACACTACAGGATTTCTTGTCCGCCATTGCCGTCTATAATGATAATGATCAGCGATGACAGGCGAAAAATCCTGCAGTATTAACTTAGCCTATGACCCACGGCAGACGACCCACGGCGGATTTTGCAGCTCGCCCTCGCTCACAGCTGCGCGCATTTTTAACAGGTTAATTCTTTGGACAGACGGCGGAGTCCGACCGACCATAGAATGGATTCTATGGCACGGGCGTAAATGCACACGGCCATGAGCAGGGGCAACCGGCGCAATCCGCTATACCATGTCTTGTATTTGTAAACCACTTCTGCCTACATGTTTGGCATGCGGTCCATAACCCATGTGCTGCTAATTTGTACAGGATTGATATCCATTCCTTGTTTATTTTATTAATGTAAAAGCAAGTAAAAAAAATTAAATGTGTCATACAGCATGAGCCACTGTGAACAATCTGCAGAACATGTTCAATAAAAATATTAGTAATGTTAGCGTACATGGGACAAATAATACTGCCACACCATGACTACTACCATTACCACCACATAGTGACTGGATAATACCAAATACTGTAACTGATACCGCACAATGACCATATAGTGTATATACTAGCTCTACACCACTCTGCAGCCCTTATAAGCAATTACAGTGCAGTTACATCCAGTGACTCACAGGGGGCATCATCTCTGATTGAAGTGACATTTTCTCTAATTGAAGTTGTTCATTTTTCCATTATTTTTCAATCTGGCCCAGACCGTCATGAACATTTTAGGATCATCGCTCCAGCATCTTCATTTACAAACTCCCCAACTGTATTGGGGCTCACAGTAGTAGTGCCCATTTTGTGCCCTAAAATAGTAGTTAGGCCCCCACACTGTGCTCCCTTATAGTAGATACAGGCTTCTGTTTACTCATATAGTAGACAGGCCTCCTCTGGTTCCAGTATATATATATATATATATATATATATATATATATATATATATATAAAACAGGCCACCTCTCGCTCCAGTATATATATATAAGACAGGGCTCCTCTGTGTCCAGTATATATATATAAAACAGGCCACCTCTGTGTCCCTATATAGTAGACAGGCCCCCTTTGTGCCCTTATAATAGCAGTCTCTATTATAATCTGTGTCCCTATATAGGAGTTATGGGCCCTCTGTGCCCCCATATAGTAGACTGGCCCCGTCTGTGCCCTATATAGCATTAGGCTCCCATATGGTATTAGGACCCCCCTTTGCCCCATACAATAATAAGCCTCTTCTGTTCTTCTACATAGTATTAGGCCCCTTCATTTTCTCCATATAACATAGGCCTCCTCTCTGCCCCTATAGAGCATTATTTCCACGAAAATTGCACAATAATGGTCAACAAGAGCCCTATATTTACTATGCAACAAAAACCTAACCTTTACTGTTTGCTTACTGCATTCAGACTACAGTAAATGGCTTTATTAAGGGCAGAATGGGTACTTAGAAATAAAAAGATACACCACTCATAAAAATGCGTTCATAATTGTATGTATTATCAGTCTGATAAAGATGGAATATTCACGGAGTACATATCATATAAATGAAGTCTACTATTCAACCACTATACATCAATTTGATGACCACACGTTTACTATATAGATGAGTTATACATCTCATACATCATCCTGATGGGCGTTAGAAGCATCAATTATTATATGCCTCATATAGATAAACTATGCACAATTCTAATAAATTATACACATCATATTGATGGAGCATCTTAATGGATTGAGCATCCAATTATTGTAAAAAAAATATATCAAACAAATAAAAAAAAAATCTCATATATACCCTAGTATAGGTGAAAGTATATTATAATGATGGTTACATAACATGAATATGTCATGCCGGATATAATTCTGGTCTGGAATCCGGGTACGTTGTGTATCCGATTCCAGCTGCAACGTCACAGCGACGTTGAGCAATTGCCCGCACAGCGAGTCTGTGACTGGAGCAGTGTTCCGCCACAGTCACTGATTGGCTGAGCGGGCAGTCGATTACCTAGGTATGTGACGTTGCAGGTGTCCAGCAGCTGTCAACAGGACCCGGGAGTGGTGCCACGGGGCACAAGGATGGGTAAGGCTGAGTTCACACTACGTTTTTGCAAAAAACTGTGTGCATCCGTTTTTCCATTGACTTCCATTATAAAAAAAAGGGATCTGTTTTTTTTCACGGACACGAAAACATGGTCGACCACATTTTTGTGTCCGTAAAAAAAAAAACGGATCCGTTTTTTTAATAATGGAAGTCAATGAAAAAACGGATGCACACAGCATATGTATTTTTTTTTTGCAAAAACATAGTGTGAACCCAGCCTAAGAATACTTAGGAAATCTGGAAGGCCGTGTTCACACATGGATTTTTATTGCGTTGCTCCATCATTTGATTGAAGTAATTAATTATTTAATTGCCATCCATCCGCCCTTTATTGTGTTACGGCTAAGAAATGCCAACGTGGGCGAAGATACCCTTAGGTTATGTCCGCATAAGTTGGAGTCTTGATTGCAGTAACACAATGAAGGACGGTAATTATAATGATTAATTAATGCAATGAAATGATGTGGCAAAGCTATAAAAATGAATGTGTGAACACGGCCCTCCAGATTTCCTAATGTAATGGGGAGTTATATTTGTATTACCATCAATTGTCTTTGAAAGGGGTACTCCGGCGAAAATGTTCTTCTTTAAAACCAACTGATTTCAGAAAGGTACATAGGTTTGTAATTTACTTCTATTTACAAAAATACAAGTCTTCCAGTACTTATCAGCCGCTGTATGCCCTGCAGAACGTGGTGTATTCTTTCCACATCTGTCCATTTCAGGAACTGTCCAGAGCAGTAGCATATCCCCATAGAAAACCTCCCAACAGAGGGATGGGGGGGGGCAGAGGTTACGTGGAAGTGGGGAGAGTTATAAAGTATGGGGACTACCTGTAGAGGGGAGGATGTATACAGTATGGAGGAAGAACTACAAAGGGGGGAGGAAGGTATACAGTATGGAGGCCTAACTTTCTCTATTGTACCCCTGACATATGGAATCATTCTAACAACACAGATCATAAAACATCATTTACTTAGTATGCTTTATCTTTAAAATAAACTTATGGTCATTTTATTCTATTACATTGTATTATACAATTCCACACAGGCCCCGCCCCCAGTGCTCCTAAGGCTCCGTTCACAAAGAGCAAGAGCGTCCGAATTGTCCGCCGCAGAATGCTGGCAGCCTCCATGTCATAATGAAACTCTATGGGAGGCGCGCGCGGCTCCTCTCTTGGCGCTGAAAAATGAACATGTTCATTCTTCAGCGCAGAGAGATGCAGCGTGAGCCTCCCATAGAGTGTCATTATGACACGGAGGCTGCCAGCATTCTGCGGCGGACAAGTCCGCTCTTGCTCTGTGTGAACAGGGCCTAACGGCTTAACGGACGCAGGGTTTCACAGCTAACAGCACAGGAAAGTATAACACAAAAAAGTGAAAAAATGTGGTCAGCTCACCTCATCCTGATACTGGTATGACTTGTGATCCCGAAATGGATATAGGAGGGTGCACGGAAGATTCAGCGGCGGCCAGCCGTTCAGGTAAGTGATACGAATCCAGGTAAAGTGGGGGAATCCAGCACTCCAGGGAAACAATTTTCAATTAAAACGATTCTTTATTGTTCATGTTGTTAAAAACTTTATCTCTCCCAAGGAGAGACCCGTCACCAACCGGTTTCACGCTCGTGGCGCTTAATCATGGTATGCCCGGACAAGTAAACCTACCCCATTTAAAACCACATAAATTACCATGTTAACAGCACAGGAACAGCACCAAGGATGAATGTAAGGCACATACCTTCATCCTCAGCGCCCTGTGCTCACTAGGGAGCTTTCAGCATGTTAGATTGATCTAACCTGCTGAGAGTTTCCCTTTAAATGTGTTTGTAGAAAATGAAGCACCTTATGACAGACCAGAAAGCTGCTGCCTATGGAGGGCACGTGGGCTGATCATGAAAAGCTTTTGGAATCTGGCCAGCCACTTTAGAGTATTTCCTAATGTTTGACAAATGTTTGACTGAGAGGACATTATGAACAGTTCTATAGCGCCTGTTGACTAGAGAACACAGGACATTGGGTTTGATAACATGCAGAATATAGGCCACTATAACATCTATAATACCTCTCAGATTCCAGCGCTCTCGCAACGTCCTCTTCTGCAGCTTCACAATGGGCGACTGCAGAAACACGCTCCAGGTCCCAGGCCTATTTGGATGGAGGGTGCTAAATTATATATACCACCACAGCATTTTTTTTTTGTCCAAATCACCCCTTATTTCCTATCCCATCTATTGTATCATGGTCCACTGGCCAGCGGTACCTATTGAGTATATATATATATATATTATATACACATTGCAATGGCTGACAGCTGTTAGTTTGGATGGGAAATAGAGGGTCATTTGGTTTGAAAAGTCTACTGTGGTAGCACGAGGGCGCCGCATGGCCACATCACCCCCTTGGTAGCTTTGAATCCCGCTGCTGTCAGGTGTCTGTGACTGGCAGGTCTCCCGGACAGTCAGCATAGGTTATACAGGTGATTGCGCAGAGGATTAGGGGGCTGGTCCAATCACGTTCTGGAGCAGGCCCCTGACCTCCTATATAACGTTCCCTTGTTCTCTCAGTGCTCGCTGGCTATTAGACTAGTTTTCTAGCGTGCTTAGTGTCTCCATATCTATTTCCTGTATACCTGACTACTCTCTTGGATCCTGCTTTTGTACATTGCTGCCTGTTTGGTTTGACACCGGCCTGTTGATCACCCCTTATATGTAAGTTTGTCTTGTCCTCATTCCATGTTATTGCACGTAGGGACCATCTCAGTGGTTGTCCGCAGTTGCCTAGGACTGTTAAGGCAAGTAGGGGCCTGATTAGGGCTCCCTGTCTGTATCCTTCACCCCCCTTTCTCAGGCTACCCTACCTACCGTTGTGTCAATACCAAAGGAAACTGTGAAAAATATTATTTGCTTCAGTGGCATTAGATAGGTGCAGTGGCACGTCCACATGGTTGTGTAATGATAATTATAGTGCTTGCACCAACAATCTTTAATTAATTTCATTGCAAAATAATTTCTGTAAAAATATGACTGTAATATTGATTGACGAATGTGTCTTCTGCATGTTCTTCACTGACTGAAGCAGTAGGTAAGGATAGGGTTGCCATAGTGTTTGATATACTTGGCATTGGTGTTTCTAGGTCAAAAAGTATAACCATCACCAGTTGAGATTCTAGAACTCTTTGAAACATTACAGCATTACACAGCGCAGAGACAGCCGGCCAGGGAGCTTGTGTTTTCATCAGCTGTATCGGAAGGGAGGGGGAGACGGAGTGAGCAGCTCACACACAGTTTTCTGTGTCTTCAGCAGAAAGCAGCAGCTCAGAACTGAGGAAAGGAGACTGAAAAGTTAATAGCAAGTATGGAACAAATTGTAAGAGTCCAGAAGGGGGAAGGTTCAGCATGTGTTTTAACACTTAAGAAGACAAATGAACATTGGGTCATGCTTACAAGCTTCAAGTGCCTGCCTTACAGTGAGAATGGCGTCAAAAGCAGTTGGCTCTGTTCCCTCCACATCCACATCCAAGCTTAGATTCTGCCCATTCAATATATACATGTGTCTTTTTTCTGCTCTAAAATAGCTTCTTTTCATCGGTGTCACCTAGGTGGGGCTTCACAGCAGTTGGGCCCCTTCACTTACATGGACAGTGTCACCTAGGTTGGGCCTTCACGACAGTTGGGCCCCACGGCTATAGAGGAGAGGGCCCGATTGTTATGAAGCCCCGTCTGGGTGACACTGTCCACCGATGAAATGAAACCATTTTAGAGCAGAAAGAAGACACAGACAAGTGTTATACAGGTATATATCAAATATGCAGCATCTAAGCTTGTGGATAGTGTAGAGAACTACAGATAGAGTAAGGGGGGGGGGGGGGGGGGGGGGCGGGGGGTAACAATATCACTTTAACGGGTATAAACCCACACACCATATACGCAGCGTATTTACTGCTGCGATACGCAGCAAACACGCAGCAGATTAGATCTAAATAACTGAACGCAGCATCAAATCTTCACCATCAAATCTGCTGCGTATTTGTTGCGTATCTGCTGCGTATACGGTGTGTGGGTTTGTACCCTAAGCGTTGGCTCATGAAAGTTCAAACTTTAATTTTTTTCTATTAAATTTCACAGGGAACATAGAGGCATAAATACCCCAAAATTTGCAGGCAATATGGCAGGCAATACCCCATAAGTGATAAGTCATCAGAGTCATCAGAGATGAGCAAATTTGCCTATGGCTGTATCCGTGGCTTCCCAGGCTCCATCCACTTTCTCCAGACAACGGGATTCAAACGTTGATTGTTCGGATTCATGTGAACCCAAACTTTTGGCAAGTTTGCTCATCTCTAGGTCATAAACTGCTGTTTGGGCACACAACTGGACTCAGAAGGTAAGGGGGCCCATTTTCTCAAACTGTGTGTGGGGACCATCTGTATTTTCAGTGGCTTCCATGGCACCAGTACAGTATATCCCCTAGAAGAATTACTCTATGGGTGTAATAAGCATATGGAATGTACAGGTGTTTGAGAAAAGCTTTTAGCATAAGGCCTTAAAATTTAAAATGTAATTTTTTTTTCTAATATGGACAATATATTGTAATAATATGTACAGTTTATCTACCATAAGTCCTGATATTACTACATCAGTATGCTGCTGTGCTTGTGTGCCAAATAAAGTAAAAGTAATGTGGAGTTTGGTTCTCTGTGCAGACTGTACCCATGACCTTCCCCCCATGGTGAACTATATATTGTCATACAGGGTCCACATAACATTGTGAAATCATAATATGGGTTTGGACAATCTTGTAGCTGCTTCCTCTGCAGCTGCTTTTCCAAAGGTAAAAGCAACAAGTGTTGGGTCAGATGTGTATCAGCTGTGGGTGTCCAGGCCATAGGGATAGTAGTCCCCCCTTCAGTAGGGACATGTGATGCACTTGGTGCATGCTGCACACCCTTAAAGGCCTCTATAAGCATTAGACCATGTGTTGGCCAAACTCGCTAATTGTGTCAGGACTGGCTGACTGTCTAATGTGTATGAAAGCCTGCCTACTCTCCTCAGATAATGGCAGGGGAGAGAAGCATGAGGCGTCTTTAAAGGAGTACTCTGGCACTGATAAAAAAAAAACAATCATAAACATAGTTTTCCCACTTACCATCCCTCCTGAGTCTGTCTCTGTTTGATTTTCCCGCTGTTTGCAGGTCCCCGAAGCTCCAGTTGGTGTCTTCATTTTTTCTTTACTTCCTGGTTTGGACTTTCCCATGATGCACTTTGTCTCCTTTGATGTCTGACTCTGTAAAACTGTTAGATAGCTTACATCTTGCTCAGCCAATCAGAGCTGAGCAACCTGAGTCACCTGACAAAGGGAGGCTGTCCTAATTGTCACAAAATGGCTTCCACAGAAAAGCCTGGGGTCAACAGTCATTAGGTAAGAATGAGTTTACTTCACTTCCTGGTGGGGGGGTTTGGGGGGGGGGGGAAGATAGGGAAGGGGGGCAGATGTTCAGCATTTCTGTCACTAGTTTATGCCGCCCTCATTTAAGGCAACATAAACTTAGTGACACATTCCCTTTAAAGTGATAAGCTGTTGCAAGGGAGATTGAGCCAGGCTGAACACTCGAGTATGGGGAGATCAGACAAGAGAGAAATAAACAGCTGGACGAAAGCTACCGTACGTGTGTGGCTACCTTCAGACTGGCCCTACAGCTGCATTTATGAGCCCACAGCTTTCCCAATTGTTTCCGCCAGAAAATTCTTGTTAAAGGGCAACTATCAGCAGGTCAGACGAATCTAACCTACTTACAGCTCCCCAGTATATGTCTTTTACCTTCATCCTCGGCGCTGTTCCAATGCTGTTTGTAGTGTAATGCTGTGATCATCAAGGGCCAGTTCACACAGAGTAAAACTGGCGTAATCCCGCCATCCTCCGTGTCATACTGGCAGTCTATGGGAGGCTTGCGCGCCTTCTCTTTCTGCGCGGAAGAATGGACATGTCAATTCTGATCGGAGAGAGGAGGCGACAAGCCTCCCATAGACTGCAAGTATGACATAGAGGCTGGCGGGATTTTGCAGCGGAGAATTTTGCCACGGAATTCTGCCAGTTTTACATTTAGAGCACTGGGGGTGGGGCTACCGTATGCCAATCCACTCCAGCCGGCCCACCCTTCTAATAATTGGAGTGGAGCGGGCTGCCCGGGGATAGGCCAGATCGGTGCTCTGGGCGGCCATAGCCCTGCCCCCCAGTGCTCAAAACAGCCCTACTGGACGCAGGATTACACTACAAACAGCACTAGAAAGGCGCAGAGGATGAAGGTAACACACATACCCTTATCCTCAATGCCCCATAGATTCGTCTAACCTGCTGTTCCCCTTTAACAACTACATTTCACTACAAAGCATACATGTAGAAGCACAAAAGGAGATCTGGGAAGGAATTACATGTGAATTTATTTATTACAATGTGTCCAACTTTGTGCATTTTCATAATCATTTTGCAGGAAAGTACAAAACATTCACATAGAAATTTGCCATGGTGCCCCCATAACCCAGCGACCCATTAGTTCATGAGGCATTGGACAGTGCTTATCCCCAGCATGGTGTATTCACTGTGCACTACTTCTCTGAACTTCACTCAACACCATTCATACCAAGCTCATGGGGTCTTCCAGTCCTTTATAAGTGCCATTTTTGGGGGGGACTCATGCACAGTAATGCTTTTTTACATGAAACAGGCACTACCATTTTCTCATCTGTTAAGCAATATTACTTCTACTTCCCGTCGCCGCCTATTCCTTGCTGTTCTACCTCAGGTTCTACAAGGGAAGAAGCAAAAGCTGACTGAACAATCTGAAAACCAAAGGACTCCAATAGAGACATATTCTGTTGTGGGGAGAAAGGAGACGCAAGTGCGGATCCTAATGCCGGCCCGAGAGATGCACCGAGAGTTGGGCCTAAAGAAGGCCCGAGGGCTGGGCCCAGTGCGGGACCCAGGGCCGGGCCAAGTGCAGGACCCAGTGATGACCCTAAGTCACCAAGGGATCCTCCAAGTGGCCTGGCATGCACTTTCTGAATGTGTTTATTAAGATAGGCCTTTGAGCGAAAGAAGCTGCCACACTCTGAGCAGGGATAACGTTTCTCCGGTTCCGTCTCGATTTTCTTGGGAATCACTAAGTCATACGTTGCATATGATCCATTAGAACTCTGCTTCTCCGGTGTTTTGAGGTCGCTTCCATCAGACAGGTCACCGTAAGAGTCAGAACTCTCCTGTTCCCCGTGCTGACATTTCTCCCCCTCTGCAAAATAAGAAAAAAAATGTGAAAAACCCTTGAAATATTATTGTTACGGGATATCGTTTTTGAAAGCAACTACGACCAACTGTCTATATGAGATGAAATTCTTGATCCCTGAAGGCTACATCCGTATAGGTGAATGACGTGCAATGAATAGCAATGTCCCAGAGTCATACAAGCAAAGATTTATCTGTGATACAGAGCCCGGTATGAAAACATTAGTACTCTTTAATAAGCTGGTATTTAAATAGGCACGGTCGCAAAAATATATATATTTTTTTTGTTGAAATCAACAGGGATTGTGATCGCAAGCAGTTTTGCAATATACTCAAGTCTCCTATGATTAAAACATTATACATATGGCCACAAGGTGTCTCCCGTCACTGTGCTTGTGTACAGTTGCTGTGCGTCCACATTCAGTAACAGACAATCCTGGAAGTGCTTGCATTGTATGGTCAGCTCTCCTGTCACACAGCACCAAAACCTCTGGCACCACACAGTGACATTATACTGACTGAATTGTTGCATAAAAAAGAACTGTGTCTCCTGGTAAGCTGCATAAGTGATGATATAATTAGCAAAAGTTAATAATATAATGAGCCTAAGTTAATTGCCCTTAGTTGATATACAACCTGTATGATGACCAGGTGTCTTTCCTTGTGTGAGCGCACAAAGGACTGGGACTTCCTGTATTTGGTCTCTAATTTTGAACAAAGAAAAGACCAAATTTCAGTACGGAGGGAGCATGGAGCACAGTTTGGTAGGATGTATAATGTCGATTTAAACATAGAAAATAAAAAAAAATAAAGTGAGTATATTGAACTGCTTGCGATCACAACCCCTGTTGATTTCTTAAAAAACAAAAATTTCGAGGCAGGAACACTTTAAAGGGAAATTCCCAATTTCTACATTTATAGCATAGCCATGCAAATATCCTAGAGATGCGAGCTCACACCTATGTGGGTAACAGGGTCCACTGACCTGTCTGTGCTGAGGCAATACATAGAGGTGGTCACTTATGTGTGTTCACTTACATAGGGGCTAAACCTCTCGGACCTGTGTCTACATATATCTGTCACTAATGCTCAGGGTGGTATACATGGCTTTTTTTCTAATAATCTATATTGATCTTTGATATTGAGTCTTTGTATTTTTTAAATATAATATATGAGAAATAGGTTTTATGTAAGCAAAGCTTAGTGATATAACAGAGATGTGCAACGCTTCCTTGCAACTTCCCAGATCTGTTTGATTTTAATGAATCCATATGTACCTGTTGACGGGTGCGTTTACATTAAGAAAAGAGGCGGAAATTCCAAGTGGAATCCCCGCCGCAGACATGTAAATTCTTTCAGCGGAGAACGAAGGCGCCCTATACTTAATATTGACACACTGAGGCAGGCAGAAATCCAAGCGGAGTCCGCAGTGGGGATTTCATTAGGAATTTCCGCCTCTTTTCCTCAGTGTGAATGGGCCCTATATCCAGAAAACCCATAAGACCTAGTCTTGTTCCCAAGTACATATAACCGTATCCGGTGTAACAACATACCCTACACACCAGGTTCCACTCTACAGTCCAGTAACACAACAGAGATATTACAGTGTAAGACAAGATAGAACTGTATACAACACTATGAGCAGGACTAGGTCAATATGGGGCTTTCAGACTTGAAAATAGTTCGGAATTATAACACAACATATACAGCGATCCCTCAAATTACAGTGGCCTTCGACTTTAGTATTTTTAACATACAATGGTCTTTCCTGGATCGCTGTAACCTACCCCACCCTTCAACATATAATGTTGCACTCACTGCCAATCTCTTCCCTGGAAAAATATCTACATAACTTAAGTAGCGACACTGACTGGCTGTCCTATAGCGCCCCCAACAGTAAAATACCATTCTACATGTACTGTACCACTCTTTATCTGTGCCATGATACGCTGCCTGTTGATCAGTTTGGGTCGAGATGTACTTGTCCCCACTGATTTAAAATGAAGACCATCTCCTACAGCAAGACAGATATCACAGCGAGCTGGGGAGTGAAGCGCTTCGGTGATCTCTTCTCCCAAAATCATTGACGTGTCTCTATACTTCTGTTTTTTTCTTTAAGTGACAATGCCCATTTTATATTTGAAGAGGTACTGGGGAGAAAATGTCTTCTCCAGCTCATCTTAGAACTCCAGAACAGTCTCATTTAAGTGAATTGGGCTTGTTGTAGCTCCTGGCTGGGGCTACTGTATAAGGAAACAGTGATGGGGGGCTATAGTGCTGAATTACCACTCTAGTCCCCTCTTTTTTAGGATTGGTCCCAGAAGTCAGATCCCTACTAATTATACAGTAATGGTATATGCCATCACTTTATGATTTGACAATACCCCTTTTAACACTCTGATAGTTGCTGAATACTATCACCTTCCAACCAGTGATCTGACATCAGAAAAGTCTGTAACTGGCCAAGTGTATAAGAAAGTCGTAAAACTTTTCATTATTTAATGATTAAGCTTTTATTACATAAAACCAGAAAACCCTTTTAAGACAGACTAGACTGGTATTCTGCTGTGCCCTAAACTGGTTCCATCTGCATAATAACACTGTTACAGCCAGGCTTTTATTTGCTTATATGGAGCTGTATACTTTGTTTTTAGCATGTTTAGTATTCTTTCATGATTTTAGTATGATTCCATTATCTTTAAGAAAGCACGTCCTTTTATACACTTTCTTTATACATGTAAAGTTTTGATATTTCCATCTTTCGGATTCAATAAAGCTGTGTTCACACTAGTGCCATGGGCTATGTATTGTATGTACAAGATCCATAACTGATATGACTGATCCGTTCTGAAATGGATCCCAAACAATTCCGTTGACTTATACTGAATCGGTTTTAATCAGCACAGGAGGTTACACTTTTCTGGCCTCCCGGGGCGAGAGAAACCAGACGGCACCTAACCACAATGCCAGTATGAATAAAGCCTTAGCTATTACTTGGCACATGGTGGTAACATATTTATGCACTAGCGAGGTCCAAGGTTTATATGTCCCTATGCAACCACAACAGGCAACAAATGCAATATCTAACAACCCATTCTAGCTCACGGATGCGCCCCCCTCTGCACGGACAGCCGGCTGTGCAACGCTTGCCTTTCACGCCACAGGTCCGGACACAGTGGAAGAGCGCTGCACCGTTAGGGACGGACTCCGGCGGGTGAGGGCCCGCGCTGAGGAGGGCGCCATGATGAGTTTTTACATGGACTTTTAAGTATGAGGCAGAGGAGAAACCTAGACAAGATAAAAGCAGGTAAGATGCTGCCACGGACAGACCTCCAACTGCTTACAACATGAAGATATGCAGACTACTCAAGTATGTCAGAGATCCATAGAAACATAAAACACCTGGTCTATCTACTCTGCTGTTTTCCTTTCCATATATCTCTCTCCCAGTTATTGAAGATTTACCAACCACATCTGCTGGAACTTTGTTTCAGGCATCTACTACTCTTTCAGTAAAGTAACATTCTTTAATATTGCTTCAGATTTTTCTCCCAACGAACCTCAGATTATATCCTCTTGTTTATGTGTTCAGCTTTTTCTATTAAAAACACTTTCCTCCTGAAATTTATTTAGTCCTTTAGGCTATGTTCACACAACGTAAGAGACCGGCTGTTCCGTGACCCCGGCCGGGTCACGGAACGGCCGGTCTCTGCACGGATCATCCCGGCCGGTACTGCAGTACCGGCCAGATGATCTTTTGGCCGCAGGGTTCTGATGCGGGCGCATCAGCGCGCGTCCGCATCAGAACCCCCCACAGCACACAATGAAACAAGCAGCCAGAGCCGCTCGCTTCATTGTGTGAACTGACAGGGTTCAGAGCGTATACGATGTGTATACGCTCCCGCCAGGATCCCATAGATCAATAGGTAGTGTTCAACAACGGCTGTACTTTTACGTAGTGTGAACATATCCTTAAAGGGGAACTATCAGCAGGTTAGATTCATCTAACCTGCTGATATGTTCCTATTGCGTCGTACCGATGCAGTTAGTACTTTGCTCCACAGTCAGGTAAGATCGTTAGGAGCGCTGCCCACCCCCAGAGCGGCAAACAGGTGGTCTGGCCATGGGTGGATCGGCGCTATGGGGCAGGCAGTGCTCCTAATGGGTACCGCAGTGCCTCTAACATTATTACCAGACCGCGGAGCACACTACTAACTGCACCAGAATGGTGTTGAGGATAAAAGTAAGAGACATAGGGGGAGATTTATCAAACATGGTGTAAAGTAGAATTGGCCCGGTTGCCCCTAGCAACCAATCAGATTCCACCTTTCATTCCAACTGAGCCAGATCTACTTTATACCAGTTAAACAAATCTCCACCAGTTTCCTCCTTCGCAATAGAGACAGATCAGCATGTTAGATTCGTCTAACCTGCTGATAGTTCCCCTTTAACATATTTAAAGGTTTTATTAATGTCCCCAACCCCCTTTCCCTTCTTTTCTCCAGACTATACACATTTAGACCTGTATTCCAGTTTGCATTGTTTAGAATGTAATATGTCTTCTGCTCATCTAACAAGAAATAAATTGAATCCCAGGACAATACAGTCTATTGACTTTGGTATGTCGGACGGCTACAATGTACGGGTGTTGTATATTTTCTGCCCAAACCAGGACAAAACAGAGAAATACTTCCCAAACCCAACCATGGAGAAGGGAGTGTCTGCTTTTGTTCTGATCTGATCGCATTCATGTCTCAGCATAGACAGCACCTTTATGTGTATTTCATTTTTGTAGCAAATCCGATGTCCACTTCTATCTCTATAAAAAGCATCATTCAATATCATTGAGCTGTGGATTAGTGGACATCAGTGTGCATTGCAATCACAAAGTGCACATAGAGACTGTGGTTAGAAGGGAAGGGGTATAGTTAGGGGAGTTGTTCTTATAGAGGATGTACCACCAGGTACATTCTCTTTAATCTGACACAGGGATAGAACAGCGCCATCACGGGCAAGCCGGTGCCGCGGTCCGTTCTTCGATCCGCAGTCCGGTTCCCGTGTACGGCGCTGTTCTATCCACGGGTCCCAGGCGGGTGCTCAAGCACTGGAGGTAGGCTGTATGACGTGGCTCCGTTAGAATCAATGGAGCCGCATCATAGAGGGGAGGGAATAACTCCACTGCTTGAGCACCGGCCCGAGACCCGAAGATAGAATGGCGCCGTACACGGGAACCAGGCCGCGGATCGAAAAACGGACCACGGCACCGGCTTGCCCGTGACGGCGCCGATCTATCCCTGTGTCAAATTAAAGAGGATGTACCTGGTCGGTTCTTAAGCTGCCTTCCTGAACCAATTAAGTTAAAGAACAGAGGTACCACTGTATATCACTGAGCCACCTTTAGCTACATTTAGCCAAGACTGCTAAATATAATACTGCTCAAATGGCTAAAATTTACCATGCATCTAAATTCTGTAAAAATTGCTTATTATTTCCACTTAACAGCAACGATTGAAAAAAAGGTAATAGTAGGGAGCAGTGAGATTACAGGTTAATAGTAGGGTGTTATTAAATGATAGGTTAGAGGGTATTGTCAAAGTTTTGATATATTCCTTTTAGCACTTACGTGTACCAGGTAATAGTCAACTCAGGTAACAGGTATTCTCTTTTACTCTCTTCAGCAAAGATGCTTTATCTTTTCTATAGGACCTTCGCTTCCTCAGGGCCCTATTGCACAGAGCGATTATCTGCTGATTCAGGCCGATTCGGGCAGATGTGATATGTGATAAAGACAACGATGAGCCAGTGAACTGATCTTCAGCTGATCACTTTCTTTCAACATTTTTAAAAATCATCAGCTGCTGACTGGGCATTGTTCTGTAAGTGTATACTTACCTGTCCAGGCTTCCCATTGTCCTGCTGCCTTTTCCACGCGTTAGCAACTCAATGTAGTTGCTGCTGAGGCTTTTGGCCTTGTCTCTTCAGTGACAATCCACTCAGCCAATCGCTGGCCGCAGCAATGTCCCGTCTCCGTCAGTGATTGACTGAGGGGACAGTGCCAGAATTGTCAGAGGCGGCTGCAGTGAGTGGGGAAAAGAATTCAGGGGAGGAATGCAGGGGAAGCTTGGGTAAGTATGTATATTTATTATTTTCTATGTAAAAGCAAGAGCTGCACTGACATCACCATGTCTGTGCAGTCTTCACGCACCATAACTGAGCTGTGTATAGGCTCAGTAAGCCACCCAGCCAATCACTGACCAAGACGGAACAGTGCAGCTGCCAGTGATTGGCTGAGCGGCCTGTAACTGAAGAGATGGGGCCAGATGCTTCAGCGGCAACTCGGGGAAAAGGCAGTAGGACACCAGGTAGCTTGGACAGGTAAGTATTATTATATACTTTATTATTTTCATTACCACGGCCATGCATCACTATTACATGTAGCCCTGCAAGTGCACATTTCATCTAATTGTTCTTACCTGCGGTTTTTTTATGGACTTTTGAATAAAGGATCATGAATTATGGTTGAAATATGTGGTGAGTGCCGCTAATTTCTTAAGTAAATATTGGTTGCAAAAGGACTTTAGTTCTCTTGGGAGCTGAGCACACCACATACAGCAACATTGTTGTCCCAATCTCATAGCATAAAAACGCTCCTTGCTTGTCAGCAAGAAAGCGAGGGAATCCCTGCTGTGTCGGTTCACTTTTTCTGTTTGAACTATTTACTGTTACACATATGGATGCACGATCGGTGGGCAATGATTTTTGTGTGAACGGTTCTCTCCATCTCCCCCCTAACTTCTGAGATGGCTCATGTAAACAGCTCCCTGATTCTGCACTCTGTGGTGCCATGAGGGCTAATTACAGTGAGGTCATCAGCAACTTGACCTTAAATTAACCCTCTCTGCATCACAGAGTGCAGAAATAACTGGCCAAGAACACTGTTTACATGAGCCGTCCCAAAAGGGAGGGGAGAGGGAGACAGAGACAGCAGCTTACACACAGTTTTCTGTGTCTTCAGCACAAAGCAGAAGGCTCAGAGTTGGGGAAGGAGACTGAAAAGGGAATAACAAGTATGGAATGAATTGTAAGTCTCCAGGAAGGAAGATGATTCAACATATATTTTACCTGAGGGGATAACTTTTTTTTTCCTTTTTTTTTTTTTTACAAATGTGATCATGTTTCTTCTAATCATTAAATCAATTTTTAATAATGAGGACCCCGAGGACAGGTCAGGTCCTGGAGAGAGTTGAGTAAGAAAATACAAAAGTTCAATGGTTCCTTGGAAACGTGAATGTTATAAATGTAAATACAGTTAATCAAACCTGTGATAAAGCCTATAATCTACCATTTAGTAAGTAGTTATTTACCTGTAATCTAGCTGCTCCCTATAATTAACTCTTTGATATTTGTTTTTGTGAGTAACTACTTTTTCAAGACTAAACAGAATCCATGACGTGTGATTAGATGCGGATTTGTTCATTCTTACGAAGGTTGGCTCAACTCTAAAAATAATAATGACAAACACTGGATCCATCACCTTGGCATTTTTAACTTTTAAAGGGGTATTGTGCAGATGTTTTTTTCTTACTAGTTAACTGCTCAGGGTGCAGTTGAATAAAAAGAAATCCTATCACTACTTACCTAGCTCCCACACCATTGCTGTTGTTACTGTGTTAAGGTGGTATTACACTAGACGATTTTTCGGCGATTAATGATAAACGATCTCAAATGACCGCTATGACGAACGATCCTAATCTTTTACCCTATTACACAGGACGATGATTGTTACTTCCAGTCGTTCTTGCGCTCGTCCTTTCCTGGCTGATAGACCAGGGAACAAGCGAACAATGCGTTATTACACCGAACGATATTCGAACGATATGTGAACGATCATTGATGAAAATAGGTCCAGATTCAACAATTCAAACGATCAACAATTTCTCGTTTGTCGTTTCATCGTTGCCTGCTATTACACAAAACGATTATCGTTCAAATCTGAACGATCAAACGATTTTTTGAACGATAATCGTCCCACTGATTGGCTGAGTGGTTCTGGCCAGGAGAGGTCTCCATGGCACTGACGTTAGGGGAGCTCAGCCAATCAGTGGCTGCAGCAGTGTCCTGAATAGGGGTCCCATTACACAGGGCGATAATCGGCCGAATCAGGCCGTTTAACATTCCGTGTAATAGAGACAATGATCAGCCGATGACAACACTCATCGGCTGATCTTACCTAAAATCTTCGGCTGGTGACCGCACGTCGCTATGTGTAATAGCAATGCACGGTCGACGGCTGGCAAAAATTGTCAGTTTAGAGACCGCTCTGAAGCTACAGCGAGCAGAGGGCAGAAGAACACCGGGATAATGGACAGGTATTGTATACAATTTAAGGACAAGGCATGCATGGACATAGCTAATGATGTCCGTGCAGCCTTTGCTTAATGATTATAGAGATATGTAATAGGCTACAGAAGGCATCGGGCCCTCAAATACGACCCTAAGTCAGTGATTGGCAGGTCCTTTTGCTAACAAAGACACAAGGAAGTACTGCACAGAGGACATTGACACTATGGCAGCAGCAATGGAGTGGCAGCAAGGAAGTTCAGTATAGGATTTTTTTTTTTCTATTTAACCGCGTCCAGGGCAGAGTTAGATAAAAAAAGAAATCATCAAAATATCCCTTTAAGTCAGTGACACAGTAAAGCCTTCTTGCCTTATAATATGGACACATCCAAGGAAAAGGCAAGTAACTTATATTACCTTTAATCAACCTTTTTATATTACCTTTAACCAATGTTTTTTTTTCACCATAGAACAGTAAAACAGTAAAAGTTAGACACAAAAAAGATGTCTTCCACGTATGTGAAATCTCCTTACAGTGGATGCGCCCTTCTAGTTACCTCGGTTACAGATGGTGCAGAAGTTGCTGGGTCCTTCGCTGTGTTTCTTCAGATGATCGGCCATGTAAGCAGCTCTTAAGTATTTTCCACACACCTGACATGGAACTTTATCCTCATGACATGCCAAGTGTGAACGCAGTCGGTCCCGTGTAGCAAAGGAAGCATTACAGGTCTGGAACCACATCACCATAATTTTAGAAGACATTTACAATGTAGGTGAATTCGATATACATTGCTATTAAACCATAAAGATTGCTATTAAACCATAAACACTCACATGTCACATTTTTCACAAAGCTGCAGGAAAAAAACACAACATTTTTTAAAGTGGTACTCCGTCCAGGACCTCTTTTTTCACAATGGCCAGGGAGGGGATGGTCGAAAACAGTTACATCTACTTACCTCCCTGGCTCCAGCACTGCATCCTGCTGCTCTAGTCCCTGGTCCCCGGCCGCTTCCTGGACTTGTGACATAATTGGCTGAGCGGGCCTGCCCATGTGACGTCTTAAGTCCTGTCTCAGACCAGGAAGCGTCCGGGGGTCGGAGCAGCGGAATACGGGCGGGAGTGCTGGAGGTAAGTAGATATAATTGTTTTCACCCACCCCCCTCCAAAGGAAAGGTGATAAGTGTCTGATCGGTATGGAACTGACTGTTGAGACCCACATGATCACAAAAACAAGGATCCCAAGTGATCCTGCAGTCTGTGATTTAAATACAATTATAATTTGCTAATGTGCCAAGATAGGCCATAAAAGTGTGATTGGTGGGAGTTGTTTTCTTGGGACCCCATGAAAAATAACCACTTGAACAAGAAAGTTACCATGGTGATCCACAGGGTATTCTCCTGATCAGTGACTGTCCAGGTGGTTGGATTCCCACCTGTCACATACTGATATTTTAAACATGGAAAAAACATCTAGGTTAAAGGGGGCACTCCGGTGATTTTTTTTTTCTTCAAATCTACTGGTGCCAGAAAGTTATACAAATTCATAAATTACTTCTATTTGAAAATCTCCAGTCTTCCAGTACTTATCAGCTGCTGTATGTCCTACAGGAAGGGGTATTTTCTTTCCAGTCTGACACAGTGCTCTCTGCTGCCACCTCTGTCCGTGACAGGAACAGTCAAGAGCAGGAGAAAATCCCAAAGTCTGCTGCACACTCCTTGTGTATCTTTTGGATGTATTTGTGTTCGTGAAAAATAAAGGATCATGATTTTACGAGCTTGAGTGCTATGGAAACTTTTATATTGGACTGATGTACTGAATGTCCAGCAAGCTCCTGGACTTTGTTTGCACCGGTCCGGATCCTATAAGACACTCTCTTTGCAAGGTATGAACCACAATTATTGAAAGAGCATAATTATGGTTGAGAGGTGAACCTACTCGTTTACTTTTGCAAATCCCAAAGTCATTGCTTATAGATTTTCTCTTTTGTAATATGTTCTTAAAAAACCTAATAAAAACATTGAACCAGAAAACCTTTCCTGTTCTGGACAGTTCCTGACACGGACAGAGGTGGCAGCAGAGAGCACTGTATCAGACTGGAAAGAATGCACTACTGCCTGCAGGGCATACATCAGCTGATAAGTACTGGAATAATTTTTAAATAGAAGTAAATTACAAATCTATATAACTTTCTGCCACCAATTGATTTGAAGGGAAAAAAATGAGAACCCCTTTAAAGCCTGAAACAAAACAAAAAAACCTTTAAGTTGCTATTACACCTGATTCCCAGTCAGATGTCTGTGGAAAGCATTGGTGGGTTCTATGCAAGAATCAAAGACATTGTAAAGGGAGGCTGGTACTTTATGTGACATCGGTTAAATCAGCAACTACTGTAGCCACTAGCTAACATCCTTCCGCTCCTCATACCTCACACTTGTGGGGTCTCTCTGATGTATGAACTTGTTTTATATGTCCATTCAGATGGTCTGGCCTGTAAAAGAAAGTATATCAGACGATCTTAATAACAATAATAATAACAAAAGTTCATCACACGATGTTAGGATGCACAATTTTTACAATATCCACTCTCAATATGATACATGTTTAACCCATTTTATCCATATCCAAAACATCCAATGAGAGGCAATGGTGTTAAGTAGTGTGAGGGGACCTGTCAAACTACTTAGGTTCGGCAATGTTCTCCAAGCCTGAACACTCAGCATTTGATTTCTCGCGGCTGCAGAAGTTGGATGCAGGAAAACAGGGATACGGCCTACGGTCTATGGCTGTATCCATGTTTTCCAGGTCTCCCTAGGGCTGCATCCAACCCTAGGGAATCAAATGCTGAGTGTTCAGGTTTAGGGTATAAACCCACACACCGTATATGCAGCAGATATGCAACAAATACGCAGCAGATTTGTTGGTACAGATTTGATGCTGTGTTCAGTTATTTAGATCTAATCTGCTGCGATTTTGCTGCGAGTTTGCTGCGAGTTTGCTGCGTATCGCAGCAGTAAATACGCTGCATATACGGTGTGTGGGTTTATACCCTTAAAGAACATTTCCGAACCCTGACAGTGCTCAGCACTAGTGTTGTATCATGCCCAAATTGATCCCACAAAAATTGCTCTAAATGGCGCAATACTGTATATAAGGCCTATATAAGGCCTCACAAGGCCTATCAGATATATATTTTCACTCTCATTGCTGGTGTAGCTGCACACCAATAATGGTGGTTTCTAGAGTTAGGTGAATACTAAAATGCTTTTGTTACTAAAGTAAGGAGCCCTATTGAAATCAAAATGGTAGACTACCAGATGCCCCCAGGGAGCCTGGTTAATATAGGTAATTTACCAGAGATATAGGGGGAGATATATCAAACATGGTGTAAAGTGAAACTGGCTCAGTTGCCCCTAGCAACCAATCAGATTCCACCTTTCATTTTCCAAAGAGTCTGTGAGGAATGGAAGGTGGAATCTGATTGGTTGCTAGGGGGAACTTAGCCAGTTTCACTTTACACCATGTTTGATAAATCTCCACCATAGTTCATATTTTTATACTTCATTCCTTTAGGGGGCGTTTAAAGGAAAAAAACAAAAATTAGAACGAAAAAATGTAACAGCTTTCGGCAAAACACATTAGGCTGGTCAACTACGTTTTTGTGTACGCTAGACGGATGCATTTTGATCTTTTTTTGATCCGTTTTTTTTTATAATGAAAGTCAGTGGAAAAAACGGATCAAGATGCACACAAATGCATGAGTTTTTTTACATCCATTTTTTTGCATTAAAAAAAAAAAAGATTGCAGTGTGAACTCAGTCTTACAAGTCTATCAGGATTGTTTAGCTGTTTGGGTAGGTTCACACTACGGAATCGGAGCAGAGAAGTTCTGGCAGATTCCATCGTTCGTAGCCGTTCACAGCAGCGAGCATATCCACCAGTGCCATAGACACCATTCTATGGCCGCGCCAATTCTGCGTTTCAGCGAAAGAACTGACATGTCTATTCCTTCGGCAGAATGCTGAATAGTGTCTATGGCACAGGCGGATATGTGTGCCGCCGTAAACAGGTACGAGCCACGGAATCCGCTGGAACTTATCCATGCGGATAACGTAGTGTGAACCTTAGGGTGCATTCACACTGAGGAATAGGCGAGGAATTGAAGAGGAAAGTTTTCAGCTTGCCTCGGTTATGCGCACACTTCGGAAAATAGATGGAAAATCCATTGCAAAATCCTGCTCGCGGACTGCAGTGGGCGCGCGCGTCTCCGCCCATTTCATAGACTCCTATGCATGGGCAGATTCTGTCAGAATGAACGTGCATAGAATGGAGTCTATGACACGAGCAGAGACTTGCACGCCCGCCGCAGTCCACGAGCGGGATTCTCCATCTATTTTTCGAAGTGTGCACATCCCCTTAAGGCCTATGAGGCAAGTGGGGCATTCACCAGGGAAATGGCGCCGATTTTTGCGTAAACTACTAGGTTTGCACAATCATCTGTGCCTTTCTCCTGGTGGACATCAGGCACGTAAATGATAAATTCCCCCAATGGTGTTTTTCTGGTAAGCAGTGTGTTCAGATGTTATATGGGAGTCGGTAGGGAAACTCTATACCTGCAATGCTTTTATGTTTACTGTGATTTTTTGGGTTAGTGGCAGTTTTAAAAAAAAAAAAACACAGCATGCTCCATCTATGGCTTTTATCACCGAGGCATTTTTCCTCCTATACGCCTCTAGAGGATGAGAAAACACATTCAGGCCATGTTCACACAATGTACTTTTTATAAGAACTAACGTTGCTTTCCATTAAAACAACAGCCTTTCTTTTCATACTGCAATAAAATGCATTGAAGTCAATGAAACAACGGTAGTTGTCCAATGCATTGTGTGAAAACAACGGCCATTCTTCCACTTGACTTCAATGAATTTCATTGCAGTATGAAAAGAACGGCTGTACTTTTCAAAAATAGTACTCGTGTTGTGTGAACATAGCCTAAAAATGCAAGTGCAAATATGTGTGTTTTTTATTATTTTGGAAAGCCCCAAAAAACTCCAAAATGGAAAACAAAATAAAAAGTGCGTTTTTTTATGGTGTTTACACCAAGCAAATAGTACAGTATGACTTAGAGAAGCTTAATACACTCTACAAGTTATATCTCTAAGAGGCAAGAATTAAAAAAAAAGGGATGGGGTGTCAGCGATTTCTACTGGGGAACCCTTATTATGCGTAATCCATAGACGTCTATGGGTCCACATTGTTCTTTCAATTCCAATCTTGCCATGTTCCATCATGTGTCATATTACCTATGTATTACCTATGTCATATTACCTATGTATTACCTACGTATTACCTATGTATTCTGAAATATTGCTTCTAGGGAAAAAATTTTTTATCTACAGTGGCTGCATAATAAAGAGATGTATAAGCTCTGCCTGTGTTGTACAGACTCCCTGCACATGCTTTCTATGCCTATGAGGTCAAATGCGCATGGAAGCCCTATAAGAAGAAAAGCTAAGGGGGTGGGGTATAAGGCCAGTGAAGTCGACCACATAAGTCAGGGATGGGGAACCTTAGGCCTTTCAGCTGTTGCAAAACTACAACTCCCAGCATGCCTGGACAGCCTTCGGGTGTCCGAAGGTTCCCCATCCCTGACATAAGTGATCGTAACCATTAACTACAAGAGAAAAAACTATGAATATATTTGGAGGCACAGGGATAGCTATTAAATATTAACTATTGCAATATCAGTGTAATATTGCTAAAATGATACTATAGGTTGTCAGGTGTCAGCTACTGTATGTAACCTAGTCACTGACTAGTTACTGCACATTAGAGCTTTGCATGTGCCCACCTCCGTGCAGAACATGGCAGCTGATACATAGACTAGGAGAACATACTTGTCATTGACATGGACGTTAAAAGAGATGGTCTTGCAGAATGTAACAAACTACACGGCCAAAGCTACCGAGCCCCTTGCTTTCCCAGCCTTATTCTCTGCACATAGCTGTGTGTATAGGTATTTCTCCCCTGCCTGTCTCTCCACATCCAC
The DNA here is from genome assembly GCF_027789765.1 of Dendropsophus ebraccatus. Classification (NCBI taxonomy): domain Eukaryota; kingdom Metazoa; phylum Chordata; class Amphibia; order Anura; family Hylidae; genus Dendropsophus; species Dendropsophus ebraccatus. Next base: position 25,322,694 of record NC_091456.1, on the reverse strand, counting down.
CCACACATGCTCAGTGGTAGTTGTTGCAGCCCCCTCCGTTACACCCTCCCCTATCTTTCTGTGTCCCTCTGTCCTTTGCACGGAGGAGGGTGCAGACCACATTTTCCTGATGGGGAGGAGAGAGTGTCTTTGTAGTTCTCCTGGCACCCCTCCCTATCTCAGTTTGACCAATCAGGGCTAGAAAGCTGCAATCCTCCATTTGGGTGGGGGGCCCTTGGTGCACACGTTCTGAGATGGCGTCCCATGGGCAAATGAAAATAGGAAGGGGGGGGGGGGGTGGTGTGGGGAGCTGACGGTGTTTTGCATGCAAACAACTTTCATTACTAGCACAGTCAGATATGCATAAAGCAGAGAAGAAGAATGGCAATGTACACATGTCATCAGGCGTCAAACATACAACATTATCACAATACACAAGCTGTAATTTTTTGATGGTGTCACTAATGTCATGTATACATCTAGCTAAAGTTGTCATCATGCCATATATTAGAAAGCAAACACAACAACTTTTCAGCTCAGCCATGCACACTTTCCTTACCTTAAGCCTAAAAACACTGTCTTCTCTTCTAATTTTTGATACTTTGAAGCCATAGAAAACTATAGTCACCAGGTGCACCAGTTACATAACAATTCTAAGGAGGACCCCAGTATACACTTAGGGCTGGGTTCACACTACGTTTTTGCAAAAAACAGATACATTTCTGTGCCTCTGTTTTTTTTTCATTATAAAAAAGCGGATCAAAACGTATCCTTTTTTAGGGTGCGTTTACACGTACAGGATCCGCAGCAGATCTGAAGTTGCAGATTTGCTTTGAATGTAATGTGGGCCATCAAATCTGCTGCAGATCCTGTACGTGTGAACGCACCCTTAACATACTTTTCTTTTGTGTACGTTAAAAAAAAAAAACATTTTGATCCGTTTTTTTGTTTTTTTTTAATAATGGAATTCAATGGAAAAATGGATCAAAATGGTTGCAGACAGATGCATGTTTTTTCAAAAACAAAGAGTGAACCCAGCCTAATCATGGTTGACCATCATAATACAATGAACATTTATGACCCTTATGTTCCAGTCTGATCAGGGGTCCAAACTGACAGCGTCAAAGAGAGTTATGATGGTCATTTACCTTACTTTATCTCACGCAAAAAAAAACGTACATGTCTCCAGCCCCAGTTTGTGTGCTGTGTACACTTTTCTTGTCTACACAGAAACCCAAATGAAATTAATGCACAACATGTAATACTTCATTTCCCCTGTAGCGGCGCTACACTTAACTTCGCACCTAAAAAACAGTGCCACACTACCAAAAAGGATGTTGTGTGGTCGTAACCTATTGGTGGGAGATCCTTCTAAGAAGTAGGGTTTGTAAAGGGGTTAACAGATCTTTAAAAACTGATAGTTCACCAATGCATCACATTACATACGAGGCGTCCAACTCTAGCACCCCCACTAAAGTTTTTAGGAGGCTGAAGCAGTCGTGCAAGCGCAATAGCCGTCACAATGTATATAGGTGTTCTGTGCACCTGAAAGCACTGTACCATTAGCATCAGTAAAGCAAGGTACTGCAGCAATTACCCATTCAAGTGAATAGAGCAGGGGTAGGGAACCTTGGCTCTCCAGCGGTTGCAAAACTACAACTTCCATCATGCCTGGACAGCCAAAGCTTTAGCTTTGGCTGCCCAGACATGATGGGAGTTGTAGTTTTGCAACCGCTGGGGAGCCAAGGTTCCCTACCCCTGCAATAGAACAATAATCCCTTGCACCACTAATGCAAAGAGTACATAATCTATAACTATACAGCAAGGGTAACAATGTATTAACATTCCCAGTTGGCTAAACTCACCTAGAGAACCCCTTGCCACAACTCTGACAGATGTAGGGCTTCCCGACCGAACCATCGTGCGAGCGGACATGGTAGGACATTCTGTCTTTCCGTTTGAACCTCAGCCCACATACGGGGCAAGAATATGGCTTCTCTCCGGAGTGAGACAGCTTGTGTCTATTGAGATGGTAGACGTCTCGGAAAATCTTTCCGCACAAATCACAAGCTACTTGTTTTCTCGCCCGGTTCCGTTTTCTGGGAGTCCCTGACTCTTCTTGGGTCATCCCGTTTTCTCCGATGCGAGGAGTTTGCAGGTCTCCGTATCCTAGCTGAAGGCTGGTCACTCCATGTTGGGCCTCGTGCTGACGGAGTCGTAAAGGATCGGTGAAAACTTTATCACAGAGTCCGCAAGGAAGTACTCCTCCATCCCGCAAACCACCCACTGCTCCGAAAAGTACTGAGTCTAGAACACTGGGCTTTCTAGGCCTGCCCCGGCCCCGCTTACTCCCAAGTCCTTGCATCCCCACTTGGTACTGGGATTGTAGAATTTGGCTTGAACCACCAAGTGCTAGAAGAGAAGCTTGGCTTGGCACAGCCGGTCCCGGACGGACAGAGTCTTCTTCCTCATCCCCTAAGGACCCTGCAATACCTGAGCCACTCATAACAGTCCCGTTGGTCATGTCTAATGGAAATCCAAGGTCAGTAGCCCCCGATCGGAAAAGCATGAGTTCTGGTCGTGCAGGTGGCACCAAGATTTGGACATTGGACTGTTTAATGACCTCTTGGCATATATCAATAACCGATCGCATCAACAAGAACTTGGCGGCGGTCATAAGCTCCGGAAAACTCTCCAGCCGGATAATGATGCGAGCGGTATAGGCGAAGTCTAAGATGTCCCCAAAAACCTTGGAGCTGATAGTGTGCATCTCAAGCTCTCGCGGGGTTGGCCCCTCGGATTCTCCGAGCACAGACTCAAAGTACTGACTGCAGGCAGCTAAAACGGCTCGGTGGGCAGGGAAACTATCCTCTCCGACGCGTAGGACTACGTCACAGAAGCGTCCGCCACTCTTACGTTGCTGGTTGAGTTGATTGAGAACGTCGGAGCTGTGTTGACGCACTTGATAGGTGAAGCATGACGGCCCGCAGCCCTCCGCCAAACGTTCCATCTTAACCCGGACGTGGATCCAAAGGCATAGAATGCTAGAGCTAAAAAACTAAAGCGATAAGGTCACTTACATGGTTGTGGAGGAATGAAAACATAAAATTAGAAAATACTAAATTACTTATTGATGAGCCATCAGCCAAAGGCGGAGGGGGAGATTTATCAAACTAGCGTAAAATAGACCCATTAGGCCCAACTAGTGTAAAATTGGCCCCGTCGCCCCTAGCAACCAATCAGATTTCACCTTTCATTTTCCAAGGAATCTGTAAGAATGAAAAGTGGAATCTGATTGGTTGCTAGGGGCAACTGGGCCAATTCTACTTTACACCCGTCTGATAAATTTAATGTTCCTTCCCTGCTGGCAACTATTAAAAGAAAAGTCCGGCCTTTTTGAAAATCCTGCAGGGGGAAATTTGATAACAAGTATGAACCCCGTGCCCACAGTGAGCGGCAGGAACGACCTCAGGACCCCCACTAGGCTCCTCTGCTGTTGATGTCGTGACACGGTTAATTGAAAGCCCGCTCAGCCAATCAGTGACTGGGGCGGGATGGTGTTTGAGTCACTGATTGGCTGAGCATGCCGGGTGGGGTGTTCCCAAGTCGTTACATCATCACAATTTGGGGGAAATGACTTCCCGAGGCCGGTCCCGCCGCTCACAGCAGGGACAGAGAGAGGTAAGTGCACACTCGTTATCAAATACTCCCCCTGGTGGCTGACGAATTTTCAAAATGGCCGCACTTCTCCTTTAATGTCCTTTAGACCTCTCAAAATAGTTAGGGTCCTATTAGATGGAAAGATTATCTTGCAAAAAATTTGTTATATTGTTTGAATTTAAAGGGGTTATCCAGCGCTACAAAAACATGGCCACTTTCCCCCAACTGTTGTGTCCAGATTGGGTGGGGTTTTAAAACTTAGTTCCATTGAAGTAAATAGAGCTTAATTGCAAACCACACCTGAACTGGAGACAACAGTAGGGGGAAAAGTGGCCATGTTTTTGTAGTGCTGGATAACCCCTTTAAGCAATAATTTTTCAGTTTCCGGAGTATGTACACAACGCTCATGCGTCATCACGATAGTTCGGAATAACGATCAAAATTACAACAGTAACAATCGACTATTGTTCTGCGTATTACGGTGAATTCAGGTCGTTTGCCACCATTAGTAGGAAAGGAACGAAAAATCTCTTTATCTAATAGGACCCTTTAAGCCTGGTGGGTCAGGAAACCAAAAGCCGCGGCAGGATGTGAATGACTATGTTACTACTACACAGTGCTACAGAATTATACATACTATAAGAGTGAAAACTACAAAAGAATGTAAATACTTGACATAAATATTTTTGAAACAAAAAATCTCCTGGTTTATACAGTACAGAGGTGTGACCTGCCACTCCAAAAATAGGTACCCCCCCCCCCCATGTAAGTGCTCCCTGATAAGTGAAGAATACTCAGGTGTGCACATGGGAACAAGTACAGGACCAAATAAGTGGGGGGGGGGGGCGGCTGTAGATGGGGGGGGGCTGTAGATGGGGGGGGGCGGGAAAGACTGTGACTACAGAGAGGTGCACTTGGTCTATGGAGGCCTGCCTATACCAGGATATCTGCAGGGTCCCCCTATAATATATTGGGGGGTTCGGGGTGATGTCACCTGGGTGCGCGTACCCGCGTAGCTCCTCCCCTTGCCCTCCGCGGGCGCGCGCTGCGCGGGCCGATGCTTTCAGGAGCTCCCGGTGCAGGTTCCCGGTGTGTAGCCGCGCTCTCCAATCTCCTCCTCAACCCCGGAAACCGAGACCCCCAACCGGATACCGGAACCCCCCCGCACCGGACACTGGGGTAGCTCTGACCGGATCCTCCGCAGCCTCTTTGTGTCTGAACCCCCCCCCCGGGCTGAGAATCTGTGTCCGCCCCCCGGTCCCCCCTCCCTGTGAGCACTCCCCCCCCCCCCGCCCCTGTGAGCAGGCAGGGAGACCCCGCACATGCCGACCCCCCCACTCTCACCCCTCCCGGAATAATATGCATATTCACAAGGTAGTCTGCGTGTATAATGTACGGCTATCACCGGAATACACCCCCCCCCCCTACTTCTTCTCTAGGGGGAGGGGGGGGAGGTAATTGTGTGCCTTAAAGGAAGTCCCTGAAAATAATCTGGGGAGTTTTTATTAAACATTTCAAAGTGTGAGATGGTGCCGGCTGCTATAACATGGGGAACTATGGACCACTTATCATTCATTACTAAAGATTATCTATGTATCTATCTATCTACTATCTATCTGTCTCCTATCTATCTATCTATCTATCTATCTATCTAATCTATCTATCTATCTATCTATCTCCTATCTATCTATCTATATATCTCCTATCTATCTATCTATCTATCTATCTATCTATCTATCTATCTATCTATCTATATATCTCCTATCTATCTATCTATCTATCTATCTATCTATCTATCTATCTATCTCCTATCTATCTATCTCCTATCTATCTATCTATCTATCTATCTCCTATCTATCTATCTGTCTCCTATCTATCTATCTGTCTATCTCCTATCTATCTATCTATCTATCTATCTATCTATCTATCTATCTATCTATCTCCTATCTATCTTCTATCTCCTATCTATCTATCTATCTCCTATCTATCTATCTCCTATCTATCTATCTATCTATCTATCTATCTATCTATCTATCTATCTATCTATCTATCTATATCCTATCTATCTATCTATCTATCTATCTTCTATCTATCTCCTATCTATCTATCTATCTATCTATCTATCTATCTATCTATCTATCTATCTATCTATCTATCTATCTCTCTCCTATCTATATATCTATCTATCTAATGTCCTCAAGTTAGGGGACCAAAAACTTGCAGTGGTCACATGACCTTTACACCTTTATAGATACTGGCTACTCCTGCACACACTCTTCTAAATACTTTTGGTGATTTTTTTTTTTTTGTTCATATATAACTTTTTTCGGTTATTTAGTATTTTTGAGAAGCCTATGGGAACACTTCATGCCCGCTGAATGCAGTGTTATCATACCGAAAACTTTCCAGATGTCAGCGACGTGTCAAAAGTTTTGATCAGTCCAGGTGTTCTCTGATAATAGTTCGTTCTCACGATCTGTAGACTCAGACCCGGACTGTTTAAAACTTTTGACGTGTCTCTATGACATATCAGAAGTTTTTTTATGATGATAGGTCCACTTTAAAATGTCACTGTTGTTATAACTTTTCTAATGTAAATCAGTAAATTTAGTGTGGGACAGTTTGACATGCCTGATCTAAATCTAGATGTGAAATAATGCTGAAATAAAGCATGTTTGCAATTTATATTCATTATTATTATTTAGTTATCAAATAAGCTATACTTACTTGTATCCAGGTCCAGTCCCTTGAAGCTTTTTTTTTTTCCCCAAACATATTTTTATTACACATTACAGCACAAATCTTGCATCAGAAGGGGTATGACAGTCGTGCGGAAGTCACTCAGCAATGCGTATTTTTACCAATAACAGCCCTCCCCTCCCCCTCCCAAACTCCCCCCCCCGCTCCCCTTCCCCTCCCTCGCTCACAGCACCGCGGCTGCCCAGGCCCCCATTAAAGTCTAAAATTTGGGGAATTATACCCCCCCCCCTGGTCTCGTCCCAGAACTATTATCCGGCAAACTAGGCCATCCTAAGGCATCAGCAATATCCGCCTCAAGGTACCACTTAGTGTCTCTAAATGGTCCCACCACTGTTTGTATCTCTAAAGGGTTTAGAAAAGACAGTATAAATTTTTTCCATTTTTTAAAAACGGTTTAGCCCGTTTTTCTCTTGATGGTTCTGCCTCCAGTTGTTCCATCGTTGGCTAGTACTTCATCTGTTGGACCACATGGTCTACCCTGGGCATATCAGCAATCAACCATCTGGACAGGAGACACCGTTTAGCTACCAATAGAAATGCATGGGCCAACTGAAAAATCACAACCCCATCCGGTGGAATGTGGAGAACCATGGGGTGCGCATCTAATGGGATATTCAATTTCAACTTGCCTTTTAGTATGACCGTCAGGTCCGTCCAAAAGGAGGCAACCCATGGGCAAGAAAATAACCCATGGTACAGGACTGTCTTGGGTTTTCCGCAGTTAGAGCAGGCCGCTATCCGGTTAGGATGGTCCGGAGTTCTGGGAAAAGTAAAACCATAAGTGGCATGATGGAGTATCTGAAATTGGGATTCCCGCCATACTTCATTTACAACAGCCTTCCTAACTGCATGGAATTTTGGCTTCCCTGTAGAAATTCAGGGTGGTGCCAGAGATCCATCCAAATGGCAGTCCTAGGAGTTTACGGCTATGTTGCCATGCCTTCACAGTGTCCCTGAGCATCATGCTTAATTTCACTTCTCTAGGCAGAGCACCAAATCGGTTGTGTAGAAGACTGTTCAGAGACCAGGGATGGGCTAGATGCGCCTTGAAGCTTTTTAATCTTGTGCTGGTTCAAAACCAGAGACTAAACGCATGACGTCCCTGCCAGTAGAGAGAGTCACGGCTCGGTGCGTCCATCAATCACATGACTGCCTTCTCTCTGTGAGCGCAGATTGGCTGGAAATACCCCCCTACACACACACAAAAAAAGTAAATGCCGAAACCCCCCCCAAAAAAACAAAGGTGCAATGGAATTTTATAAAAGTTTTTTGTTTGTAGGCCCCATGACTTACAGCATCAGGCAGGAGTAACAGGACAATAGGGAACTGCTGCTAATAACAATTATGACAAGCTATAGATCAGGGGTGGGGAACCTTTTCCATGTCGAGGGCCGGTCGGGCATTAATAAAATCATTCGAGGGCCGCATACCGTGCGCGGCAGTTAGTAGCGGGGGTTTGCAGCACCCGGGGCAAGGCAAAGTATTGTTCCCCTAGTGCCCCTGCTATTGTAGTTAACCCCCAGTGATGCCCCTTGTAGTCTAGTTAACCCCCAAGTCATGTCCCTGGTAGCCTAGTTAACCCCCATCAGGCATGTCCCTGGTAGCCTAGTTATTCCCCCCCCATCAGTCATGTCTCTGGTAGCCTAGTTGTCCCCCCCATCAGTCATGTCCCTGGTAGCCTAGTTGTCCCCCCCCCATCAGTCATGTCCCTGGTAGCCTAGTTATTCCCCCCCCATCAGTCATGTCCCTGGTAGCCTAGTTGTCCCCCCCCATCAGTCATGTCCCTGGTAGCCTAGTTGTCCCCCCCCCCCATCAGTCATGTCCCTGGTAGCCTAGTTATTCCCCCCCCATCAGTCATGTCCCTGGTAGCCTAGTTATTCCCCCCCCATCAGTCATGTCCCTGGTAGCCTAGTTATTCCCCCCCCCCATCAGTCATGTCTCTGGTAGCCTAGTTGTCTTCCCCATCAGTCATGTCCCTGGTGGCCTAGTTATCCCCCCATCAGTCATGTCCCTGGTAGCCTAGTTGTCCCCCCCATCAGTCATGTCCCTGGTAGCCTAGTTGTCCCCCCCCCATCAGTCATGTCTCTGGTAGCCTAGTTATTCCCCCCCCCCCCCCATCAGTCATGTCTCTGGTAGCCTAGTTATTCCCCCCCCCCCCATCAGTCATGTCTCTGGTAGCCTAGTTATTCCCCCCCCCCATCAGGCATGTCCCTGGTAGCCTAGTTATTCCCCCCCCCCCCATCAGTCATGTCTCTGGTAGCCTAGTTATTCCCCCCCCCCCATCAGGCATGTCCCTGGTAGCCTAGTTGTCCCCCCCATCAGTCATGTCCCTGGTAGCCTAGTTGTCCCCCCCCCATCAGTCATGTCCCTGGTAGCCTAGTTGTCCCCCCCCATCAGTCATGTCCCTGGTAGCCTAGTTGTCCCCCCATCAGTCATGTCCCTGGTAGCCTAGTTGTCCCCCCCCCCCCCATCAGTCATGTCCCTGGTAGCCTAGTTGTCCCCCCCATCAGTCATGTCCCTGGTAGCCTAGTTGTCCCCCCATCAGTCATGTCCCTGGTAGCCTAGTTGTCCCCCCCCCATCAGTCATGTCCCTGGTAGCCTAGTTGTCCCCCCCCCCCATCAGTCATGTCCCTGGTAGCCTAGTTGTCCCCCCCCATCAGTCATGTCCCTGGTAGCCTAGTTAACCCCCATCAGGCATGTCTCTGGTAGCCTAGTTATTCCCCCCCCATCAGTCATGTCCCTGGTAGCCTAGTTATTCCCCCCCCATCAGTCATGTCCCTGGTAGCCTAGTTATTCCCCCCCCCCATCAGTCATGTCTCTGGTAGCCTAGTTGTCTCCCCCATCAGTCATGTCCCTGGTGGCCTAGTTGTCCCCCCATCAGTCATGTCCCTGGTAGCCTAGTTGTCCCCCCCATCAGTCATGTCCCTGGTAGCCTAGTTGTCCCCCCCCCCCATCAGTCATGTCTCTGGTAGCCTAGTTATTCCCCCCCCCCCCCCATCAGTCATGTCTCTGGTAGCCTAGTTATTCCCCCCCCCCCCATCAGTCATGTCTCTGGTAGCCTAGTTATTCCCCCCCCCCATCAGGCATGTCCCTGGTAGCCTAGTTATTCCCCCCCCCCCATCAGTCATGTCTCTGGTAGCCTAGTTATTCCCCCCCCCCCATCAGGCATGTCCCTGGTAGCCTAGTTGTCCCCCCCATCAGTCATGTCCCTGGTAGCCTAGTTGTCCCCCCCCCATCAGTCATGTCCCTGGTAGCCTAGTTGTCCCCCCCCCATCAGTCATGTCCCTGGTAGCCTAGTTGTCCCCCCCCCATCAGTCATGTCCCTGGTAGCCTAGTTGTCCCCCCCCCCATCAGTCATGTCCCTGGTAGCCTAGTTGTCCCCCCCATCAGTCATGTCCCTGGTAGCCTAGTTGTCCCCCCATCAGTCATGTCCCTGGTAGCCTAGTTGTCCCCCCCCCCATCAGTCATGTCCCTGGTAGCCTAGTTGTCCCCCCCCCCATCAGTCATGTCCCTGGTAGCCTAGTTGTCCCCCCCATCAGTCATGTCCCTGGTAGCCTAGTTGTCCCCCCCCATTAGTCATGTCCCTGGTAGCCTAGTTGTCCCCCCATCAGTCATGTCCCTGGTAGCCTAGTTGTCCCCCCATCAGTCATGTCCCTGGTAGCCTAGTTGTCCCCCCCCATCAGTCATGTCCCTGGGATCCTAGTTAACCCCCAAATAAAAAAATAAACATACCACTCACCTTACCTCCGCTCCCACGCAGTCCAGGTCCTCTTCTCTCCCAGGTCCTCTGTGCCGGTCTTCTCCTGCAGGCGGCGCGCGATGAAATGACGTCATCGCGCGCGGCCCGCAAGAGACTAAAGACACGCGCCGCTCTGCTGGGGAAGAAGCCGGCACAGACAGCATCCTCCTGTGTCCGCCAGCTGTCACAGACACCGGAGGATGCTGTGTATGCCGGCTTCTTCCCCAGCAGAGCGGCGCGCATCACAGGGGAGCTGCGGGCCGCGGGCCGCATCGGGAGGTCTCAGGGGCCGGATGCAGCCCGCGGGCCGGAGGTTCCCCACCCCTGCTATAGATAAAGAAAAGAGGGAGGATCACAGCGAGGAAGAGGTTACATCACAAATGAAGCCCTGGTCTAAGCAGTGAACTGCTGATTATGGTGACAAGAGACACTAGAGACAGCAGCCCAGAACTATATGGCTGGTCTAAACAACAGGGAAGACTTGATTTGCCTTACAAGTACAGTGTGGACCCTCTGTAGTAGGCAGACAGAAACAGCTTGCATTCACATAGTCCAGTTTTCCCATCTTGGGAAGCAACGGTATGTCACTATCCAACTGTCTGGACAAAACTACAGTGCTATATCTCTCCACAGTGCATGGCTAGTATCATATAAGCCCTTTTAGTGTGACTCCCACTGATCAGAGAGATGTCATATCAATTTTTGAGATGGGAGCTAATGGGTCATACAAAAAACCATCATCATGGCTCGTTTCTAACAAGTCAGTATGTCAAAATAGATGAAGCACATACAGTATGCCATCTCTAGTCCATTCTGACCAACTCTCTCCAATTCACTGTTTTCAGTGTTGCAGTGAAGGGTGAGTGGGCCGAACATTAAAGTGAATGGGGCATCCCTCTAAGCTATGCAGCTGGAGCCACACATAGTCATGTCAAAAGTTCTCATCAACTGGATGCTAGGTGGTCACACCTCGACCAGTCGTCGGATCACTGTGATCTCTTTCTTGCTGCAGGTGATTGTTTCCATAGACTTACAATGGAGGCGACTGAAAAGGCACCAAGACAAAGAGGCGCGGTATAGCTAAAGGAGTGTGCAAAAAAGTCAGCAACACAATTTTTGCATAAAGTAAGTCAACATATAGTTGGTCTAAAACTGTCTATAGACGTGCCAGATTTATTATTCCCTTACCACCTGCATTGTAGCTAAATGATCAGCTGATATTATTTATATATTTTTTTTAAATTAGTGGAAGCTTCACCCGTACCGTATCGCAGTGGATTTTCTGCAGCGGATCCACAGCAGATTTGACTAAATAAATGAACACAGCATCAAATCCACACTGTCAAATCTGCTGCGGATCTGCCGCGGATGCGCAGCAGATTTGATGGTGCAGATTTCATGCTGTGTTCATTCATTTAGTCAAATCTGCTGCGGATCTGCAGCAGAAACTCTGTTGCGGTACGGTACATGTGAAGCTACCCTTAAACAAACAAAAAAAAAACATTAAAACCTAAATATGCCTTTTTACGGTAGCCACTAATGAGCCTTTTTCAGGCCAGTATACCATTTTGTGGCTCAGTAAGGTCTTGCAGCAAGTATACAATTTGGCCGCCAAGCACTGGCGGCAGCAGGACAGCGCACTGATTGGCTGAGCAGGCAGTCATTGAGCAGGGACCTGGAGACACGCAGGAGCACGGGCAGGTAAGTATGGGGTTAATTGTTTTTAATGGCATCTAATTAGTTAAACAAGGTGGTCTCCACATTGTCGCAGCAGAATGAAAATATGGGCCATAGGCTATAATGGTGATTATATTCGCTGCGGATTTCATTGCCATACTCGGTACATGTGAAGGCGCTCTAAGAGTGAATTAAAAGGGAATAGGGGATATAAGTGAAGGGCTTATAAGGGGAGATTTATCAAACATGGTGTAAAGTGAAACTGTCTCAGTTGCCCCTAGCAACCAATCAGATTCCACCTTTCCTTCCTCACAGACCCTTTGGAAGATGAAAGGTGGAATCTGATTGGTTGCTAGGGGCGACTGAGCCAGTTTCACTTTACACCATGTTTGATAAATCTCCCCCATAGTTCCTCCTGGATCCACTTCTGGCACTGGCAGTAATGAATAGTAATATTATGGATACTATGGGGGAGATTTATCGAACATGGTGTAAACTAGATTTGGCTCAGTTGTCCCTAGCAACCAACCAGATTCCACTTTTCTTTCCTCACAGACTCTTTGGAAAATGAAAGGTGGAATCTGATTGGTTCCTAGGGGCAACTGAGCCAAATCTAGTTTACACCATGTTGGATAAATCTCCCCCTATGTATTCATGTGTGTGTAAAGAGGTCTGTATCCCTTTAAATAACCCATCTGGGGAATGCAAAGCGACCATAGACATGCGTTGGAGAGTGGACAGTTATGCATGGAATTTTTCCACAGTTCAAACATACCTTGGTTGGAAAAGAAAATCCAAAGTAGTTTATGGTGCACTGAGGGGCCAAGGAACAACCCAGTGCACCAAAGGTACTAATGTGCAGATTAATTTAGGAACAAATTACTCCAAAACAGCTCCACCTAGAACAAAAAGGAACTAGTCACCTGGTTTTGATACACTAACTAAAACATCATGTACTGAAACCGCTTCATACGATTTAACTCTTATCTGTGACATCAGTGCGTCAGCGTGCTGCTGAATCATTGAATCATTGAAATTGTGTGCCGAGGGCTTCCTGACCATGAAACCCTTAGTGACCGCAAATACGCCTACAGTAGTCACTAATGGAGTGGACCCGCATCTTGGCTTCTGGCAGAGTCACATTTCACTGATGGCGCTAAGGAGAGAACACTTCATTATGCATTTTGAAAAGAACAGGTACATCTTAAAGGGATTCTCAGGTGGTCGGCCTTTTTTAATACACTGCTGCCCGTCTATATCGGACATATGGGACAGCCCCACGGCCAATGATTCGCTGAGTGGGCTGTTACTGTAGAGACAAGTTTGTCTGGGAAGTGGAGGCTCTGCAGTCAGCAGGGAGACACCGATGAAGCGTGGACAGGTAAGGGTACTATTACACGAAGCGACTTTTTGACGATTTTTAAATGAACTCAAACGACTGTTATGGCGAACGACCTGAAATCGTTCACCCAAATACATGGAACGATGATCGTTACTTATGATCGTTATTGCGTTCTTCCTGTCGCCGCCATTGCGTTCGCTGCTACTGCGAACGACTGAACAACGTCTTATTACATACGAACAATCGACGATAAAAATAGGTTTAAATTCTATTAAACGACCAATTTCGCGTTGGTCGTTAAATTGTTGTCTGCTATTACACTAAAGGATTATCGGTCAAATCTGAACGATTTAACGATTTTTCGAACGATAATCATTCCGTGTAATACCACCCTAACATGTTTTTTGTTTTATTTGGACAGGCAGTAGCAGTGTCGGACTGGGGTACATTGGGCCCACCAGGGAAATTGATTCTTGGGGCCCACCCAATATATAAAGACATAATCAGCGCCAAACCTTTCACGTTAGTACAGAGACTTTGCATAGAGCTGTGTATGTGACCAGCAATGCTAGTGCACTGCCAGTCACTTATACAGTCGTTACTGATTTATGCAGTTGTGGTAAAACTGCACCATTTATGTAGAAACTTTAATGAAATTCCAACAATATTGCTGTAAAAACACATAAAAAATGTCATGTGTGAACACAGCCTCAGAAGAAGAAGGAAAAAATGACCATCTAGTCTGCTCCTCTATTACAATCTCCAGCAGAGGAGACCCATGACGGTTTATTCTAGCCTCACCATAAGGTGTTGGGCTGGAATAAGACTTTAAAGGACCATCATGAAAGGCACATCAGTGGTCAGTGTGTAAACCTGGCTTTAAAATGTAATCTGCCATTTTATACATCTACTAGTAGAAGTGAGAGAACACCATGCGGCGCACATAGCTTATTACTGCAGAACAAATGTGTGTAAGTGGCTAAACTTGCTGCTCACCTTGGGCGGTCATGCTACAAGCCCAATACCGCCAGTCACTTTAGCGGTGGTTTATACACCTTGATGCCGCTTGCAGCCCTTTCAACAGAACCAGGAGACTTGGTACAATAATTCAGCTGCGAAGACAGCAACAAAGTAGTCAAAAATCTTGTGACTTTATTCACTCCGTCTTGTGCAATGTTTTGCCTTACTCAGAGCTAAAACGAAACATCGCGCTAGAGAGTGTGAATAAAGTCACAATAATTTTTACTACTTTAGTGCTGCCTCTGCTGCTGCTCTGGAGGGGTGCAGTCTGGTGAGGGGGTATTATCCTACCTGTCAATGATACTACTGCTCCGGAGGGGGTGCAGTCAGATGAGGGGTGCATAATGCTACCTATCACTGATACTACTACTGCTACTCCAGAGAAGGTGCAGTCTGGTGAGGGGGGCATAATCCTACCTGTCACTGATACTGCTGCTGCTCAGGAGGGGGTGCAGTCTGGTGAGGGGGTATTATCCTACCTATCACTGATACTGCTGCTCCGGAGGGGGTGCAGTCTGGTGAGGGGGCATAATCCTACCTATCACTGATACTACTGCTCCGGAGGGGGTGCAGTCAGATGAGGGGGCATAATCCTACCTGTCACTGATACTACTGCTCCGGAGGGGGTGCAGTCTGGTGAGGGGGGGCATAATCCTACCTATCACTGATACTGCTGCTCCGGAGGGGGTGCAGTCTGGTGAGGGGGGCATAATCCTACCTGTCACTGATACTGCTGCTGCTCAGGAGGGGGTGCAGTCTGGTGAGGGGGTATTATCCTACCTATCACTGATACTGCTGCTCTGGAGGGGGCGCAGTCTGGTGAGGGGGTATTATCCTACCTATCACTGATACTACTACTGCTCCGGAGGGGGTGCAGTCTGGTGAGGGGGTATTATCCTACCTGTCACTGATACTACTGCTCCAGAGGGGGTGCAGTCTGGTGAGGGGGGCATTATCCTACCTATCACTGATACTGCTGCTCCGGAGGGGGTGCAGTCTGGTGAGGGGGGCATTATCCTACCTATCACTGATACTGCTGCTCCGGAGGGGGTGCAGTCAGATGAGGGGGGGCATAATCCTACCTGTCACTGATACTGATGCTGCTCCGGAGGGGGTGCAGTCAGATGAGGGGGGCATAATCCTACCTGTCACTGATACTACTGCTCCGGAGGGGGTGCAGTCTGGTGAGGGGGGGCATAATCCTACCTATCACTGATACTGCTGCTCCGGAGGGGGTGCAGTATGGTGAGGGGGGGCATAATCCTACATATCACTGATACTGCTGCTCCGGAGGGGGTGCAGTCTGGTGAGGGGGGGCATAATCCTACCTATCACTGATACTGCTGCTCCGGAGGGGGTGCAGTCTGGTGAGGGGGGGCATAATCCTACCTATCACTGATACTGCTGCTCCGGAGGGGTGCAGTCAGATGAGGGGTGCATAATCCTACCTATCACTGATACTGCTGCTCCGGAGGGGTGCAGTCAGATGAGGGGTGCATAATCCTACCTGTCACTGATACTGCTGCTGCTGCTCCAGAGGGGGTGCAGTCTGGTGAGGGGGCATAATCCTACCTATCACTGATACTGCTGCTCCAGAGGGGGTGCAGTTTGGTGAGGGGGAATTATCCTACCTATCACTGATACTGCTGCTCCGGAGGGGGTGCAGTCTGGTGAGGGGGGCATAATCCTACCTATCACTGATACTACTGCTCCGGAGGGGGTGCAGTTTGGTGAGGGGGAATTATCCTACCTATCACTGATACTGCTGCTCCAGAGGGGGTGCAGTTTGGTGAGGGGGGCATTATCCCACTTGTGTCTGTGTCTGCTGCTTATATCTTTATTTTTGAGTCGGTACAATAGTTGAGAAGAAGTTCACACTCTGGAGGTCCCAGTTGTGCAGGAGATCCGTGAGGCTTGGGCGCTGATCAGCTGAGTCAGGATTCTCACATCACAGATGATAGGTGTTGTAGTAGACGTAGGAGTAAGACAAATCAATGGATAATGTGTTTCTAAGGGAATCCTCAATATATCTGATGATCTCATCTGATGAAACCCGTCATCCATTGATTAAAGTCTTACTGTTATATCTACTACAACTCCTATCATCTGTGATGTGAGAATCCTCAGCTGATCAGAGCCCAAGCCTCACGGATCTCCTGCACAACTGGACCTCCAAAGTGTGAACTTCTCATCACATACATACAGTATACATATATACACAAATAGACATACTGCAGACATACACACTGTATACATATATACACAAATAGACATACTGCAGACATACACACTGTATACATATATACACAAATAGACATACTGCAGACATACATACAGTATACATATATACACAAATAGACATACTGCAGACATACACACGGTATACATATATACACAAATAGACATACTGCAGACATACACACTGTATACATATATACACAAATAGACATACTGCAGACATACATACTGTATACATATATACACAAATAGACATACTGCAGACATACACACTGTATACATATATACACAAATAGACATACTGCAGACATACACACTGTATACATATATACACAAATAGACATACTGCAGACATACACAAACATGCAGACACAACACACCTTACATATATACATCTAATCATACTAACACACACAGACTCACCAACATGGATACACAGATACAAAAGCATGCAGATTACACATATAAACCATCTATAGAACTACATTACATAATATACACTATATACATGATAGAAAACACACATATATATCACTCACATGCATAAACACATGACACATGTACAGACACACACTGATGACAGATAGACAAGAATATACACAAACACTCACATGTTCAGCAGGGCAGGAAGCTTCAGTCTTCTTGTCTCCATCTTCTCTTCTCCCAGCCAGGCCGGGCAGCCTCCAGCCTCTCCCCATCTCCTGTGCACCGACTGCACATAGCAACAGGAGAGTCACGTGATTGCAGAGGGGAGGGGGGGATGGAGGAGGCCCTGCTGCTGCTGCTCTCGGCATCTTGTGACAGGCAGGAAGAGGGCAGCGCTGAGGCCCGGAGCTGATGTAAGGAGCCAGGTGAGCAGGGGGAGGGGAGGGCCCATGATTGCAGAAAGAACGGGCCCTGATACGGTGGTTAACTCACCCAGCAGTGTGGGAGCCAGCAGGGGGCCCCTTGAGCTCCCGATATAAGGCAGCTTCCAAACGGGAGGCCCCTCTCTGGCTTAGGGGAAGGGCCCTGCAAGAGGGAGGAGGGGGTGGGGCCCACCGGGGGATCCCCCGGCTCCCCGGTGGCCCAGTCCGACCCTGGGCAGTAGTATATTAAAAGAAGCCGACAACCCCACCTGACAACTCCTTTAAAGCGTTACTGTCACTTTTGACCCAGACCCCAACGTTTTTTTTAAAGTTTCACTAACGCTTTAAGCTTTGAAGAGACGTTGGACAAGGACACCATGATGCTATACCTTTCAGGGACCCGGGGCCATGTCTAATGCGGCATGGCTATCATGTTATGAATCTCAAGATCCATATCCTGCCGCCTCATAGCT
The DNA here is from genome assembly GCF_027789765.1 of Dendropsophus ebraccatus. Taxonomy (NCBI): domain Eukaryota; kingdom Metazoa; phylum Chordata; class Amphibia; order Anura; family Hylidae; genus Dendropsophus; species Dendropsophus ebraccatus. The sequence continues at coordinate 25,304,958 of NC_091456.1, read as the reverse complement.
GATCATACTGCTCACAAATTGTGCCCAAATGTTACACACCTGTTCACCAATTTTTCAGAGTCTGCTTTAACTTGCACCTCACCATTAAAGTGACTGTACCACCAGGTCCAGGCTGACGCACTGGAGGCGGGCCGACCCACCCTTAGTGGGAGGAAACCCCAGCCCCTCTATGATAGGGTTCCATTGATTCTAATGGAGTCACGTCATGAAGGGGCTGGAGTTTCTTCCCAATAAGGGTGGGTCGGCCCGCCTCCAGTGCTTCAGCTTGGGCCTGGTGGTACAGTCACTTTAAGTGCACCCCACATCTGCATTAGTCCCCTTGGGGACTTACGCCTCATATACACAGGCTGATTATCAGCCAGAAGCTTAGCAAAAAGAAGCTTAGCTCCTGCATTTTCACGCTGCCGACCTCCTCCAGAATGATTGACATCTAGAGAAGGCGGGGCCTGAAGATACTGCAGCTGGACTGGAGATCCAGAGGAATAGGATGCTTCAGGAGTCACAGCAGCAGCACGGCACTAGGTGAGTATGCATTGCTGTGTGATCTGGAAACTGACAGCATGGATATATACATATCCTAATATATCTTATATACATATCTTTGCTGTCAGTTTTCATGGCTGCACAAACAATACATGGATCGTTTGTGCAGCTTTGCTGCTCGATTTGTTGTGCTGCTGATTTGGTGGTCATCTTTGGCCACCCGAATGTCAAAGAACCCTTACATATCTGTGGGTATGGGAAATAATGTGACCTTTAGCCTCTAGAAGCCAGTAGAGTCAGTAGGCAAAAAACACTGCAGAGACACCATCACATTTCTCGACATCAGCGAACTAGCCAGACCTTCCTCCTGGAAGGAGTAACCAAGCCAAGGAATGTCTCCAGTCAAGGAAACCACACAAGCAAGGTATCCATCCATAGACAGCTGTTTCGGGGTATTTGCTCCTCATCAGTGTGGAGTAGGATTCTGGCTAGTGGGAGCAATGCCTAGTAAGTGCTGCAAAAGGACGCTGGTTGACCTCAGGGGGATCAACCAAAACACCGCAGAGACACCATCACGTGTCTCGATGTCAGTGTATTCTACGACATCGCCCCTGTAGAGTCAGTAGAGCGCTAAACAGCTGATCGGCAGGAGGTATCACGTTTTAAAGGGTTGGTTCACCAGAAAAAAAAAATCTTTTGAATCAACTGGTGCCAGAAGGTGCTAGAGACTTTTAATTTACTGCTATAAAAAAAAAAAATCAAGTTTTCCAGTACTTATCAGCTGCTGCATGCCCTACAGGAAGGGGTGTATTCTTTCCAGTCTAGAGAGCATTAGAGGTTTTCTATGGGGATTTGCTGCTGCTCTGGACAGTTCCTGATATGGACAGAGGTGTCAGCGGAGAACACTGTGTCAGACTGGAGAGAACGCACCAGTTCCTGCATGACATACAGCAGCTGATAAGTACTGGAAAATTTGAGATTTTTTAATAGAAGTATATTACAAATTTTCTGGTACTTTCTGGCACCAGTTGATATGAAATATTTTTTTCTTGTGAAGTACCCCTTTAACTATTGATAGCCTGTCCTGTGGATAGACTTTTACTTGTTTTATTGCAGATAACTTCTTTAATCCTTTTACTTCTCCTAGGATTTTGCACTCCTTTCGGTCTCATACATTGGAGATGGCATACTACCAGAGTTTGAGAAATTTAAAGGTATACTCTGCAAAAAAAAAACATTTTTTTTTTCATCAACTGATGACAGAAAGTTATATAGATTTATAATTTATTTCTATTTAAAAATCTCAAGTCTTCCCATACTTATCTGCTGCTGTATGTCCTGCAGGAAGTAGTGTACAGCAATACCTCTGTTCTCAAACACAATTCGTTCTGGAAGGCTGTTCCAGAACCAAGCAGTTTGAGAGCCGAGCCGAGAGTTTTCCCAGAGTACCCCTTCAAGTAAATCAGGTACTTACAAAGCAGTGCAAAGTTTTAGGTGAAATGAAAGCATTAAAGGGGTTATCCAGGGCTACAATAACATGGCCACTTTTCCCCCTATTGTTGTCTCCAGTTCAGGTGCATTTTGCAATTAGGCTCCATTTACTTCAATGGAACTGAGTTTCAAAACCACACTCAAACTGGAGACAACAGTAGGGGGAAAGTGGCCATGTTTTTGTAGCGCTGGATAACCCCTTTAAGAGTGCCTTCACACCTATCGGATCCGCAGCAGACTTCGAGCTGCAGATCCAGTCCCATTCATTTCTATAGAGCACATACTCGCAGCGGGATTGACATCCTGCTTTGAGTATGTGCTTTAACCCCCTGTTGCCCGCAGCCCCGCCGCCACGTCGCCGAGATCATACATTACCTGCTCTGGTGACGCGGCTGCATGTCAGGCTCCTGGCTCATGCAGCCGCGTCGCCAGAGCAGGCAATGTATGATGTCGGCGGCGGGGCTGTGGGGCTACAGGCGGCGGGGCTGTGGGCAACAGGGGGTTAAAGCACATACTGAAAGCGGGATGTAAATCCTGCTGCGAGTACGTGCTCTATAGAAATGAATGGGACTGGATCTGCTGCGGATCCTGTAGGTGTGAAGGCACCCTTAAAGGGGTATTCCCCCCAAGAGCTAAAAAAATGTAATGCTCCCAAACCTAGCTGGCCTTACTCACCAAGTCCCCCTGAGTATTTTGAGACATCTCCCATCTTTCTAGCTGCTGCCGTTACTGAGTTACAAGTTTTTCTAAAAGCCGATCTACACTCACCGGCCACTTTATTAGGTACACCTGTCCAACTGCACGTTACCACTTAATTTCTAATCAGCCAATCACATGGCGGCAACTCAGTGCATGTAGACATGGTCAAGACAATCTCCTGCAGTTCAAACCGAGCATCAGTATGGGGAAGAAAGGTGATGTGAGTGCCTTAGAACGTGGCATGGTTGTTGGTGCCAGAAGGGCTGGTCTGAGTATTTCAGAAACTGTTGATCTACTGGGATTTTCACGCACAACCATCTCTAGGATTTACAGAGAATGGTCCGAAAAAGAAAAAACATCCAGTGAGCGGCAGTTCTGTGGGTGGAAATGCCTTGTTGATGCCAGAGGTCAGAGGAGAATGGGCAGACTGGTTCGAGCTGATAGAAAGGCAACAGTGACTCAAATAGCCAACCGTTACAACCAAGGTAGGCAGAAGAGCATCTCTGAGCGCACAGTACGTCCAACTTTGAGGCAGATGGGCTACAGCAGCAGAAGACCACACCGGGTGCCACTCCTTTCAGCTAAGAACAAGAAACTGAGGCTACAATTTGCACAAGCTCATCGAAATTGGACAGTAGAAGATTGGAAAAACGTTGCCTGGTCTGATGAGTCTCGATTTCTGCTTGAACATGACAATGAGTTCACTGTACTCCAATGGCCTCCACAGTCACCAGATCTCAATCCAATAGAGCATCTTTGGGATGTGGTGGAACGGGAGATTCGCATCATGGATGTGCAGCCGACAAATCTGCGGCAACTGTGTGATGCCATCATGTCAATATGGACCAAAATCTCTGAGGAAGCTTCCAGCACCTTGTTGAATCTATGCCACCAAGAATTGAGGCAGTTCTGAAGGCAAAAGGGGGTCCAACCCGTTACTAGCATGGTGTACCTAATAAAGTGGCCGGTGAGTGTATATCCAAGATAGGAAACTACATTTCCCATCATGCAATGCTTATGCCTGATGATGGTAATGTAGCAGAGCTGAGACTATGAAGGAGATGATGACAGTGACGGTGTAGCAGAGCTGAGTTGGGGATGACAATGTAGCAGAGCTGAGTTGGGGATGACAGTGTAGCAGAGCTGAGTTGGCGGTGACGGTGTAGCAGAGCTGAGTTGGGGATGACGGTGTAGCAGAGCTGAGTTGGCGGTGACAGTGTAGCAGAGCTGAGTTGGGGATAGCAATGCAGCAGAGCTGAGTTGGGGGGACAGTGTAGCAGAGCTGAGTTGGGGGGGGGACGGTGTAGCAGAGCTGAGTTGGGGGGGGGGACGGTGTAGCAGAGCTGAGTTGGGGATGACAATGGAGCAGAGCTGAGTTGGCGGTGATGGTGTAGCAGAGCTGAGTTGGGGGGACGGTGTAGCAGAGCTGAGTTGGGGATGACAATGTAGCAGAGCTGAGTTGGCGGTGACGGTGTAGCAGAGCTGAGTTGGGGATAACAATGTAGCAGAGCTGAGTTAGGGATGACGGTGTAGCAGAGCTGAGTTGGGGATGACGGTGTAGCAGAGCTGAGTTGGCGGTGACGGTGTAGCAGAGCTGAGTTGGGGATGACGGTGTAGCAGAGCTGAGTTGGGGATGACGGTGTAGCAGAGCTGAGTTGGCGGTGACGGTGTAGCAGAGCTGAGTTGGCGGTGACGGTATAGCAGAGCTGAGTTGGCGGTGACGGTGTAGCAGAGCTAAGTTGGGGGAGACGGTGTAGCAGAGCTGAGTTGGGGGGGACGGTGTAGCAGAGCTGAGTTGGGGATGACAATGTAGCAGAGCTGAGTTGGCGTGACGGTGTAGCAGAGCTGAGTTGGGGGGGACGGTGTAGCACAGTTGAGTTGGGGATGACAATGTAGCAGAGCTGAGTTGGCGGTGACGGTGTAGCAGAGCTGAGTTGGGGATAACAATGTAGCAGAGCTGAGTTGGCGGTGACGGTGTAGCAGAGCTGAGTTGGGGATAACAATGTAGCAGAGCTGAGTTGGCGGTGACGGTGTAGCAGAGCTGAGTTGGGGAGAAGGTGTAGCAGAGCTGAGATGGCACTGACCTGGTGAGTGCCGCGGGTGAAGGTGGTGCCCCATGGCTGATCACGAAGGGGGGGGGGGTGCCACTTGGTGATCGTGCGGTGGAGGGGTTGGGCGGTGATCGTGTGGTCGGGTGCCGCTGGTGATAGGGGGCGGAGCTTGCCGTAGGCGATCGGGGGCGGAGCTTGCCGCGGGCGATCGCGGGGGGCGGGGCTTGCCGGGGGTGCCGCCGGTGAGTGAGGGATGCCACGGGTAATGGGGGGGCTGTGTGCTGCAGGTGAGTACTGGATGGTGCGCTGGGAGGCTCTGGACACAGGGGGTGAGCTCTGGGCTGGGGGTGACCGGGCGGCTGCTGTTAGAGAGGGATGCTGTCACAGCTGCGCTGATCACTGTCTCCCTCTGTAACAGCAGCCACCCCATCAGTGTTCTCAGTCACTTCACTGTGCTGGGACTGAGGACACATGATGCCGTCTCAGAGGGTGGGGGCGAGGAGCAGGGAGCGTGTCGGAGTGGACTGAGGTCTGATGATTCTATGCAATCCCTGGGGGTGAATGCAGCTGGATAACAGCAAAACTGTGCAGAATCCTTAATACATTGATATTGGAAAGATGGAAAGCTACGGGTGGGCAACATATTAATGCAAAAATAATTTTGGGGGGAATACCCCTTTAAGCACAATAAGGGACATTTATTCAGTTTTAGTAATAGATTCATGTACATATTGGATACAGTTTACCTATTAGCAGTCAATGATCTCTTCTCACAGCTCTCTAGTGACATCTAGTGGCTATACACTGCAATATAATAGAGAATAAATAAATGCTGACAGAAACCTGCATTTACCTGAAAAAGCAGCAGAATTACTACTACTACTAATTATTATTATTATAGTGTTTCTATTTGAATAGACGATGCAAAAGGTGCACAGTGTGCAAAGTATACAGTGACAAGTTCAAGTGCAAACTTATGCTAGACTATGTTCACACAACGTCTTTTCTTGGCTGTTTTGTGGTTGTCTTTTTAGACCACCGCCATTTTGAGAAAAAATAGTGTTGTATTATGCAAATTACTGCCATATTTTTGTCTCTAAAAGATGCCCGCAAAATGTAAAAAAAAAAAAACAAAAAACAAAAAAACCTTTGTGTGAACATAGCCTTAAAGTGTACCTGTTGTTTTGAAAAACTTTTGACATGTCATAGAGACATCAATGGTAGGCTGTCGTGCATCCATGTGGACTTCCCCTGACTTTAACTTCATTCTACTGGGTCTGAGTGTTCGGATCCGTACCGGTCAGGAGAACGAGACGGGAAAAGCGCTCTATGGGAATTTGCTACCACTCTGGACAGCTCCTTTAGGTGGCAGCAGAGAGCACTGTATCAGACTGGAAAGAAAACACCACTTCCTGCAGGACTTAGAGCAGCTGATAAGTACTGGAAGACTGAAGAATTTTAAATAGAAGTAAATTACACATCTATATAACTTTCCGACACCAGTTAATTTGAACAAAAAAAATATGTCTTCTGAGTTCCCCTTTAAGGAATTGTAATTTGCTTTCATCGGACCGTTCGAAAAATGTTTCGGTCTTTTATAACACGGATACGTTCTGATAGATTTGGCGCAGTAGCATTTTTCTATTAATATTGGGCCAAAACGGTCAGGAGTTTGACTTTTAAATGATCCACTTGTATGTATACTTATTGTGTTATCGATTAAAAACATTAAATAAAAATTATTAAAAAAATAATAATTACAGCCCATCCCCCTCACTCCCCTCCTTTCAGCTCCCTTCAACATACAGATACATTTAACAATAACAGGTATCAAACTCAGGCCCTCCAGCTGTTACAAAACTACAATTCCCATCATGCCTAGACAGCCAAAGCTAACGCTTTGGCTGTAGAGGCATGATGGGAATTGTAGTTTTGCAACAGCCGGAGGCCCTGAGTTCGCTTTCCCTTCCTCTCTTCAGCATACAGTCTGACCCTGCAGCGCCCCCTCCCGTCTTCATCCTGCAGGCACACACACCGCTCCACTTCCTATTCTTTACAGTTCTACACTGGCTTACAGACTGGAGGACCGCCACTTCCGGCACAAGTCCCGTCCCTTTTGTGACGTCATACGTGCCCGGCGCGACTCCTTACCCAACTGTGCCACCACTGCGCTTGCGCAGCAGGGTCGTCGTGTTCGCCGGTTTCTCGTGGTGTGAGCGAAACCGGCGCAACCATGAGCGGGACTCTGGCGAAGATCGCCGAGATCGAGGCTGAAGTGAGTAGTTTTGGGGGCGCTGTTGGGGATGTTTGGGGGTCCTGTGAGCTGTGGCCTCGGCCTGACATGTGTGCTGGAGGTGTGGGTGTCCAGCTGTTATGTATAGCCCCTCTATAGTAACATATTATGTATTATTATGTATGTATAAGGTTTATGAGTATATATATATATATATATATATATATATATATATATATATATATATATATATTAGTCCTGCACCATATATATGGATAACTATGGGGCTGGGCCTGACTGTAATGGGATCCCTATGCCCCATATGTCTCTTTACTCACCTAACAGCAGGGATGGGGAACCTTTGGCCTTTCAGCTGTTGCAAAACTACAATTCCCATCATGCCTTGTAGTTTCACAACAGCTATAGGGCCAAAGGTTCCCATCCCTGCCTTACAGTATCTGTAACTTTTATTCACATCTATGGCAATAATGGCTATCACTTAAAATAACACCCCGGCCATATGGTGTCTGGGGTCAGAGTTGGGTCTCATAGGTGGAAGATTCATCTCCCTGACATTTATAGCATACTCTGCGCTGACTGTCTGCTGGCTGTCCCCCGCGCTGACTGTCTGCCGGCTGTCCCCCGCGCTGACTGTCTGCCGGCTGTCCCCCGCGCTGACTGTCTGCCGGCTGTCCCCCGATGTCACATCAAAAGTTATTACAATTGACAGTGAGACTAACATAAGTTATATGCCTTGCTTATCGTCATAGTCGTACTGACAGGCAGAATAAAATTAAAGGGTCCCTGCTCAGTAATAACACACTTGATGTGTTACAGAGATGTCAAAAGTGTTTTCTTCAGTCAGGATCTGGGTATTCAGTATGGAAAGCGCCCCCCCCCTCCCCCCTCTTAACCTGTCCGCCCTCCGGCCTGCTTCTGTGACTCCCAGCATCCCGCTCCCAGCTGTCCCTCCGCACTCACTGATTGGCTGAGCACGATGTCGGGGAGTCGGGAACCTGAATGTAGAACCTTAGGTCATAACAGTACAGAGTGTCGCTGCGGAACTCGAAGTGTAAAATCTCCTGTAAATTCAGTCCGTGTGAACAGAATTTAAAGGAGAAGTCTGGCAATTTTTGAAATTTGTCAGCCGGCAGGGGCAGCATAAACGGTCACTACTTACCTCTCCCTGTGCCCCCAGAAGTGTTGCGTCACGGCTTCCTGGACCCACACCGGAAGGAATTTTTCCCCTTGAGTTCTAATGTCATCGCGACTTGGGGGGGGGGGGGGGTCGTGTTGATGCCAGGCACCATTTTTGTTTGGCGGTGGATTCTTCTGACTTTGCCTTCCAGTCACATACATTTATGGGTGAATTGTTACGCTTTGCTTTGCAGATGGCCCGGACCCAGAAGAATAAAGCCACCGCACATCATCTTGGTCTTCTGAAAGCCCGCCTAGCTAAGCTGCGGCGTGAACTCATCACTCCTAAAGGTGGTGGAGGTGGCGGTCCCGGAGAAGGTAGGTGGTCTGCTCCGGAGCTCTCATGTATTCCACATACATAACGTTACACTAGGAAATGATCTGCCAATCAAACCAATTAGGGAAAGGGATCAGAGGGTCATTGCAGATTGGGCATGGAGAGATGATGGTCCACGCTGGGCACTACAGTTGCCACGGTAACCATATGATGCCCAGCAGGTTTCATAGACTATTTCTAATTACTGCCTTGGCATGCACTTGCATCTTTCCACACCAGATAAGAAAATTGTCGGCTTGGTAAAAGGGAAATATAATGCCTTGTCATTCAGTAAAACAATAAAATACAAAAAACTGCACAGGTGTAATATGAATACTAAGAAAATGGCAACCACTATATTAAAATATGGACTTAAAGGAAAAGTCCATCCAAGTACCGCTCAGCCAGGCAGTGACTGGGTGGGATGCTGCTGCATGGCCAGTCCATGGCATTTTCTCCTGAATTCTGATGTCATCACAACTTGGGGGAAAAAGGCTCCATCTCACTCCTGTTCTTTACCCCCCCTCCCATCAGAGATGTGGAGCCCTTGCTGCACTGGGCCGGGTTAGCTCATTCCAACCCAGCCCACTTCTGAGATGGAGCACATGTGATCCAGTTCAGAGGGACAGCTCATCACCTCCAACCCGGCCCACTGAGCGACGGAGCACATGTGCAGCAGGACGGGTTATCACCTCCAACCCGTCCCACTGAGCGACAGAGCACATGTGCAGCAGGACGGGTTATCAACTACAACCCGGCCACTGAACGACGGAGCACATGTGCAGCAGGACGGCTTATCACCTCCAACCCGTCCCACTGAGCGACAGAGCACATGTGCAGCAGGACGGGTTATCAACTACAACCCGGCCCACTGAACGACGGAGCACATGTGCAGCAGGACGGGTTATCAACTACAACCCGGCCCACTGAACGACGGAGCACATGTGCAGCAGGACGGGTTATCAACTACAACCCGGCCCACTGAACGACGGAGCACATGTGCAGCAGGACGGGTTATCAACTACAACCCGGCCCACTTGTGAGACAGTGCAGACCGTGCCTTCTCCTGCGCATGCGTCCGCTGCCTGCTACAATGTTAGACAGATTTAAGATTTGTAAAAGTGCATGGGTAGAGTACCCCTTTTATTCCTGGGTTTTCTGTTGCAGGCTTCGATGTTGCAAAGACTGGTGACGCCCGAATTGGATTTGTGGGATTTCCATCCGTGGGGAAGTCAACACTTCTCAGCAACCTGGCCGGTGTATATTCTGAGGTTGCAGCTTATGAATTCACCACCTTGACCACAGTGCCTGGAGTTGTGAGATACAAAGGGGCCAAAATTCAGGTAAATATGCTCTCACATGATAAGTAAGGAACTATCCATATTTTATTAGCTTATTTATGCTTTTGGGGGAAACCATGCACAAGTTTGGCTTTTTTTTTTTTTTTTCTTTTTTCTTTTTTTTTTTTGCTGCTCGCCAATATGGAATGAAATGAATTCTTCAAAAATTATTCAGATTTCAGCTCTGAAGACTTTCCTCCTCCTTGTAGGACTGAAAAAGTCTTTAACCAATCTTAGTATTTAATTCAGTCTATTTTACCTTCATGACAAGCTGATAATGTGAGGTTTTATTGCATTTTCACAACTAACCCCTGTTACTTTATATCAGTTGCTCGACCTTCCGGGAATCATCGAAGGAGCTAAAGACGGAAAGGGTAGAGGTCGCCAAGTCATTGCAGGTGAGTTGGTATTTCTTAGTCGTGTAGTTATCACTATAATAACTTTTGTGTTTTTTTAAAATTTCTTAATTTATGTTCTTACACCTCCAGTGGCACGCACGTGCAATTTGATCCTTATTGTGTTGGATGTGCTGAAACCTTTGGGACACAAAAAGATTATTGAAAACGAACTTGAGGGATTTGGTATCCGGCTGAACAAAAAACCACCAAACATCGGATTCAAGAAAAAGGACAAAGGTGGCATTAATCTTACTGCTACGGTGAGTTACTGTGAGAGACTAGGGATGCACCGAAATATCGATACTACTATCGATATTTCGAGCAAAAAAACGGTTCGATACCAGTATTTCCTGGTATCGAAACTTTGTTAATTAGCATTATAGCGCAGTTTAACAAAGTATAGAGCAGAGAACACGGCCGGCGGCTATCTGAGCGCCGGCCGTGTTCTGTGTGCCGCCCCCTGCTCCCACCTGTCACTTCCTCCGCGCTCTCTCTCCCTCCGTTCCCGGCGGCGCCAATTTCAAATAGCCGGCACATAGCAATTGCTAGTGCCGGCTGTGTAACTGTGTAGATGCCGCTGTCACACTGACAGCGGCATTAACCCCTCCTGAGCCGCTCCGTATGCTGCAGGGGTCGGCTACTGTGTGTAGCAGACCCCCGCTGCCGGTGTCTCTCTGATAATAGGGTCCGGCTCAGCCAGACTCTGTTATCAGAGAGATGATTTATGTGGCATGTGGAGCTGCACGGAGGAGAGCGGGACGTCCGGGAGAGGAGGACAGAGAAGGCTGGAGGTGAGGAAGCTGAAGACGGAGAGCGGGGGTCGGGGAGAGGAGGACGGAGGAGAAGGCTGGAGGTGAGGAGGCTGAAGAGGGAGAGCGGGCGGTCCGGGAGAGGAGGACGGAGGAGATGCGGCCACTCCATCTGGCTGCACTGTGAGGTGGGGGCCGCAGGACTGTGAGGAGGAGCGGCCAGGGCCCTCAGATAACTCCCGGGCAGATATCAGTGGGGGATGACCAGGAGGTCGGCCGTGCTCTGATGGGGGAGGGGGGCTGTAACCTGCAGATTATCCTGCTCACCAAGCCCTGGAAGCACGAAATGTGCAACTACAACCCTCATCATCCCAATAGCTGAACTGTGTGTGTTACATGACTACAGCCCTCATCATCCTAATAGCTGAAGTTTGTGTTACATAACTACAGCCCCCACCATCCTCCTGGTAGCTGAAGTGTGTTTTACATGACTACAGCCCCCACCATCCCCTTGATAGCTGGTGTGTGTTACATGACTACAGCCCCCACCATCCTCCTGGTAGCTGAAGTGTGTTACATGACTACAGCCCCCACCATCCCCCTGGTAGCTGAAGTGTGTTACATGACTACAGCCCCCACCATCCCCTTTATAGCTTAAGTGTGTGTTACATGACTACAGCCCCCACCATCCCCTTAATAGCTGGTGTGTGTTACATGACTACAGCCCCCACCATCCTCCTGGTAGCTGAAGTGTGTGTTACATGACTACAGCCCCCACCATCCCCCTGGTAGCTGAAGTGTGTGTTACATGACTACAGCCCCCACCATCCTCCTGGTAGCTGAACTGTGTGTGTTACATGACTACAGCCCCCACCATCCTCCTGGTAGCTGAAGTGTGTGTTACATGACTACAGCCCCCACCATCCCCCTGGTAGCTGAAGTGTGTTACATGACTACAGCCCCCACCATCCTCCTGGTAGCTGAACTGTGTGTGTTACATGACTACAGCCCCCACCATCCCCCTGGTAGCTGAACTGTGTGTGTTACATGACTACAGCCCCCACCATCCTCCTGGTAGCTGAACTGTGTGTGTTACATGACTACAGCCCCCACTATCCTCCTGGTAGCTGAAGTGTGTGTTACATGACTACAGCCCCCACCATCCCCTTGATAGCTGGTGTGTGTTACATGACTACAACTCCCATCATCCCAGCTAGTGTTTCAATTTCTATTCTTGTGAGGTTTTTTTATGTAATTTATTCAGTATCGAATTGGTATCGAGCATTGAAAAAAAAAGTTGGTATTGGTATCGAACTCAAAATTCTGGTATCGTGACAACACTAATAGAGACATGTCAAACGTTTGCGACCCTTACCAATCAGGAGAACGAGCTGGAGAAGACTGCGCTGCAGCTTAGTCTTCTTTCAGCTCGTTCTCACGATTGGTACAGACCCGGATCAATCAAAACTTTTGACCTGTCTCTTTGACATCCAGAAATAGTCATGTGACAGTATCCAACTGTAAAGATATGGTAAAATTTATTCAAGCATCATACACAGTGGCAACGTTTCGACCTCTCTGGGTCTTTCTCAAGTGTTGAAATGTTGCCACTGTGTATGATGCTTGAATAAATTTCACTGTATTTTCACTACAGAATGTTGTCAGACGACTTCATTTCTGGATGTCATGTGGTCTCCGTCGGGATTGGAGACACCCACACCTACAAACCAGAAGGCTAGACATTGGTGTCTGGTGCTCTTGGATTATCTTTATCATGGTATGTCTGACACTTTAAGGGTGCCTTCACACCTACCGGATCCGCAGCAGATCTCATGCTGCGGATAAGCAGCGAGATCCGCTGCGGATCTAGTCTTATTTATTTCTATAGAACACATACTCGCAGCGGGATTGACATCCCGCTTTGAGCATGTGCTTTAACCCCCTGTTGCCCGCAGCCCCGCCGCCGAGATCATACATTACCTGCTCTGGCGAAACTGCTGCATGTCAGGCTCCCGTCTCTGGTCCGGGAGCCTGACATGCAGCCGCTTGGCCAGAGCAGGTAATGTATGATCTCGGCTGCGGGGCTGTGGGCAACGGGGTTAAAGCACATACTCAAAGCGGGATGTCAATCCCGCTGCGAGTATGTGCTCTATAGAAATTAATGGGACTGGATCCGGTAGGTGTGAAGGCACCCTAAAACTTTTTTGGAAAATTGTGGTATTTCAGTACCATAAGGATGTGTAATAAAGGCAGTGTAGCCTCTGGTTACTGTACACTGGTAAATGCCCATCAGAATGTTTGCTCCTTGCACATACATGGATTCTCCTCTGGTTGATTAAGACAGCATATAATTTGGGTACTTTAAGGTTTGTTTTCCCCTAATCTTCTTGTTCTTTCACCTTCAGTGTACTCAAAGTGAGCTGGACTTGGAGACTGTGAAGAGTATCCTGGCAGAATACAAAATTCACAATGCAGATATCACCCTGCGCAGTGATGTTACAGCTGATGACCTTATTGATGTTGTTGAAGGAAACAGGTATTAAATCTCTTTAAGTGGATTATAATCTTTAAAGGAGAATGCTACAAAAACTTTCAAATCAACTGGTGTCAGAAAGTTATATAGATTTGGAATTTACTTCTATTTAAAAATCCTCAGTCTTCCCATACTTATTAGTTGCTGTATGTCCTGCAGGAAGTGGTGTATTCTTTCCAGTCTCACAGTCACTGTTGCCACCTCTGTCCATGTCAGGAACTGTCCAGAGCAGGAAAGGTTTTCTGTGAGGATTTGCTACTGCTCTGGACAGTTCCTGACATGGACAGTGGGCAGCAAAGAGCACCATGTCAGACTGGAAAGAATACACCACTTCCTGTAGGACATACAGCGGCTGATAAGTACTGGAAGACTGGAGATTTTTAAGTAGATGTAAATTATAAATCTGTCTAACTTTCTGACACCAGTTGATTTGAAAGAAAAAAAACTTTTTGACCGTGTACCCCTTTATTAGTCTAGTTAAGAAAAAAAACATACATACAAGTGTTCATCTATTTCAGAGTCTACATCCCTTGCATCTATGTCTTGAATAAGATCGATCAGATTTCACTAGAAGAATTAGATGTGATTTACAAAGTGCCGCACTGTGTTCCCATCTCTGCTCATCACCGCTGGAACTTTGATGATCTCCTAGAAAAGATCTGGGATTACTTACGACTGGTCCGCATGTAAGTGTTGGACAGGATCTGATGTAGACGTTTGTTACCTCTTATTCATCTATATATGAGGATGTGCTTTATAATAATGTGTACTAATAACGTTTGGATTACAATCTGTCCACCCTTTCCATAATAATTCCTTACACTTTATTCTTGCATTAGCTACACAAAGCCAAAGGGTCAGTTACCGGATTACACCTCTCCAGTTGTGCTTCCCGACTCTCGTACAACAGTTGAAGACTTCTGCACCAAAATTCACAAAAACCTCATCAAAGAATTTAAGTAGTGAGTATCTTGTCTCAGAGGAAGCGGTCTTCAGGAATCCCATCAGTTTCCTGCACACATCGGTTTTTACAAGCCAAATTATTGGCTTGGAACATTTGACTTGAGCAGTTCCTAGAAACGCTCCTTCAGCCAATAATCAGCCTGTGTAAAAGTGGCATCGGTCACCGGAGGGCCACCAGCTTTACACCCATAGTTGTAATATATGTAATTTAAAGGGTTATTCCACCCAAGAGCTAAAAAATTAAATGCTCCTAAACCTAGCTGGTCTTGGCTCAAACCACCATCCTGAGTGGTTTGAGCCATCTCCCATCTTTCTAGCTGTTGCTATTTCTGAGTTAAAGGGGTTGTCCAGCGAAAATCTTTTCCTTTCAAATCAACTGATATTAGAAACTTATAAAGATTTGTTATTTACTTCTATTAAAAAAATCTCAAGTCTTCCCATACTTATCAGCTGCTGTATGTCCTGCAGGAGATGTTGTTTTATTTTCAGTCTGACACAGTGCTCTCTGCTGACATCTGTGGCCGAGACAGTCTCGGTTTGATATGAATCCCCATAGAAAACCCCTCCTGCTCTGGACAGTTCCTATAATATATCCTACAAAGAATGGTCTATACACCAGTATAATCACAATCTCAAAAAGTCTTTATTAAATAATCCAAGTTTTAAAATCTATAGATGCAGAGCAGAATAAAAAATGATCCTTCGCACAGTATGGCAATACACAACAACATTCAGTAATGGAGGACAATTGGCTGCAGCACAATGTAAACAGTGTAAACAATGTAAACATAAGCCCACAGTGGGTACAATAACCTGACCACATAAGTCAAATAACGTGCTGCCTCTATAAGGTGCTACCAATCTCCGTACTCCCTCTAGATCCTAAGGTGCCTGTGCCGATAAAATCTCATATGAGTAAAACAGAATCCAGAAATCAAAAGCTGTGATATTACCTGTACTGCTGTGTGTAGTTCCCCCCAACGCCAGTTTCGATCACGGAGGCTATCTGTCTCTGTCTCGGCCAGAGATATCAGCAGAGAGCACTGTCAGACTGAAAATAATAATACAATATTTCCTGCAGGACATACAGCAGCTAAGTATGGGAAGACTTGAGATTTTTTTTTTTTTTTTTATTGAAGTAAATTACAAATCTATATAACTTTCTGACACGAGTTGATTTGAAAGCAAAAAGATTTTCGCTGGACAACCCCTTAAGTTTTGTCTAAAAATCTGTCTATCCATCTACATAGAATAGAAAGAGAGAGATGAAACGACTTTTTCCTTTCCCCAATACTGCTCAGGAGGCTGTCACTGTTCTGTTGTTTCTCTGCCCCTTTGCCAAGTGCTCACTGATTAGTGTGATGTCAGTGGTGGGCGGGAGAACAGATGAGGCGTTACAGCCTGGCAACAGAAGAGACAGAGATCATGTGACCTCTGTCTCCGAAAGAGGGGGGGGGGGGAGGACAGGGGAATGGAGACCAAGTGAGGATTTTCAGATGCGTCAGCATGTACTGCAAACAAGCTTAGATTATGGGTGGGGATTGAAAAGGGTGGAGTACCCCTTTACCAAAATAAGGAAGCAAGTATAAGAGGCTGTGAGGCATTATTGTTGCCTATCTTTCTTTTTACTTATGGAATGTTGACTGCCCTAAAGGGTATTTAGTGGCCTGTAAATGGATCCATACAGGTAAGAGTAGTTATAACCTCTTTCTTTACTTGTTTATACTACGTCATAGATACAACATCACTTTAATGATTTCTATTTTCCCTCCTACTCGCAGTGCATTGGTTTGGGGTTCATCCGTAAAGCACAATCCACAAAAAGTCGGTAAAGATCATACAATGGAAGATGAAGACGTCATTCAAATAGTAAAGAAGTGATCGATACCACACTGCCTTTTCACTTATGTCTGCGGACATCGAACACCTCTGCTCCAAGTAACCGGTCAGCCATCTGTAAATATCCCATATGCAAAGTGTCAATAAAATTCTGCTTCTGGAATCCTCTATTGGTGTGGTGAATGGAAATTATACTGATACAAGAGAGCTAGTGCATGTATTTAATGAACACTGACATAGTTGGATTTGAAGACCTACATATGGGCCCTGCAGACCTCTGTGTGTGTCATATAACTTCAAGGTTGTACGAGCTATAATGGAAATGGGCATAAAGACTTGGGATGTAGAACTGATCAAAGTACATAGTAACCTCCCAAAAGCCCGTGTCAAATATAGAGAAAAGTAACAAACCGCAAGAAAGGTTATTACTGCGCACAATTTTTTTTATTTTTTTTTCTAAAACTTTAAATGTCATTTCGAAGAATTGAAAAAAAACAAACAGCCTAGCACTCCAGAGACTAAAGAGAAGTTTTTATGAATACATTGCTTTAATAAAGTTATATTACTTTAAAAACTATACTGACAGCAGTTAGGGGCGACATGGCCCCCTCCCTCTGTTCTGCTTAAAGTGTCACTCTCGTTTAAATTTTTCATTGCAGAAATCTATAGTACAGGCGATTTTTAAGAAACTTTGTAATTGGGTTCATTAGCCGAAAAATGCATTTTATAAGCGATCCACACATCCTTTACCTGCCGGGGTCTTCGCCAAAATGGCGCTGATCCCGGCTCGGCACTTGGATACTTTCAGCAAACGAGCGCCGATCTCATTGATCTTTGCTGTATAAGTATACAGCAAAGATCTCAATGAGAGATCAGTGCACTTATACTAGAAGTCCCCCAGGGGGAATAACCCTAACCCCAGGGGGGCTTCTAGTATAAGTGTAAAAAAAAAAAAGTGTTATTAGTAAAAAGCCCCCTCCCCTAATAAAAGTTTGAATCACCCCCCTTTTCCCAGGTTTTAAATAAAAGTAAATTAAATAAACAAAAATATTTAGTATCGCAGTGCAGGTAATCACCCAAACTATTAATTAATCACATTCCTGATCTCGTACGGTAAACGGCGTAAGTGCAAAAAAATCCCAAAGTGCAAAATTGCACACTTTTGGTCGCATCAAATCCAGAAAAAATTTTATAAAAAGCAATCAAAAACTCGCATATGCGCAATCAAGGTACCGATAGAAAGAAGACATCATGGCGCAAGAAATGACACCTGACACAGCCCCATAGACCAAAGGATAAAAGCGCTATAAGCCTGGGAATGGAGCGGTTTTAAGGAACATATATTTGTTAACAATGGTTTGAACAGGTAACAGGAAATGGTTTTTTACAGGCCATCAGATACAAGAAAAGTCATACATGTTATATATCGTTGTAATCGTAATGACTTGAGGATTATATATAACATGTCAGTTTTACCCCAGGGTGAATGGCGTAAAAACAAATACCCCCCAAATAAAAGAAATGTGTTTTTTTGTTCAATTTCACCACACATTGAATTTTTTCCTGGTTTCGCAGTGTACTTTATGCAAAAATTCAGCCTGTCATTGCAAAGTACAATTAGTGACGCAAAAATAAGGGCTCATGTGGGTTTCTAGGTGGAAAAATGCAAGTGCTATGGCCTTTTATGCACAAGGAGGTAAAAACGAAAACGCAAAAATGAAAATTGGCTCCGTCCTTAAGAGGTTAAGCGCTGCCATAAATAGCTATGTAGAGCAGAGTTCCATTCCCCCTTTTACTGTTTATTCTTCCATACAGTACCTGGGTGCAGGCTGCCCAACACCATCACTGTGTCTTGCAGCCTCCCCTTGGGTCCTGTATATGGGACTATAAATAGGGATGGTCCGAACCTGCAGATTCCCGCTGTCGGATACAGCGGAAGGAACGCCTGGAAAACCGGGATACAGCCTATGGCTATGGCTGTATCCCAGTTTTCCAGGCGGTCCTCCCGATGGATCCGCCCGCTCCACGGAGACGGCAGACAGTGGGAATCATTACCGAGGGTTCGGGTTCGTACGAACCCGAACCGAGCTCTGTTCGGACCATCCCTAACTATAAAGTACATGGAGGTGGGGGGTGGAATGGGACCGTGCAGGTTGGCAGCGCTTAAAGAGGATGTACCACCTGGTACATCCTCTAACCTGAACCCACGAATCGATTGGCGTTAGAACCAGCGGTACCGGCCGGTGCTGAATCACTGGAGGTCGGCCGGGCCGCCTCCAGTGGGAGGGAATTCCCTCCCCTGTATGACGTGGCTCCATTCATTCTAAGCGAGCCGCGTCATACAGGGGAGGGAATTCCCTCCCACTGGGGGCGGCCCGGCCGACCTCCAGTGCTTCAGCACCGGCCGGTACTGCTGGATCGAATGGCGATGTGCACGGAAACCGGGCGGCAGTCCGAAAAATGGACCGCCGCAGCAGCATCCCTGTGCCGCCGCCGATAGATCAGTGGGTTCAGGTTAAAGAGGATGTACCAGGTGGTATATCCTCTTTAAGCAGAGGCTAAGATTGAGAGCTACAGTGTTAAGATAGGCCTGCAGTTCCCTACACAAACAGTGGCAGCAGAGGGGGCTATGTCATCTCCTGGAAGTATATATGTAAAGTAAAAACTATCCATTTTTACATTTTTTACAAAGCAATAACTTTTTATTAAAGCAACATGTCAACTATTAATTTTTAGCATCCAGAATACCCCTTTAACTCTTCAGAGTGGTGACAAGTTGGTTTGAGGGCATTCCTTGCATTTCAGGAGACGGGGTTAGAATTCAGTTGTTTGGCAGTAGTACACGCAGTTTTGGGGGGAAACAGAGATCAATAGAGATGAGCAAGTTTACAGTAGGAACAAGGCAAAGTGATTAGTTCCTATCAGCATTCTGCTCATCAGGCTGAGGGCTTTGAAGTCTTCTCTCTCTGCTGCTCCTCCCTGGGTACTAGGAAAAGCTGTATCCAGACCTGGGAAACTGGGCAGAATCTGGTTAACCCCACAGCAACCAATCACAGTTCATTTTTCAAATTCTAATGAGCTTTGGTAAAATGAAAGCAAAGCTCAGATTGGTTTCTGTGGGAAAAAAAACAGACAGTTGTCCTCAGATCGCTTAAATCTGGGCCAGTTCCATGTGTTTACCAACATGTTTTTTGGGCGTCCTAGGCACAGACAAAAAGGGGATGGGAGGAAGCAGAACGGGCATGGCCTGTGCACACGCAGGCATAAAAGGTAGCCGAATACCACATCAGCTCACAGCTACCACTGCAGTTTGTGCCAAGTACATGCACTCTCTTTATATTTTCCATCCTATTTGAATCCACTTGTGGCTTTGGCATTTTCCCAAAAAACTGCCATGTGTGCAACCAGCATATATGTCCCCAGAATCGGTTTCTATTTTTTGCCTGGGCAGGACTTTGTTACATCCCTAATGCACCCTGTGAAAAGTAGGTCCTGCTTACCACACTAGAGATGAGTGAAGTGCTTTGTTTTATCAGCGCTCCGCTTAGCAAGCCTGCAGCCTTTCTGCACTGCTCTGCTCTCAGGATGTCTGGAAAAGCTGGATCCAATCCTGGGAACTTCTCACAGTTTCCCAGGATTGGATCTAGCTTTTTCCCGACACCTGGGGTGGAGTGGCAGGGAGCAGAGCAGTAAGGCTGCAGGCTTGATTAGCGGAGCGCTGATTAAACAAAGAGCTTCGCTCATCTCTGCAAGGAACCAATACAGATAAAGGCACATGCTCAGTAGATTAAAAGGGAACTCTGCATAAGGAAAACTTGTTTTCTATTAACTTATATAGATGTGTCTATACAATGTATTACCGTATCTGTACAATTCTGCCACACTGGTAGCTGATAGAAAAATGTCCTCTGTGCCAATTCACATTGTCTCCTGCTACCACTGCTTTCCCACCTTAGGAGCCAAATATTCCATGTTTCTGTCTCACATTGTGTGTTTGCTGAGCACAGGCTGATGATGCAGACAGGGGGCAGGATGTGATGTCACAGGAGGCTTGCCAGAATCCCCTGAGTGATTCACCATCTCTGAATGGCCAGAAGCAGGTGCAGCAACTTCAATGATTGTGCTAAACTGCAGTGAAAATAGATGTTCACACATGTTGGAGTGTCAGCGTATTAACAAAAATGATGCAGTAACACAAGTAAATGAGGCTAAATGGCAGAGAGGATCAGAGCCAAATCCCTGCAAATCCCACCTGCACAAAAAAGGAGGCATAAACAGTATATCCCCTGTAAGATAATATCAGGAAAAGTCCTTATTGTAAGGCTCAACTTTAAAGATGCTTGATCATAAGATGTGGGTGGAGATGAAAAGAAAAAAAATTTCGGCGGTAGAGAATACAGCGTGTTGTGTGGGTGGGAACACAAAATGATAAAATACTGCAAAATAATTAACACAATGAAACTGCAATGTGTGAACACAGCCTAGAAGTTCTGCATCAGATTTGGGCAGGGTGGAGAACTGTGATGAACAGCTGAGGGAAAGCAATGCATCCTGGAACCTGTAGTACTGTGTACAACTGCTCAACCAGGAAGTACAGCCACGCCAATACAGAACAAAAAGACCCAAAACAAAACTGGGATAGATATGTAAGAAAATGCTATATGCTTCTGCAGAAGGTTCATTTTTTTTTTCTTTACCTCTACCTGGAGTTCCCCTTTAACCCCTTAGCGACCCGTGACGTATCCGATACGTCATGGTGCCGCGGGGGGAGTTCAGAGAGGGGTCCCGCCGGGACCCTGCTCTGAACGGCGCTGCTCCCGGCTGATATCTGCAGACGGTGAGCGCCTCTATTAGCCACCACAGGTCCCGTTGCTAATTAAGCCTCTAAATGCAGCTGTCAAAGTTGACAGCTGCATTTTGCTGCTAAGCTCCGCACGTCCCTGGTGTCTAGTGGGTCGGCTCTCCCGCATCGCGGGGTGAAGATCCATCCTTCTGCCCGTGCCAGGCCTCAGCGTCGCAATGTTGCTGATCCCCACTCTGCAATAGATTGCTGTGGCCTGCAGCAGGCCAAAGCAATCTATCACCGATCTAATGGATCTTTGCTGTGTATATACACGGCATTGATCTCTATGAGAGATCAGTGCTGTGTATATACAAGTCCCCCAGGGGAACTTCTAGTTAAAGTAAAAAAAAAAAGTAAAAATGTTTATTAAGAAAAAATCCCCTCCCCTAATAAAAGTCCAAACCACCCCCTTTTTCCCATTTTACAAATAAACAAACAAATCAAACAAACATATTTGGTATCGCCGCATGCGTAATCGCCCAAGCTATTAATTTATCACATTCCTGATCTCGCACAGTAAACAGCAAAAGCGAAAAAAAAATTCCAAAGTGCAAAAAAATTTAATAAAAAGTGATCAATCAAGGTACCGATAGAGAGAACACATCATGGCGCAAAAAATGGCACCTAACACAGCCCCATAGACCAAAGGATAAAAGCGCTATAAGCCTGGGAATAGAGCAATTTTAAGGAACATATACTTGTTAACAATGGTTTGAATTTTTTTTTAAAAGCCATCACATAATATAAAAGTTAGTTATGCATGTTACATATTGTAATCGTAACGACATATATAACAAGTCAGTTTTACCCCAGGGTGATCGGCGTAAACACGAAACTCCCTGAAATGAAAATTCCTTTTTTTTTTTAATTTGACAGCGCAAATGATTTTTTTCCGGTTTCGCAGCATATTTTATGGTAAAATAAAGTCATTTTTTTGCAACACCAATTGTACTTTGCAATAACAAAGGGCTCATGTGGGTCTGTAGGTGAAAAAATGCAAGTGCTATGGCCTTTTAAACAAAGTGGAAAAAGCAAAAGCGCAAAAATGAAAATTGGATTTGACCTTAAGGGGTTAAGGACGCTACAGAGCATGAAGCTGTGGGCCAGCATTGGGAGCTCCAAACCTATTCAAATCTTCCTACTACTGTAAAGACACATCCATGTGGTTAATCACAGGTACAGATGAGTGAATTTACAGTACAAATGAAGTGAATTGTTTCATTAGCTCAGCAATCAGCTTATCAGCTGGCTGCCTTTTAACCCCTTAGCGACCCATGACGTATCTGATACGTCATGGTGCCGCTCGGGGTGTTCAGAGCGGGGTCCCGCCGGGACCCCGCTCTGAACGGCGCTGATCCCGGCTGACATGTGCAGCCAGGCAGTGCCTCTATTAGCCGGCGCGGGTCCCGTTGCCGCGCCGGCTAATTAAGCCTCTAAGTGCAGCTGTCAAACCTGACAGCTGCACCAAGAGGCTTCAGACCTCACGTCCCTGGTGTCTAGTGGGACGGATCTCCCCCCCGCGATGCGATTGCGGGGTGGAGATCCGTTCTTCTGCCCGTGCCGGGCCTCAGCGTCGGAATGACACTGATCCCGGCTCGGCAATAGATTGCTATGGCCTGCAGCAGGCCATAGTAATCTATGACCGATCTAATCGATCTTTGCTGTGTATATACACAGCATTGATCTCTATGAGAGATCAGTGCTGTCTATATACAAGTCCCCCAGGGGGGCTTCTAGTTACAGTAAAAAAAAAAAAAGTAAAAAAAAGTGTTTATTAATAAAAAATGCCCTCCCCTAATAAAAGTCCAAATCACCCCCCTTTTCCCATTTTATAAATATAAATTAATAATAAACATTTAGTATCGCCGCGCGCGTAATCGCCCGAACTATTAATCACATTCCTGATCTCGCACGGTAAACTGAGTCAGCGCAAAAAAAGTCCAAAGTGCAAAATTGCGCATTTTTGGTCGCATCAAATCCAGAAAAAATGTAATAAAAAACGATCAAAAAGTCGTATATGCGCAATCAAGGTACCGATAGAAAGAACACATAATGGCGCAAAAACTGACACCTCACACAGCCCCATAGACCAAAGGATAAAAGCGCTATAAGCCTGGGAATGGAGGATTTTAAGGAACGTATATTTGTTAACAATGGTTTGAATTTTTTACAGGCCATCAGATACAATATAAGTTATACATGTTATATATCATAGTAATCGTAACGACTTGAGGAACATGCATAACAAGTCAGTTTTACCATAGGACGGACGGCGTAAATGCAAAACTCCCCGAAATCAAAACAAATTTGTTTGTTTTTTCAACTTGACAGCGCAAATGATTTTTTTCCGGTTTCGCAGCATATGTTATGGAAAAATAATGCCTGTCATTGCAAAGTACAATTGGTTTCGCAAAAAATAAGCGCTCATATACGTCTCTAGGTGAAAAAAATGCAAGTGCTATGGACTTTTAAACTTAAAATGGAATAAGCAAAAGCGCAAAAACGAAAATAGGCTTTGACCTTAAGGGGTTAAGTCTTCTCCACTCCTCCCAGGACTGGATCCAGCCTTTCCAGGCACCCAGAGGGGAGTGCCATGGACTGGAGCAGCCGGCAGATAAGTAGAATGCTGAGGTAACTGAGCAGTTTGCTTAATTTGTACATCTCTAAATCACAGGCCGATTGCTACTAAGGGGGCATTCAAACTTTTAAAAACAAATAAAGATGGATGATGCTGGGAGCTTCGAGGACCAGTGCGCAGAATACTGTGTACATAGACTTTTGCAGATGTGTGAATGCCCTTGTACTGTGAGCATTGGCCTTATATACAGTCTGTACACCATTTGCAATTGTCCCTTTCTAATCTGCTACAATGCACTTGCCAAATGTACAAGATGTGGAATCTATGGTCACCAGCACGGACCGCCAACACGATTTTTGGGGGATTGTCACATCTCAGGTTTGGCTGTGATTAATAACCAGTTCTGTTTAAGACACCTATAACAATGTAAATGCACTGTGCACAAACACCTTGGGTCCAGTTCAGGAACATTGCCCGACTGCTTATGGATGTATCCAACAGATCCTGCTAGTATATATTGTATGAATTAATGGAGTGCCCTATGCTATTCCTAGAGTTTAACCCCTTAAAGGACAGAGTGGATTTTGTCCTTGATGACCAGGCACAAGTTTTCATTTTAGTTATTCCTTCTTGCCTTCTAAAACCCCCAAGAAGTTTACTTTGTAATGAAGCCTTTCAAATCTACCATAAAATGTATGATAAAACACCACGCACATTTGAGGTAAAATTGGAACAAAAGTAATTTTACTAATTTTGGTGGTGTTCATGTAATGTACTTTATGGTAAAACAGACATGTTATCTTTATTTTATACATCAGTCTGAATACAACAGCCGTGTTTACATAGCTTCTAATATTTTACTATTGTTTAACAGTAAAACATTTTTGCAAATAAGATTAAAGGGGCCCTATTTGGAATGGTTTTATTTTTTACCTACAAGGCTGTTTGGGAGTCATTTTTTTTGCCATGACTGGTTTTTATTGGTATTTAGTGTGTAGATAGGAATATATATAAAATTTCTCTTTGTAACAAAATGAGCAATCCTTTGTGAATAATATTGCTATACTTAATAGATTGGGCAATTGTGCTTGCTACCATACCAGATATTTAAACTTTTTTTGGGGGAAGGGGCTTTGACCTCTTTTGAATTTTTTTTTTTACACTTTAAGTACCCATATGGGATTATATACAATCATTAGATTGCTTATACTGTTAATTGCTATGTCATTGCATAGCATCGATCAGCATTAGAGATGAGCGGCATGAAGCAAAGCAGCCTGATTAGCAGAATCCCAATAGGAACAAAGGGTGAGATTTATCAAACTGGTGTTAAGTAGAACTGGCTCAGTTGCCCCTAGCAACCAATCAGATTCCACCTTTTATTTTTCAAAGAGTCTGAGGAATGGAAAGTGGAAGCTGATTGGTTGCTAGGGGCAACAGACAATTCTACTTTGCACCAGTTTGATAAATCTCCCCCAAAGAGTTTTGCTTTGTTCCTACTGTAGAATCGCTCATCTCTAATCAGCATTAGACGCTCTTCTCAGATTTTGCCCAAGACCACCATGTGTCCTTAGTCAGAGAAACCAATCGGGTGAGAAACTGCAGTCACACTTTGGGGGTCCTATTCAGTAAATGATAGGAGCTGCTCGCAGCATTTAAGGGGTTAATGATGGGCTGTAGTCATTGACTGAAGGCCCGGCTGCAGCGCAAAAGCTGGTCCTCACCCATAATGAAGAGATTTCAGCTCCTGAACGCGCTTCATAGTTAGATAGCAAATAATGGCATACGGGTACAGCATGGGTTGTTCAGGCACACATGGCATACTTTTAAGTCATTTAGGGGTTAAAAAGGTAGCACCAGTTGATTTGAAAGAAAAAGATTTTCGCTGGACAACCCCTTTAAAGCAGATCCACTTCTAGAATAAGTTTTCTGAAAAACGAACAAGTAAAACATTTTCCAGACTCCGCTAGCATTATGCAGATTTAATTGAAAGAAAAGACATGTACAAATTAAAGGGAGAGCTCAGACTTCGTAAGTGGCAAAACAGACTTCGCTTTCTCATCTGTACAGCTAGTCAAACAAAAAAACTATTCTAAATGTGAGTATATACACAAACAAAAACCTTTATACAAGTCTGTACACAAAGTTCATCGCTTGCCAGAGATCTCCACAATCCCTCAGCAGACTGCCAAGTTGTAAGAAAAAAAAAAAAATAAAGTGCCCCTTCCCAAAAAAAAAGAAAAAAGGCTTCATGGGCAAATGAGATGAACCCTCCTTTATCAGACAGTCTGCACAAATAGTGAGCAGCTAGGAGGGGGAAGCAAACCACTAAAAAGTAGATTAGGTAGGCCTCCGGATAAGACACAGACCATCTTCTGCCCAGAATGGATCAGACTGTAGACATAAACCACCAAGTCTGTTCTACATCATTGTCTGTATTCAAGTTCATCTACACTGATCACTTTAGCGGGCATAGAAGGGAGCGGCTGCTGCAGGACATCAGATCCAAACCACTTGGCCAGTCCCACCGGGGATGAGCTCCTTGGAGGACGCTGATCTCCCATGTGCAGGTTAGGGCGATTTTGCAGACCTTGTGAAGATGCATGTAGGCCAGAGAAATTTTGAGTGCCAGACCCTGGGGAACACAAAAATGACAGGTTAGGTTACATTAGCCACTTTATAGCTGCTGTACAGGTCAATGTAAATAAAACAGTAAGGGCCCCATTACAAGGAGGGATAAATCGGGCCGATTCAGACAGACAATCATTGCTCCATGTAATAGAGACATGATCGGTTGATGAAACGATCGGCTGATTGTTGGTTTAGGATTGGACCTAAAATAGTCGTCAGGCGAAGACTGCGCATCACTATGGTCCCGATACCTTACCTCTCACCGCTCCCGATCTCTCCTGTGCCCCTCAGCTTCCCGGTCCTGGCGGCGGCGGCAGCGTCTGAGTGGCGTGCCAGCTGACAGGCTGCTCAGCCAATCACAGGCCACAGCATTCCAGAGCTGTGATTGGCTGAGCGGCCCATCAGCTAATAGGCTGCTCAGACGTTGCTGCCACCGGCACTAGGAAGCTGTGGAGCACAGGCGAGAAGACCAGGAGTGGGGAGAGGTAAGGTATCAGGTGTTTGGACATTGCTAACAATGTCCATGCAGCCTTTACTGCCCGATTATCGGGCCGACTAATAGCTCAAGTAAATAAGCAGATCGGCGCTCGTTTCCTAAAATGATCGAGCCGTAATGATCAGAGTGCAGAGAGGATAAATCCTTTGTGCTCCTCAGACAACCCTTATACAACTTTTTATAAAGTTTAATAGAAACTGTTAATGGGGGTCATTTTTTTTTTTTTTTTAAAGACTTCTATTATCATCAGGGATTTTTGGTACAAGACTACTAGAGTAGGTGTCACCCGGCTCAGTCACAGCAGCTGTTACAAGTCGCAGAGCTTAGCTGCTGTGGTTTTGTTGCAGGAAATAAAGCACCCATGGAGGGGAGAAAAAAAATAAAGTAAAACCATACAATTTCAAACAGTTATGAAAGCACAAACTGTACATCACTCTGTAGAGCTGACAGTGGCACCCACTTTCCTAGCAAGTAGCACTGTTGAATTAAGGGGTTGGCGCCTTTTGGTAAGCATATACCGAATGAAACAAGCACAGTTGTTATCCAAGATACACTACTGCATTACCTGATCGATGCATCATTGCAAGTTGGAGAGGGTTTGTCTGTCGTTGATTGAGAAGCGGATGCCCTGTCTGTGATAGTGGGTAGAACTGCTGACCAAGGACAGCTGGTGGAAGCGAATGCAGAGCTGGCAGGTCCATACCAGGAGGCAGGAGTCCTTCGGAAAGGAGGTAAATAAAAACAGTGGGAAACATGCATAAAGAATAAAAACCAAATACATTGCGGACAACACCAAAACACTTATGGATACCAAGCTGGTGCAGGATAACCATGTAGTACTATGGTGTTATAGGCTGTGTGTTTACCCCTACAATTTAGAAAACAAAGACGACATTGCAGACTGATGGACAGGCACCTGTTGCATGTAGTAAAAGACTACATGGCGGTGTTTGCTGCCTGCAGCCATACTGATCATAAACTTGTGCTTACCCTCAACAAGAGGCTGTGGCAACAAGGAAAGAAAAAAAAAAAAAAAAAAAAAAAGCGAGATTCTGTACCATTGGTGCTATGTTCACACATAGCATTCAATTGAGCAAGTCACTGCAAAATATTGTTTAACGCCACGTGTGAACATGGCCTTAAATTCTGATAAATGCAGCTCAGCATTTGATGCTACATTCTCATAAAAAGCAGTTAAAGTTCTTTGATATAGGTCTAGGGAAAGGGTGACTGACGATAAATGATACCTGCTTTACTCCTGTACCACTCTGTCCCCGCTTAGCAGCTGTGTCGTTGCCAATGGCTGCAGTGGTGCCCTGCCTCACTTGTAGTCACTGATGTGGCCTGCAGAGTCACAGCCAAAGAACCTGGAAGCGGCTGCACAGTAGGGACAGAGCAGCAGAACACCAGACACCACCATCACCCCTTCTTTGCACATATATCAAAGGCGCCCCCTGCCTAGACAACCCCTTTATAAGAGCTGCCAAATCTAAAACATAATGTAATAAGTCTTGATTGTTCACTTTTAAAATGTGTTGCAATGTGCAAGCCTTAAAAAGCACAGTATACTGACCTGCCTGTAGAAGGGAGAGTTGTTGTGGAGGTAAACCTTGTGCCAACATCTTTTGTACCAAACCAGGATGTAACTGGTGGGATGGCCGAACTACTGGCACAACAGGTACCTGGTGGAGAGGGCGTAAAAAGGAAGCTCCAGGAACTGGAGAAGCCATAGTTGGCGTTTGCCTGCCAGAAGATTTAGGTCGGTATTCTTGATCTTTGGTGTAGCGACTATGGTGGGGTAGTGGTGGAGTACACCCAGAGCGTTGAGAGGTTGGGAACCTGTTTCCCAGAACTGGAGAAGTGCCATGGACAGCATTGTCAGATATATGACTAGATCCATCTGTCAACAGACAAGGGGAAAGAATGAGAAAGAACTGTACACAGAAGGGACAAGTCTTTAATGGCGATAACCAGGCTTTAAAAGGAGTCGTCTAGATTTTCATTTACTGATTAGCTAAAAGTGTCAATGTCGTTTCAATAGTCCAGGCGATGTTAAGAAACTTTGAAATTCGGTTTATTTGGCAAATATGCCTAATAAAGCGATGTCAATTTACTGCAGAAGATGACAGGCGTAGGAGCTATGCCTGTGTCATCCGTGGCGGGTCCCGAAGGGCAGAATGCGCTCCGGGCGCGCGCCTGTGAGCTCTGCCGCCTATTTCCTGCCGCTAATACAAGATTGTAACAATGGCAGGGGACATCAGCTTATGGGATCTTTGTGATCCCATAAGCGGATGTAAAATCACCACCTGCGCATTGAGGCATCAATGATCCCAGGTCGTGAAAGGTTAAAAAAATTTTTTTAAACAGTGACACTTTAAAGATACAAAAAAGTATTTTTTTCCTAATTAGTTTCAATTTCTTCGCAGAACTCCCAGTGGAGCAGCAACGGTCTGTAAGTCTCCACTCTTTTTTTAAAATGCGATCACAAACACACAAAATCCGCAGCAGATATCAATGTAACTAAACAACGAAATTGCATTAAATCTGCTGCGGATCCTGTTGGTGTGAATGCACCCTTAAAGGAGAATTAGTACCCCTTTGACCCGTAAGAGAAAAATGGAAAATTAGGGAAGGGGAAAAAAAAAAAAACAAAAAAAAAAAAAACAAACCACACACACACACAAACAACTTATCCTCTGGGTGTGGTTTTGCAGCTCAGTTGGATTGAAGTGAACAGAGCAAAATTGCAATAACACTCAACCTGGGGATAGGGATAGTGCCATTTTTGCAAGAATGAGCTAGGCTTTTTCTCTCCCATCTCCACTGTGGCTCTAACATTCCTAATTCCCATCTGCTGTCTCATCTCAGGCTCCTAGTGCAGCAACTCTGCATGCTCAGCCAGAAAGCTGTGGGCTCATTCACACGTTCCGTATTCCACGGACAAGGAAGCCCTATAGTGGAGTCTTTCCCCACCTGGCCAATGTATCAATATCATGCCGGGAGTAGGGAAAGTGCTTCAGTCTCCACGGCACTGTATGCGCAGCTGCTTCATTACAGTGCCATGAATGTTCAAACACTTTCCCCACTCCCGGCATGATCTTGATACATTGTGCCAGGCGGGGAAAGACTCCACTACAGGGCTTCCCTGTCTGTGGAATACAACAGGAAGTGGGAATAAGCCCTAAAGATGAACTACAGGTCATAACCCATGTCAACAAGCTATAATCATCACTTTCTGGGACAGTATTCATACTCTGAATGAAGCCAAGTTCTGTATACCAGAATAACCCTCAAACAGATTTAAAATTGCCCCCACTTTTATTACCTTCATGCAATCGCCTTTCTTCTTTGCCATGGGAATTCTGCTTTCCAGAAGAGATCTCATCTTTGTTCTTTTCCTTACTTTCATACATTTTACGGATGACTGAGGTAGGTGTGAATGATGGAGACAGCTAAAGGGGATAAAACAGATGCAAGTCTATCAAGAGACGTGAACACTGGGACAAGCAATGAAGCCATCCTATCTCAGGGATACTAGGCATATCACTTAACCCCTATAAGCATAGTATCTAACATGTGGCCATAGAACTATAGTACTAAATGTTACAAAGCAAAAAAGGACAGCATACAAAAAGTTCTGTCTACACTTTTATTTGGTTATATAACTTATCTATTCTCCAAAATGTTTGAGGTAGGTGATAAAGTTTAACCAGTTTTTTTTGTTTTAATTTATACTATTTTGTAAAACACAACAGACAGAAATGTACATATTTGTGTCATCTGCTTACCATGCTGGTAACTGGGGCACCAGGGCCTGGTGATACAGATGACCCTCGCATGTTACTTACGGGAGATTTATTCATCCTCTGCGGTGGTCTAAGCATAGAAAAGTAAAAATATTCCTGTCATTTGATACCAGGGCAACCACAGCTTTAATGATTGCTAGCATTTTGATGTCTTTTACGCTGACCTGTTACGGAAGCCATCTCTGCCTTTATCCATCTGCATTTTGCCATAGACAGAGGGGTAGTAACCTGCAGCTGAGAAAGCGAGATCATGGGGTACCAAGCCTTCCAATACAGCTTGCTGCATCTCCAGTGGACTAACCTTTATATTAAAAAAAAAACAAAAAAAGAACAGATTGAATCAAAGCACATTACCAATGGCACCTGCAGTTCAACTGTATAACCATAGTTAAAGGGGTACTCTGGCAAAAAAAACATAAAAAAATTCTCAAATCAACTGGTGTCAGGAAGGTATAATGATTTGCAGTTTACATCTAATTAAAAATCTCAAGTAATTTAGTACTTAGCTGCTGTATGTGCTGCGCTTCTCAAACTTTCTATTGAAGCCTCAAGACAGGCCAAGAGGATGCTAGGGCCTCACCATCTGTGACGGAAGCCCATGCAAAAAAAAAGACAAAAAAAAAACTACCCTTCATTTGTCTCCTAAACGCTGTATAACATTAATATAAAATTAGCCAATCATGCTCCCAAACCAGAAATTGTTGCAGCCAGAGACAGAACTGTGCAGCTTATAGTCACTTTTGTAACAGCCGTCTTCCCAATAAGGGGGCATCTCACTGGTTTCAGAAGCGCTGCTCAACAGTAAGTGATTCTTTCTAGTCTGACAGTTTTCTATGGGGATTTGCTGCTGCTCTGGACAGTTCCTGACATGGACAGAGGTGGCAGCAGAGAGCACTGTGTCAGACTAAAAAGAATACACCACTTCCTGCAGGGTATGTAGCAGCTGATATATACTGAAGACTTGAGATTTCTAAATAGAAGTTACATATCTATATAACTTTCAAAAATCAGTTGATTCAGTCTGAAAGATATTTAAAGGGGTACTCCAGCAAAGACATTCGAGTTTATATTTCATTGCATATCCTTTAAAGCCAGGGATTTTCTAGTTAAGTTTATTGCCCTAAGTGTTCTCAACCATCTTCCAATCAGGATCTCAAGAAATAAGGGTGAAAATGTCTATGAATTCAAGTCCAGATTTTCAATGGTTGATGAACATTACAGTGCTCACTCCCTTTAGATATATAAAATGTTCTAGTCACATGTAGTATAATTCACATACAAAAACAAAAAAAAACAAAAAAAACAACAACACATTTATGATATTCAACAAACTGGAATCAAAATTTGTCACACAACAAATCAAGGAAATTCAACTTATTATCTCATCAGTATAATATTATCTACAGGAAGCAGGAGACAAACATTCTACCTGTGCCATGACAGGACTGTCTGCCTTGGGCACGCCAGCAGGAAATTGATCTCCTAGAAGTTGATGACTGGATGGGAACCCTGTCAGGACACATAAGTGTAAAGTATTCATTAAATACTGAAAGCAAGTAAGAGTAATAAAAAACCACCACAAGAAAGAGCTTCATACAAATAGGGATAAGGGAGAATCATGCAGATGTTCTAACCACAACTAGTCATGTGTAACACATTGTAAAAAGTCTCAGGCAGAGTTCACACTTTTTATGCTTTTCCATCCCCCCCCCTCTGTTTTATGTGAAAACAGATGAAAAACTTGTGCATATGAGTGCATCTGTTTTTCCATTAACTTCTATTATAACTAACCCTTTTTTGGTCAAGTGTGTGTGCGCGCACATATGTGCATGTGTGTATAAATAAATTTTTTTATATATATATATATATATATATATATATATATATATATATATATATATATATATATATATATATATATATATATATATATATATATATATACACACATACACACACATACATACACACACATACATACACACACATACATACACACACATACATACACACACATACATACACACACATACATACACACACATACATACACACACATACATACACACACCACACTTTTTGATCTTTTTTTTTTATAATGCAAGTCAATGGAAAACCGGATGCACTCAAATACATTTGCAAAAACGGATTGGGGGGGGGGGGGGGAAATGGGGGAGAATGCAAAAACAGTGCAAACCTAGCCTTAAGCCAAAATACATACATTTCTCTACAGGTCTTACCCCCCCCCCCCCCCCCCCATCTAGTAACATGTTGGACCTTTAGCCTTTAAACTGCAGACTGGTTGTGGCACAATAGTTTTGCACAGAAAATCAGGTGAAATCCTGGTCCAGGGTAGTCTAGTCTAGAAGTGATGACTAGATCTTATTCCTCAATGTGTTGACTGGCACAGTTCCACAGAGAACCCAAACAATGTTATACTGCACTCTGAGGTCACAGCACATCTGTACACAGGGAAAGCCACCATAAAAAAAAAAAAAAAAAGGGGGCAGACGCCTCTAACAGTGGCCGCACTTCAAGAAATAAGAGCTTTGTCACACGATGCCTAACAGAAGGGATTTTACCTAATGGAGAGGGTATTCTGGTTCGAAGGTAATCTGCAGAGGCGGCACGGGTGGGAAACACTGGTGGTATTTGAGGAGAGGGTGTTCTTTGCCTTAGAAGTGCTGCTGTAGGGTCTAGGCTGCCCATAACATTGGAGGACGGATCAGAAATAGGCGGCCCAAGAAGCTCCTATTTAGGACATTAAAATATCATATGGTTACATTTTGATACTGTCAGATTGCAACAAGTTACAAAGCGGCAGTATACGGGTCTCCCCACTCATGGTGAAAACTACTTACCTGCAGAATATTTCGCTGGAGTGTGGAAGGACCTGTGACATCGCTGGAGGACATCAAATGGCCGTCTAGATTCCTCTACAGAATAAAATATGTACCGTTATGTTAGGTGGTGTGTAAAATTAATGTGAAAACTTTGTGTGAGCACCTCCACCTCCACACCAAGTGATGTTTCTTCACAAAAGTGGTCACAAAAACATAACCAGGCATGATATATCACAGATCATGTTACAGAGGACACGGGGGAAGGGGCGATTCAAGGTTTTAGATCTCAATAGGCACAGCCTAAAAAACAAAAAAAACACTACTAAACAGGACAAGACATACACAACATGCAGAATCATCCCTATTCAACTGCTATACAAAAATTGCAAAGTGCAGCCAGACTTAGAATTGCCAGAGTGGGATGGTCTGCCTGCAAGGCATGCATTTGAAGGTTTTCTCATGCACACTAAAAAGCAGTCAAGCACTTAGGGGAAAAAAAAAAGCACTATGGTAAAGCAGAAATCTTCTGACATGCTTTCCCATCCTAATAGAATAGTACTTACATTGACTTTGGGTTGGTTAGGAAGTGTTCCACTTGCCTTCATACTGCTTACAAGTTTGTTGAAAGCAGACATGTCTCCATCTTTTGGCTGCTTTCTAGGTCCGGCCATGGCCGTTAAGGCTCCTTCCAGTTGTTCAGCCATGAAAGGAGTTGCAATCTTCCCCTCTTGCTCGACTTTCAAACCCTTAAGTCCAGCTTCAACCTCTTCCACTGACAAGGCCACTCCAGAATGTGCTACATACAAGAAAACGTGTTAACCTGCTGTATGCTATATTCTTGAAACGTTTGCCTAGAGACTCTTGTAAGGGGAGCGTCATGCGCAGATTTTTCACACAGCAATCCTGTGTGGATTTGCAGCCTATGCTATGACAATAGCCAATTTTGTTTATGTAAAAAAACATTAAGGTATTTGAAATCCTCAATGGGGAAATTCTGCAACAGACCAGAATTTAGTCAGTGCACACAGCTCCGTTTAACTTCAAGGAAAAATATGTAATGTGCATCAAACAGATAATTTGGGTGTTTTTAGCGTCCTGATTAGGGATGAGCGGATTTACACTAAGGGTGGGTTCACACTACGGAACCCGCACGGATAAGTTCCGGTGGATTCTGTCGCATCTGACATGACATGTTCTTTCGGCGGACAGCGGGTCCTGAGAAATAGGGTTTCAAAACAGCTGGCTAACAAGCCAGAAGCGGAGTCTAGTGAATTGCTTTCTTAGTAGTGTAAATTCACTAGTCCTGATCCCTACAAGGTGGCTGGAAAAGGCTATATTTGTCTATGTGAATCAGCCGAGCTCCTATAATGCTAAAGCCAGATTTTCCCTACATGATGGCACAACGACTGTCTGAGGTAAGGAATCATTTTGTAGCCAGTTTTCACAGGTAGACTTTAAAGGAGTTATCCAGGATTGGAAACACACGTCTGCCTTCTTCTAGCAATAGAGCCACTAGTCTCCAGTTTGGGTGTGATTTTGCAATTAAGCGCCATTACTTTCAATGGGACTGAGCTGCAGTACAACACCCAAACTGGAGACAAGAGTCATGCTGTCTCTAAAAGAACCCCTTTAAGGAAACAAAGCAGTAACTCCCACTTACTGCTTTCCCGTAGTTTCTCCTTGTTCGCGGTTAAGCTTGACAACAATGGTTTTAAATCAACTTTGGCTTTCTGCAACATCTCCAAGATATCAACTTTGTCAGCAGTGTCTTCAAACTGAATGGGAGCAAAATAGTTTGCAGAATTTTGCCCAAGACTGGGAATGACTTGCTCCAAACCTGCAAACAGAATTGTGACTTGAGAACGCGAAGATAATACTGTAATATGAAGAGGGGTTTAAGCCTAAATAGTATGATCCTTCTAATATAATTAAAAAAAAAATAAAATAATTTTTATTGATAGAAAAAGTATATTAAAAAACCCCATTTAGGATCGAAATATGTTGCACATCTCCTGGTGGGTCTGGGCGACATGTCAAAAGTGACAGCGACACTATAAATGCAGTAGTGGTAGAACCTAAGGAACAAAACCCTGAAAATATTCCATTTATTTGATAAACTGAGCAGGTTTGCAATGTCAATGTAAATTTAGTAAATGCAGAAAACTAAGAAAAGTATAGGCAGAACAAAAGCCACAACCCCACTTTAGATGCACAAAGACTGCCAAAGACATACATTGTTCATGTGATTTTAGTCATTACTGTCTGGTCCCAATATGCATTTGTGGCATAAGCACAATTATTAGGAACCTACATTAGGTGCCACACTGTACAACAATGCCAAAAAGTTTCTTAGTATTTGCAGCATGGGTCGTCTTGCCCCTCAGTTAAAGGGGCAGGTCACGTCTACTGTATTTTTATCTGTTCACAACATGGCACCCTTTGGAAGAACACGTGACCTTACAACGTCACTTCGCCTACTCCACTGGGCCGGTGCTGGTTTCTTGTCCAGCTTCTCTTTCTTGGTGAAATTATGCACTGTAACAAGTACACAGAAATTTCCAAGAACAGTAACACTTTATTCCAGCAATGCACATAATATTAAACATACAAATGACAAGGAGATACACAGCAACAAACCCCTACCCTTGGCAAAGCGGAAACACCTGAAATGTGCATTGGGTAAGGAGGAGGAGGTGGTAATAGTGTAGGTATTGTACTGTGTATTGGCCTGGTCATCCAAACTTGTGTTTGGCTTTATAAGTTCTCTAGCAGGGGGCATTTGTGCACTGTGCTCTTTATTGTCTATTTGTTTGTGTGTTGTATGCCCCCACTGCTGCTTCCTTATACATGAGTGGTCAGTGCCATTTGATGACTTATATAGCAATATTTGCATTATTATACTGGAATTTATAGGCTACTCCTTCCTCCCTAGGGCATTGTTGCTGTGTATTGCCCTTTTCTCTGTTATTATTATGTGCATTGATGGAATAAAAAGTTAAAATTTGTGAATACGTGTCCAGCATAATTTTTTGGGTGAAATTATGTACGTATATGGGTATGGACAGTGAATATTGAGGCTTTTTTGGTAATAGTTACCATGAATTACTATAGAGGAAGCTTAGTGACAATACAGTTACTTTGTTCTCCATAGGGTGCCATTTTATAGATGGATGAGCTGTCCAGCCAGACACCATGACAGGAGGTTAAAGGAGAAGTCCGGTGAAAATTTTTATTACGGGAAATGCTTATAAAGTGCTTTTTTCCCTGCACTTACAACTGCATCAAGGCTCAGTGTCCCTCCAGTGCCCTGTGTCCATCAGTGTCCCCCTGCCATCCTCTCCAGCAGCCACAGCCCTGGGGGTCGGGACATGACATCACCGTGTTATCCAGGAAGTGACCACCATTTGATCCAGGAAGTGAGGCCTTGATGCAGTAGTAAGTGCAGGGGAAAAAGCCCTTTATAAGCATTTCCCGTAATAAGTGTATATTGGGGATTTGTATAACTTTTGGGGGAGAAAATAATAATTTAATAAAAATGTTTGCAGGACTTCTCCTTTAAGGCTGCAGAGCGAGATGGCAAACAAATAAAGGACAGCTAGTAAGTGTTAATAATTATTAAACATGCAGTAAAGTAAGTGGCCAACCTCTTTAAAACCTATAACCCAGCTAGAAAGGGAAGATACAGAAGCAGTAGTAGCTAGCCATTCCTGCAAATCTTTATGGATTATAAAAGGTATGACACTCCAGAATCCACTTTCCCTCAATAAGCCAAAGCTCCAAAAAGCACGTTTTGTTAGGTTCAAAAAGTAAATATAGAAGAAGAGTTTACCTGCGAGTCTCTCTAGCTCCTCGTGGGGGGTGGACCTCAGACTGCTGGACCGACTTCCAGAGTGGCTGTGATTGGAAAACCACCTGCTGAATCTGCTGGCGGACACTGATCCCTCGCCTAGTACATCCTCAATCATCTGCAAGAAGAGAGGCAGCGTCAGTCTCACAGGTGCCAAAGAGTCAATAGGAAGACTTGGTCTTGAGCGGCAGTGGAGTCACACTTACCTGAACACAAAATATCTGCTCTGAACACGAAGTCCTTTATGGAGTAGTTTTAATGCCCCAACAATCAATACTTCACATGAAAACAATGCAGGGAATTTACAAACTACAAATCCAAGATACTTCCACTCTGCAGACACCACATCTTATTTGATTTTAGCACAACTCTAGATAAGTGGCAGCAATTTTGCTCAAAAACCTGAGGCCGAGACAAGCTACAGGTCACAATTTACAGAGTAACTGTGGGCCACAACTGGACAAAAAGTACAAAAAGTAAATTGGCGAGGGAACTGAAGGGTTACAGGTAGTGAGATATCAAGCCAGGTTTAAAAACACCCACCACAAGTGCACACCATGGTAGTGATTTCTTTTTTTTGCACAAGCATGCAAAAGGTAGTGAACTCTATTTTGCCACCAACCAAATTCTCCCTCACCCATACATTAGCAAAAGACCCTTTAAGGCTGGTTTCACACGCTGCAGTTTTTCACAATGCTCTCTTCGTTGCATGTGTGTGCATTTTTTAAAAAGGGGAACAAAAAACACTGGCAAGATGTTACACTGAAGTCTAAAGTGAGATGTATGCTTTTTTGTTTGTGTCATTTATGGATCAGTCCCCATGTGTTTTTATCGCCCCAGGACACAGTGTGCTCTGGGTATAGAGTTTTCCCCTCTATAAATGTTGAAAAATGCCAGAGAGAAAAACAATGTGACAGAAGTAACAGAAATGCTTGAAATTCATTGTGTGTGAATAAGCCCTAAAAAGGATCTCTGCTTCCATGAAGGCGGCATGCAGACTGTTCTATGGGACTCACCGAGGCAAGGCCAGGCACGCTCTTATCCAGGTTAAAAAATTCATTGAAGTCAAAGTCTCCAGGTGCCGCTTCTGGTAGAATGGCCTCTCGAGGCACCTCCTGGTCGGCTGTAGGTTCTGGAGGAAGAGTTGCCTCTTCCTCCAGGACTCCTCCATTACATTCAAACCCTAGTAATATAAAATTAAAAACTTAAAAATTCAGCACTCACATTTTCAGCACTCAACACAACACAGACTTCCTTCTGAAAAGCCATTTTTAAAAGTTTCAGGGTTGCAAATCATAAAAACAAGCGCATAGTACTGGTGACTGCTTACAAGTACTCCGATTAAGCTCCAGAAAGGAGATGCCCATGTGAGTGCGTGCATGCCCCCATCCCACATCCACTGCTTACAGCCTTTGTGTTGACACTCTGGAAACACAAGCTCAGCCAATGGCAAGGTAATTGCTATGAGCAGGGAGTAGATGATACAAATACTGGTGTAATTTTCCCATAGCAGCCAAAGCCTTCATTTTACCGGAGTGCATTAAAGGGGTTATCCAGCGCTACAAAAACATGGCCACTTTTCCCCCTACTGTTGTATCCAGTTCAGGTGCAGTTTAGCTCCATTTACTTCAATGGAACAGAATTTCAAAACTCCACCCAACCTGGAGACAACAGTAGGGGGAAAGTGGCCATGTTTTTGTAGCGCTGGATAACCCCTTTAAAATATGAAAGCCAAGTAGAGTTTGGTTTCTATGGGCATATTACATACATTTGTTTTGATCGGTCCAGGCCTAGGTATTCAGACCCCTACCAAGAATCGGGAGAAGCCCAACTCTTCCTTGCAGTGTGCGGGAAGAGGATGTGCTGGACAGGTCTGGACACTGCTCAGACCCAGACTGATCAAAACTTTTGACAAAAAACAAAAAGCCATACTAACCTCCTCCCCTGCATCAGCCTGCTCTGTGGTGATTCTGTCCATAAGAAGGCTGACATTGGGGTGGTGGGGCATGGTCAGATGCTCCCCAAAGTCCACCACTGAGCCTGTAAATACCTATGGAAACCACTGCAGTGGGGCATGGTCACATGCTCCTCCATCTTATGGACAGCCTCACCGCAGAGCAGGACAGCACAGTCTAGAGGAGAGGAGCCTGATTTTAGCTCTATGAGGTACACAGGGAACTGCGGTCAGTACAAATCCCTTTAAGTACATATTGATTCTAAAAAACAAACAATAAATGACAGTAGATGAAATAATAAAGACTTTTCAAATGCATTTACTTTCACTTAACCAAACAAAATCTAGTGAGAAATTGATTCTATATGGCATCTGAATGACAAGGTCACACAGCCTTAGTCAGGATTGTGGTGAACATTTTGTTTTTATTAAATCACTGGTCCATAGAACACCATTCCTTTGACTTTATTTTCCACTTGATCCCAATGGGAAGAGAATTTGAACAGTAAGTCAGCTTAAAATATTCCTCACCTGCAGCCAAGAGCTTAAAGGGGTCATTCCCAAGTCAACTCAATATCCCTCTAGCCATGGGATATTGGAGGGGGGGGGGGGGGCAAACTGATTGGTGGGGATCTATCAGGGTTATTGGGGCACAATCATGCCACAATGTATGGAGTGCTCACCGAACGTGTGCTCACTGCATTAACCACCTAATATATTTTTTTGTGTATAATGTAGCCCATTTAAATGGGTAAGACACAGCTGCTTGTAAGGGTCCATTTACTCAGAAAGATCTGACAGATTATCTGCCAAAGATTTGAAGCCAAAGCCAGGAGTGGATTTGAAAATGAGAAATCTCAGGCTTCCTTTATGACCGATCTGTTTATAGTCTGTTGCTGGCTTTGGCTTCAAATCTTTGGCAGATAATCAGAATCTTTCTGTGTAAATGGATACTAAGGTGTTAATACGAGTCTCTCAATACATACACATCCAGCCTGCAGCAGGAGCACCACCACACTAATGAGAACTACACTGCACAGCATCTTTGTGGTTTAAATGTTACAGTCAACTCTATTCTCCGCTATATTGCCTCCAGGCTAGAGGACAGGCCCTGGTCTTTCACTGGCAAGCAGGGTAGAAAGTTGGCTGTTCTGCCATGAACAGAGGATCACTATACACAAAAATTCCAGAGGAGAATGACTGAGCATGTGCGCCCTCTAGAATTTGGCTCGTTGGGTGGACATCTACACTACTATACATTTTAAGCCACAGGCGGGTGTAATAACCAGTCACTTGATTTTTGATTTTTATAGCTTCCAAATAGTAACATTATATAAGGAGATTTACTATTTTTTCCATACAGGTACAAGCCCTTTAACACATCACACACACATATACATATACACACACACAGATTATTATAAAATGCACCGACCCCTTAACTTGCCTTCCTTCACAGAAGTGGCTCTTTTTCGTGTTCTCTTTCTTCCTTTCTGATCCTCCTCAAGGATTTTGTCATCAAATCCCGTAAGCTCTATGGTCTCCGACTGGCTTGTGGGACCACCAGAAAACCACTCGGGCTCTTCTTCTGTGTAAGAGTCGTTCCTCCTTCGCTCACCAAAGACTCTCTTACTGTCACCATACTCTCTCTGCAAACATAATTTATAGACATTAAACAAAATCACAGCGATACATAGGATCTGCAAACATAATTTAAGTTTACCCACATGTAATGCCACAGCAGAGGGGTCTTACCCTAAAGCGTTTATCCTTATACTCCTTTTCGCGGTCTCTTCCATCACGAGGTTCTCTACCATCTTTTTCTCCACCACGCAAGTCACGGTCAAACCCTCTAGCAGCTATTATTCTTCCACTACCGATCCTTCGGCCACCAGCAAGACGTAGGCTCTCATTTTCTTTATTATCTAGCGGGCTTCCAGCCCGGCGTGAACCCACGGCAGCAGTGACATGACAACCTCCCCCAAAACTTCTCCTTTGTGGGCTTAACACCACATCAAGGTCATCCTCCTTTACACGTTCTCTGGGGTCTGAAAAACAATTATTTATGCTCTATAAAACCATATAGAGAAACACTTTACAAGATAGCATGCTACCAGGAGACTAAACCTTATGAATACACAAAAGGAAAAATAAAGTATTCTGGCAGTGGGACTTACATTTACAGACTTGGGCACAGCAACTATGTAGATACTAGTTGAAAACCCTCGCCGGAATGCTATGGCTAGTAGCAATATGGATATTGGCGGACCCCTTTCACATGCTATGATGTATATAAGCAACAAAATTTAAGCTTGCTGAGGGGCTGATTAATATGCAAAAGGAGGTGGTTACAGAGAAGGGTAGGCAGATTGGTGCACAAAGGTTGAAAGAGCGCCCCAGCGCGTTTAATGCTCTAAATCTGCATTTTTATAAGTTCATTTTACATGAATCCAGTGAAGCGTAGAAGAATTTTAGCAGTGTATCAACATAACCTGTGTTTTCAATCCACTTCTGGTTTTGGTTGCAAAATACTGAGCAAAAATACTCTGTGGGAACATAGCCTAAGGGTAGCTTCACACTACGGATCCTGGTAGTGAGAAGTTGAATGGGTCACATACAAGCAGCAGAATTTTTTATTCCGCTGCCAGTATGTGACCCGGCCCCTTTAACCCCCCCAAGCCCAGAGCATACATTACCTGCTTGGCGCCACAGCTGTGTGTGAGGCTCCCAGCTCCCCATCAGCCAATCAGTGCACGGCAGCTGGCTGATGGGGAGCGAAGGTAGGTTGGAGCTTCATACACAGCCGCAGCGCTGAGCAGGTAATGTATGCTCCGGGCGGGGGGTTAAAGGGGCCGGGTCACATATCCGCATTGGAATGAAAATTCCGCTGCGGCTATGTTACCCCATAGACCTTCCCACTACCAGGATCTGCAGCGGATTTCACTGCAAAATCGCAGCGTAAAATCCGCTGCAGATCCACGTGTGAAGCTACCCTAAAGATTTATTAAGTGGTTTGGAAGAGGCTTCATGTTATCACCAATTATACTAATACAAGACAGTATGTTCCACTTATATAAAGGGATTATGCAGAACTAGAAAAACATGGCTGCCTTCTTTTAGAAAGAGCACCACTCTTGTACCAAGTTTGTTTGTGGTACTGCACCTCAGTTTAATTGACCATGATGGAGCACAGTAGTAATACACCACACACAGCCTGAGGACACTTTGAGAAGAAAGTGTCCTCAGGCTGTGTGTGTGCTGTATTACTACTGTGCTCCTGTGCTCCATCATGGTCAATGAAACCGAGGTGCAGTACCACAAACAAACTTGTACATGTGAACGCACCTTTAAGGATGAACTTTTCTAGTACGGGACTAAAAAGATTGAGCTATTGCACACCGTCTGCTCCTGATCAAGACATTAGTTAAGACTTTTACCCTTTATATATGCATGCAGACATCGGTGCAAGGGGTGTCTGAATTTTAATTTACATTTTTAGTATTTTTTTGTAGATTAAATTCTGACAAAACCTTCTTTTTCGATTCAAGATTGCATAAAGGCGGCCATCACGGCTCAATGCTATTTTGACAGCAAGGTAAGTGTGGGTATGAAGGTATAACAGTCAAATAAAACTAGAGCTGTAAAACAAAATCTGGAAATTGTTTTGCTAGCTAAACTGTTAACAGATGGGAGAGAAACAAGTTGTAAGAAGTATATACAAATCAGGAAATGCTACAATACATGTCCTGTATGAGTGTCTAATGCCAATCATGTGACTTTGGTGAATTACTACAAAGCATCATCTGGTTTCAGGAGCCACATTTCACACACGTGCCCCAGATGCCGTAGCCCATTTTACCTGCTATCCTTCGTTTGAGAGAAGTTCTTTCTGTGTCAGATTCTTTTCTTAGGCAGTCAATGGGAGAACTGCGGCCAGAATTTGGGTAGAGAGATGCATGCCACTTCTCAGGATCCCAAACACCATCACTACAAAAACAGAAAGCGTACATCACAGGCGAATAGAGACAGACAAATCCTCTAAGGATTACTTTGCACTTACCTGTCATATTTATCTGCCAAACAGGACGGCCTCTGTTTCGAGTGAGGCAGCTCCTTAATGTCTAGAAGTTCTTCCTGTTGTAAAGGAATAAAACACAGTCACCGCTTTGGAACAAACCCATACATGTAGTAGAAGACACTTCAGTCCATTTGCCCCTGAACAATCCTATAGATACCTACAAATCCAAT
This sequence comes from Dendropsophus ebraccatus, assembly GCF_027789765.1. Classification (NCBI taxonomy): domain Eukaryota; kingdom Metazoa; phylum Chordata; class Amphibia; order Anura; family Hylidae; genus Dendropsophus; species Dendropsophus ebraccatus. The sequence continues at coordinate 25,261,420 of NC_091456.1, read as the reverse complement.
TGTGGATCCATCAAAGTTTAGTTTTGTTTAATTTCAAGAACAGCGCCACAGACCATTTTGCTGTTAAGCTTTACAAAAACTTATATGTTAAAATATGAGCAAGACCAGTGTTGAACCTTCTGATCCCAGTGAAGCAAGCGCCAGACCAAGGTTGGCATAGAAGTCCCGCCTCTGTGACAACCCATTAAAACCTTTTTTCTCCCAAAATACGACACATACCACTTATAAAGTTGAACCTGTAATGTGCAGGAGCTGCTGTGAACATCACCCGTGCAAACATGGGTGACAGTATCTCTTTAAACAAGTTTGCATTGGTGGCAGCCCAAGCGCTGAGACTCCCGCAGATTACTATAACAAAGGGGCAGACGCTCTCCGCAGAAGACACTCTGCCCCTTCATCTCCGCTCTAAACAGCTAATGCGAGCAGTCTAGGGTTATAATGGAAACCTATGAGACTTCTGCTATAAAGAACTGCCGGAAGTTCCATAGACTATTATAATTCCATAGACCGCTCATTGTGGCAGTATAAAGCAGAGATAAATAGGCTGCTGAGTGCGTCTTCCCCCTCATACAGGCAAGTGTCAGTGGTCTGAGCGCCCAGACCCGCATCCATACAGACTCCTGACATGTCAATATGACATGTCATATTTATTTATAGGGAAGTTACACTTTAACAGCGCTGCCCTATTTTGTTGAAAATTCATCACCTTGGCCTCTGGCCCCTCAGGCGATCAGTCTAAATTCCAAACAGTATGTTCTGGTGTATGAGCGGAAACTGGGTAACAACCTGCCACCAGATGCTGCCACCAGTAAATACATAATTCACTAGGGCCATAATTATCCAGCCCATGTGAAAACATACATATTTACTTTATTTTCTCATTTATCTGCCAATACATTCTGTTTAAGATCAAAAACTTTTTAACATGACTTTTTTTTATATATACTGTTTAAATAAATCCTCATTGTTAAAGTATCACTGTCGTTTAAATTTTTTGCAGAAATCAGTAGTACAGGTGATTTTAATAAACTTTGTAATCGGGTTTATTAGCCGAAAAATGAACTTTTATTATGAAAAAGCAGTTTGAAGCTCTCCCCCCTGTCTTCATGGTTCTCTATGGAGAGGGAAGGGGTGGAGGGAGATGAGGCACCAAACAGGACAACAAAGTTAATTTACAACTACATCACCGGGCTATCTCCTCTGAAGTGCCTTATTACACCAACAGATTTATCTGACAGATTTCTGCAGCCAAAGCCAGAAATGGATTTGAAAAGAGGAGACATCTAAATCTTTTCTTTATGACCTGTTCCCTGTTTATAGTCTGTTCCTGGTTTTGGCTGCTGAAATAGGTCCTAAATCTGTTGGTGTAATAGGGCCCGAAGTCGGCACTGACCTCTGAATAGCGGTTTTCATACAGCTCACACTGTGTAATCCTTTGTTTTCTGCTGGTGACTAATCTCCCTCCTCCCCCTCCCCTCCCCACAGGGCTCGACTGATGTAAAAAAAAAAAAAAAAAAAGGGTTGAGATTTCCTGATAATGAGCAGTGAAAGAGGGAGGGGGGGTACCTGTACTATTGATTTCTGCCCAAAATAAAAATAAGACAGTGACACTTTAAATATGTTAAAAAAATATATATATATATATATATATGTGTGTAATATATATATATATATATATATATATATATATATATATATATATATATATATATATATATATATATATATATATATATATATATATATATATATATATACACATACACATACACATACACACACACATACAGTGGTGCCTTGAATTACAAGCTTAATTGGTTCTGGGACCGTGCTTGTAATCCAAATCCACTCTTAAACCAAAGCAAATTTTCCCATGAGAAATCATTGAAATGCAAACAATTGGTTCCACACTTTAAAAATGATTTTATACTCTGAACAACATGTAAAACAAATACAAACATTTATAAACAGCTGAATATGTGATATAAGTTACTGTACAGTATAGTAGTCAGCATGCGGAGTACAATGTATAGTAAGGGCATAAACCTGAAAAAACTGCAGCAGTTTGTAGATACAGGATGGAACTGCAGATCCTCATAACGCAGTAATGTAGTACAACAGGCTAGAATAGAGGAGCAGGGCTGCTGTCAGAGGTCTGTGTGGTCACATGACAGCAACAGAGAAGGAGTGTGTGATCAGCATGGACCAATCAGGACTGACAGAATGCAGGGAGCATGAAGGAATGAGCAGGGTATATGTTGGCACATACATGCAGCACTCTGTGGAGAGAGGGATTACAGCTATGAAGAGATTACCTCCACAGTCCTGTCCCCTGATGCAAGCCCCAGCCTGAAGTGGATCTGCTATGATTTGGAAGGTGAGGGAGACTTCCTGGCCATGCCCCTCCCCCACTCACTCTCCCTCCCAGTACAGAGTGCTCTTAAACTAAAATAATGCTCTTAAACCAAGTCACAATTTAGAAAAACTTGTGAGCTCTTAAACCAAGTTACTCTTAAACCAAGAGTGTGTGTGTGTGTGTGTGTGTGTGTGTGTGTGTGTGTGTGTGTGTGTGTGTGTGTGTGTGTGTGTGTGTGTGTGTGTTAGATATAGATATATATCCCTCTTCAATCCCCACCCATAATGATACCATAAGCAGGTCATTGTTTAAAGTAGACCAGGAATTGTAAGGGTCATTATTTTAGTGCATGGCCTAAGGTTCTTCTGCTCTCTACCTTCTCATTAGCCAAACCTTTTGGTTCAGCAGTGTTCTCTGAACACAAAGCATTTGATTCCCTGGAACTGTAAGAGTTGGATGCTGCCATAGGGAGTTTAGGGAAACACTAATACAGCCATGGGCTTATTTCCTGCAGTTAAGTGTCAGACATTCGGGTATGGAGTAGGCTGCCAAACAGGTCTGCTCAACACTACTAACTGATGAGGTGGAAGGGACCTGTTTAACCCTAGGCCATGCACTGCAATGACGACACTCCCAATCCCTGGTCTACATTGAAGAATGACCTGCTTATGGTATGACACTGTACCGAAACGGAAAACTGAAGAAAAAAGTCCAGAGGGGCACCCATTTTGGTTGGCAGCGCTACCAGAGGATGTTAAGTCACACATGAGCACTTGTTTATGCTGCTTTTTAAAGGGTTAGGTTATTTCATCCTACAATTGAGTTTATATTCCAGTATGTGATCGCATTTAAAACATAGTCAAGATTTACTCACTTCAGATTACATGTGATCATATTTAATGTCATGTAAAAGTTTTAAAAAGTTTATAAAAATTATAAACCACCACATTTACACACAAAACAACAACAACTAAACTCTGTAAAGTGAGTAGCACAATGGCTTTTTGTCTCACACACTGCTACACCCAGCCAAGAGCGGTGACCTGAGTTGTAACACAGCCCTGACTGAGTAAGGCCACTGGCACACAAGTATTTAGGTCAGTATTAGTAATCCAAAACCAGGAAGTGTCTATGACCATTTTATTCCGGGGCTTAGATTACAAGCAACAATTTAAAGTGTCACTGCCGTTTAATTTTTATTTTTTTGCAGAAATCAATAGTACAGGCGGTTTTAGGAAACTTTGTAATTGGGTACATTAGCCGAAAAATGCATTTTTATCATGAGAAAGCAGTTTGAAGCTCTCCTCCCTGTCTTCCATTGTTCTCTATGGAGAGGGGAGGGGTGGAGGGAGATGAGACACCAAAACAGAAGAAAGTTCATTTACAGCTACATCACAGGGCTATCTCCTCTGAAGTCAGCACTGACCTCTTAATAGAGGCTTTCACACAGGTCCACTGTGTAATCCTTTGTTTTCTGCCCAACTGATGTAAAAGTCGATATTTGCTGATAATGAGCAGTGAATTAGAGAGAGGAGGGGGGGGGGGAGGGGCCTGGGGAAGTCTTTTAGAATGCAGATAATGACATTTGACTAATAACCCCAATTACAAAGCTTCTTAAAATCAACTACTAAAAAAAAATAAAAAAAATTAAGACACTTTATTGAAAACATTGCATAAAACGTTGTGTGAAAATGGCATTAGACTAAAGGAGCAGTTACAGGAGATTTTATGTACAAGTCAGAGAACTTCCCACAAAAGGATTCCAAGTGGTACATACACCAAACAATCCTTATATTTATATACCACCAATAAGGGGAAAAAAAAAAAAAAAAAAAAAAGTCACAAGAAATTCAAAAAAGGGAGTAAGGCAGAGGGGTGCAGGGGAAAAAAAAAAAAAAAACCTCACCCGTCCTCGTGCCTCTGTAGCGCTGCTTCCAGGTCCCGCTGACTGCTGCAAGTTGTCATTTTGAGCTGGAAACTGGGTAGGTCATGTAACCGACTCTTCCAGCTGCAATGTCACAGCCCAGCTGAACGATTGCCTGCTCAGCCAGTCAGTGACTGGGTGGTATCCTGCCCCAGTCACCGATTGGCTGAGGGGGTAATCACATGGCCAAGTATGTGATGTTGCAGCTGAAAAAGCTGCAGGACACCGGCGGCTGTCAGCTGGATCCAGAAGCAGCACTATGGAAGAATGGGGATGGATACACCTACTTTGTTTATTATATTCATCCCTCTGCCTTCCTCCTTTTATGGATTTCACCGGACTTCTCATTTAAGGCTACATTCACATTTAGCATAGATAGAAGCCGTTTTTTACAATATCAAACTAAGCCGGTGGTTAACCTGTTCCTGCAGCTGATACTGCCATATTTTTTTCCTATTTGGATTACAGGCACCTTTGGGTGTGCCTGCAATCCCAACCACCATAAAACTCTGAGCAACATACAGCCATCAGAACGGCACTGGCCGTTGTTTGTGCACCAGTGGTCGCAAATAATTGACAAGATAATTTGAGCGGCCATATCGAACAATGAAGTGTATTTTATGGCAAGAATGGCCGTTGTTTTAAATCGGCAACAGCTGTTCTTGTTATTAAAAAATATACTGTGTGAGCATAGCTTAAAGGAGATTTCCGGCCAGACCTAACAAAAGTGCCGGGGAGAGGGAGGATTAAAAAAAACAAAACATGCTCTTACCTCCCGGCTCCGGTCACCTGATCGCCTCCTGGTTACGGACAAGATCGGTGACATGATGTTCCAGGCCAGCTCAGCTAGGCAGCGTCAGTAGTGGGATCCTGCCTCTGCCACTGACTGGCCGAGCAGGTCTGACAAGTCATGTCCCAGGTCACCCCTCTCAGACCAGGAAGAGGCCGGGGACAGGAGTGGCGGTATACAGGGACCAGCGCTGGAGCCAGGAAGGTAAGTGCATTATTTTTTTTAAACTCTGGAATCAAGAAGCGTTTGTATACAGCACGGATGGGAACCTTTGGCCCCCCAGCGGTTGCAAAACTAGAATTCCCATCATGCCTGGACAGCCAAAGCTACGCTTCGGCTGTCCAGGCATGATGGGAATTGTAGTTTTGCAACAGCTGGAGGGACGAAGGTTTCCCATCCTTGGTATACAGGAATCAGAACAGAAAACAGTCAGCCAAACAATCGTCTACCACATGGGAAACGTACGACCACCTTTAACATGTAACAGGCACAATACCTTTGAGTATCTGTGATTAGATTTGCTCCGGGGGGCCTTCCTGGTGTCAGCAAAGGGATCTCTACTGTCTGATTCTTCTTTGTGATCCATTCCGACGAGCCCAAAAAAGCCTCTACACACCTGAAGAGAAGCAAGTTACCATTATACATTGCACTGAAAAACAGAACACCAACGTCACAAACTGAAGTCCTTCCAGCTTAGCCACCATAAAGGGGCACTCCCCCACCATAGAACTATAAGCAAGCCTAAATACTTGTTGGATATCAAACACAGGGGCTGATACCCTTACAGCTACATCACCCTGGTGAAGTTTCCCTTTGGCACGGCAGCAAAACTGACAGAACTGATCACAGTGTGGCCCATGTTTGAGGCCTCCGACAATGACTGTACTGGTCCGGACTGGGAGACATCACCAGCACCATTTACTTTTCCAAATACGAAACTTTAGTAGTACCAAAGCCTATAGCCAGACAGAACCGCCATGGAAATGATGTGAACGCAGGCCAAGAGGAGACTGCGGAGACATGCTAAACCCATCGGGGGAGCGCTCACAGTAAAGAAGGGAGGGAGGGGGGAGGACCCACACAGTAAAGAAGGGGGGAGCACATACAGTAAAGAAGAAGGAGGTGGGAGCACATACAGTAAAGAAGAAGGAGGAGGGGGGGGGGGAGCCCACACAGTAAAGAAGGAGGAGGAGGGGGGGGGGAGCCCACACAGTAAAGAAGGAGGAGGAGGGGGGGGGGGAGCCCACACAGTAAAGAAGGAGGAGGAGGGGGGGGGGGGAGCCCACACAGTAAAGAAGGAGGAGGAGGGGGGGGGGGGAGCCCACACAGTAAAGAAGGAGGAGGAGGGGGGGGGGGAGCCCACACAGTAAAGAAGGAGGAGGAGGGGGGGGGGGAGCCCACACAGTAAAGAAGGAGGAGGAGGGGGGGGGGGGGAGCCCACACAGTAAAGAAGGAGGAGGAGGGGGGGGGGGGAGCCCACACAGTAAAGAAGGAGGAGGAGGGGGGGGGGAGCCCACACAGTAAAGAAGGAGGAGGGGGGGGGGGGGGAGCCCACACAGTAAAGAAGGAGGAGGAGGGGGGGGGGGAGCCCACACAGTAAAGAAGGAGGAGGAGGGGGGGGGGAGCCCACACAGTAAAGAAGGAGGAGGAGGGGGGGGGGGGGGGGAGCCCACACAGTAAAGAAGGAGGAGGAGGGGGGGGGAGCCCACACAGTAAAAGGAGGAGGAGGGGGGGGGAGCCCACACAGTAAAAGGAGGAGGAGGGGGGGGGGGGGGAGCCCACACAGTAAAAGGAGGAGGGGGGGGGGAGCCCACACAGTAAGAGGAGGGGGGGGGGGGGGAGCCCACAGTAAAAGAAGGAAGGGGGGAGCCCACAGTAAAAGAAGGAAGGGGGGAGCCCACAGTAAAAGAAGGAAGGGGGGAGCCCACAGTAAAAGAAGGAAGGGGGGAGCACATACAGTAAAGGAGGAGGGGGGGAGCACATACAGTAAAGGATGAGGGGGGGGAGCACACACAGTAAAGGATAAGGGGGGGGGAGCACACACAGTAAAGGATGAGGGGGGGGGGAGCACACACAGTAAAGGATGAGGGGGGGGGGAGCACACACAGTAAAGGATGAGGGGGGGGGAGCACACACAGTAAAGGATGAGGGGGGGGGGGAGCACACAGTAAAGGATGAGGGGGGGGGGGAGCACACAGTAAAGAAGGAGGGGGGGGGAGCACATACAGTAAAGGAGGAGGGGGGGGACACACAGTAAAGAGGACTTCAGGGCTGAGTAACTACCATAGAAGAGCAGTGACCTGGCTGATAACAGCAGACAATAGCGTGTTGTATTGAAGTGATAGTAAACTTGGCTTCCTGCCCACAGACTACACAGGGGTATACCGTAACCGTACCGTGTCCTACCCCGCCGGTGTGCCGGGCTCTCATACAATGACCGGGGATTTAGTCGGGCGACTATGAAGCAACCGGCCAAACACCTGCCAGCCCTAACGTGTCCCGACTACGGTTCGGCCTGGTACACCGGTACTGATACAGGAAACAACGGGAGGCTGCCGGCAGAATGGAGTACAGAGTGTCCCGGTCACCTGCGGCACATCCCGGGCCAGCACCAGCCCCGTCTTACCTGAGTACACCCCCACTTTCTCCCGGTTCCCCTCCCTCTAATACCCCCCGCCGCGTACACACGCCGTTTACGTACAGCACGCAGAGCACGCACATAACGCACGGCACGTACCGGCCCCGCGGCTCCCTCTCCTCCGCCGGTCTGCTCTCTGCTGGGAGCTTCGGGGCCTTCTTTGTCTTCTCGGCTCACGTCGCCCCCGGTCTACAGTATTGAGCTCCCGGTCAACTCAGGCACCGAAAGCCGCCTACGTCGAGAGGACCCCGAACGTGAAGCGTCACTCAGTGACGTAACGGGGCGTGCCTAGCGCAGGCTTAACCCTTTAACTAGTGGCGCGGCGCTGGTCACGTGATGCGGCTGATGAGACTGTCTGCACTAAAGTGAAAGTGAGGGATCAATTAGGGTCTGTGGTGTATAGAATCGGAGGGGTTCCTAATAAATAGCGCCCCCTGGCGAGCAATGGTGGCAGCTCAGTGAATTGTGCTCTTAATTTAGGGGAGTACCATCAGGAGAGGCAGCAGATCTGCAGCAGATTTGACGCTGTGTTCAGTTATTTAGATCTAATCTGCTGCGTATTTGCTGCGTATACGGTGTGTGTGTGTTTGTACCCAGCGGGTACAAACACACACACACCGTATACGCAGCAAATACGCAGCAGATTAGATCTAAATAACTGAACACAGCGTCAAATCTGCTGCAGATCTGCTGCGTATACGGTGTGTGTGTGTTTGTACCGTATACAGGGGAACGCCAGCTATTGTTTTTTCTTTCAAATAGAAAGTTATACAGATCTGTAATTTACTTCTTTAAAAAACAAAAAAAACTCCAGTCTACCAGTACTTATCAGCTGCTGCATGCCAGCAAAAAGTGGTGTATTTTTTCCAGTCTGACACAGTGCTCTCTGCTGCCACCTCTGTCCATGTCAGGAACTGTCCAGAACAGGAGAGGATTTCTATGGGGATTTGCTGCTGCTGTGGACAGTTCCTGACATGGACAGAGGTGGCAGCAGAGAGCACTGTGTCAGCCTGGAAAGAATACACCACTTACTGCAGGACATACAGCAGATGATAAGTACTGTATATTTTCCAATAGAAGTGAATTATAAATGTATATATTTTATGATGCCAATTGATTTGAAATGTTTTTTTCTTCTTTCACTGGATTTCCCCTTTAATCTCTGTCCGTGGTACATACATTTGTAGTAGAGATGAGCAAACTTGCTGAAAGTCCTCGGGCTGCATCCACCTTCTCCAGGCAGCGGGATTTAAATACTGATCATTCGGCAAGATTGTTCATCTCTAGCACTATCCACAGCTGCGGGTATGGCTACAGATGGGCACCCGTCTGCATTAAGGGTGCCTTTACACAGACAGATTATCTGACAGATTTTTGAAGCCAAAGCCAGGAACAGACTAAAAACAGAGAACAGGTCATAAAGGAAAGACTGAGATTTCTCCTCTTTTCTAATCCTTTCCTGGCTTTGGCTTCAAATCTTTGGCAGATAAATCTGTCAGTGTAAATGCACCATAACACAGAGCCATTCATTCAGAACACGGACATGTGACATGTACAGGGGGGTGTATGGGGCCATAGAAATGAATGGGTCAGAATAAGAGGATGTGTGAAAGGGGCTTTAAAGGGGTTGTCCAGCGAAAAAAAATTATTTTTTTTCCAAATCAACTGATCTCAGAAAGTTATACAGATTTGTAATTTACTTCTATTAAAAAATCTCAAGTCTTCCCATACTTATTAGCTGCTGTATGTCATGCAGAAATGTTTATTTCCAGTCTGACACAGCACTCTCTGCTGACATCTCTGGCCGAGACAGGAACTCTGTCTCTGTTTTCTATGAATCCCCATAGAAAACCTCTTCTGCTCTGGACAGTTCCTGTCTCGGCCAGAGATGTCAGCAGAGAGCACTGTGTCTGATTGAAAATAAAACACTTCCTGCAGGACATACAGCAGCTGATAAGTATGGGAAGACTTTAGATAATAGAAGTAAATTACAAATCTATATAACTTTCTGACACCAGTTGATTTGAAAGAAAAAGATTTTCTCTGGACAACACCCTTTAAAGGGGAATTATCAGGAGGTTAGACGAATCAAACGCTGACGCTGGATTAAACAACAAACTGCACAAAAATGGCACCGAGGATGGAGGTAAGACACACACCTTCATTCTCAGCGCCCCTTGTACAATAGGGAAACAATTATACTATATTATTAGATTCATCTAACCTGCTGATATGTCTCTATTGTGCACAGGTGCTGAGGATGAATGTATGCTTCTTACCTTCATCCTCGGTGCCATTTTTGTGCAGTTTAATCCAGCATTTAGTAAGGCCGTTTGGAGCACTGGGGGGCCCAGATCACCAATCCCCTTTAGCCCCATAGCACACGATGGGGAATCGCCTGACATATAACGCCGCCAGACACAACAATAACCTGCATTTGTCTCATTTATGAACGGATTCGTTCCACTTTAGTGCCCCTCTTAGTACCCCCACACAGAAATAGTGCGTTCATCACATTAAAGATGAATCTAACCTGCTGATATAGTGCTGGGGACGCTGAGGAGGAAGGTACGTGTCTTCCTCCCCGGCTCCCCTGCTGTTAGGGTATGTCCACACTACGGAATCCTGGCGGATCACCCACCCGCCACGGATTCCGCAGCTCGTCCCCGCTCGCATCTCCGCCGGTCCTATAGGCTTCATTCTATGGTTTGATAGATTCCGCCATCTGCCCGAAGAATAAGCGGGTCCAGCGGAATCTGGCAAACCATAGAATGAAGCCTATAGGACCGGCGGAGATACGCGTGGCTTTGAACAGATTCCGTAGTGTGGATACACCCTAAATTGGGGTATAGTCCGCTCCGGAGCACCCTTAGGAGCATTGTCGTCCCTTCTAATTATAATCAATGAAACGGGTGGGCCATATGACACAAGAGTGCTCCTAAGGGTGCTCCAAAGTGGACTTTAGCCCCACTAACAGCATGGGACAGGTGCGGAGGAGGAAGGTAAGACACATACCTTCCTCCTCAGCATCCCGGGCGCTAAAGGGGGCTATCAGCAGATTAGATTGGTTTATCCTGCTGATAGTTCCCCTTTAATAGTGCCCAAGTGCACAGTACAGATGGGTGCAATAGGGATATATCAGCAGGTTAGATTGGTCTATCCTGCTGATAGTTCCCCTTTAGGGTGCATTCACACGTACAGGATCTGCAGCAGATTTCAAGCTGCAGATTTGCTATGAATCTGCAACTTCAAACCCGCGCCATGAAATCTGCTGCAGATCCTGTATGTGTGAACATACCCTTAATATTGCCCAAGCGCACAGTACAGACAGGTGCAATCACATCCCTGTGTTCTGCTGGCTTTCAATGAATCTTGTAGGCAAAAAAAAAAACAAAAAAAAACCCCACTTACAATGCAATGAATGCTCCTGTAGGTGTAATAACCTGTAGGGTCCCATACTTTTTCCATTTAGTGTATGAGCAGGGAGCGCCACCTTGTGGTAAATGCAGGGAGCTGCAATGGTGTAATTTACAGGAGCTCCATATAAAGACTAGAATTTCGTATATCACGTCAATATCGGTGTTTCATGATAACGTGTAAAACCGATAGGAATTATTAAAAATGGACAATTCTCCGTCACTCAGCGCCCTCATCCTGCACGGTGTGCTCGCACGGTGACACTTCCTCTCAGTGTCAGCAGGTGGCGCTCTCCCGCACCCTCGCCTGTCAGGCGTCCGGTGACCAGGACAACGAGCGGGAAGTCTAGCGCGGATGTTGAAGTCTCCGGAGCTGCCGGAACAGGGATGGAGCGTCCGTACAGGGGCCGGTATGTGTCCGGGGGTCTCCGGTGTGTGACGTGCAGGGCCGCTCTGATTTACCTCAGTGTGTGTATGTGGAAGATGTCCGGGGAGAATTGTAAAGTAATGGTTGTTTCTCACAGACAGAACGTACACAAGACTGGGAGACCGGCTGTGGCCCCTAGGAGCCCGGGAAACATGAGGCCAGGCAGGGGCAGCCGCCCGGGACCCTACCGGGTGAACTACACCTGGAACCGTGGTGGACGCCTCAAGGAACTGCGCATCAGGTAAGACGCCACTCAGGGCCTGTTCACACAGCGCAGGAAAGCTGCGGATTATACCTCTGACGGTAGGGGAGGAAGCCTGCTGTAAAGGCCCTATTCCACGGAACGATTATCGTTCGTAATCGGCCGCTACGGACGATAATCGTCCGGTGGAATAGAGTGCAACAATCAGCCGACATCGTTCATGTCGGCTGATCGTTGCAGTCGCTTGTTTTTCAACATGTTGAAAAACAAGCGACTGATATAGCAGCGATCTGCTGCCGTTGCTCCGTTGAATAGGAGCATCGGCATTCGGCAGCACACGCTGCTATATCCTATGGGCTGCCCGGACGATCAGCGATCACCAGCCCCCCCGCAGCTCCCCGCCGCCCCCTCCCGCACTCACCCGCTCGCTGCAGCCGCGTTGAATAGCGGCGGCAGCAGCGAGCGGGGAACGAGGAGCAAACGAGCGCTGAGAGCGCTCGTTTGCTCCTCTAAACGACCTGTGGAATAGGGGCATAAGATCCACACAAGAAGATCTGACCCTTGTGGACTAAGGGCCCTATTCCACCGGACGATTATCGTTTGCATAATCGTTAACGATTAACTATCTCAAACGACCACTATTGCGAAAGACCTGAAAACGTTCACTCATTTTCATGGAACGATAATCGTTACTTATGATCGTAATTGCGATAGTTTTTCTTCGCTATTTATTCGCTATTGCGTTCGTATCTATTGTGAACGACCGAACGATGTCTTATTCAATGTGAACGATTTGCGAACGAGCAACTATAAAAATAGGTCCCGGTCTTATAAAGCGATCAACGATTTCTCGTTCGGTCGTTAATCGTTAACTGCATTTCAACCGAATGATTATCGTTTAGATTTAACGATAATTTGAATGATAATCGTCTGGTGGAATAGGGCCCTAAGGATGGGATCACACCTGCAGTGTTTAAAGGAGAAGTCCGGCCAAAATTAATTTTTGATATGTTGTTACTTATGAAAAGTTATACAAATTTCTAATGTACATTAATTATGGGAAATGCACATATACTGCTATTTCCCTTAATTTAGTAGATCAGGAAGTGTTAGAAATATCTCTGAAGAAGTGACGTCACGACCCAGGGTGTAATTCCTATGGAGTGTCCAGCAGGGGGCGCTCTCTATATAGAAGTCTATGGGACTTTATTGTTTCTATGGGTTTCTATGTAATGTAATGTAATGTAGTGTACAGTGCTTTATTGAATGAATACATCTATGGAATACTTTGGGGAGCAAGTGTCCTTGCTCCCCAAAGTATTGCATAAATGTATTCATTCAATACATTCAATACACAGTAAGCCCGCCGATCCGCCGCATTCCCGCCGATCCGCCACACGCTGATCCGCCGCATTCCCGCCGATCCGGACCATATACATTGAACTACAGCTCCCATCATCTGCTTCTAGTATGAACAGGTGATGGGAGCTGTAGCTGGGTAATGGATATGACATGCCGCCGGGCGCAGGGGGGAGCCGCTCAGTACACAGGAGCGCTCCCCCCTCCTCCTCCTCCTTCCGTGATAACTTCCGCCTATACCAATGCTGACTCCCTGCCTGGCCGCCGCTCTCCGCTCTCCCCCCATACATACCGGCTCCCGATGCATCCTGGTGTCCGCGCTGATGCCGGGAGCCGGTATATGAGAGCGGAGAGCGGCGGCCAGGCAGGGACTCAGCATTGGTATAGGCGGAAGTTATCCCGGAAGGAGGAGGGGGAGGGGGGAGCGCTCCTGTGTACTGAGCGGCTCCCCCCGGCGCCCGGCGGCATGTCATATCCATTACCCAGCTACAGCTCCCATCACTTGTTCATACTAGAAGCAGATGATGGGAGCTGTAGTTCAATGTATATGGTCCGGATCGGCGGGAATGCGGCGGATCAGCGTGTGGCGGATCGGCGGGAATGCGGCGGAATTTCGGCGGAAATGCGGCGGATCGGCGGGCTTACTGTGTATTGAATGTATTGAATGAATACATTTATGCAATACTTTGGGGAGCAAGGACACTTGCTCCCCAAAGTATTCCATAGATTTATTCATTCAATAAAGCACTGTACACTACATTACATTACATTACATAGAAACCCATAGAAACAATAAAGTCCCATAGACTTCTATATAGAGAGCGCCCCCTGCTGGACACTCCATAGGAATTACACCCTGGGTCGTGACGTCACTTCTTCAGAGATATTTCTAACACTTCCTGATCTACTAAATTAAGGGAAATAGCAGTATATGTGCATTTCCCATAATTAATGTACATTAGAAATTTGTATAACTTTTCATAAGTAACAACATATCAAAAATTAATTTTGGCCGGACTTCTCCTTTAATGCGATTTTTTTTTTTTTGTGTCAGAGTCTGAAGTAGATCCAAAAGGAAAGTTAAAGGGGAAGTCTGGGGATTTTGAACATCTGGCAGGGGGGACTTTGATAATGAGTGACAACTTACCCCTTCCCGTGCCTGCAGTGAGCGGTAGGACCCCCGCTGGGCTGGACCCACGCAGCGAGGATACACATACATTGGCTTGATAGCAATCAGTATCACTGATGAAGGCTCCCTAAGGGCCCTGTTACACGGGAAGATTATCATGCGAAAAATCGTTATATCGTTCGAATTTAAACGATAATCGTTCTGTGTAATTGCAGGCAACGATCGAAAAATCGTTCGTATGTTGTTGATTTAGATCTGGACCTAAAATTATCGGTTATCGTTCGCTAAACGTTCACTAATCGTTCGCTGAAATTCCACCTTCGTTCGCTCAAGTTCCGCATTTGTTCACTAATCGTTCAGTGTAATTGCACAATTGTCCATTGTTTTGCTGGGATCAGAAGGAATAAACGATCATAGTAATGATCGTAACTAACGTCCTGTGTAATATGGTTAACGATTTCAGGTTAACGATAAACAATCTCGTTTGCAATCGTTTATCGTTAGTTGTTAATTGTTAAAAATCGCTCTGTGTAATAGGACCCTAAGAGTGCGTATACACGTACAGGATCTGCAGCAGATTTGATGGCACAGATTTGAAACTGCAGATTTGCTTTGAATCTTTGAATCTTTGCTGTGAACTCACCCTTAGGCCATGTTCACACTACATATATTTCCGGCCGTAGTGCGAACCGCGAATATACGCCCGTAGTTATGAGGTTGATGCGTACGCTGGAAAGTATACTATATCCGGCCGCACAATGCACACTACGTATGAGCTTACGGCCGGATCGTATACGGCGCCGTGAAAAATGAACAAGACCATTGTTTGCGGCCGGAACTGTTCCAACTCACGGCCGTGGATTTCAGTGTGGTCCCGTACGGAGTACTTATTTCAGCCAAATTGAACTTGATTTTTAGATCTAAAAGGTTCTGTGTGTTTTATTGGGCTGGGCGAAGATTTCCAAGTAAATGACCTGTTTCAGATCGCTTTGAAACATAGGGAAGCATAACTGTACTACGGGCGTATGTTCGCGGTTCGCCCACGTGTTCGCAGTCCGGCCACATGTCTATTTTTCCCATGGCCGTAGTTTCAGCTGCACATGTCCGGCCGCATACGAACTACGGCCGGACATACACGTAGTGTGAACATAGCCTTAGGGTGCGTTCACACCTACCGGATCCACAGCGAGATCTGCTGCGGATCCAGTCCCATTCATTCCTATAGAGCACATACTCACAGCAGGGTTGACATCCCGCTGTGAGTATGTGCTTTAACCTCCCGTTGCCGAGATCATACATTACCTGCCGCCAGAGCATGTAAGGCTCCTGGATCCGGTCCCGCTCAGCCACTGCTGCCTTGCACTGATTGGCTGAGCGGAACTGGAGCCGGGAGTCTGATGGCTTCCAGGCAGAATACAGATGCAAACCAAAATCCATATTATGCCAATGTGGCCTCAAATGAATGAAGTGCAACATGTAACCAAATACTTCTCTGCAGGCATCTGGCCCGAAAGTTCCTATACCTCTGGATAAGAAAAACTTTTGGAAGGGTCCTTTCATCCACTGCAAGGTAATATCTAAAGGACTATAAATATAATGCCATTATTGTAGGAAACATAATTTAAGGTATAAAGGTGTGAAGTAAGGAGATTCATACTGGACTGGTTACAGCGCAGACATTAAAATTAAAGGGGTATTTCCTCCTCATATAGTTATCCCCTACCCGCGGGGGCTAAGCCCGGCAATATTCAGAAGCTCCATAGACAATGAATGGAGTGCTCGCTGTGCAGAAGTTCCACTTATTCTAGACTGCATTTTCCCTTTGTTCTTGGGATAAGTGGAGAACCCAACAGTCTGCTCCCAACAATCACCACACAGTGACCAGTCACTGGTCGCAATGGTATTGTCAGTGAAGATAGTTCCCCTTTAAGTCTATTACTAGAGTCACTATCAGCAGGTTAGAAGAATCTAACATGCTGATAGCCCCTATAGAGCCTGATACACTAAGGAGGAAGGGATGTGTGTTACCTTTCTCCTCAGTGTCCCAGGGCTATCAGGAGATTAGATTTGTCTAACCTGCTGATAGTTCCCCTTTAACAAGTACATTGCATTGTGTGGGTTCGTACCTTGAAAAATTGTATTTTGCAAAGATCTTTTAACATAGCGTAAAATGCTGTAGCTGAAGGGTAATGTTGATGTCTGTTTTCTAATATAGCAATAATAAAGCTTATCTATGTTTTCTTTATGTACTATCTCATTAAATACTAATGTGTATTTTCCTTTTTACCACTTTTGTATTGATATCCACATTCTGTAGACGCCATTATTCCTTTCGACTACTGCATCACTGCTTCTGTCAGTGGAAGGAGGAGTGGTGGACAGTGTGTAAAGAGTGGAGGCTCAGTGTCCGAGCTGAATGCCATTACAGGTAAAATGGAAGAGTATCACAATTTCTGCTATGTTAATAGATGGCCTGACCCACCGATAATCTCAGCCAGGGCTGCACAAACATCTCTAGCGATGTTCATGCAGCCCTTTGTTTTACTCAGCCATCGACCGCACATCTCTTACTATACAGAGATGTGCGGCCAACAGCTGATTATTTTTTGACATGTTGAAAGGCGGCAATTAGCCATCTGCTGATCACTGGCCTTATGCGACAGATAATCTCTTTGTATAGCAGGGATTTTCGTTGTTTAAGTCGGAGTGCAATATTACAAGTTAGTAGTTACGTCGGAAAAATGTTTTTACTAGGCGGTTGGTCTCGATGCAGAGGGCTTAGTGACTACTTCTTTGGTTAGAGCTACGCAAACATTCTCAATAGCATTAGTTCCACCCCCAAGACACCTAAGTGGCATAGGGAATGAACTTACCTTCATCCTCAGGGCCTCATAATACACTCTTGGTTTTCTTCGTTCTTGTTAGATTTTATTATTGTTATATTAACTTCATGAAATGCTTGGTGGAGCTGTATGAAAATGTCTCAGTTTGTTGTCAATCTCCTAGGTATACACTGTACACAATGTGCTTTAAGGCATGGAGGAGCTTTGTGACCACACAGAATCAAACTAAGCAAAAGTATCTGATTGCAGAACGGTATGGTAAGTATTACTATTTAGTAGAGACATGAAATAACATGGTTTCTAACTGGCGAAAACAGTATTTTGTTGATTTAAAGAAGAAGTCCGGCCAAAATGAAAACTTTACTGGAAGGGAGGGGGAGGACAAGAACATAATAAAAGGTGTATACTTACCCATCACCATGCCCCCTCAGCGCTGCATCACCAGCTTCCTGAGCACCACTGGACTTCAGTTTCGCCTGGCTTCCTGGGGAGAACCCAGGGGAGAGTGCCCGCTCAGCCAGTCGGTGACTACAGCAGTGTCTTGCCCCAGTCACTGAACAGCTGAGCGGGCAATCCTGAAACCAGTGCAGGAGCACGTCATGGGTTCGGGAACAGTGATACAGTGCCATGGGGGGGACGGGTAAGTATATATTCTTCATTTTGGCCGAACTTCTGCTTTAAAAAGTACCTTCCACTAGTGAGTTCGGCAGGATTCCTGTTCAAAATTCCTGCAGCTCTTTCCTAAAGCGAGTGTGGTACAGACCAGCTGGTAGCTCCATAGGATGCATTATAAGTGTATTACAATGCAGCCTATGGAACTTCCGGCTGGTCCATACTACACTCTCTTTAGGACCGAGCACAGAGCCACAGGAGTTTTGAACAGAGATCCTGCCGCACGCACTAGTGACAATACCAAACAGAGCCATTGAAAAAGAGTGGTACTGTTTCTGGAAAAAAGACAAAAAACTAACTAACTGCCCTTTCATTTTGAAACCCCAATTTAAAGGGCCTTATATATTTATTTTGAGAATCACGCTGAATCTTTGGACACAGCAAAATCTACACGTGTTAGATTTGTGTTTGGGGAGGACTTTTCCAAGGGTAATTGTCCACAATGAATCCATGGGTTTTGGACTTCATGGCTGTGGCCAAATCTTCAGTGGAAAAATATGTCATGTGTGAATCCTTTATATGTGCAAGAGGACATGAGGTTTTCAGCCATAGACAGATGGATTCCCAGGCAACTGTAAATGTGCTGTGTGTATATACTGTAAACAGGCGGCCAGGGCTGACATTGCCCTTCTTTTTTGCCATAGGTTGTATAGGTTATTATTGGACCAAACACAATCGGAGTAACATCACTCATTGTTCTTTTTGTAATCATGATACAATGGATTGCAGTCCATTACCTATGTCAGTTTCTTGATGTTTTGCAGAAATTGTTTTCTTACTCTGTATTCTGTGTTTGTTTTTGTTTTTTGTTTTTTAACAGCTCAGAAAGGTATCATGTGCCTTGCATTCAATCACTGGGTGATATATATCCACGTCTGCAGGACAAAGAATCACATGCTGTCTGAAGCTCTGCAGTTCAGAGAATATAGGCTCATATGGTAAGATGATTAAATATGCTATATACTTTTTTTTTTTTAAATAACAAATTTAGGGTACATTCACACTTACCAACGTGTACCCAAAGGATTTTTTGCAGTGGGTGCTGCCTGGAATCCGGAGCAGATTAGCTACCCATTTACTTCAGTGGATAGCAGAACTCGCAGCAAACCTGTAAGTTTTAGGGTGTAAAAAGTTGCAAAGTGTAAGGAGTTAAGTGGTGATGCAAAGCATCATCACTTACCTTTTCAGACTTCAGACCGTAAGGAGCGGTGCACAGGAGCATGATCTCCCATTATGATGGTCCCTACTCTAAACGTGTTTCTCACTCAAGAAAAGATTGTTCCTGAGTGTCCCTGTACGGCACGGTTTATTGTGAGCAAAAGGCATACATTGTATGACTCCTGCCCAGACTGCCAGGAACGAGTTAAGTGACGATGGGTAAGTGCTAAGTCCCCACTGAACATCAGAACAACCGTTAGTTGTTCTGCTCCTCTACAGTAAGCAGCGGTCTGTAAAGATCTCTGCTTACTGTCTGGCCCCCAGGGGGTTAAGTGGCAATGCTGTCTATCCTCACTTAACCGCTTCCTTCCTTGTAGGACTGAGCAAAGTACGCTTGCCCCTTGTGATATGGTACATGCGAATGCACACTTATAGTTTTATAGGCTATCCAACCTTCATATTTGTAAATGGACACTCTTTCAGCAATACATGGAACATTTGGATGAAGCGGATAGAACAGAGTCAAAGAGTCCGTCAGATGGAAGCACTAGCTTTAAACCACTGGGCCTTGAGTCTGCAGATGAGGGTATGTATGGCGGAGCTGTATTATGTTTACATATAGAGCACTGATTTTTCTATGTTATTGTGTCATTACTAACAGAAGGTGATGTGTGCCCCATTCATTGTCTATGGTTACATTCTTTGAAGTTAATTTGGCACCAATAATGGCACCTCTGCTTTATATCTGTCTTATAAAAATATATATATCTGACCTGGTCTATATATATGACCTTTTTCTGTTTGTAGTGTATATACATATGGTTAGCCTTGTCCCAAAACTTTGGGCAATTTTTCTTGTACCTTTACTCAACCTCCATGGGGAATCATGGTAATGCTGTGTCTTAAAGGCTTTGCTTCAATGGAAAGAAATGCATCTTCACATTGAGGAAGAAAAGGTGAAAGAGCAGAGGGCAATTAGACATCACCGGGGCCGTATGCTGCAGGCAGCAGTTGAGGCCTGGCAGCTCTACATACATTATCGTCAGCGAAAGAAGAAGCAGCATGGTAAGAATGGCCGTGTTGAGTTACTTACTAGACAGAAACTTTGGACACATACTGACAGGTAACTTTAATCTTTAACCTCTTAATGACCGCTGATACGGCCTTTTACAGTGGTCATTAAAGGTCCATATTCTAGGCCGCCACCTTTACAGGATAGGCCTAGAATAAAGCAGAGTATATCCCTCATGCAGAGTTCACAGGAGCTCGGCTGTCAGTATGACAGCTGAGCCCCTGTTGCATCTACCAGGGACGGAGAAACCTCAGTTTCTGGTAGATTAACCCTTTATATGCTTGTGGTCAGATCATAACTGTGAAATTAAAAGTGTCTGCTGCACAGTACTTACCCATCAGCTTCTGGTTGATGTGCTTGTTGCTACCGATGGGTCTCTGTGGCAGCCGTGGGGCCTTGTGATGACCCCCAGTCCTGCCATGGATGCCTGAGCATGAAAGCCAAATGAGTAAATTCTCAGTATTAACAAAGCGTAACACTTTGTCAGCCTGGCAGTCTGCTTATGAGCCAGCTGCCTTTGAACTCCATGCCGCTCCTCTTTGGGTGCCTGGAAAAGCTGGATCCTGTCCTGGGGATTTTCTCCCTGTTTCCCAGAACTGGATCCAACTTTTACAGGCACCCGGAGTGGAGCGGCATGGAGTAAAAAGGCAGCCGGCTGATAGGCAGACCGTTAGGCGAACAAAGCGCGTTGCTTTGTTGATACTGTGAATTCAGTCATCTCTACTCGGAATGCATGCTGGGGAAGGGGTTAATGACAATTTAAAGCAGTGCTTCCCAACCTTTTCCACCTCGGGGCACCCCTTGGGAAAAAAAATTAGCTCGGGGCACCCCTACCAAATAATGTTCTACAAAATACAAAAACCATGATTCAGTGACTCACAGGTGATGTCTTCTTTGATCTCCGGTCCAGACCACTATGATGATTTCTTCCAGCTACGTTTCATGTCTTCAGAACCTGCGAGACAAACATTTTAGGCTCTGCACATTTCTACCAACTTTCTTCTCTTTCTCCCTCCTATAGGCTCCCATAGTAACTGCGCTGTTTGGTGTCATGTGCAGTAAAGCGATTAGGAATGTGGGTTGCCTCCATATGTATCATCCCCTGCTGTGCCCCCACCCATATAGTAAGAATGCCCCCTGCTATGTTCCCCATGATATGCCTCCTGCTATGTCCGCCATGATATGCCCCCCATGATATGCCTCCTGCTATGCTCCCCAATGATATGCCCCCCCATGCTATGCCCCCCCATGCTATGCCTCCATCATATGCCTCCATACTGCTGTCCACAAATAGTTATTAAAACAAAACAAACATTTTATTCACCTAATCCACCGCAGGGAGCTTCTCTTCTCTTCTGGCTTCATCTTGTGAGCCGCGGGGACGGGACCTCCGGCAGGCGTGATGACGTCACATCATCACGCCTGCCGGAGAGGTCACTGCCCGGCGTCCCATAGGCTGCTGGCAGGAAGTGCCGGCGGCCTATGGGAGAGAATGTAAGAGCAGGACGCTGACACTTCCTGCTCCTACATTCTGCTCACTTTAATGTTCCACCTGCTCACAGTGCGGGCAGAACATCAAAGTGATCTGTGCATCCCGAGAAGCTGCGCGGCCGCAGCTTCTGGGGATGCTTAAAGTGACAGTGTCTCTATTCCCACCGGGATCCCGCGGCACCCCTGGCGGGTTCTCCCGGCACCCCGGTTGGGAAACGCTGATTTAAAGCATGGATGGGGAACCTTTTGGCCCTCCAGCTGTCGCAAAACTAGAATTCCCATCATGCCTGGACAGCCAAAGCTAAAGCTAAAGTTTTCCTGGGTTCAGTATATATGTTTTTAATAGAGATGAGCGAACCCCGAGCATGTTCGAGTTTATCCGAACCCGATCGTTCGGCATTTGATTAGCGGTGGCTGCTGAAGTTGGATAAAGCCCTAAGGCTATGTAGAAAACATGGATATAGTCATTGGCTGTATCCATGTTTTCCAGACAACCATAGAGCTTTATCCAACTTCAGCAGCCACCGCTAATCAAATGGCGAACGATCGGGTTCGGATGGACTCGAGCTGGCTCAAGGTTCGCTCATCTCTAATTTTTAACATAGAAATTAGAAAATACCTGCCCACAGCAACCAATCACAGCTCGTCTTTCACTTTACAAGAACCTAAAGCTGAGCTGTGATTGGTTACTTTGGGCAGCTTACACCAGTTTCCATTTAACACCGTTTCATAAATCTGGAACCTTGTGTACGTTGTGCAAGTTATGCAACGTTATTTTTTTCCCCTGTATTACAGCACTGGCCTTGTCCTTGTATCATGAAAACGTCACTCAGAGATATTTTACATTATGGTCCCATCAAATGGACAAAGTCAAGAGACTGCAGGCAAAACAGGAACGCTGCGAGTCTTTGGCACGGCGCTTTATTCTTCGAACAGTGTTTAACCACTGGAGGCACTGTATCCTTACTGCTTGCTCTATCATAATGTGCCAAGAGGAGCTTTACAATGTACAGCTTGATATGTGATTAAATAACACAGTTTAATGTTTTCTCATGTTTGTCATTTTAGTGCTTAAAAATTTAAAAAATAGTCTATTTGTGTGCATTATAGGCAACTTTATTTGGTACCAATATGTCAAAGAGAAACAACAAGTAGTGAAAACTGCATGTGTACTCAGTTGCAACTCCTAAGGAACATAAGATTGAGCAAACTTGTACAAGTAACATCAGTGTATGTGCACTTGCTACCATTAGGATTTGTATAGTGGAGTTGCACCTAAGTAGACATTTTGACAGCACAGATAAGGTTGCTTACTTAGAGCAGCACCCACACCACCATACAGGTGCAGCACTAGTGGTCGTATTGATTTTATCTTTAAAGTGTCACTGTCGTTTAATTTTTTTTTGCAGAAATCAATAGTACAGGCGATTTTAAGAAATTTTGTAATTGGGTTTATTAGCCGAAAAATGCATTTTTATCATGAAAAAGCAGTTTGAAGCTCTCTCCCCCCTGTCTTTATGATTCTCTTATGGAGAGGGGAGGGGTGGAGGGAGATGAGGCACATAAACAGGACAACAAAGAGTTAATTTACAGCTACATCATGGGGCTATCTCCTCTGAAGTCAGCACTGACCTCTCTGACCTCTGAATACAGCTTTCACACAGGTCCTGCTGTGTAATCCTTTCCTGCTGCCGACTAATCTCCCCCCTCCCCTCTCCATAGAACAGACAGGGCCCGACTGATGTAAAAGAGTCGAGATTTCCTGATAATGAGTAGTGAATGAAAGAGAGGAGGGGGGGGCCTGGGGAAAGGCTTTTTGAATGCAGAAAATGCGATATTTGCCTAATAAACCCAATTACAAAGTTTCTTAATTGATTTCTGGGGAAAAAAAACAAAAACACAGTGACACTTTAAAGTGACTCTGTACCCACAATCTGACCCCCCAAACCACTTGTACCTTCGGATAGCTGCTTTTAATCCAAGATCTGTTCTGCGGTCCGTTTGGCAGGTGATGCAGTTATTGTCATAAAAATTTACTTTTAAAATTGCAGCTCCGTGCCCTACAGGCATATCTGTGCCCGAACTCTGCACACCCCTCCGTCCCTCCTCCCCGCCCTCCTCATCATTAGGAACGCTCCAGGCAGATTGCCTATTATTCACCACCTGTGTCCGCCCAGCACGGCTGGATCATTAAGACACCTGTGCAATGTTCAAACAGAAGTAAATGTTCCAGTGGCATTCCTAATGATGAAGAGGGTGGGGAGGAGGGACGGAGGGGTGGTGCAAAGTTAGGGCACAGATACGCCCATTTGGCACGGAGCTGCAATTTTAAGTACATTTTTAGGACAATAACTGCATCACCTGCCGAACGGACCCCAGGACAGATTTTGGATTAAAAGCAGCTATCTGAATGGGACAAGTGGTTTGGGGGGAGGGGGGGGGGCAGATTGTGGGTACAGGGTCACTTTAAGTTTCCTGCTGTATTTTATCTGGTATCAGTTAGGTAACCTATCTGGGCAGTAAGTAGCGGTTCCAGCTTTTATAAACATGATTTCTATTCAGGGCTGTGTTCTCTATTACAAAGAATCCATGAGCAGTCTGAACACATTTTACAGCATTTGAGCAAGCCTGTCAAAATGTTTGGGTTTGGCAAAGTTAACCAAAAGCTCAGCGTTTGATTCCCTGCAGCCCTAGCGTCCTGGCAAACATGGATACAGCCATAGGCCATAGGCTGTATCCATTTTTTCTAGGACTCCCTAGGATGGCATTTAACCCCTGCAGTCACGGGGAATCAAACGTGACTCGTTCAGGTTCGGATAACTTTACCTAACCTGAACATTTTGACAGGTTCACTCAACATGACTTACCACTTGTGAAGCAGAATATATGGCAGATGTATCAAGCAAGGAATAGGCTGCTTTATTTTGAAGTATGACAAGTTGAAGTAGAAACACTTGTATTATTTTTATAATCAGCCTATTGTCCTCGCTTGGTTATTATTTTTTATTAGTAGTTTAGTCTAATTACCTTTTGTATATTCATTATCTCTACATTGATTTCCATCAAACCTTTCCTTAACTTGGTGACAGACATGCAGATCAGCGCAGAAGAAGCCAATTTACAGGAAGTAGCACAGGCCCATTACAGACTCCACCTCATGGTACTGCTCTCATGTGAGGTCTTGTGCATATTCATCCGTGAACAAGATATCAGTTGAAGACGTGTTAAATTTCTGGGATTTTTGTTGTTGCAGAAGTCTGGCCTTCATGCTTTTAAGAAGAATATCTACCTTGTAAAGTCTACACAGGAAAGAAAGCTGCAGGCTGTCCATCAGTATCACTTTTTAGTAAGTTGTTTGAATCGCTTTTAATAACGTGAAGTATTGTAATAATAATTTGTACAGTGTAATAAAAGGTGCAGTAACTATTTTTGTCCACATGGAAACAACCTTAAAGGGGTATTTTCCATAGGTAAAATACATGGTGAATCATCCGCCCTCCTGGAGAATAACATTTTGTTTCATACTTGTCATTACTTTTACAGTCTCCTTCTCCAAGTTCTGAGCCGGCTGTCTCTGCACTCTGTAATGCTGGGAGGATTAATCACAGTGAGGTCACCAGCAACTTGACCTTAGTTTAACCCTCTCAGCATGAAAGTGCAGAAACAGCCAGCCAGCGTTGCTGCTTACATCAGCTTTCTCAGAAGCGAAGGGGGGAGGGGGTTCAGAGTGGAGACATAACAGCTCACACACAGTTTTCTGTGTCTTCAGCAGAAAGCAGAACTGGGGGAAGGTGACTGATAAGATAATAACTATGGAACAAATTGTTCGTCCACAGGAGGGGGGATGATTCAGCATGTATTTTACCTGACGAGAATCCCCCTTTAAAACGGGTTGGTAAATTTCCAGGTAGATAAAGGTAATTCCATATAGAACATATTACCTTCTCTAAATATCTTATTCTTCTGTGCAGTTGCTCCGCAGGTTCTGGGCTGCTTGGCAGCGTCACAAGGAGCAGAAGGAGGAAGGCAGACTCCTGTCTCTTACTAAGGCAGCATATTCTCATTACAGGTATGCTGAGGACAATTCATAAAACTAGTGCAAACAAGCCCATAGCTTACGGTCATATGGTTGGTCTTATTCTCCATATAAAACGGATGGTTACAGTCGGATGGTTGGCCTAATTTTCCAAACAGCTTTAGGCTGCGTTCACACTACGTATATTTCAGTCAGTATTGCAACCAAAACCAGAAGTGGATTAAAAACACAGAAAGGATCTGTTCACACAATGTTGAAATTGAGTGGATGGCCGCCATATAACAGTAAATAACTGCCATTATTTCAATATAACAGCCGTTGGTCAAAAATAACAGCAAATATTTGCCATTAAATGGCGGCCATCCACTCAATTTCAACATTGTGTGAACAGATCCTTTCTGTGTTTTTAATCCACTCCTGGTTTTGGTTGCAATACTGACTGAAATATACATATACTGACTGAAATATACGTAGTGTGAACGCAGCCTCAGGATATATTCACACACCCGTAGTGCAGGCTAAGGCCCGCACTACGAATGTGCATCTGTAGTGCTCCGTGCTTCACTGAGTACTACATTCCGACTTCATTACCATAGCGATCCGGGCCGTGTAATGCATTCCACATTACAGCACGTCCTTTTTTTGCGGCACGGATTGCGACCCAGTACACACATACGGATGTGTGAACAGGGCCAATAGAATACCATTGGTTCTATGTTCTGTCCACAATTGCGGACAGAACAACGGATGTGTGAATGTAGCCTTAGTGGTTGCTTGAGACATTTGTTTGCTGTAGCCCTAATAAATGTCCACGGTGATCTTTTGCCTTTGCCTTTTATGCGCCCTAACTACAGTATGTAATTCTGCTTTTTCAGGATAGTTGTGCTGCAGAAGTATTTCAATTTCTGGATACAATACAAGCAGCAATGTAAGATCAAAAAGGTACAATGGACTGTTTATGGTGTTGGATTATATTTGCATGTGAAAATATTACACACTCAAGTGAATTTGCTTTAACTCTTTAACATGTAGGGGTATTGTTCTTGCTATCCTTGCAGGTTCTTGTTGCAGCTGCAGACCGCCACTATGCTAACTACCTTCTGCCTCAAAGCTTCCAGACATGGAGGGAACAAACCTATATTAAGCAGAGGTTGAGAGAAATGGAAGATCAAGCCACGCAATTTGACAGGTTGCACTTAAGAACCCATATACATGGCAATCTAATGCTTATTTGCAAATTATTGAACTGTAATCTATTTGTTTTTTAGCCTGAATAATATAAATACATGTTCTTTTTAAACACATTTCAGAAGGCATTTATTAAAGGTCTAATCTAATGCAGACATATCACGCCTAAAGGATGTAATAAGTGTATAGCTAGTTACATGTAATAAGTGTATAGCTTATACTATCAATATTATTAAATGACACTTAAAAACATAGAAAGATAGAAGATTGTCGGCAGGAAAAGCCCACCTGGTGTCCATCTAGTCTGCCCTTTTAGTATTTCCCTTCTTATTATCTTGGGATAGATATATGTTTATCCCATGCCGGGTTACATTCTGTAATTGTAGATTTACCAACCACATCTGCTGGAAGTTTGTTCCAAGCATCTACTACTCTTTTAGTAAAGTAATATTTTCTCACGTTGCTTCTGATCTTTCCCCCAGTAACCTCTCACTTTGTCCTCTTGCTCTTGAGTTCCGTTTTTAACTAAAAACACTTCCCTCCTGAACCTTATTTAGTCCTTTAACATACTTAAAGGTTTTGATCATGTCCCCCCTTTTCTCTTTTTTCCTCCAGACTGTACAGATTCAAATCCGTAGGTCTTTCCTGATATATTTTATGCCTTCACCATTTTTGTAGCCCGTCTTTGGACCCGTTCTATTTTATCAATATCCTTTTTTTTAAGGATAAGGAAACAATTATCAAAAATTATTCTAAATGTTGTAACAGTAGCAATGCACATGAAATTGCTCCCACCAAATGTATTCTGTAAACATTTCTTTCTGAGTTGACTCGAATGGGAGACTATAGTAAACAACGTTCTGAGGACACTAGTTCTCCTGATAGGTGCAGGATCCACCTCTGGAACCCTGATCTACCCTGTGGAAATGCCAAAAATTCCATGTAATTGAATAGCTTTTTTCTTATGATTAGTTTTTGTGTACAGAGAAGAGTGCTCCTCACTTGGAAGAAGAAACTGGAACGTCAACAAGAGAATGGTTTAGCCGAAAGGATGGTGAGTACAGTGTGTATAGTCCTAATGCAGAACCAGAGTTCAAAGCAATATGGAACAAAATATAATACTGTACAAAATAACACAAGCCGTCATATCAGAAGGGTCAACCTCGAATAACCCTAAATATATTTTCGTACTATACTCGCCTTTTCTGACACAGGGCTTTTTATAAGGCTGGGTTTACATAATGTTTTCTCTCGCTTTGTCTGTCGCAGGTATTCGTCAGCATCCTGTTTAGAAGGGGATGTCAATGTATAGTGTGGCAGACAGCTTGGGCCCCACTTATCTCAGTAGCTGGAACGTATTCCCTAGCTTTTCGCTGGTGTTTGCTAAATTAACAGGATTCAATAGCCTGGTCTGCTGGGTTACTGAATCCCATTAATTTAGCATATGCTGCCTGAGCGGAGTCACTAGATGACTCCATTCGGACCGTTGAAATGAACAGGGCCCACTGCTGCCTGCCACTTTATATGTCAGCATCTCATCCTCGTTATAAAATCTTCTATCTGTAATTCTAGGCTATTCTGCACTGCAATTTAAGGTTGATGGAGCAGCATTGGCACATGTGGAAAAGTCGTCTGGCTGCTGTTTATACAGAGCGTGAGGAGGCTGTGTTCGCTTCAGAACATTACTGCAGGAGACGGCTCTCTCTTGCATTCAATACATGGAGAGAACACATTGAAAATACAAAAGCGGAGTAAGTTCAATGTTGGTAAATTAAATGGTTCATTCAGACCCGAGAAAAAAGAAACTAGTTGACAATTTTAGGTCTGTAATAAGGGTAACATGTATATGCTTGCCTATAACCCACTGTTATTTTAAATGTGTGCTATGCTTGCATGGCTTCCTTTTCTGTTCTCCTTTCCATTACTATTATAAAACATTGTCCTGCATAAATACATTAAGGGAAGGGATATTTGTTAATTCATTTACAGAATTGTCCTGGTCTCTGTGGTTTACTGATATCATGAATAACAGGTAGATTAGAAGTGTATTACTATTGATGGGTAAGAAGCAAAGAGACCTCCTTGAGGGATTTATTACATCATTTATAGTACAGTTATTAAGCACAAGAATTGCCCCTTTGTACAGTCATTAATTAAATTAATTACATGTCAAAAGTTTTGATGGATCTGGGTGCTGAAATGCCCACCAATTGCTAGAATGAACAGGGAGAAGTGCTTGGCTAAGTGCTTCACCTCTCAGTGCGGAAGATAGGCTCACAGAATTTCAATAGAATCCATCTCAGATGAGCACATCTTTACACTTTTCCTAGTGATCATAGGGGTCTAAACACCCAGACCCCAATCGATCAAACTTTTGAAATGTCTCTGACATGTCAAGTTTTAGTGTTTTTTTTTCCATTACAAAACGCTTAATCTATGTTCTCACTACATAAAAATGCTGCCATTTTTTTCCAGATAGCAGTGTATCTGTAATGACTGCCACAAATACTGTTCATGAACATTGTGTGCAGCAGTCATTTGGCACTAAAAACACCCATCATTTTTACATAGTGAGAACATAGCCTTAAAGGTAAAGTAGTTCCTGGTGTTAAGCAAGTTCTAAACAGGATTTTTTTGTAGCTAATGTAACAAAAGAGATGGCCCTCCAATTCAGATTACTGTCTTTTTATTCATATGAATATTTGCAGTGTTGAGACCCCCATCTGACAATTAAAGTCCTATTGAAGTGCTTAGTGAAATCAGTGGTGTCACATGAAGAGTTGCTTGGTGAGATCAGTGCTGCCACAGAAAGAGGTGCTTAGTTGGATCAGTGCTGCCACAGGAAGAGGTGCTTATTGTGATCAGTGCTGCCACAGGAAGAGGTGCTTAGTGAGATCAGTGCTGCCACAGGAAGAGGTGCTTAGTTGGATCAGTGCTGCCACAGGAAGAGGTGCTTATTGTGATCAGTGCTGCCACAGGAAGAGGTGCTTATTGGGATCAGTGCTGCCACAGGAAGAGGTGCTTAGTGAGATCAGTGCTGCCACAGGAAGAGGTGCTTAGTGAGATCAGTGCTGCCACAGGAAGAGGTGCTTATTGTGATCAGTGCTGCCACAGGAAGAGGTGCTTAGTGGGATCAGTGCTGCCACAGGAAGAGGTGCCTAGTTGGATCAGTGCTGCCACAGGAAGAGGTGCTTAGTAGTATTAGTGCTGCCACGGAAAGAGGTGCTTAGTTGGATCATTGCTGCCACAGGAAGAGGTGCTTAGTAGTATTAGTGCTGCCACAGGAAGAGGTGCTTAGTGGGATCAGTGCTGCCACAGGAAGAGGTGCTTAGTGGGATCAGTGCTGTCACAGGAAGAGGTGCTTAGTGGGATCAGTGCTGCCACAGGAAGAGTTGCTTAATCGGATCAGTGCTGCCATAGGAAGAGGTGCTTAGTTGGATCAGTGCTGCCACAGGAAGAGGTGCTTATTGTGATCAGTACTGCCACAGGAAGAGTTGCTTAGTTGGATCAGTGCTGCCACAGGAAGAGGTGCTTAGTGGGATCAGTGCTGCCACGGGAAGAAGTGCTTAGTGGGATCAGTGCTGCCATTAGTAGAGGTGTGTGGCTGCAGAGTGGTGTTGGGTTGTCGCTGGAGGAGAAGTACTTATTGCTGCATTGCACTGCTGATTTGTCACTGTTAGGAATATTATGTACACTGTGTGGTGGTATTAGAAGAGATGCTGAGGGGGTTAGTGCTGCTTTTGGAAGAGATATTCTATGCCCTGCATGGTAGACTTTGGTTTAAACTGTTTAGAGCAATATTGGTGCCGCACAGCAGTATCTGGCCCTGGTATAGAGCATGTAATAAATAGATCTGTAATTATATGATCTGTGTCATTAATTTATGTAGCAAGTTAGCGATATGTGAGTGTATATGATGTGCCCATATGTACTACTAGAATTGTAATTTTTTTCCCCCATGTCAGGCGATACAGAGAAGAATTTGCTTCACGTCATCACCGACAACTCTGTCAATGGAAAGCTTGGAATCAGTGGAGACTGGTGAGATAAACACAGAAAAGCCATAATATTAAAACCACTGAAAGGCCCTGTTACAGTGACAAGGGTTAGATGGCAAGTGTAAGGTTTTATTTTAATAGAATTTCCTTATACCAGAACCTCTTTAAAGGGAACCTGTCACCCCCCGTGTCGGGGTGACAGGCTCCCGACCCCCCGCTACAGCCCCCTATACTCACCTGATCCCGCCGGGTCCCGCTTCTGGATCCGGTTGGGTCACGGAGATATCAGCCGCTGCAGCCCGGCGCGCGCGCTGAGAGATGAGTCCAACGTTCATATAGTATGACGGAGAGTCCAGCGCTCCGTCATTCTCTATGAGCATTGGACTCATCTCTCAGCGCGCGCGCCGGGCTGCAGCGGCTGATATCTCCGTGACCCAACCGGATCCAGAAGCTGGGCCCGGCGGGATCAGGTGAGTATAGGGGGCTGTAGCGGGGGGTCGGGAGCCTGTTACCCCGGCACGGGGAGTGACAGGTTCCCTTTAAGGTATAGTTTGAGAAACATACCAAAGGTTTCAAGCTATTGACTCCCAAATTTGGAAAAATAAGTCTGTTCTATGGAGTCTCAGGCTCAAAGCTTGTTCTGCTTATTAGAAAAAGTTGCTGCTAATGCCTTGCCGCCATATATCACAGGATACTTTAAGAAGTCTGGTGGCATCCATGGCTTGATGGTCAAAATTGTTGTGGAAGCAGGATAGTACTAGATAGGTGGTTTTAATGCTATGGATGATATCTGTATCTTACAGTGAATTATATCTATTTAAAGAGTACTTGTCAATAAAAATAACTTTTTACCTGTCATCAGCCATGTCAGAAGTTATTAGATGCAGCAGGTCTCTCTGCTGAGACCTCCTGTGGTCAGGAGATATATAGCCGTGGAGAGAGCACTGCGGCTGTGTCATTCACTCCCTGTCTGTGTTTCCTGATCTGATAATTCCGACAATGTAATGAGGCTATACTGTCGAAATCCGTGAACAGTCTGCTAGGGATTAGATCGAGCTGCTGCTCTCTCCTCCCGGCTATATCTCCAGATCACAGTGGGTCTCAGCAGTAAAATCTGCTGCAATCTCTAACTTCTGACATGCCTAATGACATATCAAAAGCAATTTTTAATGACTGGTACTCTTTAATATTATGATGCATTAAAGGAATATTCTCATCTAGGATATCTCCCCCCCTGTCCCCCCAGGATCCTGAGGATAGGGATACAGTTGCCTCACAGTGAAAGGAGCACTCATCATCACTACTGCTGCTGGCGCTTCATTCATTTTTTTCATTCAGAAGCACTCGTGGCTCCATAGTGAAACGCAGGTGTGTTGCGAGATCCATTCACTGTGGAGCTATTGCGCCTTCATTCTCAGAATTGGTAGGGGTCCGGGCAGTCAGGCACATAGCGATTAGCTTGATTTTTTTAAAAAGGTTTTATTTATGCTTTAAAAAAAAAACGCTAAAAATAAAATACAGTTGAACAGAAAGCAGTCTTATAAAAACAATGCAAACCAATAAAGAAAAAGAGCTAGCACTTTCCGACTGCTGCAACATAGTCCATTTATTCGGGGTTCACTTCAGCATGTATAGGGGAAGGGAGATGGGCGCAGGTGTGTCCAAGGCGACAGACTGTTTCACGTGCAATCAGCATGTTTTATCAGATCCTTGGGCCTGATGAAACATGCTGATTGCACGTGAAATAGTCTGTCGCCTTGGACACACCTGCGCCCATCTCCCTTCCTCTATACATGCTAAGGTGAACCCCGAATAAATGGACTATGTTGCAGCAGTCGGTAAATGCTAGCTCTTTTTCCTCTATTGGGGTATGTGCACACTGAGCAATTCTCGAGGAATTGTAGCTGAAAGTTTTCAGGCAGAATTTAAGCCCCCCATTGACTTCTATAGGATTCCTCTAGCAGATCTCCAGCAGAAAATTCTGCTCGGAAATTCTGCAGTGTGAACAACAGAGCAGAAAACCCATTGAACACAATGGGACTTTGCTCTGTACATATTTTACGGGAGGAATTTCAAGCTGAATTCCTCGCCTTTTCCTCAGTGTGCACATAGCCTTGGTTTGGATACGATATGTCTGCATTCAGCTTGATGCACCTCCAGAGCTGCCTTCTATTTGTCTGATCACTCTCTAAAAGAACTGTCTTAGCTCATGGAGTTTATAAGAGCCGTGTATGGACGTTGGTGCTAGCTCTTTCCTCCTACTGGATTTACTTATAAAAACAATACTGCAGAATTTATACAAATCAGTATAGATTTTAAACGGAAAATTGAAGACAGTCCTTTGACTCTTATAATAAAATGGTCACTTGCAATGAATTGGTAATGGCTAGATAATATGGCTGGGGACTATGGGGGGGGGTTATCAAACATGGTGTAAATAGAAACTGGCTCAGTTGCCCCTAGATACCAGATTCCACCTTTTATTTTCCAAAGAGTCTGTGAGGACTGAAAAGTGGAATCTGATTGGTTGCTAGGGGCAACTGAGCCAGTTTCTATTTACACCATGTTTGATAAGTTCCCCCCCCCCTATGTGCTTACATTAGGAATAGCCAGAAGTAAATAACAAATCTATATAACTTTCTGACATGAGTTGATTTGAAAGAATTTTCATTGGAGTATATAATATAGTAATAGTGAGTATTACCTACTATATTGTAAGACGTCTTCTCTGGTGGCAGTTTGTGGTTTACAGAAAACGTAAACGAGAGATGCTTCTTTGGGCAGATACACATCATCAGCGGTTGCTGCTGAGAAGAGTACTAGATGCATGGACGGTATGTATATGGGAAGCTAATTAAAACCTTTTCAATTTTATATAGTCATGGCCAATAGAGAATTTTCACATGATCTGCTGCCGTCTGGTTTTTATGTGTGTTTGTCAGATGTTTTCATCACATACAGAAATATAATTGCAATCATATTATGAGTAACAAAAGCTTATATCGACATTTAGAATGAGTTAATGCAGCAAGTCAATATTTGCAGTGTTGACCCTTCTTCTTCAGGACCTCTGCAATTCTCCCTGGCTGCTCTCAATCAACTTCTGGACCAAATCCTGACTGATAGCCGTCCATTCTTGCACAATCAATGCTCACATTTTGTCAGAATTTGTTGGTTTTTGTTTGTCCACCTGTCTCTTGATGATTGACCACAAGATCTCAATGGGATTAAGATCTGGGGAGTTTCCAGGCCATGGACCCAAAATCTCTTTGTTTTGTTCCCTGAGCCATTTAGTTATCACCTTTGCTTTATGGCAAGGTGCTCCATCGCCAAATTGCTCTTGGACGGTTGGGAGAAGTTGCTCTTGGAGGACATTCTGGTACCATTCTTTATTCATGGCTGTGTTTTTAGGCAAGACTGTGAAAGAGCCGATTCTCTTGGCTGAGAAGCAACCCCACACATGAATGGTTTCAGGATGCTTTACAGTTGGCATGAGACAAGACTGGTGGTAGCGCTCACCTCGTCTTCTCTGAATAAGCTGTTTTCCAGATGTCCCAAACAATCGGAAAGGGGATTCATCAGAGAAAATGACTTTACCCCAGTCCTCGGCAGTCCACTCCCTGTACCTTTTGCAGAATATCAGTCTGTCCCTGATGTTTTTTTCTGAAGAAAAGTGGCTTCTTTGCTGCCCTCTTTGAGACCAGGCCTTGCTCCAAGATTCTCCGCCTCACAGTGCACAGTGCAGATGCACTCACATCCGCCTGCTGCCATTCCTGAGCAAGCTCTGCACTGCTGGTAGCCCGATCCCGCAGCTGAAACACTTTTAAGAGACGGTCCTGGCACTTGCTGGTCTTTCTTGGGCGCCCTGGAGCCTTTTTGGCAACAATGGAACCTCTCTCCTTGAAGTTCTTGATGATGCGATAGATTGTTGACTGAGGTGCAATCTTTCTAGCTGCGATACTCTTCCCTGTTAGGCCATTTTTGTGCAGTGCA
Source organism: Dendropsophus ebraccatus (assembly GCF_027789765.1). NCBI lineage: Eukaryota > Metazoa > Chordata > Amphibia > Anura > Hylidae > Dendropsophus > Dendropsophus ebraccatus. The sequence continues at coordinate 25,226,728 of NC_091456.1, read as the reverse complement.
ATGATGACTGCACGTGTTTCTTTAGAGATAACCATGGTTAACAGAAGAGAAACAATGATGCCAAGCACCAGCCTCCTTTTAAAGTTTCCAGTGGTGTCATTCTTACTTAATCATGACAGACTGATCTCCAGCCCTGTCCTCATCAACACCCACACATGTGTTAATGGAGCAATCACTGAAACGATGTTAGCTGGTCCTTTTAAGGCAGGGCTGCAATGATGGTGAAATGTGTTTTGGGGGATAAAGTTCATTTTCTAGGCAAATATTGACTTTGCAAGTAATTGCTGTTAAGCTGATCACTCTTTATAACATTCTGGAGTATATGCAAATTGCCATTTTAAAAACTGAAGCAGTAGACTTTGTAAAAATTAATATTTGTATCATTCTCAAAACTTTTGGCCATGACTGAACTTTTATTTTAACATAGGTACTGTAATTTTATTGCACTATTTTATTCAAAGTATTCTCCTTTTTAGTGTTATCATATGAATATTCAAAGTGTTTTGCAAGTAGTGGCCTGTAAAGAGAAGCAACACAAAGAACAAATCCTACGGTAAGTTCAAACCCCACCGCTAAAAGGTAAGAGGTCACAAAGGAGGCCTCTCTTAGGGTCCTATTACACCGAGCGATTTTTAACGATAAACGATCGCAAGCGATATTATTTATCGTTTACCTGAAATCGTTCACCATATTACACAGAACGATGGTCGTTAGTTACGATTGTTTCTACGATCATTATTGCGATCGTTTACTCCATCTGATCCCAGCGAAACAATTAACAATGTGCAATTACACTGAACGATTAGTGAACAAATGCGGAACTTGAACGAACGTGAAATTACAGCGAACGATTAACGATAATTTTAGGTTCAGATCTAAATCAACGACATACGAACGATTTTTCGATTGTTGCCTACAATTACACAGAACAATTATCTTTTAAATTCGAATGATATAACGATTTTTCGTCCGGTGTAATAAAGCCCTTAAAGGGGTTGTCCTGTATTAAAAAAAAACATAGTTATTTCTTCCAAAAATAGCTCCACACCTGTCCCTGAACTGAACTGTTTGAGTTCAGAGAAGTTTGAAAACCGAGTTAGCACAGTATAGTAAATTAAAAAAAACGAAACTTGCCATGTTCTAATGTATATAGTGTCTGTATATTTAGAGCTGCACTAAGCACCTGGAGGAGTCAAGTGACTGCACAGATTGAAGAAAGAACGTTGACAAACATTGCTGAACGTCACTGTAGAGTCAGGATACTGAAACAGGTATATTTTCATGCCTAAGATCCATGACTATGAGTTTGTTCAGTTGCATTGACCAAGTTATTTAACAGGTTTTGCAGACATGGAGAGAGGCAGCATATATTCAGGCATGTAGTCGAGAACAAACCTCCAGAGAAGTAAAAGTGGCAATTGGATGCCTTCAAAAAGGTAAGAACTAGAACAAGCTTTAAAATCCAATATAGTAGGGATTACTATTAAAGTGTCACTGTCGTGTTTTTTTTTTGTTTTTTTTTTTGCAGCAATCAGTAGTACAGGCTATTTTAAGAAACTTTGTAATCGGGTTTATTAGGCAAATATGCCATTATCTGCATTCAAAAAGACTTTCCCCAGCCCCCCCCCCTCCTCTCTCTAATCCACTGCTCATTATCAGGAAATCTCAACTCTTTTACATCAGTCGAGCCCTGTATAATTTATGGAGGGGGGAGGAGGGAGATTAGTCGGCAGCAAAGAACAAAGGATTACACAGTGTGAGCTGTATGAAAGCCAGTATTCAGAGGTCAGAGAGGTCAGTGCTGACTTCAGAGGAGATAGCTGATGATGTAGCTGTAAATTAACTCTTTGTTGTCCTGTTTTGGTGCCTCATCTCCCTTCACCTCTCCCCTTTTCATAGAAAACCATGAAGACAGGGGGGAGAGCTTCAAACTGCTTTTTCATGATATAAATGCATTTTTCGGCTAATAAACCCAATTACAAAATTTCCTAAAGTCGCCTGTACTATTGATTTCTGCAAAAAAAAAAAAATTAAATAACAGTGACACTTTAATTTACTGTCCCTCTCCCATACCTCAGGAAAACTGTGCCGCATGTTCTTGTACTGGAGAGAGCACAGCCAGACTACAAAGGAAGAGCGACTAAAGATGGAGATCGCTGCAAAGCATCATAGAAGAAGATTGTTGAAGATTTCTGTCAAAAAGTGGAACGAGTACCATGCTTTTTGTTTGAGAAAAATGGTTAGTGGTAACATACATTGATGGGACTTTACTATTGCTAGAGATGAGCCAATCTCGAATATGCTCGGGTCTGCCCGGACCAGAGAGTGCGGCATTTCATTACTGGTATAGGCAGAAGTTGGAAGCAGCCCTAGGAAGTCCTGGAAGACATGGATAAAGACTATAGCCTTTGACTGTATCCATGTTTTCCCGGCAGCCTTAAGTCTGCATTCAACTTCTTTAGCCACCAGAATTCACATGCTTCACATTCGAGTACGAGTGCAGGCCATAATAATAATATGTTGAATTTCCCTAGACCAGACATGTTACATGCAATATTCAGTTGCATATTTCATATTAACATTTTGTTTTGGTCTCTTCCTAAAAGTCCTCTACCTAATACATTTCCAGTAATTCAGAATACATGACACTAAAACTTTAAGGAAGTTCTTTGATTAAAAAAAAAAAAACAAAAAAAAAAAAAAAACTAATTACAGTTAAGGTTTTAAAGTTATAAAATTCACTATACCATGCCATGTCCAGCGCTGATGCCCCAATCCATCTCCGTCCTCTGTTTACATCCCCTGATAGCTGGAAGAGCTTGTCCTCACACAATGAAAACAAAGGCATCAGGGTCGGCCAGAGGACCCTCACTGGACTTGGCAAGATGAGTATAGCGTTTTTTATTATTTTACAACCCTTGCATGATGTAAGTTTTTAAAATGATTTTTACTGCATTTTGGTAAATGGATGACAATGGATTAGAACATCTTGTCTGAGTAATTCCTATTGATTTGACGTGTTTTTACTGCATGGTTTAATGCAAGTCATAATAAAATATTGGTTTACTAAACATCTGGGCTTTTGATATTGTAAAGTTGATGAGTTTTAGCAATTTCATATGTTTTAATTGAACTGAAAGTATTGCAGTTCTGATCCATGTAATAAAGATTTTTATAGGTTACATTATTTTTTCTTTTCACAGCTTCTCCAGCGGCAGCAGATAATCTTCTCTGGACACAGGCTGTGCCAGCATTATCTGAGGAGATGGCACCAGCTGGTAAAGTGCATTGACTTACAGATTTTCGTTTGTGTACAATATGGGCCAGTTGGCATGAAATATGCTATACTTGTGAAGATATCGCTTATACGTGTGCATTTATATTACAGCTTTTGGAGAAAAGGCGGCAGGATAAGCAGACCGTACGAGCCCTGTGGCACTGGTCTGTCAGTCTGCAGGGGAAGGTATTTTCTTATTCAAGTATAGAAATAAGTTGAGCACATGTATGGTAGACTAATAGCATTATTTTTCTTTTAGGTTTTTGACTATTGGTTGGCATATGTCTATGAGAGACAGAGAAAGAAACAGCGACTTGCCAAGGCCGTTGAGGTATATCGAACCGATTTACTACGAGATGGAGTCACAAGAATTCTGCAGTTCATGTCAGGAATGAAGCATTTCAGATCTCAACAGTCTACCCAAAATCAGCTAAAGGTGGGCAGATGTATATGTTTTTTAAAGATAAAAAAAATGAGGTTCTTAGTACACACAATTTGATCAAATGGTGTGTAATATCTCACCATGATAAGGTGACCTCAAGGGGATGGACCCTACAATATACACATGCCTCTCCCACGCTAACAATTAAACATGCCTTTTGGCTTTGGGGCTTTAGTGTAGGGTCCGTCCCCTTGAGGTCACTTTATCATGTTGGGATAATATACAAAAATTGATAAAATGGTATGCAAAAAAAAAAACACTTTTTTTTTTGGCAATTTAAAACTATATCAACTTATATCAACTATTTTGATCAACTATATCAAGTTTATTTAAATGACAGTAGCTATTTATGTTGTGATAGAGATGAGCGAATTTACAGTTTGAGGCTGGGTTCACACTACATATATTTCAGTCAATATTGTGGTCCTCATATAGCAACCAAAACCAGGAGTGGATTAAAAACACAGAAAGGCTCTGTTCACACAATGCTGAAAGTGAGTGGATGACCGTCATACAACAGTAAATAACGGCCATTATTTCAGTATAACAGCCGTTGTTTTAAAATAACAACAAATATTTGCCATTAAATGGCGGCCATCCACTCAATTTCAACATTGTGTGAACAGATCCTTTCTGTGTTTTTAATCCACTCCTGGTTTTGGTTGCAATATGAGGACCACAATACTGACTGAAATATACATAGTGTGAACCCAGCCTTAAAGCAAAGCGCTTTATTACGTTTGGCCGTTGGCTGGCCAGGATGCTGCTCTTAACTCCACCCCAGGTGCCCAGAAAAGCTACATGCATTTCTTGGCGTCTTCTCCGAAGACTGCATCCCTTTTTTCTGGGGACCTGGGGCGGAGTTTATCCTGACAAGCCAACCGCCGAACATAGCAAAGCATATCACATTGTAATACTGTAAATTCGCCCACTTCTAGTTATGATGATATATGCATATATAAGCTGTCCCACTGTTGGCAACTGTATCACTGGACACTTATTACCTTAATATTTATATAAAGGTTATTATGTCCTTTTTCTAATGGCTGATCTAGGAGGTACACATACAGAATATGGCAGTACGTCGCTGTGCTATGATCTGGAAAGAGAAGGTTTTCAAGAAGAATCTGAACATTCTTCCACAGAAGAAAGTGACTTTTCAGTTACCAGTTGCTCATGTGCAAGCCCAGGAAGACTTGGGCAGTACACCTGTTGAAAGTGTTTCTGTAGTTGGCACTATACACCGTAATGGAGTTGAACCCACCCCGAGCACAATGTAAGAGATCTATAGATAGGTACAGTCACTACATTTTAATTTGTACAATTTAGGTACTAACTTATATCCTGGTTCTAGACCTACCTTACGAAGAGACCGTCTAAAACCTAGAACCCCAGATTTTTTGATACAGTCCCTGGAAAGAGAAGGTCTTCTTGGAACAGTCATTGTTGAAGCAGGAAACAATATGTGAGTGCCTTGCCTTCATTTGTTATACTATTTTTTTTTTTTTACATGAATATGTAAAATTCTGCAATTTTTTTTTTTTAAGGGACTCTACAGCAAGAAACATTACTGAGAACTACTCTTCAGGCATGGTTAGTTCATCTGAGCTGGAAACAGAGCACAGAACCACAACTGACAATCCTCTTGCAGCCCATCACGTTGCCAATTCACACCAGGCACCATTGGATGCAGTAGTTATACCTTGTGCTTGGTTTGAAAAGCCAGCAGACACTGTGAGTAGGAAAAAAAGTAATAGAATTCTATATAATGCAATCTATAGCATTTAGATTATAGACTATAGAACAATTTTATATGAAGGAAAAAGTTCCCTCTACCCTGCCTATCACAAAAACAATGTTATTTTTTTATTATTACATAGTTATTATGCATTTGACAGTTGTAGAGGTTTTACTATACATCGTCTTGGTTTCATATTTAAAAGTTATGTAAATTATTTTTTCTTTTTGTTCTTTCTTCCTCAACAGAAAAATTTTAAAGCTTATCCAGCAGATCCTTGGCTTGAGCACCATTCATGCTCTAACCCAATTTCAGATTATTCCAGCCGGCTTCTATCACCAAATGACTTTTTACAGGGCAGAAGTGTACCAAACCCTCCCTCTACAGGTAAGTAGAAAGTTTAGATTAGTTCAGTGCCCACAAAATGTAACAGAGAGACAATTAACACTTCATATGGTTTTCTTATAAATATGCCCTACAGTGTACTGAAAACTTAGTATCACATTTCCTTTGAAAACCTACAATTTAGCCTGGTTATGTAGTTATGGTATCTGACATGTATAGAATATGATGAGCCTATTCCAAAATGCAGCTATTCTAGAAAATGCTAATCTACAAGAGGAGAACAAAGATTTATCGACAACAGAAGTAACAGATGCAACTGCCCTAGAAAAGGAACTCTCTGAAATCCAGCATATTCTGAAGCAGTACCAGCACCAAAAGCAAGAACTAAGGTATGTTGCCATTGCCTAGGCCAGTGATTTTCAACCAGTGTGCCGCGACACATGGTCAGGTGTGCCGCGGGGAAAGTTCCCCAAACTATGGTGCCCCTGTGTTTTGTTCCCCAGCAATGCGCAGCGATCAGTGGAGGATTATAATGTGGGCGGTTGCGTGGTGCGCTGCGGCGTGCCGTGATGCCTGCATCCAATCAACATGTGCGCTACGGCCCGCCGCAGCGCACCACGCTCCCGGTCTCCGCTGATTGGAGGAGCATGTCCGGGCCCTACGGGCGGCCAGTAAGTGAGGCGGACAACAGCGGCAACCATCTCGGAGGAGGTGAGGAGGATGGGGGAGAGAAACAGCGGAGAGAAGTTTGGTGGAGAGAAGCATGGGGGAGAAAAGCACAGGAGAGAAGCAGGAGGGAGAAGTATGTTGGAGAGAAGCACGGGGGAGAAATATGGTGGAGAGAAGCAGGGGGGAGAAGCACGGGGGAGAAATATGGTGGAGAGAAGCAGGGGGGAGAAATATGGTGGAGAGAAGCATGGGGGAGAAAAGCACAGGAGAGAAGCATGGGGGAGAGAAGCAGGAGGGAGAAGTATGTTGGAGAGAAGCAGGGGGAGAAATATGGTGGAGAGAAGCAGGGGGGAGAAATATGGTGGAGAGAAGCAGGAGGGAGAAGTATGTTGGAGAGAAGCACAGGGGAGAAGTATGGGGGAGAGAAGCACAGGGGAGAAGTATGGTGGAGAGAAGCACGGGGGAGAAGTATGGTGGAGAGAAGCACGGGGGAGAAGTATGGTGGAGAGAAGCACGGGGGAGAAGTATGGTGGAGAGAAGCAGGGGGGAGAAATATGGTGGAGAGAAGCACGGGGGAGAGAAGCAGGGAAGAGAAATATGGTGGAGAGAAGCACAGGAGTGAAGTAGGGGGGAGAAGTATGGTGGAGAGTGAGTATAAATACATTTAGAATCTATATTATTAACTATATGTATAGCATGTACTGTTTTCGTGTCATTTTGGTTGGTGGTGTGCCCCGGCATTTTTTTTAAGTATAAAAAGTGTGCCGCGGCTAAAAAAAAGGCTATAAATCACTGGCCTAGGCCACTAAACAAGCACAAAAACAAGCCAACATGTGTTAAATGCCTAAGTTCTAAGGGGAATTTTTACTTTACACTATCATATGACATATTGGTATTATTGTTTAGGAACTTTTTTTTTGTTTTTTTTTACGCTTGGACATACTCCTAACCTCAGTTGGTGTTGCATACATGCTGTGTAGTTGCACTTAGGGTATGTTCACACTACGGAATATGCATGGAGACTTCAAGCGGATTCCGCCACGCGGCCTCTGTTTTATTGAAGTTTTGCCCATCCCATGGACTCAATGAAATTCGCTGGCGAATTCTGCTGTCTGCCTGAGGAAATGACGCGTCAACGTGTGCACATACCCTTATTATTCCTGTTTATTTCTGCTCTGCACATCTCAGGAAGCTGCTGAATAAGAGAGCAGTATAGATTTACACTGAAAGTCCATATACCACTTGCTTCTCAGTCCCCAGGTGCGTAGAGTCTCAGCAGCCAAGCCGATACAAACTTCTGACATGTCGCTAAGGCATGTTTCAAGACACATCTAATATACTGTAATAGTAACAAGAGAAACACCACCAATTGCATTTTAAGGAACATTTAGCAACAAAATGCCACAGAGTTTGTGTAAAGGTTAAGTGATACCAATTTATTTTTTTTTATGTTTCAACATTTTTATGTTTAAGAACTTGGCACAAGCATGCTCTGGTGTTAAGAGGGTGGTTGGATGCTGTTGGCCTCGTCGTGGACCCTGATGAACAAATCACAGCCCAGGAAGTAAACCATGAACTGCAACAGGTAGACTGCAATCTTTCTTAATTCGTATTATTAGATTATAGTGGTTTTACGTTAATGCTCTACCAACTGCCAACCTAGTTATACCATGGTGGCAGCTTGTATCATAAGGAAACCTCTGGTTATACAAAGGCAAGAAGAGAAAGTACATTGTTATAGGTGATAATTGTAGCTCAGCAACAGTTTGTAGGTGCCATAAAAGACCCATTATAGAAGAGAAAAGGCACATTGCTAGTTTACAACTGCTAGGAACTGGACGCAAAACTTAGGCCTTGTTCACATGTTCCATGAATTTCTGTTATTACGGACACATTCATTTCTATTGGGCTATTTAGACTGTGTAGTTTTATTTTTGCAATAGTTACAGACGTAATGTCTGCAAAAAATACAGACCACCATAATTTAACTTAACATCCGATTTGTTGCGGATCTGCAAACAAAATTGGATTACTGATTGACTTGGAACATATTTATTACGGATGTAATTTACGGTCCTGAAAAACTACTGTGTGTGAATGAGGCCATAATTTTGATAATTCTCTCATGGTTTTATAAGTGACTCATGATATACATTGCATCAGTTTTGTTTGAAGTGTTTCTTTTAAAGGGTTGGATAGTAATTGCACAAACGTCTATTGTGCCTTTTCAGTGATTGTGTTGTATCACAGCTTCAGTAAGTGAATAGGGTTGCATGAAATCCATCTTGGATGAATTTCTTGTGACTGTCACAGGGCACAGAAGTAACACAAACCTATTCTCTTGGCTAAGATGCAATACAGTCTTTAAGCCAAAGTCAGAAGTTTATCCAGCAGGAAGGATAAGTTGTTCCTTTTGAATCCACTATAATTCTATGATAAAGTCCTGAGGCAGTTGAAGGAGAAGTCCCATGAAAATAAAATACTTACCTATCCGTGTGTCCCTGCAGTGCTGCCTTAATAGCCAACAGACGCTGGCCTCCAGCATTGTCTGCCACAACATAACCCGTTGATGGATTGCCTGCTCAGCTAATCAGTGACCAGGGTGGGACACACCGCTGCAGTCGGTGACTGGCTGAGCAGGCCCTTGACATTCCAGCAGCAGGACCTGAGGCCATGACGTATAAAGATGCAGACCGAAAAGTACTTCTGGTGGCGGAGAAGAGGCGCTATAGAGGCACAGGGATGGGTAAGTATACTTTTTTTTTTTTTTTTTTTTTTATGTTCACACAGCCCCCTGCCAGCAGAGTATCTTTTATTTTCACGGGACTTTCTCTTTAAAGTGACTGTACCACCAGGCCGACCCACCCTTAGTGGGAAGAAACCCCAGCCCCTCATTGATGTGACTCCATAAGAATCAATGGAACCCTATCATAGAGGGTCGGCCCACCTCCAGTGCTTCAGCCTGGGCCTGGTGGTACAGTCACTTTAAATCTCTTTCTAGGGTAACCAAGTCTATACTGAGGAGTTTTAAACCACTTAAAAAAGAAAAAACTGACACCAGTGTTTGTACAATTAGAAATGGTAATGTGTAAACATGCCAATATCTAACACGACTGGTTGTTAGAATGTCCCCTCATTTTCTATAGTATCTCAGAGTTTCATAAAAAATTTTACTCTCTGACAGCTGGAGGATCAGATAGAAAAGCGTGAACAGAAACTGAGTGTGGAGAAGCGGCACATTCAGGCCTATGTCAGTCGTATCCAGGAGATTGCGGCATCCATGAATTTAGCTACTCAACCAAAATGTAAATAAACAAGTCAAAATGTTTGCAATTGTTTTATTTCAAAATGTATGCTATTAAATGAGTTAATGTATTAAAGCAAAATCATCCCCTTTTTGTGTAGAAATATAAAAGTAATGAGCTACAGCTCCCTTAGGCAGAATTGTCATTCCTGCACTGACAAGCGAAAGGGCCAGTACTCGAGTACCCTATAACCAGGCCCCATAGGGCCTGCCAGATACCATCAATTCATTGGGAAGCTAAACCTGCCACAAGGGGATAGCACTTCCCTGAGGGTGGCAGTGTCTCAACTGTTTTCATTCAATAAAACAATGAATTCTGCCACCAAAAAAATGAGTTTCCTTAACCATATATACACATCGCTCAAAGCCTGGTCTTTTCTCAAGCTTCACAACATGAAGCCACACCTTATAGACAGAGGGAAGGAGTGGAAATAAGTGTGAAGTGACACTAGGAATAGTCTGGTGTGGGAGGCAGTAGCCATAATGGATGGTCTGCATCTGCATGACTGCCGTCAGTCTAGCATGTGCACGATTCCAACTTGCATAGAGATGTGGATTCGAGCCTTTCTGACACCAGCGCATATGAACAGCCCCTGGCCTTTTTTTTTTTAAGTGAAACTGGCTCATCTCTTCCTACAGAGAGCCCACAGCCTCTCCAAAGTGGATTTTCTGTCCAGCCTTCAGGTTAAATGTAAAATCCTTTGGGGCTTCGAAAATTAGAACTATAGTAGAACCAAGGTTGAATTCTCCCAGCTGTTCTCCTTTCCTCATTACAATGCCATCCTGGTTATTGTTCGTTACATAGCTCATATCATTGTGAGATCCTTTGCTGTAACGTGGGCTGTTAGTTTGTAAATCCTAAGACAGAGGGGGGGAAAAATTTAGTTACATGTGTAAATATGATACAAATACAGATCAGGCTCTATCCTCTTGGAATAGACTGTCTAGCTGTACATTACAGAATATCACTATGTATAGTAGACTGCTATTTCATGTAGCAAACTTCAACATATGCCACTTAAATAGAGGTAGATGTTGGAATTTGCCAAATACAATTTTTCCTTTGGCCTTTGCTGGGTAATGGGGCCTATGGATACATTTACTGAGTAATTCCCAAGTACAAGTTATATACAGCACTGGTCTGCCATAGTAGTAAAAATAAGACCTCTTCAACACGTTTCATCAGGGAGAAAACAATTGACACAAGGAAACAGTTTTTTTTTAATTACTAAAAAGTTAGACCAGAGCCATAAATAACTGTTAACACCATGCCAAAAATTTGTGCCTACACTTAATACTGGTACAACACACAATATGGTCCAGATAGAAGATTATTAGTATCTGTACATTTACACTCCACAAGGGTCAGCAGAGAGGCTCTAAGAGGAACCAGTACAGGATCGCTCTAATCAGGGTGATGGTCCTACCATGATATCATGAGAAAAAAAAAAACAAAAAAAAAAAAAACATAATTTTATTTGAGCACAGAAATTAAAAAAAACCAAACACTTAAACATACAACCATATAGCACAAGAAAAATAAATAAATCCCTCTCTATCCGGACCGGCACAACGCATTGCATTGCATTGTGCGATGCAACGCGTTGGGCTGGTTCTCCCTCACTGTCCGGACGTACATGTTCCATGGTGCAGATCGTATATTTGAGAGATATATATATATATAGATATATATAGATATATATAGATATATAGATATAGAGATATAATCTCATTTCTTTTCTTTTCCTTGCACCACAAACAACTTCATGTAGACTTGGGTGGTAGTATGTAATGCTTTATTGAACATTAGAGATGAGCGAACCGGGTTCGAGTCCATCTGAACCCGAACGATCGGCATTTGATTAGCGGTGGCTGCTGAAGTTGGATAAAGCTCTAAGGTTGTCTGGAAAACATGGATACAGCCAATAACTATATCCATGTTTTCCACATAGCCTTAGGGCTTTATCCAAGTTCAGCAGCCACCGCTAATCAAATGCCGAAAGTTCAGATTTGGATGGACTCGAGCATGCTCCAGATTCGCTCATCTCTATTGAACATGAATTTTTTACCTATCTGCAGCTGTAGTTCTATTATACCAGGGATATAGGCAGTGGCGGTTACTGCCAAGGACAGAGAGGATAAAGCAATTTATTTTTCTTGTGCTATATGGTTGTATGTTTTTGTGTGTGTGTGTGTTTTTTTTTTTTTTTAATTCTGTGCTCAAATGATATTAAGTTTTGATAAACTTGGAGTGCTGATTGTAGTATTTTTTTATTATTATTTGATCACATTACAATTTTTTATGTACTACAGCAACCCATTTTATTATTTTGTGGTGCCCTCCCAACAACTACATTTGGGTCCTACCATGATAGGCATGTTAACTTAAAGTGTCACTGTAGTTATAACTTTTAAAACCTAAATCAGCAGTAGATGTGAAATAAAGCAAGTTTGCAATTTACTTTTTTTTTTTAGTTATCATGAAAAACACAGCACTTTGTGTTCTGACAATGTATACTTCAAACTTGCTTATTTCACATATACTGTTGATTTAGATTTTTAAAGTTATAACAGACACTAATTACTAGGGCCAGCAAAGGGTTACCATTACTACACCTTCTTTCACATATTATGACATACCTCCGATATACAAACTCTATATTGACCCTTTATATGAGCATTAGCACTTAATGTATCGGCCATTATGGATATTTTTTCATAACTTCAGTACACTTTGGTTAAATACTACACTTTTGGGTGTTAATTATTATTAGAAATTAGTTTTAATCTATTTTCTTATATATTCCCAACTATTGTTTCTCAGCTTGGCGACGACCATATCGATCACCAGAATTCTATATAGTTGTTACTACACAGTAAAATTTATTTATACGTTTATTTTAGATTGCATTTCAATTAAACAAAAAGTTATGCGTTATAAAAAGGAACTGTAGTCAAAACTAAGAAAGATGTGTAATTGCGGCACCCTAATGTATTTAGTACAGAAGAGCGAATTTGCAGTAATAACGAAGCGAAGCACTTTGTTGTCTCTGCAATCGGCTCATAGGCAGACTGCCTTTTAATGGACTGCTGCTCCTCCCTGGGTGCTGGGAAAATGTGGATCCAATCAGGGCAAACTTCTCCCAGGACCATACCAAAGATATGTGGATTTCTGGTTTCTCTGCCATATCAGTTAATTGTCAGTAATAAACATGATATAATGTGTTCACTTAAATAAGATAACTTACCCTATCAAAATATATGCGGATGGATCCAACATTGGTAGCACCGACTGCAGTAAGTGAGAAGAATCCATGTTTCCATCCCCCCGTCAGTACAACACGTTCATTGTAACAGAATAACTCTTTTATCCACCGAGCAACTCCTGGGTTTACGGACATTAAAGATCCTATGGAGACAACAGTTTATATTTACTTGCAATTTCCTGTGACATCCTCTAAAAAACAATATTCTGATAAGATGCATTGGAACATCACTGATCAATCTGCTTCTCTCCCTCATCATGGGTGTAGTTAGTTCTGGCACCCATTATGCTATGAATGGTCTAGGGTGGCTGTCAGCTGGGTATTCCTCTCCACAGTTACCTGGAAAGCACTCCCATTCCACAGTTTAGAAGGATAAGCTGTAATGACCGCTGCTTTTATGGGCTGTCAAGGGAGCAGTCACCACTGCTCAGTTTTCAATGAGGTGTTAACACGAGTGCTTTCCCAGTTCAGACCACCCAGTTGGCAGTCTGAAGGCACAGTAGCATACTTGGTGCCGGAAGATTTTTTTCTTGCCAAGGAGTCCAGTCCATTGAGTGACACCGTCCACTGGACTCCTTAACTCAGAATGATCAGGGATTTCAATCAACATTACAAATTAGACTTACACTAAATTTTTTCCTCTAAAGTTACATATTAATGCAGTCAGTTCTTCTTACTCTATAACATGAGGGCGATAGACTAGATAGCATTGTCTTTAAACTTTGTAAGACCACATGAAAAAAGGAGTTACCTGGAAAATGCCGCCTATGATACACGTTCCAGTCTGTTGGTGAGTGAAAGCAGTGATAGTCACCAGGGGCCAGGTAAATGACACAGTGATACAACTCATTTCCTTCCTTTGTTACTAGCTGGTCCTGGAATGAAGCTAGAGGGAATAGTATCAACCATTAATGTTTGTTACCAGTACAAAAAGTAAAAATCCTTAATCAAGCATTAGGCAAGTTATACCTTCTGTTGTACTACCATGACTTTTGCAATTCTTTCACTGAGCGAATGAGTAATAAGGCATAGTGGTGTAATCTTGGCAGGAAAAAGGCAAGCATGTGGACCTCAGGGTCCTATTAGACTGGCCGATATTAAGCAGCAAGCGAGTGCCGACCTGTCAGGTCAGTACTCACTTGCTCCTCGTTACCTGCTTGCTGTCTGTGCTATTATACGCACAGACATTGAGCAGGGAGCAGCGGGAGGGGCTGCCCAGGCTATCTTTATTATCTGGGTGGTCCATAGAAGATAGCGTTGGTCTGCTGCCACTGGCCCTATCACAGAGTGATGGCCTGAAGACTGTCGTTTCAATAGAACATTTTTTAAAGACAACGAACAGCCGACATTGTGCATGTCGGCTGATTGTTGCCTTTTAACATGACCTATTACACCAAACTATTATTGGCCAAGTACGATGATAATCGTTGGTGTAATAGAGCCCTTAGTTTTGCATATAATTAATCCTAAAACCATAGTTACATATGAGCTTCACTGCAAACGGGTTGAGTCTACTAAACATTAAAATGTAACTGAAGTGAAGAGTTCTGCCAGTCATTAAACATGGCGGCACCAATGCTGATCTTACTCTTGCTGATGGGTAGATTCTCAGTCCAGTTCTGTGGTCCCAGGAAGGATTCCAGTGAATAGGTTACCCCTTTAACCTGCTCCACTTCACAGTTTTTCACTCTGCCAAAGTGTAGAATCTTTCCATCAGATGGGCTGATCTGGAGAGAAACAAACAGATTTTATTACAATTTTCAAATGAATGCAAAGCTGGTTTTTCTTTTCTACTGAAACAAATTAAATAAAATGTGCCCAGGTTACAGTCGACAAGATGCTGTGGGCAGCTTTATCACAGCAACTTCCCATTTAATTAAAGTCTAAATGGAGTGGTAGCGTGCTGCGCTGTCAAAAACCATATGGCATAACTGCACATGTTTAGCACATCCTGTGCTCCATTCACTCTATGGTGCTTCCATTCACTGCCAAACTCCATGCCTAACAATGTTAAAGCCCTAGGGTGCCTTCACACCGGATTCACAGTGCATTTCACTCTACAAGTTTGCAGCGAAATCCGCTGCGAATCCTAATACTGTGATTTTCAATGGGGCCGATCAGTGACTGCGGCAGGGCTGTGCACTGATTGGCTAGCAGGAGCCGGGAGCCTCACATGCAGCCGCGGTGCCGAGCAGGTAATGTATGCTGCGGGCGGTTAAAGGGGCCAGGTTACATACTCGCAGAGGAATGAAAATTTCACTATGGCTATTCGCCATTAAAAAATTACAGGATTACCAGGATTCACAGTGGATTTTGCTGCAAACCCGTAGCGTGAAATTCGCTGCAAATCTGATACGTGTAAAGCTACCCATAAAGAGAATGACTGGAAATCTGCACAGACATGCGTTGTGCACTCAGTTTATTCCAGGGGCCATCTGACCTCTGTTCTCACGATCAGTGGGGGGCCCAGCAGGCAGACTCCCACCAATGAGCTTGTTATCCCATATTTTGTGAATAGGTGATATCTTCTTAAAATATGAACACCTCTTTATAGCCATATCTAAAAGGTTGATAAAATGTGAGGCCTTTGCAGGAGCTATACACAGGATAATCTGCTATACTGCAGCCACTGTTCAAGCAACAGGTCTGCATCAAGAGAAGCCCAGACCAAACCACAGATACAGAGTGGGGATTTGTCATCTAAATCTATAAACACATCATTCAGAAAACAGCCTGCTTTACAATGCTGGGTTACATTTCCAGAAGCAGCAGTCTCCGAGCAGTGCCAAAGACATCTGGATATTGTCTGTTATGCTGCAGCCCTATGAAATGCCTGTACACGTTAGATGAAAACTGGCCAAACCCACAGGGATTTCAACAAAACCAGACGATTATAATATATAAGGGGGTAAATTAACCTCTTCCAATCCTCCAATGGTTGAGCCCCATGACTCAAGAATTCGAGCGTCTATCCATTCTGACTATGCACTACCCAATGATTTGGTATTCATTCTCTCCCATTACAGGCCTCCTGGAGTGGACTGGATTACATATTCTGTAGAGATCATTGCTATTGGTAGTTGGAAGTATATAATGCTGCAGAGATCATTGCTATTGGTAGTTGGAAGTATATAATGCTGCAGAGTCTTAAATACCATGTACTTTGCAATAGACTGGAAAGTAGGCAGGTTTCCATTCAGCTACTGTGGGATTACCAACCACATTTGCAGGAAGCTTATTCCAAGCATCTACTACTCTTTCAGTAAAATTATTGCTTATGCTGCTCCTTCCCCCCCCCCCCCCCCAACTATCTTCGGTTTGTATGTATCATGGCAGGATTTTCGCTTTGAGACTCATCCATTCTACACTAAGCAAAGCAACTTCTACCTACCACACTATGGGAGTCGCATACAGGTCGAGCCTGTGGCTTCAGTTTCCTTCGGAAGAACTCGCTGAGATTTCGGTAATGGTGCAAATCTTCCACCGCTGCCTCTTTCATATTCACACCAAAAGTCCAAATATAAAGACTGTAAACAGGTTTCCTTAACCATGTTGGCAATTCCACCTGATTCAGGCGACCCCAAGCCCGTGAAAGCAGTCTGGTCGGCACAGACTTGTAGATGGCAACCTGTAAAAAGTGAAATAGAATTCAACACATCAAACACCGCAGGCCAGCTATTGATTGCTTTAAAAAGTACACAGATTCTAAATTAACAATGCCTGCATTGTATGGTCAGCTCTCCTGCCACACAGCACCAAAATCTCTGTAACCACATAGTGACATTATACTGACTGAATTGTTGCATAACAAAGAGCATTGTCTCCTGATAGCCGATTATAATTATTAACTTTTGCTAATTATATTAGCCAGCGATGAACAGGTGTCTTTCTTTGTATGAGCGTGCAAAGGACTGGGACCAACTAGTGGCACGGAGGGGGCATAGAACACAGTTTGGCCATATGTTTACCGATGATTTAAACATAGAAAACTTGATTTAAAAAAACCAAGTATATTGCAAGATGTACAATTATTTGGAGCATTTTAATGAATACTTGTGATGCATATACAGTTCTTTCTGGAGCTTATCAGAAGTGACAACATTTGAGAAAAAATAAACATCATTAACATCATAGAGAGGTCTATCAGTGATATAAGGACGTGAATGGTGCTTTAAAGCCTTACAAGCAATCGCTCAGTACTGCAGGCTTGGGGTACTAAAATGTGGCAATAAAAGATGTTTCTAAACAGATATTGTGCAGGAGAGCAGCACTCAACATGGTATTGTAATGTATAAGATGCAAGTAGCTGTGGCCTTGATTCACAGCCCACGAAAAAAATTCTAAATACTACAGCACTGTACATTCGGAATGTACACTAGAGACTTTTATACTGTACGTTTCTTTCTGCTCTTGGATTTAAACAATTTCCATCTAGATAATTGAGATAGTTGCATTCATTTCTGAAACAAATCGTCCACTTGTGAATTCGCCTATAAAGCACATTTGTACTGCCGGGCAGCCCTCCCACCCCAAACCGCCGGTACTATTTTGATGTCCTCATCATGTCCGATTCCGGGGTCTGCCTGTGTCTTGGAGTCGGTATTCAAGGTAAAAAGAAGTTTTACTCCGGTGGTGCAGCGGGTTAATGAGGCAGAGCCTAGAGCATCTGTGCCATAGGCCCGCAGTAACTCTCTCCCCACCCCTTTCCATTTTTAGCACGCTCTTAGGCTAGATCTTCAGCACACCAAAGAGGAAGATCCAGCACAGGAGTGTGCTGAAAAGGGAGAGAGGAGCTACAAGCCTAGGGCATGGATGCTCTAGGCCCTGCCTCATTGACAGCACACTGCTGGAAAAAAAGGTTGTTTTTACACCGAATACTGGCCTCAAGAGACAGGCAGATCCCAGGACTGGACATACCTTAATGAGGACATGAAAGCTGTATCGGCAGTTTGGGGAAGCTGTCCAGCTATAGATTCGCTTTTAAGGGGTTGTACAGTATCAGAATACCGCTCCCAGTGACAGTACCACTCTAGCCCATGAGCTGTCGTATTACAGCCTAGGGTCCTTTTACACAGGCAGGATATCAGCAATGAACATTCCTAGGAAAGCTCATATACCCAATAAGCGGCCTGTGTAAAAGCCAGCGATCGGCTGATTAATATTTTCTTCTGCCATATAAATCGTTGTTACCAGCCACACATCCCCCTATCTAAATACGATCCCGTTATTATTTGTGCACGGCTGAACTATTCATAGATCATTGGCTTTTGCTCTGCAAACGGACGTTGATCTCGGTGATAGGCACCAATTCCTGAACCATGTAAAAGGGCCCTTAGTCCCATTCACACAGCAACAAGAAATAAATTGTTTCTGAAAGAGACGGCCTCTTTAACACTTCATTATCAATACCTTATGTCACAAGATGGTTTGGATACAAGTTCTATAGAGCTTTTTAAAGATATTCTTTTATTATTTATTATTTTTATTATTCATTTACCAAATTTAACATGTGGTAAAAAAAAGACGTTTATTGGCTCAATGGTAGTGGCTCTCCTTTAAGTTTGTTGCTCTGGCTGTTGTTGGCTTCACTCGGATGGCCCTAGCTTGGCCCATTATAATCACTGCTCATTACTGTAAAGCATTACATTCATTTAGACAATCGCAGAGGGGCCTAATGGTCAGAGGGGCCCCAAGTTGAGGATTTGGTGCAAAGGACTTTTACAGGACTTTGCAAAGGACAGTAGTTAGGGATGCAAGACGGAGGTCCATAATCCCAGTAACGTAGACCAATGTAACAGAAGCCAACAGCATCCAGTTAGATTATTCTTCAAATCGTTATTGTAAAGCCCTGCAAATCTTTGTATACTTAGTGGGTCAAAACATTGTATACATCCCTCAACTTACCATGGCCTCAAAATACAACATTTTCAACATACAATGGTCCTTTTTAGACCATTGTAACTTGAGACCAGGCTCAACATACAAAGCTATGGAGAGCCAGGATCTGCAGCACATGTAAATAACTAGATGATCGACCAATGAAACTCGCTATTTTGCTGGTAAAACCCCAGTATTCGTGAAATGCCTGCACTGGTTGGCTGTCTAGTAGTGATTCTCTGAGTATAGTGTGATACTACATGTCCTGTGCTGCTCTTCACCGGGGCCAGATTTCCATAGAATTTTGGTCTCAACACACAATGGTTTCAACATACAATGGTCGTCCTGGAACCAATTAATATTGTATGTTGAGGGATCACTGTACTTTGCTTGGCTTTACAATAAAGAATTGAGGATTATACCAAAAAGGATGCTATTGGACTCTTTGAATCCAGTCATTTAGTTCAGGTCTTATGATCTCTGATTTCTGAAAGCTAAAGTCACTGAAAAGAGAAGAAAAAGATCCTTGCCAGACAAAACCTCGTGCATAACACGCAAGGAGAAGTCAACTGAGAAGAGAGTCCAAATTATTGTAATTATCACAAAGATGTAATATTGTTGCCCCTAGAATAAGATTTACATTAAGCTTCTATGTTGGACAGGTGTCTCTTTAAAACCTTTGGCCTCAGAAATCAACGTTTCCAATGCTGCAGCTTGTTATGAATAGAATACAATTCCTTGTACCCATCTGGCATAGTCATGTCTGCTTCAATATTGAAGATACGACCATGAATGCAAATGTGCAGCCAAGATACCGATCAGCGCGGAGGTGACATTTAGCCCAGACGCATGAACAAAGGACACGGAGAATAAGGAATCAATCTGCTGCTCCCAGCGCTGATCTATCTACACTACATCCATTTATACCAGTGAGGGCATTCACAGAGCTGGAGACAATGAACTCGGAATCACTGGCATCGGAAGAGACACACATATGCATAGAAATGAAACATTAAAATGCTCAATCATTCTACAATATATTATACATAGCAGCCGCCTTGGGGGATGGACCCCAGGGAGTAGAGATGACACGATTTATATTATAGAATGACTAAGCCATACGACTACATGTGGTTTACTTATTCAGGGGCAGGACACTTACCCTGCTGGTAGGTCTCCATCCCACTCTAGCCAAGGGCCTAAGTGCAGCAAACGGTAAGAGGTAATAAAGGATTGTGAGAGGCCAGGAGCGCAGTTTCAGTGCAGACCTAGACATACAGGTCAGCTGCCCCAACCTCCGTCTGAGAGCCAGCTGAGGGAACTGCAACCTGTGGGATCAGATACAAGGGTAAGAGTCCAGGCACTGCTTCATACTTATTACGCAGAAGATGTGACAGTGCCTTACAAGACTTCACGTACAACCAGCACTGTAAAGGACATGTGGAAAAACTGCAGCATTTACACCTACAAATCAGGCCGAATCCTATCAAACCAGTCAGACAAGCAGAACGGATCATCATTCTCCAAGCTTGCGTGTACTGTGGGCCTTTAACCACATTCAAGATCTTAAGTAAAGTTGTCTGAGTATCCGATACAGACAACTCCTTCAATTATTAATGGCCGGTTATTATCCCCATGCTAAGCAGATTTTCTCCGCTCCTTCCATCGAATACTAATCACCATGCCCGACATACAAAGAAGAAGCTCAAAGTAATCGAGCAGTCTACAGATCACAACCATCGAAGAAGGAACTTATTATTTCACAGGGGAAAAAGGAAGGACGATAAGCACCGAAGCACCGCTTCCTTACAACAACAAAAAACATAAAAGTAACAAACCTTCTCAGAGTCACTAGCATGCACAGATGCTCAGCTCAAGATCTTATACGTTGCCGGAAACTAGAAGATGAGGTACCCAGTAACCAGGGCCGCCTCTCGCTCCCCCCTTTCACTGCAGACAACCAGCGACCAATCCCCGTCTCGCTGCCTCTTTTCCTATCCATCCTTTCCAGAGACACATTCCTCTCCGTCCCGGAGCCTCATTCACAGTGCACAATGCTGAGCCAGCTGCTTTTCTGCCCGACCGGCCTCACAGTGGCATCATTCTCTCCCTCCTCCCCCTCACTCCACTGAATACATAAGGAGCTTTTGCCTAATTAGGCCAAACAAAAGCTTAGCCA
Organism: Dendropsophus ebraccatus; assembly: GCF_027789765.1. NCBI lineage: Eukaryota > Metazoa > Chordata > Amphibia > Anura > Hylidae > Dendropsophus > Dendropsophus ebraccatus. The sequence goes on along the minus strand of NC_091456.1, from coordinate 25,205,631 downwards.
TCGCTCCCTCTGTCCTTCCCTGTCTCAACTATCCCGAAAGCCGAGGGGTACCTGAAGCGTGCCCGTCTGGTCGAAGAGCTATTGTCGAATTTTGCTGGTTCTGATGGGTCAGCTTGTTCTTCCCTGGCAGAGTTGGTGGCACTGGCTGCTCGTGTCCTGCGAACATGAAGTTTCACTTTGCGCAGGTTACATCTGGATGGTAGAGAATTTACTAGAGGTTTCCGGCATCTCACCATCTCCTCAAGTACAAGCTTGGAGCAACCTGGCCCCTCTGTGACAAGCACATCATCAGGGCTGAGGCCGCCGGTCCTTTAGCCTCCCACTCTAGTGCAGGATGTGACGACAGAGATTAATACTCCGTAATAAGCAGGTTTCTACCTTTCGCTCCTCCTTCCCATGCTCATGAAATGGGAGTTCCGCTTTCTGATCAGAGTACTGGACACGTCGCCCAATGAGCAAGCACCGGTCAGAAGGCAAGCTAATAAAAAGGACTAATGTTATTTCAAATTAAGAAATATCTCGTATTTAAATACCTAAGAGGGAGCTTCTCTTTAAACTGACCTATGTAATAAACTGGAATCACACATGAAATTTCATCTCACTACATCTCATTCTGGTCCCTGGGAACAGGCTGGTTTTCAAGGGCGGCGCTTAGGGTTCATACAAACAGCTGCTAACCGGCCAGGAGCGATGGCTGCACTTGTACTGCTTGTGTGCACAGTGCCATGGTTGCAGAAAGCGTTTGCTGCATGCCCCATGTATCACACTGTGCGACAATTCTAATTAAGGCTATGTTCACAAGGCGTCCTTTTTTTGCTAAATAAATGTTCACTAATTTTATTTAAAACAACAGATGTTATTTTTAATGTTGTACAATTCCCACTGAAGTCAATGCAAACAACGGGCGTCTGTTCAAACAATATAAAGAACAACGGCCATAGTATGCAGTATCAAAATGATGTTCATGGCGTTAATTTGTGGATATTATTTTTTTATGTTCACACATTCAACCATTTCTTCCCTAAATTCAATGTAACTTTTTAATAGCCACACCCAAAAGGGTGTTAAAAGCGGCCGGGATTAAACCTGAACCTGAGGCCTTATTCACACGTCGGCATAAGTTCCCAGTACATGTGCATCAGCAGATATGGAGTACTTTGTAACTCAGTAATTACTATAGTGCAATTCGCACATCCTCTATTTTTGCGGATTCGCAATCCAAATTGCTTTACAGACACTCCAGTAGAAGTCTATGGGGGCCTCCGCATTTTGCGGAGACCACCTTAGCACTCAGCAAAACCATACGGAATTGCATTCCACAATGCTGACGTGTGAATGTGGCCTGAGTAATGAACCAACAGCCATCACTGCAATGACAGCTTCCAAAGTATGCTAAACGACGGCCCTTATTTTTAACAACCGTTGAAAAATGTTATGTGAACATAGCCTTAAAGTGCACCCAAGTTTTCAAAAGAATTTCTCCATGTTTAACATCTGTCTCTCTAGATCATGGGTCTCCAAACTGCGGCCCTCCAGCTGTTGCGAAACCACAACTCCCATCATGGCTGGACAGCTAAAGCTTTGGATTTGGCTGTCCAGGCATGATGGGAATTGTAGTTTTGCAACAGCTGGAGGGCCGCAGTTTGGAGACACATGCTCTGGAGCAAAAGGAAAAAGAAGCAAAGAAAAAGGGCACCGGCGCCTCGTGTGATATCAGTGGGTTATGATGACGAAATAGGGAGGTATTACACTCACCTTGTTGTAAGGGTACTGGATCGGTCGAGTTGTCCAGCTAGGTAAGCGGTGAAAGCAAGCAGCGGCTGCCAAGCTAGATGTACCAGCAGACGGGGTGCTCCCCGGATGGGGGCCCGTAGTGGAGATAACATAAGTTGAGGAAAGCAAAAAGGCTTTGGGTACAATAATTCCAGCGCTGCCACTGAATGCAAGATGAATGCACCAAAGTAGTAAAAAGCAAATATGTACCTTATTCAAAGTAAGCACGAGGAACCTCATGCTTACTTTGAATAAGGTACATATTTGCGTTTTACTACTTTGGTGCATTCATCTTGCATTCAGTGGCAGCGCTGGAATTATTGTACCCAAAGCCTTTTTGCTTCCCTCAACTTCTGTTCTCTCTCTAGAGCAGGGGTTCTTAACTGGCGGACCGCGGAGGCCAGCTGTCCGGACCCCTGCTGAAGCACAGTATACCTGTATGCTGAGCTGTGCTCTGCACAGTAACTATGAGCGCTCGTAACGGGCGCTCACAGTTACCGTGCGGCAGCTCTAACAGAGAGGGAGCCATTGGCCATTGCTTTCGGTGCTCGAGTGACGTCACTGGAGCGCCGACGCCAAGACAAGGGGAGAGCAGCCTCTTGTGACTGCTGCAATGTGGCTACAAGAGCGAAGAGAAGAGGAGACGCCCAGACCCAGGTGAGCATAAGTGTTTTTTTTTTTTTTATGTTATACTCTATGGGAGGGGGAGCGCACAGGGGAGGATATATACTAATTGGGGGGGGTGCACAGGGAGGCTATATACTACCGGGGGGAGAGTGCACAGAGGGGCTAAATACTACTGGAGGGCTACATACTACTGGAGGGGCTATAGACTACTGGGGGGGGGGGGGGGGGAAGCTCACAGGGGGGTTATATACTACTGGGGGGGGAGCGCACAGGGGAGCTATATACTATTGGGGGGGAGCTATATACTACTGGGGGGGAGCGCACAGGGGAGCTATATACTACTGGGGGGGGCGCATGTGGGGCTATATACTACTGGGGGCAGTGATCCCCTTTGTACCTAATTTCAAAGGGCTGGTGAGAGAATAAATGCCAGTTTCCCCACTAATAAGCATCAGTTTTGTATGTAAATAGTTCCACACCCTTTGTGAAAAGTAACAAAACAAGTTTCCTACTTATGTTCAGCTCGGACCTTCACCTGACAATAGACCCCGATAAGTGGACCTTCACTAATAATTGTTAAGTACCCCTGATCTAGAGCCATTGGTTTGTGCAGTAATGGTAAAGTTTTGCCAGCTGTCACGCTGTATCAGCGCTTCTGCTCCTTGCTATTCTCTGGTTTTAAAATGGCTACGAACCAGTCTGAAGAGCTGCCAGCACTGCTCTCTTGTACCTCTCTGCTTCCTATGCTGCTTACAGCTGGTCTTTGTAGTTGTATAACACATAGGAACATAAGTGTATGATCACACTAACACAATACAGAAGACAGACAGCATATTATCCATAACACAGTAAATTTTCACATCAGTAAAAAGGAGTGCAGCCATGTACAAGGCTGTTCAAAACTTTTTATATAATGCTGCCCTTATATACACACACCACATGATAAACATATGGTGGAGATTTATCAAACATGGTGTAAAGTGAAACTGGCTCAGTTGCCCCTAGCAACCAATCAGATTCCACCTTTCATTCCTCACAGACTCTTTGGAAAATGAAAGGTGGAATCTGATTGGTTGCTAGGGGGAACTGAGCCAGTTTCACTTTACACCATGTTTGATAAATCTCCCCCCCCCCTATTCTTACCTCACCACACTCTCCTGGTGTCCTCCTGCAGTGTCTCTGGGTCCCATGCTAAACACTTCCACTTATGGGGCAAACTTGTCTAGGGAGTGAGTCTACTAAGCCAATCACTTATAGACACAGGACAAGACAGCACAGCAGTCAGTGATTGGCTGAGTAGACTGTCAGTGCTGAGATAAGCTCGTCCCAGAAGTTTTAAGTGGCAGTGTTCAGTGGGGAACCAGAGACCCTGCAGGAGGACTCCAGGGGAGTGTGGTGAGGAAAGAATATAATGACAGCATATGAAATTTTCGAAGTGCCAGAGTATTCCTTTAACCACATTAATAAAAAGGTTGTGCAAGAGCTTCTTTGCATATTCTTCCTTCCCAGTGGAATGTGATTGACCCAAACTTCCATTTGTCTATCTTGGTGTCACGGTTACTAGAAATATACCCCCCCGCTCTTCTACAGATTACCAGTAACTGTCTGTCTGCCGTCTCTAACGTTATGTCCTCCCTATTCCTAAAACTCAACTTTGCTAAGACTGAGCTTCTTGTCTTCCCTCCCTCTGCTAACCGCCCCCCACCTGACATCTCCATCTCTGTCTGTGGTGCGACCATAACCCCTACACAACAAGCCCGCTGCCTTGGGGTTATATTTGACTCGGATCTCTCTTTCACTCCTCATATTCAATCTCTTTCACGTTCCTGTAATCTGCATCTAAAAAACATCTCTAAAATCCGTCCCTTCCTTCCTGTCGAATCTGCTAAAACTCTCATTGTTGCTCTTATTCATTCCCGTCTAGACTACTGCAATTTCTTACTAATCGGCCTTCCTTCCTCTAAACTCTCCTCTCTCCAGTCCATTCTTAATACAGCGGCCAGGCTCATCCCCATGTCCAGCCGTTATACTGATGCCTCCCCCCTGTGCCAGTCACTACATTGGCTCCCTATTAAACACAGGATACAATACAAAGTCCTCCTGCTCACCCACAAGGCTCTCCACAGTGCTGCACCTCCCTATATCTCCTCCCTCATCTCTGTCTACCGTCCTACCCGTGCCTAAAAGCCCTATTACACCAACAGATCTGACAACAGATTATCTGCCAAAGACTTGAAGCCAAACCCAGGAGTGGATTTGAAAAGAGGAGAAATCCAGTCTTTCCTTTATGACCTGTTCTCTGTTTATAGTCTGTTCCTGGGTTTGGCTTCAAATCTTTGTCAGATAATCTGTCGTCAGATCTGTTGGTGTAATAGGGCCTTTACGCCCCTCTAACGACTTAAGGCTAGCACCCACCTTAATCCGCACCTCTCACTCCCGTCTCCAGGACTTCACCCGAGCTGCACCAGTTCTATGGAATGCATTACCCAAGACTGTCAGACTCACCTCCAATACACAAAGCTTCAAACGTGCCCTCAAAACACATCTGTTCCAGCAGGCTTACCAGGTTCCCTAATTTTCACTGCTACCCTCAAACCCAACCCCCCCCCACACACACACACACACTTAGACCTGTAGCAGGCAGGCATTGGCTGGTGACAGGCTCACCCACCCTTACCTGCACTGCCTTATTTATAAAGATGGCCGGACCATAAGAACAATGATGCACTTTGCCCCTCTGCCATACTGTCTCAAACCCCCTCCCGATAGTGTGTAAGCTGATGCATGCGAGCAGGGACCTCACTCCTCTTGTATGGATAACTATATGTATATCTCTGTAATGTCTGATTTCTGTCTATGTATGTACCCCAGAATTGTAAAGTGCTGCGGAAATAACAATAACAATAATTATTATTAAAAATACTGTGGAGACCCCATTAAAGTCAGTAAACTAGCCAGACCTTACAGGGGAGGGAGGGAACAACCAAGCCAAGGAGGATCTCTAGTTAAGGAAACCACCTTCCAACAAGCCACAGTCATGACATGACATACCTTGAGAAATTACTTGGAAAGACTAGTAAGTGCATTCAACGGAATGATGGAGTCTCTGTGGTGTTTTGTTTGATCTCCCCGAGACCACACGTACTAGGCATTGCTCCCACTGGCCACAATCCTACTCCACACTGATGAGGGGCAAATACCCTGAAACAGCTGTCTGTGGATGGGTACCTTGCTTGGGTATTTCCTGGAACTTTACTGTTTTCCCCTCCAAAACTTTTTTCTAAATTATTTTTAATGACAACTGTTTATTATTTCAAAAATGCCTTAATTTTGGTATATTCTGACAGTTTAAGAAATCTGGAGTTTCACACCAGATTACAGTACAAACATCTAGAGCGTGATAAAAAATACAAACCTGTAGTACTAAATGATCAAATATTCACAATCCGAAGATTATTGTGAAGGCCGGTGGTCCTGATGTTACACTATGCACAGTTACATCTCAATTGCATCTCCGCCTTCTACCACTTTAAATTTATACACAATGAATACCAGTGAGAGCCTGAACGTGCCCACAGTGTGACATAGCTGGGCAACCTTTCTGAAATCGTAAACCAGCTATACACAATACATGTCTTTGTGCCTACAACATAACGCCTTGGTGAGAACTACTGTGTAACAGAATGCTTAGCAATGGTTTTCAACACTGTATAACAACCATCAGCAACCCTGGTGATTTGTTTTTTTTTGTTTTTTTAAAGGGAAAATCTTTGTCTTTCAAATCAACTGGTTTCAAACAGTTACATAGATTTGTAATTTACTTCCATTTTTAAATCTCAAGTCTTCCAACACTTATCAACTGCTGTATGTCCTGCAAAAAAGTTTCTTTTCAATCTGACAGTGGTCTCTGCTGCCACCTCTCTGCATGTCAGAAACTGTCCAGAGCAGGAGAGGTTTCCTATGGGGGATTTGCTGCTGCTTTGGACAGCTCCTGACATGGACAGAGGTGGGAGCAGAGAGAACTGTGTCAGGCTAAAAAAAAATACAACACTTCCTGCAGGACATACAGCAGCTGATAAGTACAGGAAGACTTGATATTTTAAAATAAAAGTAAATTACAAATCTATATAACTTTCTGAAACCCTTTGATTTGAAAGAAAAATATTTTCGCTGAAGTACCCCTTTAAATCTTAAGATGTCATGGGTATTAAGAGCAATAAAAGTACATAATCTTCTTATCCCCTGTAGGTTTTAAGCAAAGACTAGATGGATCCTGCATACCCAGAATGTGTAGGCTTGGGGCTGTATTACATGGGCTGCCAGCAAGTGCCAATTGCTGTCTTTATTACACAGGGCGATAACCTGCCGAATGGGCCTGATTTGGCAGATTATCGCTCCATGTAATAGATCCCTTACTATTAGGAAAAAGTAAGATGATCCAGCAAACATTCGGTTAAAAACTTGAGCTTTATTTTATGAAATCCATAAAAATGGACACACAAAGCTCCAGGTATCTCATTCAGAATAACATGCATGATTATGGTGATACCGAACACCAACGGACGCTGTTTTGAATATCATGTGTTAGCGGCCATCATTGCAATGTAACATTATTTTAGTGCAAAGTTAAAAAGATAGCCCTTTTAGGTTTGTCTTTAATTAAAAAGTCCATTGACTTATTGGCAAATTAACGGCTCGAACATTCTACAGCAGCAGGAAACAGCGGACCTTATTTAATACACTGTGTGAGCTAACAGCCGTTGTTTCCATAGACTTCAATGATAATCATTGAGTTATGTGAACGGCCGTTATTTTACATTTAAATGGCGGGCGTAATTCTACATTATGTGAATGTAGCCTTAGGCCAGGTTCATAAGTACCGGATCCACAGAGGATTTCACGCTGCATTTCCAATAAAAAAAAAATGTTGGACAACCTTTTGTTGGTCAGCCAGGGTAATCCACAGGCACCACACATGTAGCATTATATGCTGGTCACTAGAATCTCTACATTTCTATTATGAAAATGCATGAACTTCCTTAGCTAGAAGATAGGTGTTCTTATATAGCGATGACCTTGCAGGAGAATGCAAACAGTCTGGTATCTAAATGTAATCAAACTTACAAATGGCCTCACAGTAAGCTACTGCACCACGATATCCCCTCTTAATGTAAAGAGCTAAAAGGTGTATTTAACAGGTGAGAGTATAAGGGTAATAACAGATACAAGAGATCAGAAAAGCCGCATTAAAGGAAATGTGCCCCTCTGTAGAGACGTCATGCAGAGGGGGGGGATCCCGCCCCCAACAACTGAAAGGTAAGTTAGCAATCCACACAGTAACACTTTTATATGGCTTCTTTGCTAGAAACACACTAGGAGGAATTAAAGGTTTTGTTCAACTCCTGCTTCTATATGTCTTCAGTTCTAATAAACTCAAGAATACAAAAAATCCACAATAATATAAGCAAACCCCCACCCAAAAAAAGATTCTCCCATAATCACAACTGCTTTTTTGTGGCGAGTCTAGTCTTCAGTGGTAGCATTTCTGGGTACCTATCAACCTTAAAAGGGGTATTCCAGGGAACAATAGTAGTTTGTTTTTGTTTTTAATAATTCATTAAAAAAAAAAACAACAACAACCTATACTTCCCTTCCTCCCTTTATTTTACTGTTTGTGAACCTAGCCTTAGAGGGTTAATGGCAGACAAAACAGCAAATGTTTATTTTACTCATATACAAACATAGGAAGGACATACAGACTCCAGGCTAATGTTGCTTTGCTTGCATTCAGATCACAAGACCCTAAGCTGCTGCGCTCTTATTGTATTCACTGAGCTGTTTAGGTAATATTACTTTACCTTATTTTAATATTAACGTTATATTATTATTTTACCTTACCATACACATTGTTATATGTGATGCAATGCTAATTGTGTAATTTTTTTTAATTTTACAGTACGGAGATTTTTAATGGCCATTTTCTTTTAACACACACACATATTATATATATATATATATATATATTTATTTTTTATTACCATTATTCGCAGCGAAATCCGCTGCGCATCCGTTGTCATTCATTTGGAATTAAGACATACTCGCAGCAAGTATGTAAATGCCACCCATTAACCCCCTGCTGGCTGGAGCATACATTACCTGCTCCACACTCCGGCTTGCTTCGGGGTTCCTGACTGGACGTCCCGCTCAGTCAATCAGTGCGTTGCCCTGCCGTAGCACACTGCTTGGCTGAGCAGTGTGGGTCCTTTCTGTTCACCATACATGAGCTGTTTTTTTCTCTTTGGAATGAAATAAAGATTTTTGAATATTTTTAATACGAAGTGCTGGGACCATCACCTTTTGTTACTTCCTCACAACTTGGCAGCTGGCCGAAGCCGGACCCGTGCACCCTCTCCTACTATATGAGGATCCGATTTGACCCAGCCAAGAGGTGAGCTGACTACCACTATTTCCTTTGTTACGTGTTTAATCTTCATTTGTATTTGCAAAAGCTGTACTGTTAGTGGCAGTGGTACAAGAGGCTGAAAATGTTAACTTATTTACGCAGACAAAAGTTACATATGGTATGGGAAGAGAGCAGAGGTAAACATGAAAGGAGCTCCAGCACTTTCATAAAAGCCACAATCCTTTCACACATCCTTTTACAAATAGATTTGTAATTTACTTCTATTTAAAAATCACAAGTTTTCTTGTACTTATCAGCTGCTGTATGTCCTGCAGGAAGTGGCGTATTCTTTCCAGTCTGACACAGTGCTCTCTGCTGCCACCTCTGTCCATGTCAGGAACTGTCCAGAGTAGGAGAGGTTTTCTATAGGGAATTGCCACTGCTCTGGACAGTCCCTGACATGGACAGAGGTGGCAGCAGAGAGCACTGTGTAAGACTGGAAATAATATAGCACCTTCTGCAGACCATACAGCAGCTAATAAGTGCTGGAAGACTTGAGATTTTTAAACAGAAAAAAATTAAAAATCTATATAAACTATGCAGGAGTCTCTTTTTAAGAATCAAAAACTGCACTGGATTCTGTCACAATAAAGCAAGAAAACTACTCTCAAAAGGTTTTATTTGGAACAGATTTCCCTGCAATTATGGGAAGACATTTCATGCTGATCTAAGATATATGCATTCACAAAGAAAGAAAGTAAACCATACAGCGATGATGTATACATTACAGTACCCATAAGCTTCCATGGGGTTTATGTATCCATCAGTATTTCTCTCAAAGCTTTCAAACACAACTGGGAAAAATCCTGTATCCATTGAGAAGATGCCATTCAACCAATTGATAATACAAATGTGAACAGCGCTCCAAGGATAGAATAATGAAGGAGAGTAGATGGGAGACTCTCACTTGATGTGGTTGTACGAATGCAAGGCACAACACTCAGTAGCAGCATGTATATGAACCGCAGACACTCCCTGGCACCATACAGGATACTAAAAGCAAAAATTCCTCCACTCCAACCCTGGGTAAAAATGGCCGCAGGTCCAAGATAGGCAAAGGCTAAAAAAAATGTATGAAATATTTATTATAACCACAACGCGTTTCAAAGTCGTGCCGACTTCTTTATCAAGTGTCTCAAGTGATAAAGAAGTTGGCACGACTTCGAAACGCGTTGTGGTTTTAATAAATATTTCATACATTTTTTATCCTTTTCCTGTCTTGCACCTGTGGCCGTTTTTACCCAGGGTTGGAGTGGAGGAATTTTTGCCTTTAGTATTCAACCAATTGGATCAATTTTTAATTGAATCAATCTACAAAAGTAATAAACCATATAAAGCATTATAACAAGTCACCCCAGCAGGTCTACCTATAGTGTACATATATAAAAGATGATGTGTCCTTACCTCCCATGTGTATGCTACCTTTGGTGGAATCTCCAGGCCAAGTTTCTGCAGCTGGCGGTCCTTATATCCCTCATACTGCCTGTAGCCAACATATCCCCCGCCTGTCCCCAGCAGCAGATAAAGGGGTCTGAAGCGGACAGCCACAGCAGCTGAGGCGGCATGTAGTCTTCTCCTACCTGCACAACAATAAAGGACAGGTATGAGATAGGGACCAGCTGTCACCTGCTGAGGTGAGTCATGGACAGGACAGGTATGAGACAGGGACCGGCTGACACCTGCTGAGGTGAGTCATGGACAGGACAGGTATGAGACAGGGACCGGCTGACACCTGCTGAGGTGAGTCATGGACAGGACAGGTATGAGACAGGGACCGGCTGACACCTGCTGTGGTGAGACATGGACAGGACAGGTATGAGACAGGGACCGGCTGACACCTGCTGAGGTGAGTCATGGACAGGACAGGTATGAGGCAGGGACCGGCTGACACCTGCTGTGGTGAGACATGGACAGGACAGGTATGAGACAGGGACCGGCTGACACCTGCTGAGGTGAGTCATGGACAGGACAGGTATGAGGCAGGGACCGGCTGACACCTGCTCAGGTGAGTCATGGACAGGACAGGTATGAGGCAGGGACCGGCTGACACCTGCTGTGGTGAGTCATGGACAGGACAGGTATGAGGCAGGGACCGGCTGACACCTGCTGTGGTGAGTCATGGACAGGACAGGTATGAGGCAGGGACCGGCTGACACCTGCTGTGGTGAGACATGGACAGGACAGGTATGAGACAGGGACCGGCTGACACCTGCTGAGGTGAGTCATGGACAGGACAGGTATGAGGCAGGGACCGGCTGACACCTGCTGAGGTGAGACATGGACAGGACAGGTATGAGACAGGGACCGGCTGACACCTGCTGAGGTGAGACATGGACAGGACAGGTATGAGACAGGGACCGGCTGACACCTGCTGTGGTGAGACATGGACAGGACAGGTATGAGATAGGGACCGGCTGACACCTGCTGTGGTGAGACATGGACAGGACAGGTATGAGGCAGGGACCAGCTGACACCTGCTGAGGTGAGACATGGACAGGACAGGTATGAGACAGGGACCGGCTGACACCTGCTCAGGTGAGTCATGGACAGGACAGGTATGAGACAGGGACCGGCTGACACCTGCTCAGGTGAGTCATGGACAGGACAGGTATGAGATAGGGACCGGCTGACACCTGCTGTGGTGAGTCATGGACAGGACAGGTATGAGGCAGGGACCGGCTGACACCTGCTCAGGTGAGTCATGGACACACCTTACTATAGTGTGACAGCAGTAGGCGGAGGTCAATGTGTGTGAGATAACATATATATACATACATACATACATACATACTGTGTGTGTGTATATATATATATTTATATTATGTGGAAGGTCTTTGTTGCCCCAGCAACCAATCACAGCACAGCTTTCATTTTACTACAGCAGTCTAACAAATGAGAGCTGAGCAGTGATTGGTTGCTATGGGCAACACACATTGCTTATATTATAGTCACGGTCAGCCATGGCGCTGAGGTACACTCACTGGAGTGGAGGCTCCTGGCGGGCAGCACACTGCTCTGGAGGAGGAGTCCTGTCGTCAAGAAGCTGAAACCAAGACAAGACATTGCATCACTGACACGAGCACAAGCCCCCATAGTCCTTCACAATACTACGTCACCCGCTAGGATTTAGAACATACGGCCCCCTCCACCTCCTCTACATGGCGGCACTATGTGTGGTAGTATTACCTGTTCAGTCTGCGGTGACAGCCGCACGCCCTCCATATGAACAGCGCCATGTTTCCCTTCTTACCCGGCTGCTAGGCGGCCCAGAGTGACGTCACTGAGTTGACAGCCAATCACGCGCTGCTATCCGCTTTCCTTATTCAAAAGCTAGGGGGAAAGGAGAGCGAGCCGTGTACAGCGCACAGCGCCATATTACCGAAGACCAGGCTCTGTAAACGATCATGTAGAGTAGTGCATCAAAGGTGCATCGCATTGCATCAGTTGTCATAGTAACATCTACACAGATATATACAGTAGGTGTGACTTATGGAGCCTGAAATGTGTGTGTATGTATATATATATATATATATATATATATATAGTATTTATTGGTGCAAATAGGAAGCTTTAATGTAACATGTGCTGCTTATGGCCGCGTTTACACAGTGTGAAACAACGGCCGTTCTGTAACCCGTTCTGTGACTGTTGATCTTCATTTCTGTTGAATTTGGATGTGGGCGCGCATGCCAATTCACCGCTGTCCATAATGCAGAGTGCGGCTGGAGCCGCACTCTCCATTGTGTGAACTGCCATGGCTGTGTGGCCGCTATTTAATGACATGTCAGTTTATCATGCGGACGGTTGGATTCCCGGCGGGAGCGTATACTCCGGACGGGATTCCCTTCAGTCAAATACAGCTTATGTTTCGTATAAATAACGGCCGCAAATTGCAACAACGGACGTGATTTATGCAAAACATACATTGTGTGAACATGGCCTAAAGGCAGATTTCACCCCCCAAAATTTTTCTTTCAGATCGACTGATCCTAGCAAGTGACAGAGATTTGTAATTTACTTCTATTAAAAAAAATCGCTGGACTTCTCCTTTAATCAGAACAAATAGGGTCTAGTTTTCACTATGAACTATAACAAAACTGTCGTGGAGTTTCTTGACTTAGGGCCAGTTCACACGGAGAAAAAGCGGAATCTCGCCTGCCTCAGTGTGACACTCATGTGTCGTTGTCATGCCCACGATGTAAGGCGCCTAAGGACAGGATGCTGCCTCTGCACAACTAGATCCTGCATGTCGAGCGTCTGAGGAAGGGACACAGTTTCTCTTTCCCTTGAGAATATAGCCCCGACGGCATGCCACACATCATTGACATGCTAAGACATTTCTAAATCTGCCAAATTCATCATCCAAACAAGGGGGTATACTCCCTCCTGCCTCCCAGGTTTTAACCTTGCTGCCGTGCCTTACATCGTGGGGAATGACAACTCCACATTTGTGACCTAAGGCTAATTGTTCATCAACTACATATATCACCATATGATTCTCTGTACAACCACATTTATAGAAAAGAGCTTATCATTAGGAGCTATCCTGGGACCTCTGTTAACCCAGACTAACGGCTGCACCTGATCATCAGACTATATACTACACTCTAATACTACCCACAGTCATTACATTTGCCTATCATTTCCAAACCTACATCAGGACCGAACAACATTCTCTATGGAACACCAACTGCTTCCAAGACCCTTTCCACACTAAGATGGTCCTCCAGACCACCGAAACCATAATACTTCCATGATACCTCCCTGATGAACCTCTGTACACCACCGAGGGGAAACGCGTCGGAGTAACTGGAAGAAGTGGAAACTTGCTACACACTCCTAATATCATAGGAATTGTAGAAAGCAAACAAGATAGTATATACGAATGTTATTAATCATTATTGCCGTGTACTGACCTAAGACACCATCCTAGTCTCCTAACTCCCCTTACTGCACAACCGATCGGTGCCTTTTTTACTAAAGCCATCGATCTGACATATATACTTCCTTGACAGCCTACATACCTCTATATGACGAATCAGTGCAGGGACAGAAACCGCCTGGCGGAGGGACGCCCCTCAACTAGTATAGGTAGGGTATAACAGGGTCACCTTACCCGACAGCACCCTAGCTTTTTTAATAACTCATTCACACCTCTATTGCACACTTATGGAATAATTGCACTTTCTATGTACTCTGCACTTTATGATCATCTAATAAAGTTGCTTTTTGTATAATATGCTGGCCTCACTACAATAGTCCTTCTTCCTTCACTATTTCTTGTTTGTACTACAGACTTGTGGGAGCCACATATAGAATTATTCAGCCAGGTACCATCCTCCTTTCTTACTCCCATCATTATTATCAGCAATCTCTGCGTAGAGTCTGCCTGAGAGCTTGACAAAAGGGGCGGACCCCAAAACATAGCACGTCCAGACGTCACCAACCGGTGATCTGATGAGAGTGAAAGTCTCACAAGACATGCGGAGCTTACCAATGCCATAGCGTATACATCGGATTCCTCAGTTCCCGAGCACTGTGGTGATATTCTAGTACAATCAGATTTAGACTGCTAGAGTCTCCGTTATGCTTCTGGGTGTAATGGCGGCATACTCTATGTCAAGTAAGAACAGTCAGGACCAGAGCGGAATTTTAATGAGGGCAATCTGGGCAACCGCCAGGGGCCCAGAGCTCCGGGGGGCCCAAGCGAGATTGCCGCCATTATAATGCCAATGTTGCCACTGCTGCTGCTGCTGCTCCCCTCTCCCCGCGCCAGTCCGCCCGCTCTGATAATGGGCTGCAGCCGCCGGTCCACTTGCGGCCACTGTCCCTTTAAATAGGCATCCAATGGGAGCAGACGTGCTGCCCGCATGCACGTCTGCTAGAGGCCAGTGACGTCACTGCTGGCCGCTCGCCAGCGCGGAGGCCTGGAGAGAAGAGGACAGACGTCGCCATGCAGCTGGGGACCAGATCTCCAGGAGGAAAGAGGCTGCAGGGGAGAGGTGAGTAGGCTTTTATTTTATTTTTTTTCAACGTGGGGTGATGCTGCACAGAGGGGGCTATATACAGGGGGGTAATGCTGCACAGAGGGGGCTATATACAGGGGGGAAAGCTGCACAGACGGGGCTATGCGCTGGGCACTCCGCTGAGAGTAGTGGTAGATGGTAGTACCAGGTAGGAACTCGGTTAGCCACTTGCCTGATGGTAGTCACGGTATGGGCACGAGGGATAGCAGCTGTACACCGGGAACCTGACCAAGCGGAGCCCGAGCAATTCTTTGTTGTCCTTAGTCAGGGCACCAATTATCACACCAATGCCAAGGTTCAGAAACAACGGTAGTTGTGTATTTATTATCATGGTGGTAACAAGTAGCAACAGTCTCTCCGGATGCAACCGGGTATAAGGCAGACTTGGATAAGGCAGAGTAATGGGTGATGCTGCAATAGGCGGTGATGATAGCGTGCTGAATGATGGGAGTAGTAGTGATACTGAGGATAAGATGCTGGGCGGAATGGAACTGAGATGAATACTTGCTGTTTCTGATGATAAGAGATGATGGGAGTAATAACTGAAGAACGGCACCCAGATCTTGTGGTTAGGATGAGAATCTTGAGAACTTGAGAATAGAACACAGCCAGGAACACTTCTGGTAAGTGCAACAGCAGGTACCGCAAAGTTGCGGCCTTGTGACACAGGAGCAGCAGCAACACATCCTGTGCCCCTAAAGGTGGAAGAGGACTGAGGTAGGACAGGAAGTCACATGGTATTCCCAGCCAAAGCTCAATGGCCATTGGGGTTACCATGGAAGCAGAGGACAGTCACGTGACACCAAGCCATTGCATCATCACACCATTAGGACACATTGGACCAAATATACATGAGAAGTACCATACCTGAACACTGGAGGCGACATAATACTATTAGGCACTGATAACTGAATATGGATGAGAAATAAATGAAATAACAGACCTGAATACTGAGAGGGGTGACACAATACACACAGTTTGCAGTGGACCCTAGCTTTTCAGAACAGAGGCAATAACATATTGACTGACTCAGATATAAAGATACACTTTGAAGGAAACAATAAGAGAAGGAACTCTGTTCTGGGACACTGCATACCTCCCCACTAAGAATGAGCCGACCTCGGCGAATCTGAAGTTGAGGCAGCATCTCGATAATTGAAACACAGATGGACAGGACGACTAAACAAGAGGAAGGAATGTGATTGTGAGTATGTAGGTGTGTGTTTCCCATGCTCAAGGCACAGGTGAGAGAAGAAATGTGCAGAGAAAGGAAAACCCTAGTGGCAGGACTTCACCTAGGGGTGCCTAACATACTCTGGTTACAGGTAGTTAGCGCGTGGACCATCTGACACGTGAGTCAGGACTACTTAACTGCTGGCCGGTGACCCGCAAATTCCAGGCAGTTTGGACAGTAGGTTTTCAATGACATACGTTACCCTACTGGAAAAAAAAGAACGAGAAGACCTGTGTAATGCCTTTGGTGTCTGTGTGAAGTGACTTGGACACCTGGAAGAGAAAAGAATAAAATAACAAACACAAGCATACATTTGGAAGCTTCCGTACACACCAAACAGTCATACAACTCAATTACTCAAGAGGCCTTGCACACGAAAAAGGTATCCAAGGTGCAGTATGTATGGGCAAGTGTAAGTGTTGAGTGGGACTATGTGTAGCAACTACTGTGTGTTGGGACAAAACAGGGACAGACAAACAATGGAAACACAAGGAAGGGAAACATGGAAGACAAACACTATGATGTCCTGAAGAACACTGGCTCAAAGAATCTTTCCAGTGGATAACACAATAAATGAGAAAAATAGAATACCCTTTAGAAAATACACTCTTTAGAAAATAGACTTTCTCTGAGGCTATGGATATATATATATATACCAACAAAACACAACAATCACTGAACTCAGGGAGAACAGTGAAAAATTCCAATGGAGTACTCATTTACGAGTCTCCATTGATTGTCCCATACAAAATTTAAATATGCAAAAAAGGGGTCCGTGGAGCCTCAGTTACGAGTCTCAAAACACGGGAATAGCCATATATCCCTCTCTCCAGAGAAGGAAGCCCATTGCCAAGGGGTGCCTCCTAGTGGGGAGAGCACCAAACCACCTTGATACGTAGTCCCTCAGGTCCTACCTCTGTTGCGAGCTTTAGGACCTAAATAGGGAAACACCAGGGTGGCCCCTGTGAGTCAAAGTCTAACTCTGTGGCGAGTATAACGACATAAAACAAGGGTTACCAAGGCTAGGCATCCATCCACAGACTGCAGTTTCGGGGTATTTGCCCCTCGTCAGTGTGGAGCAGGATTCTGGCTACTGGGGCAATGATAAATAGACCAACAAAACACAACAATCACTGAACTCAGGGAGAACAGTGAAAAATTCCAATGGAGTACTCATTTACGAGTCTCCATTGATTGTGCCATACAAAATTTAAATATGCAAAAAAGGGGTCCGTGGAGCCTCAGTTACGAGTCTCAAAACACGGGAATAGCCATATATCCCTCTCTCCAGAGAAGGAAGCCCATTGCCAAGGGGTGCCTCCTAGTGGGGAGAGCACCAAACCACCTTGATACGTAGTCCCTCAGGTCCTACCTCTGTTGCGAGCTTTAGGACCTAAATAGGGAAACACCAGGGTGGCCCCTGTGAGCCAAAGTCTAACTCTGTAGCGAGTATAACGACATAAGACAAGGGTTACCAAGGCTAGGCATCCATCCACAGACTGCAGTTTCGGGGTATTTGCCCCTCGTCAGTGTGGAGCAGGATTCTGGCTACTGGGGCAATGATAAATAGACCAAAAAAACACAACAATCACTGAACTCAGGGAGAACAGTGAAAAATTCCAATGGAGTACTCATTTACGAGTCTCCATTGATTGTCCCATACAAAATTTAAATATGCAAAAAAGGGGTCCGTGGAGCCTCAGTTACGAGTCTCAAAACACGGGAATAGCCATATATCCCTCTCTCCAGAGAAGGAAGCCCATTGCCAAGGGGTGCCTCCTAGTGGGGAGAGCACCAAACCACTTTGATACGTAGTCCCTCAGGTCCTACCTCTGTTGCGAGCTTTAGGACCTAAATAGGGAAACACCAGGGTGGCCCCTGTGAGTCAAAGTCTAACTCTGTGGCGAGTATAACGACATAAGACAAGGGTTACCAAGGCTAGGCATCCATCCACAGACTGCAGTTTCGGGGTATTTGCCCCTCGTCAGTGTGGAGCAGGATTCTGTTGTCCGTAAATGAGTACTCCATTGGAATTTTTCACTGTTCTCCCTGAGTTCAGTGATTGTTGTGTTTTGTTGGTCTATTTATCATTGCCCCAGTAGCCAGAATCCTGCTCCACACTGACGAGGGGCAAATACCCCGAAACTGCAGTCTGTGGATGGATGCCTAGCCTTGGTAACCCTTGTCTTATGTCGTTATACTCGCCACAGAGTTAGACTTTGACTCACAGGGGCCACCCTGGTGTTTCCCTATTTAGGTCCTAAAGCTCTCAACAGAGGTAGGACCTGAGGGACTACGTATCAAGGTGGTTTGGTGCTCTCCCCACTAGGAGGCACCCCTTGGCAATGGGCTTCCTTCTCTGGAGAGAGGGATATCTGGCTATTCCAGTGTTTTGAGACTCGTAACTGAGGCTCCACGGACCCCTTTTTTGCATATATATATATATATATATATATATATATATATACTGGCTTCTTACTAGGAGAAGGAGGAAAATATCTGACTTTGACATGAAAATATACTCTCACTACTGAAGTGCAATAATAGAGTGCAATAATGAACCTTTATAATCACATACTCTTGGAAAGTGCTTTGGGAAGAACTGGGTAAGTGTCTCTGTTTTGGGTAGAGTCTCTTTTAGGCAATTAGACCATCGTCCATGTAAAAGGCTCTGGGACAGGCACTGAAGAACAATATAACAACTTGAGTGTCCTTTCAGCACATAGCTGGATAGTAAACAAGGAAGCTTGGTCAGGAGGACCAGGTACACATCTTGAACGTTGCAAATCTTCTAATCACACAATAACAGCAAACAAAACAAAAAGAACAGTCAAGAGTTTTGATCTCTGTAGCGAACTGGTGGTGTTCAGTAAAAGGGTGCAGAGGAACTCTCGGTGGACTTCGTCTTTTTCTTCCAAGGATAGTAGTGGCGTGAGGCCGCTGGGGCAGGAACATCATTAGACGCAGTAGTGACCACAATGCTGGGCGTCACCGTGGTGATAGGAGAGATGATGGGGGCCACATGATAGGTGACGGTCGTGGTAGAAGTAGCGACTTTAGCCACAGCAGCAGGAGAGGCAGTGTTAGCTGCTGTGGACTGCCCCGCTGTAGTGGGAGCTGCAGGTGCAGCGGTGGGCATGGCAGTCGCAGCTTTAGTGACAGGCTGCAGGACAGAGAGGACGCGCTGAATATCCTCAATCAGCTGCATAAACTTGGGCTCCCGGCAGACTAGGAGGACTGGGGGCACAGGAGCTTACACACTAGGAGGAGGACTGGGGGGGGGGGGGGACAGGAGCTTACAGACTAGGAGGAGGACTGGGGGGACACAGGAGCTTACAGACTAGGAGGACTGGGGGGACACAGGAGCTTACAGACTAGGAGGACTGGGGGGACACAGGAGCTTACAGACTAGGAGGACTGGGGGGACACAGGAGCTTACAGACTAGGAGGACTGGGGGGGGGGGGGGGACACAGGAGCTTACAGACTAGGAGGAGGACTGGGGGCACAGGAGTTTATAGACTAGGAGGAGGACTGGGGACACAGGAGTTTACAGACTAGGAGGACTGGGGGGACACAGGAGCTTACATACTAGGAGGAGGACTGGGGGGACACAGGAGCTTACAGACTAGGAGGAGGACTGGGGGGGGACAGGAGCTTACAGACTAGGAGGAGGACTGGGGGGACACAGGAGCTTACAGACTAGGAGGAGGACTAGGGGCACAGGAGTTTACAGACTAGGAGGAGGACTGGGGGGACATAGGAGCTTACAGACTAGGAAGAGGACTGGGGGGACATAGGAGCTTACATACTAGGAGGACTGGGGGGACACAGGAGCTTACAGACTAGGAGGACTGGGGGGGGACACAGGAGCTTACAGACTAGGAGGAGGACTGGGGGACACAGGAGCTTACAGACTAGGAGGACTGGGGGGGACACAGGAGCTTACAGACTAGGAGGAGGACTGGGGGACACAGGAGTTTACAGACTAGGAGGAGGACTGGGGGCACAGGAGCTTATAGACTAGGAGGAGGACTGGGGGGACACAGGAGTTTATAGACTAGGAGGAGGACTGGGGGACACAGGAGCTTACAGACTAGGAGGACTGGGGGGCACAGGAGCTTACAGACTAGGAGGACTGGGGGGCACAGGAGCTTATAGACTAGGAGGAGGACTGGGGGACACAGGAGCTTACAGACTAGGAGGACTGGGGGGCACAGGAGCTTACAGACTAGGAGGACTGGGGGGCACAGGAGCTTATAGACTAGGAGGAGGACTGGGGGACACAGGAGCTTACAGACTAGGAGGACTGGGGGGCACAGGAGCTTATAGACTAGGAGGAGGACTGGGGGACACAGGAGCTTACAGACTAGGAGGACTGGGGGGACACAGGAGCTTACAGACTAGGAGGACTGGGGGGACACAGGAGCTTACAGACTAGGAGGACTGGGGGGGACACAGGAGCTTACAGACTAGGAGGAGGACTGGGGGCACAGGAGCTTATAGACTAGGAGGAGGACTGGGGGGACACAGGAGCTTACAGACTAGGAGGAGGACTGGGGACACAGGAGCTTACAGACTAGGAGGAGGACTGGGGGACACAGGAGTTTACAGACTAGGAGGACTGGGGGGACACAGGAGCTTACAGACTAGGAGGACTGGGGGGGGCGCAGGAGCTTACAGACTAGGAGGACTGGGGGGGCGCAGGAGCTTACAGACTAGGAGGACTGGGGGGGACACAGGAGCTTACAGACTAGGAGGACTGGGGGGGCGCAGGAGCTTACAGACTAGGAGGACTGGGGGGGACACAGGAGCTTACAGACTAGGAGGACTGGGGGGGGCACAGGAGCTTACAGACTAGGAGGACTGGGGGGACACAGGAGGTTACAGCTAAGGAGGACTGGGGGGACACAGGAGGTTACAGCTAAGGAGGACTGGGGGGACACAGGAGCTTACAGACTAGGAGGACTGGGGGGGCGCAGGAGCTTACAGACTAGGAGGAGGACTGGGGGGACCATAGGAGCTTACAGACTAGGAGGACTGGGGGGACACAGGAGCTTACAGACTAGGAGGACTGGGGGGGACACAGGAGCTTACAGACTAGGAGGAGGACTGGGGGGACACAGGAGCTTACAGACTAGGAGGAGGACTGGGGGACACAGGAGCTTACAGACTAGGAGGACTGGGGGGACACAGGAGCTTACAGACTAGGAGGACTGGGGGACACAGGAGCTTACAGACTAGGAGGACTGGGGGGACACAGGAGCTTACAGACTAGGAGGACTGACTCAGTCCTTCTAGTCTGTAAGATCTTGTGACCCCCCATCATACTAAGACTAAGATCCTGGGAAAGCTGGGTGGCCTCCGTCATACAATATAAGATGCAGGAAAGCTGGGTGGCCTCAGTCATACAATATAAGATGCAGGAAAGCTGGGTGACTTCTGAATGGCAGTAAGTGTTAAAATACCACCTGTGGTCTGTGCCGGGGGCGGGGCTTGAGACCAGGGGGCGAGGCTTATCGGGACATACTCCGGACAGGTCTGGTGGGCTAATCCTCTGTCAGTGGGCCCCCAGCTTCAATTCCCCCCCTCGCTACTACTTACATCTATGGTGCAGGCGCTGCTCCCCGGCCTCCACACACTCTGCCTGGGGAGAGGCTGGATGCTTGTGAAGTGGGCACTGCCTCCTGGGCTCCCCCGCAGACAGGGCCAGCAGAGCATGGAGTGCAGCCTGTAGCTGCTTCCTGTAAGACCCGGTCACTCTGCACTGTGCACTGTCTCACAGGAAGCAGCTACAGTCCTCCTCCTTCCCGACCACCACCAGCCCCGCACTGCTACAGGTGTCACAGAGCACCGACACTTGTGTCTTCAGCTCCTTCCCCTTCACTGCTCTCCTCAGCTGGGGGCCCCTGTCACGTGATCTGAACTAGGGGGCCCGGTGCACGTGCACCATATGCACCTAGGTTAAAGCGGCCCTGCCTGGAGGCCGCCACAGCCCTGGGGAGATTGAGGCCTTGACAGAGGTTTCCCCTTTAGGGCCGGGGCCTGAGGACAACGGAGTCGGTCCACTTACAATCTGCTCGCTGTCCGGTGATGAGGACCCTCCGGTAGAAGAAGCGAAGTCAGCGGTGCTGGAGTGACCGGGTCCCGGAGAAATGCTGGTCTCAGGTGTTGGCCCCTCATTCTGATCAGCAGAGGCCGGGATGGAGGCCCGGCTCAGTCTTTTGTCGTCCGACGGGGCAGCGCCCCAGCTGCAGTAGCTGTCGGATGAATATATATATATATATATATATATATATATATGTATATATATATTTATATACACAGTGGTGCCTTGGATTATGAGCATAATTCGTTCCAGGACGGTGCTTGTAATCCAAATCCACTCTTAAACCAAAGCAAATTTTCCTATAAGAAATCATGTAAATGCAGACAATTGGTTCCACACCCCAAATATATTTATTATTCTGTACTGTACAGTAATGGAAAGGATGGGAAACACAAGGGCTGACAGAGACTGCAGGGAGCATGAAGGAATGAGCAGGGCAGATGTGGGCACCTACATGCAGCACTCTCTGTCCGGGGAGAGAGGGGTTACAGCTATGGAGAGATTACCCCCCCCCACACACAGTCCTGTCCCCTGATGTAAGCCCCAGCCTGAAGGGGATCTGCTATGATTTGGAAGGTGTTTAGAGTACAGTGCTGTAGACCCCGCTATGCAGGCCATGCCCCTTCTCCACTCGCGCTCCCACCCAATACAGGAAGTTCTTAAACCAAAGCAATGCTCTTAAACCAAGTCACAATTTTGAAAAACTGTGAGCTCTTAAACCAAAACGCTCTTAAACGAAGTTACTCTTAAACCAAGGTACCACTGTATGTGTATATATATATATATATATATATATATATATATATATATATATATACTGTATATACACACACACACACACACACACACCAAGACAGATATTACCTATTACCGCCATACTGTTACCGACCAAATCCTGTATACTGAGACCAATATTACCAGTAATACCAGTATATAGGGAGGAAATATTACCGCCACACCACAACCACTACCATCACCACCATATTGTTACTGACCAAATCCAGTACACTAAATCACCTCATCCAGTCATATAGAAGTGGCCCCAGCTCTACACAGGCTCTATACACCATATACATTACAGTGCAGTTATATCAGGTGACTCACAGGAGACGTCTTTTCTGATCGGAGTTCTTTCCTTTTCATCTTCTTCTCCATCCGTCCTAGGCCGTTATGAGAACTTCTCCGAGCCACGAATCCACAGAATCTGCCAGACAGACATATTAGGCTCCACACTCTGACACCATCTCCATCTATATACACACTGCACATCTGTACTGTCCCCTTTACACCCTCATTTAGTGGGTAGCCCTGACTCTATGTGACCTCCTAATAATATATGCCCCCCTCTGTGTATTCCCTCTCCCCCTATGTTGCCCCCCCCCAAATAGATGACCCCCTCCCTTATAGATGACCCCTCTACCCCCTCCCTTATAGATGGCCCCCTCTCTCCTCACCCTCCCTTATGGATGGTCCCCTCCCCCCCACCCTCCCTTATAGGTGGTCCCCTTCCCCCCCCCCCTCCCTTATAGATGGTCCCCCTCCCCCCCCTCCCTTATAGATGGTCCCCTTCCCCCCCTCCCTTATAGATGGTCCCCTTTCCCCCCCTCCCTTATAGATGGTCCCCTTTCCCCCCCTCCCTTATAGATGGTCCCCTTCCCCCCCCTCCCTTATAGATGGTCCCCTTTCCCCCCCTCCCTTATAGATGGTCCCCTTTCCCCCCCTCCCTTATAGATGGTCCCCTTCCTCCCCTCCCTCCCTTATAGATGGTCCCCTTCCCCCCCTCCCTTATAGATGGTCCCCTTTCCCCCCCTCCCTTATTGATGGTCCCCTTCCTCCCTCCCTTATAGATGGTCCCCTTTCCCCCCCCCCACCCTCATAGATGGCTCCTCTTTCTCCCCACCCTCATAGATGGCCCCCTCCTTCCCCCCACCCTCATATATGGCCCCCCTCTTTCCCCCCACCCTCATAAATGCCCCCCTCCTTCCCCCCCACCCTCATAGATGCCCCCCTCCTCCCCCCCCACCCTCATAGATGCCCCCCTCCTTCCCCCCCACCCTCATAGATGCCCCCCTCCTTCCCCCCCCACCCTCATAGATGCCCCCCTCCTTTCCCCCCACCCTCATAGATGCCCCCCTCTTCCCCCCCACCCTCATAGATGGCCCCCTCTTTCCCCCCACCCTCATAGATGGCCCCCTCTTTCCCCCCACCCTCATAGATGGCCCCCTCTTTCCCCCCACCCTCATAGATGCCCCCCTCTTTCCCCCCACCCTCATAGATGCCCCCCTCCTTCCCCCCACCCTCATAGATGCCCCCCTCCTTCCCCCCCACCCTCATAGATGCCCCCCTCCTTTCCCCCCACCCTCATAGATGGCCCCCTCTTTCCCCCCACCCTCATAGATGCCCCCCTCCTTTCCCCCCACCCGTACAGGCTGATAAAAAAACAAAACTTAACTCACCTGACATCGCGCTCCCTGCGCGCCGGAAAACGGAAGTCAGGGCCCAAGGCGCGCAGGGAGTTCTGGGATGCGCGCGCTGCCGGGGGTAAGACGCGACACCCCCGGCAGCCGCGCAGCAGCTGGGGGAAGATGGAGCCAGGCTCTTGTGACCGCAAGCAAAACAATGCTTGCGGTCACAAGAGTGATTGATCGGGGGGCCCCGCGGGCCCCCCTTGTGGCGGGCCCGGTCGCGGCGGCGACCCCCGCGACCACGGTGGCTACGCCACTGGCTGGAGGTTCCGGTAGTGTAGAATCAGCAGCAACAGGTGCGCACTCCTGGCAGGACGCCATCTTGCTGTGCACTGGCGAGGTCTTGAGGACCTGGGAGGAGGCGGAGCACAGAGGCTGAAGTTCCGGTTCGGCAATCTGCTCAGCAACCGTGACGTCACTCGGCACGGGCAGCCAATCAGGAGGATTCACAGTAAAGTCTATGGCGCCGGGCGATTCCCGCGTTTCGGTGGCGTGGCGGTTAACCCCCTCCCGCAGCAAAACACAACAAGCATCCTCCACACTGACTGGAAAATAGGGCACATCCCGAAACCCCATGGCGGCACAGTGAATAGTCCCGTTCAATCACACCACTTTGAATAAAGTCTCTCTGGGGGTTGCAATACCGTTTTAGGGGTGTTTGCAGCTGGCACAACGCAGATCCAATCCTATTTGTGATGCCAAAGTTGCGCTGGGCACTCCGCTGAGAGTAGTGGTAGATAGTAGTACCAGGTAGGAACTCGGGGGCTATATACAGAGGGGGCTATATACAGAGGTAATGCTGCACAGAGGGGGCTATATATGGGGGGGGGGGATGCTGCATAGAGGGGGCTATATACAGGGAGGTAATGCTGCACAGAGCAGGCTATATACAGGGAGGTAATGCTGCACAGAGCGGTCTATATACAGGGAGGTAATGCTGCACAGAGGGGGCTATATACTGGGCAGTGATACTGCACAGAAGGGTCTATATACAGGGGGGGATGCTGCACAGAGCGGTCTAATATATACAGGGGGGAATGCTGCACAGAGGGGGTTATATACAGGGGGGTAATGCTGCACAGAGGGGGCTACTATATACAGGGGGGGATGCTGCACAGAGGGGGCTATATACAAGGGGGGGGAATGCTGCACAAAGGGGGCTATATACGGGGGGAAATGCTGCACAGAGGGGGCTATATACAGGGGGGTAATGCTGCACAGAGGGGGCTATATACAGGGGGGTAATGCTGCACAGAGGGGGCTATATACATGGGGGTAATGCGTGAAGAAGGGAGGAACACTCCTGTAACGTCCATCTTTCTGCGTGGTTGCACGCCTATCTGTCTCCGGTGATGCAAATGGTGGACCAAGAGCGCCGAGAGGAGTAAAATCGTATCCAGTAACCAGATGTGGTCCGCGTAATGAGCACTTTGGGTGATTTGTATTGTACAACATTTTTTTGCAAAAGGAAGGAAAGGATACTTTCAGTAAAGCACTTTTGAAAAAGTTTTGTTGCAAGCGTGGTGAACTTTGTATTAGTATTTGGAGGCACACACTGGGGCTAATCGCTTATATGAAAGCAGATGTGGACTTTGTATAGAGATGAGGATGATGCTGGAGTGAGGAGTCTGAAATGTCTCTCTGACAGATCCTGTGGGGACGAGTCGTGGCCGGTGAAGTATTCATGATGGCCGGAGCCAGATGGAGAACAAAAAGAAAAATGAACAACTTTGATTTAGCAAAACATCCCTCATGGAGAGAAGACGCCTCCTCTAAGTCCTTGTCATTATCAGCTGAAGTTTCCCATAGACAGCAGCAGGGTCGTAGGTCCTTCTCTATGACACCTCATCTGATAACAAAAATTATACTTCTATTATAATACTATAAAATTATAATACTCAGGCAGTGTGTGTATTACAACTTGGCTCCTCTTACTTAAATAGAACTGAGCTGCAAAATCAGCTGGTAACAAAAATGATAATATTAAACCTTTACAAAAAGTGTCCCCAGGCTATGTGATCTCTAGATGCTATATATGTTTTTTTGTTGTTGTAATCTATATGCTTAATGGCCAGCATTTATTGTTTACATAGCCTGAGGACCCTCAGCACCCTCAGCCAGGTTAGTTGGGGCATGGTAAGTGGGGTGGGGGCAGGGCTAGAGGGGGCGGGGTTAGCAAGGAGCCCACAATTTCTGAACCGCCCAGGGCCCATGGTATCCTTAATCCGCCCCTGGTCAGGACACAAAAGCTTCTTCACAAAAATTGTTTCTTTGTTGCTTTTTCATGCAAATATAAACTTCAATGTACAAAAATACAAAAAAGAACAGATCCTAGCAGTAAATCCTGATAGATACCGGGCTAATATTAGTTGTGAGACCTATTGGATCTTCAGGCTCAGCACATTAGTTCCAAATAATAGAATTGAGACCACGGAAAGCATTAGATAGCTTTACTGTTTTTGCAGGGGCAGATTAACTTTACCATAGGCCCTGGGCTGTTCACCAAGCCTGTGCCCCCCAACCCCACTGGCCAGTTCACATGGAGTAAAACTGGCGGAATTCCACAGCGGAACTCTCCGTTTGGAATTACGCCAGCCGCTTTGTCATACAGGCAGTTTATGGCAGGGCTCGCGTGCCTCCTCTCTCCGCTCGGAAGAATTGACATGTCAATTATTCCCAGCTGAGAGGCGTGGAGAGAGGAGGCGCGAGCCCTCCCATAGATAATGATGCCCTGATTTGTGCAAAATTGAGATTTATTTAATTTTTTTGCAAATCATGGCAGAACTGTAGCCAGGAGACAATACACCACTGAAAGTCTTTTTGGGTGGCCATGGGCCCCCCAGGAGCTCAGGGCCCCCGGCTACCGCCCAAAATGGGCCTCTTGCAATCCGCTACTGGTCAGTAGTGCACTATTATGGGGACATCCATCTTGCCTAAATTGTTTTTATCAGCATTTAGTGATACTAATTTTAGCAGTTGAATGCTGTAGGCCACCGGGAGGGCAATGAGATTACTATCACTAATCCCTAAAGCAGTGTTAAAAAGTGCAAAAAATAATATTCAGGAAATGTATTTATTTTGCTTTAGGTGGAAACCCTGTAGGTGCCTCCCATCCAGGCTCTGGGTCAGATTACACAATAATCTCGCCAGCACTGAAAGGGTTCTGACGCAAGGACTAGTTTGCAAAACAGTAAAGTTTTATAAATTTAAATTTTATAAAAATAATTTAAAAAAAATACATATATTATCTAAAACCGATCTACCCGTTGTCCTGAGGTTGTTGTTTTGATTGTTGGACATATCAGGCTAGAAATGTATTACATATGCTATTAATGTTTTCCATGTGTAGCCTCCTCTCTGTTTTCCTCCTTCCTTCCTTCTTTTTTTTTTCTCGCAGCATCTTTCCTTCCCCTCCCTAATCCTGTGATGAGCTTCCAGTACCACTTATCAGCCGAGCAGCACGTGAGCTGGTATCTCCACAGACATGCATCCTCTCTCTCTCCTGAGTGTGTTCTTCTTCTTTGCCATGCTTCATTACATGGCTTCAGGTGGGTACGAGATTAGAACATTCCTTGGCAAGGGTGTACGAATGACTTCAACCTACAGACTTACAATGCTAGATAAAACCAGGCGCGACACAGGCCGGAAGTTGACTTTAGTCCGTGTAAACACCATTACTTTAATAGCCTCTTTTGTGTGTACTAATTCAGACAGGAACATGTAAGCTAACATTCTAAAAATGCAGATAACGCTATGCACAGTGTATGATACAAATTCTGTAGCTATCTGCTCAATATTATTTTAAAATTAAATTTTTCATATTATATTTTGGTTCTTTTAATTTTTGGTGTTTTTAGACAGAGAGAGACTTATCTGACAGAATTTTTGAAGCCAAAGCCAGGAATGGATTTGAAAAGAGAAGGAATCTCAGTTTTTCCTTTTTTCCTGTTCTCTGTTTATAGGGTCCTATTATGCTGCGTTTACACAGAACGATTATCGCGCAAATTCGCACGATAATCGTACGTGTAAACGCAGCGAATGATCAAACAAGCAAGAAATCGTTCATTTTGATCTTTCAACAAATTCTCAAATCGTCGTTGATCGTTCGCAAAAAATTCGCAGATCGTTCCGTGTGAACAGTTGTTCACCGATTTAACCAATGTGTGAGATAGGCTTTAAGCGATCGCAAAATGAATTTCCGTACGATATATTGTACCGTCTAAACGCTGATCGTTATGAAAAAAAAAAAAACGTTACTCCGACATGGTTAATCGTATGATCGGTCGAATTATTGTTCCGTGTAAACGTAGCATTAGACAGTCCGATTACAGTTAATGTAAACGAGCGCCGATCTACTATATTGACGCTCCTTTACTGAGTTTATTACACGGCTCGATGATTGTTTAGCAAGGGCTACAGGGACATCATTAGCAATGTCCGTGCAGCCCTTGCCCTAAACTGTATATATCACCGCTCCACGCTCCCGTCTTCTCCTGCCCTCTGCTTTCACTCCTGGTGCCACGGCTGCAGCTTCAGAGCGGCCAGTCTGAGCTGACCGGGAGTGCTGCAGCGGGGAGAGGTCATATATAACAGTTTATTCAATCGCTAGCCATTGGTGGCCCATTGCTGTGATTTTAGGTCAGGACTTAAAGACACAATCAGCCGATGATCATTGTTATCGACTGATCGTTGTCTCTATTACACGGAGCCGCGGAGTTCGTCCTTTTTTGTACTCAGAGGGATCATACCCTAAGAGCCTGTTTACACTGAGCAAAAGTGGAAGAATTTCAAGCGGAGCCGGGGACGCCACTTGAAATTCCACCTGTCCTGTTGATTCAATTTGATTTCTCAAGCGCCTCTGCTCTCCACTGAAAGAATTGACATTGACAATTTGCAACAACGGACGTTATTTATGCAAAACATATGTGGCATTTAAATGAATGGAATCCTGGCCAGAGCGTATATACATAGCATACGCTCCGGTCAGGATTCCATCCGGCTGCACGAAAAACTGACATGTCAGTTTTCGGAGGCCACTATTCATTGAATAGCGGCCACAGAGAACTTGTCAGTTTACACAATGGAGCTTGCGGCTCTAGGCGCACGCTCCATTGTATGCAGAGGCACACGGATGCACCCGCATCCCAATTCATCAGAAATGAAGATCATCTGGCCGCTACTGCAGTACCAGCCGGGATAATCTTCTCTTACACTGGCCGTTTTGTGACCCAGACGGTTCACAGAACGGACAGTGTTTTACGCCATGTGAACATGGCCCAAGAGTGGATAAAAATGAGTAAAGTATACGTACTTTCTTTATGCTTCTTCCTCTTCTTTTTGAATCCATTCTTGGCTTTGTTGTAAATTAGAAGTCAGATTTTTATTATTATTATTATTTTTATTTTTTTAAGTAGACTTGAATATTCAGCATTTGATTCCCTGGGTATGGAGAAGTTAGATGTCAGTAATCAAATGCAAAGTATTTGGGTTTGGCTAACATTGACAAACAGTTTGTCGCAAGTTCACACTAATACTATTTTTAGCACCATGAACACACTATATGGAATCCACAAGGACATTCTTCTCCAAAACTCTTTTCATTTTCAAGGGAAGAAGTTTCGCTGGTGTACCCTATCTGATGCTGAGCAGAGAAAATGCTCTCTTCTGGCCCGTACTCTTCAAAATGTTTTGTCTTCAAATGACCCATTCTCACGAGTATCCTGTGTCCGAGCTCACAATACCCAGGACTGCATGACCAAAATTAGGGTAAGGGAAATCAAACCTTATAGTGGTCCATTTGGATACCGTGCATATATTCTACCTAAAGTTCTTAGGTAAGATTTTGGGAACCATATAGGTATAATTGCATGTAGAATCAAACAAACATTTCCGTATAACTTTATTGCCCAACATCGAAGGATACAATTTTGGGCAATTTTGGTCAAATTTATAACCACATTTGTTGCAAAGAACTCTATTTATATGTAAAACACCTTTGGGCCAACCTCTGTAGGCAGAGTGTGTGGTAATGTAGTTCTCATCTCACTATAGCGCAGTGCCTCAACCCAAATCTTAATTGCAGCTCTTTGGGTACGCAGCAGGTTGTCTTCCTTCTGCCAGGGATCGACTTGGGAAATCCCTGCCCAGCTTACGTACACACTAACTCCAGAGAAGGGTTAACAAATTTATTAACGGAACAGTGACAATACAATAGTGACATATAAACCATGTTTTATTTCCTGAACATTTTTATGTTTATATCTTTATTAATAGGGCAATAAGGCAGATGCAGCGTCCTTGGATTCTGGTGAAGTTTATACTGCAGTCAGACTTTACGATTTGGAAGCGGTAGCGAAAGAAGAACACAGTGAAGGTATACAGGTGGTCACTGTTGTATATTTATCAAAATAAAATTTGTTAAAAATAGAAAAAAATAGAGGTTTTATCTTAAATTACATGTTAAACTTAAAGGGGAACTCCAGCAAAAAAAAATATATTTTAAATGAATTGGTGCCAGAAAGTTCCAGAGATTTGTCATTTACTTGTCAAATTCTTTCAGTAGTTATCAGCTGCTGTATGTCCGTCAGGAAGTGGTGTATTCTTTCCGGTCTGACACAGTGCTCGCTGCTGCCACCTCTGTTCATATCAGGAACTGTCAAAAGCAGGAAAGATTTTCCATGGAGATTTGCTACTGCTCTGAACAGTTCCTGACATGGACAGAGGTGGCATCAGAGACCACCACATCAGACTGCAATGAATACACCACTTCCTGCAGGACATACAGCAGCTAATAAGTACTGGAAGACTGCAGATATTTTAATAAAAGTTAATTACAAATCTCTGATATCTTTCTGACACCAGCCATGTTTTTCTAAGCTTGAATAACCCCTTTAAGCTAGGATTTCTAAGTCAATCTATAATAACTCATAGTTTGAGATACGAAAGGGGCACTTTTCTTTTAGATATGAATGGGTTGTTTGAAAATAATACTGGCTCCTGCCACTGCTATTTTACAACTCTGTCCTGCTTTCGGCCGCTTCCGTGTTTTGATGTCTATGATGTTGCAAGCTTGTCCAGCCAATCAGCAAATGAGGCAAGACTGTGGAGGCAACACTGCAACTACTGATTGGCTGGGCGGGCTTACAATGCATGGCCCCAGGACCCAGAAGCGGACAAACAGCAGGGCGGAGCTGTAGGATAGCTGCAGTATGCAGAGCCAGGAAAGTAAGTCTGCTTTATTATTTTTAAACAATCCATCCCCCAGCATGTAAAAAGAGGCCCTTGCCCGGAGTACCCCTTTAATGTCATAGAAATGCTAGACTGGGAATAATGGGGATAGTAGGGGAAAAAAGTGAAAATAGGAGCAAACTATCCATGTACAGATCCAACAGTTCTTCTGGTCTATCTAGGAAATTGCGTGTTCGCTGTAGTTGTTGCCCGCCGTGGGACTCTAAACATCCGCAATCTAAGAGGGATCCGCTCTTGTCACAATGGAGCCAAATGGACAGCTGGATGGAATATACCATTAGGCTTCCTTCTTTCCAAAAATCTACTGCAGTGGGATGAAGAACAACCTCTGGCTAAAGGTAAAAGTGAAATTCCCTGTATGTATTGTCACATGGCTGCTTCACCTGTCCCCTTGTCCTACCATCCATGATCTGAGTATTTATCTTAAGGTTTTATTGAATAGATACTGTTTGCCTTTTCCTCAAATGTAGTTGTCAGTAGATACTTCAATGCCAGCTGTATCCCTGGAATCGGAGTCTCTTCCCCAAACCTGTGTGAATTGTGCCAAGGACCTAAGTCTTATGTTCGAGAGAAAAACCACTTCTGTGAAACCAGCAGCAGTGAGCCGTATTCAGACTCTGATGGTGCTTTTAGGTATGTACAAAATGAATGAACTTAAAACTGAGTACTTTATTGTGGGTTAAACGACGACAACATTCAAATAAACTTTATTTATTTCTATAAAAAATAATCTCCAGTCTTCCAATACCTATCAGCTGCTGCATGTCTTACAGGAAGCGGTGTATTCTTTCCAGTGTGGAGAGCACGAGAGATTGTCTATGGGAATTTGTGCCTGCTCTGGACAGTTCCTGACATGGACAGTGGTGGCAGCAGAGAGCACTGTGTCAGACTGGAAAGAATACACCACTGCCTGCAGGACATACAGCAGCTGATAAGTACTGGAAACTGAAGATTTTTTTTTTTTAAAGAAGTAAACTACAAATCCCTGACACTTATTGGCCTGACCTGTCAGCAGCTAAAGAGGGGCAGATAGTGTTTCTTGTCAGGATTGCGAGTTATTTTGTCTAGTAGAAACTAGGTGAGACAGATATTGCCTAGGCTATGTGAGGGTGGTGGGTCAATACTAGGAAAATTGTAAACATTTTGTAAGGCTTCCTTCACATGTCAGCATATTTTTGCAGATCCACATTTTTTACGGACATTGTGGAGATAATATCCGTA
This sequence comes from Dendropsophus ebraccatus, assembly GCF_027789765.1. NCBI lineage: Eukaryota > Metazoa > Chordata > Amphibia > Anura > Hylidae > Dendropsophus > Dendropsophus ebraccatus. The sequence goes on along the minus strand of NC_091456.1, from coordinate 25,172,467 downwards.
GTGTCTGCAAAAAAAATCCAGATCTTATAGACTACTTTTGGTTTGTCTGTGTCAAAATTATGGTTCGCACTAGGATATGTTTTTTTTTTTGGGGGGGGGATCCCCCAAAGTTGTGGATGCTTGAATAGGCACATAGACACCAGTGGGATTTAAATTTGTCCTAAATTTGACCCTAAATGTGCAAATATCATTGATTTCAATAAGTCAGTTGTAGAGATGAGCGAACCGGGTTCGGGTTTGAGTCCATCCGAACCCGAACGTTCGGCATTTGAGTAGCTGGGGCTGCTGAACTTGGATAAAGCTCTAAGGTTGTCTGGAAAACATGGATACAGCCAATGACTATATCCATGTTTTCCACATAGCCTTAGGGCTTTATCCAAGTTCAGCAGCCCCCGCTAATCAAATGCCGAAAGTTCGGGTTTAGATGGACTCCAGCATGCTCCAGGTTCGCTCATCACTAATGAGTTGGTAACAATAGCAGTGCCAACCACAAAATTTGGGCAACCATTCAGTGCTTAAATAATAATAGAGTATTCTTTTTTTTTTTTTCACAACCTGCTCTTAATAAAATTTAATTTTCGCTTCGCCATAGATGTCTAAAGAGTGGTGCTGGAGATGTTGCATTTGTGGATCACCTGACCATAGAGAGTGCAACTGGTAAGTTCTATACAACAGTACAAATCTGGCTGCGTCAGTGCTGTCATGAATGACCAGTGTCTTCACTTGTATAATATACATTAATGCATCCTAGATTTTACTACCGCTGTAGTAAATTTGGACATAGATCGTCCCATTGCCACAGGTGTATAAAATCAAGCAACTACCAATGGAGTGCATGAAATCTCTTCCCTATTACAGTGTTTCCCTGAAAATAAAACGCCCTCCTAAAATAGGACACCCCAACTACCCTACCCTCTAGCCTAAAGTAAAGGGGTTATCCAGGGCTACAAAAACATGGCCACTTTCCTCCTACTGTTGTCTCCAGTTTGGGTGGGGTTTTGAAACTCAGTTCCATTGAAGTAAATGGAGCTTAATTGCAAACCGCACCTGAACTGGAGACAACAGTAGGGGGAAAAGTGGCCATGTTTTTGTAGCGCTGGATAATCCCTTTAAGCTCATATTCTAGACATTTCATATCTTACCGTAAAAAGGATTTCTTGGTGGTCTCTCCCCTCAAAAATGCATGTAATGGTTGGTGGACAGTGTCACAGGGGAGGGGCTTAACAGTCACCGTGAGAGGGGGCTAAACGCCAACCATGTCACAGAGGGTGGGACCTCTGGCGCAATCTCAGCTTTGTACATTTTTCCTCAGATTCAGAACTGGATCAGTTTGAACTCTTATGTGCAGATGGATCCACCGCTAGTCTAAAATCCTACAGATCCTGCAATTTGGGCCAAGGCCCCGGCAAAGCAGTTGTCACCAGAAATCACATGAAAAGAATAACCAAAAGATTTCTTACTCTGATCCAGGTAATGATCCCCCATATGTAGCAACTTGAGTAAGAATTGTATGTACAGATCAACTATTTAAATACCGGTGGCTGAAGAAGTTGGATGCAGCTCCAGCGAGCGATACAGCCTATGGACTATGGCTGTATCCAACTTATTCAACCACCGGTATGTAAATCCCGAATGATGGGATTGGAGCATGCTCCGGTTGTGCTCATCTCTTATAGTAATATATCAGGTGCCCCTGCTTATATAATATACCCATTTGATATAAATCATTTACTCTTAAAAAGCTGATAACCTTTTAGATGGCACAAATGTTAGAGTTTAAAGGGATTATCTGGGTTTTTTTGTGTTTTTTTTTTAAGTTGATAGCCTATGTTCTGTGTAAGTCTTCAATATAAGATTGGCGGGGGTCCGGTTCCCAGCACTGTAATGAGCGCCACAGCCTCTTCATCATTTACCAGTGCTCATCCTTCCATCTCCATTAGTAGTGGCTAAGCAAGGTACTTCAGTGTTGCCCATTTACTTAAAGGAGAAGTCTGAGAAATTTTTGTCCGGCGAAAGTATTGTACTGCCCCCCAAAAGTTATACAAATCCCCAATATACACTTATTACAGGGAATGCTTATAAAGTGCTTTTCCCCTGCACTTACTACTGCATCAAGGCTTCACTTCCTGGATAACATGGTGATGTCACTTCCTGGATAACATGGTGATGTCACTTCCTGGATAACATGGTGATGTCACGACCCGACTCCCAGAGCTGTGCAGGCTGTGGCTGCTGGAGAGGGTGATGGCAGGGGGATGCTCAGTGTCCCTCCAGTGCCCTGTGTCCCCCTGCCATCATCCTCTCCAGCAGCCACAGCCTGCACAGCTCTAGGAGTCGGGTCGTGACATCACCATGTTATCCAGGAAGTGACCTCACCATGTTATCCAGGAAGTGACATCACCATGTTATCCAGGAAGTGACATCACCATGTTATCCAGGAAGTGAAGCCTTGATGCAGTAGTAAGTGCAGGGAAAAAAGCACTTTATAGGCTTTTCCCATAATAAGGGTATATTGGTGATCTGTATAACTTTTGGGGGGCAATACAATACTTTAATAAAAATTTTTCACCGGACTTCTCTTTTAAACAGGACTACTTACTAAAAGTAGGGGAACCGAACATCTGGCCTCTTCTAATCTAATGTTGATGGCCAATTCAGAGGATAAGCCATGAGTTTTAAACGTCTGTGGTACAATTTCATTATTCTAACAATTCAATACTTAGATATTGTAATATTTAGATATTTTGATCATAATTTTTTTCTTCTGCTCAGAATTTCTTTGGCAGAAGCGGAAAACACAAGAGCCGCTTTTCTCTCTTTACATCGGAACCGTTTGGGGGGCAAAATCTTCTCTTCCATGATTCTACAATGAGACTTCAGGTTTTAGCAGATGATGCAGATATCACACACGTATTGGGCCTGGATTATGTGGCACTCCTAAAAGAACTGGGACATGAAGGTATGATTTAAAGCCCAGCTGCCTGCTAGTTCGGTTAGGCCGGGATTAATGTGTTCACTTTTAATGTACACATTATATCCTCTTGAAACTTACAGAAACGTGTAAATGCACACAAGCTATGGTGCACTACAGTCAAACAGTATACGACTGTCTACATTTCACTGGTCTCTATTCCGTTTGTTATAATTTGTATGTATAATTTAACTTAGGAGTAGACTGCTGTGCATAGCTAAAAAACATATAGTTTGGAATCCTAAGGGTGCGTTTACACAGAGAGATTTATCTGACAGATTTTTAAAGCCAGAACCAGGAACAGACTATAAACAGAGGTCAGGTCATAAAGGAAAGACTGAGATTTATCCTCTTTTCAGATCCATTCCTGGCTTTGGCTTCCAAAATCTGTCAGATAAATATCTCTGTGTAAATGTACCATGAAGTCAGTGGGTAAAGGATTCGGCTGTTTGACATATAGAGACATCTGTTTTAGCATCCATTTAAGGTACACCTTTCTATCCACTTCAAGAGTATAAAACATACTGTATATGTTAAAGGGGTACTCTGGTGGGAAAACAAGATCTTTTAAATCAACTGGTGTCAGAAAGTTATACAGATTTGTAATTTACTTCTATTTGAAAATCTCAATTCTTTCAGTAATTATCAGCTGCTGTATGTAATGCAGGAAGTGGTGTATTCTTTTAAATCTGACACAGTGCTTTCTGCTGCCACCTCTGTCCATGACAGGAACTGTCCAGCGTAGAAGCAAATTCTTATTTAAACCTCTCCTGCTCTGGACAAGTCTTGACATGGACAGAGGTGGCAGCAGAGAGCACTGTGTCAGACTGGAGAGAATACACCACTTCCTGTAGGACATGCAGCAGCTGATAAGTACTGGAAGACTGGAGATTTTCAAATAAAAGTAAGTTACAACTCTGTATAACTTTCTGACACCAGTTGATCTGAAAGATTTTTTTTCTCTCCGGAGTACCCCTTTTAAGTGCAACTATGATTGGAACAAACTTCTGACATGTCATAGCGACATGTTTGTATCAATGGGAGTCTGGTGCAGAAATCCACTAACAAAAGGACCCAAACACTCAGCAGTGCGTGCTGTGTCCCATCTTCACTCTAGACTGCTATAGTGAGCAGTGTATGTTTATATTGGAGGTCTAGGGGACTTCCAGTATACAGAATCACCAAAAGTCCCATAGACTTCCATTATAAGTCCAAGGACTGCTCACTATAGCAGTTTAGCGCACATATAAAGTGGCACAGGCCACACTGCTGAGTGCTTCTGCCCCATCATTCTAGCAATCGGTGGGGTATCAGCATCTGGACCCCCATAATACAAACTTCTGACATTTGTTACAATGTTAGTTGTAATTTGAAAGTTCATACAAACACAATGTGAACCCAGACTTAGCTTAACTTCCTTTAAAACACTGAGATTTAAAAAAAAAAAAAAAAAAAAAATTAACATTATTAAAATATTTGCTCATAATTAGCAATCTGGTTTACTGTCATTGGAAAACGTGCGTACATAACAAATGTGATGCTATTGAATTCTAAGGCTAAAATAAGGTGAACTCAAAAGTTTCCTTAAAGTCCACCCAAAAAATTTTTCTTTCAAATCAACTGGTGCCATAAAGTGCCAGAGATTTGTAATTCACTTCTATTAAAAGATCTTAAAGGGGTATTCCCCCCAAAATTATTTTTACATTAATACGCTGCCCATCCGTAGCTTTCCATCTTTCCCATATAAAGTTATTATGGATTCTGCACAGTTTTGCTGTTATCCAGCTGCATTCACCCCCATGGATTGCATAGAATCATCAGACCTCAGTCCACACTGACACACTCCCTGCTCCTGGCCCCCACCCTCCGTGTCGGCACCACGTGTCCTCAGTCCCAGCACAGTGAAGTGACTGAGAACACTGATGCGGTGGCTGCTGTTAGAGAGGGAGACAGTGATCAGTGCAGCTGTGACTGCATCCCTCTCTAACAGCAGCCACCCGGTCACCCCCAGCCCAGAGCTCACCCCCTGTGTCCAGAGCCTCCCGACACACCGTGCAGCACTCACCCGCAGCACACAGCCCCCCCCCGCCCCACAACCGACTGCCCCATCACCTGTGGCATCCCTCACTCACCCTGAGCACACAGCCCCCCCCATCACCCGTGGCATCCCTCACTCACCTGCAGCATAGCCTCCGCACTCACCCGCGGCACCCCCCCCCCCGCGGCAAGCTCCGCCCCCCGTGATTGCCCACGGCAAGCTCTGCCCCCCGCAATCGCCCGCGACTAGCTCCGCCCCCGCAATCGGCCGCGACTAGCTCCGCCCCCCCCGCAATCGCCCGCGGCTAGCTCTGCCCCCCACGACAAGCTCCGCCCTTCGCAATCGCCCGCATCACCGCCAACTCAGCTCTGCTACACCGGCATCCCCAACTCAGCTCTGCTACACCGGCGTCCCCAACTCAGCTCTGCTACACCGGCGTCCCCAACTCAGCTCTGCTACACCGGCGTCCCCAACTCAGCTCTGCTACACCGGCGTCCCCCCCAACTCAGCTCTGTTACACCGGCGTCCCCAACTCAGCTCTGCTACACCGGCGTCCCCGCCAACTCAGCTCTGCTACACCAGCGTCCCGGCCAACTCAGCTCTGCTACACCGGCGTCCCCGCCAACTCAGCTCTGCTACGCCGTCTCCCCAACTCAGCTCTGCTACGCCGACACAGCCATCTCAGCTCTGCTACACTGTCATCATCTCCTTCATTGTCTCAGCTCTGCTACTTCACCATCATCAGGCATAAGCATTGCATGATGGGAAATGTAGTTTCCTATCTTGGATATAGACCATGTTTTAGAAAAAGTTGTAACTCAGGAACGGCAGCAGCTAGAAAGATGGGAGACGTCTCAAAATACTCAGGGGGACTTTGTGAGTAAGACCAGCTAGGTTTGGGGGCATTAAATTTTTTTAGCTCTTGGGGAGAATACCCCTTTAAGTCTTCCAGTACTTATCAGCTGCTGTGTGTCCAGCAGGAAGTGGTGTTTTCTTTCCTGTCTGACACAGTGCTCTCTGTTGCCTCCTCTGTCCATGTCAGGAACTGTCCAAAGCAGGAGCAAATCCCCATTGAAAACCTCTCCTGCTCTCCAGACTGGAAATAATACAACTTCCTGTTGGGCATACAGCAGCTGATAAGTACTGGAAGGCTTGAGATTTTTTAATAGAAGTAAATTACAAATCTCTGGCACTTCATGGCAGCAGTTGATTTTAAAGAAAAGTTTTTTTGGTGAACTACCCCTTTAAAGAGTGACGCATTTGGCTGCAGTGTGTTCAGAATATATAACCGAATTTAGATGAAAATATCATGGCTTTAGAGGGTTTTGCAATTATTTTCCATATTGAATCCTAATTGTACATCTCTACATATCAGGTATCTCTCTGGACCACAGTGTCATCCGTTGGTGTTGTATTAGTTCAGCGGAGATGAGGAAGTGTGAAGACTGGGCACTGAGTATAAGATCGGACCCTTTGGTTTGTGTCCAAGCGACATCTCTATCTGGGTGTATTGAGATGATTAAGGTATAAGTGCCGAAAACATCCAGTAAGTGACTCTCCAGGCTCCCCTTTACTAAAGGTGACCATACACCATGTTGTTTGGCCAAACCCACCAGGCCTCAATTTACAAAGAAGTTCGGCCCTACCAAGCATGTTGTGCTCTCAGACCCCTGCATTCACATAGATGCTCATCCCGGCCAAGCATGCATGTGTTCTTATTATGGTGTGGGGGGAAAAGCCACTGCCAGACACCTCTGGGGTTGCATTACCTCGCTTTAAATCAAAGGATTGGTCTTAACAAAATTGTTAAGTTTGGCTGATGTTCATCTAATAGCCTCCTCAAAGGGGTACTCCAGTGATTTGTTTATTGATTTATTGATTTATTTATTTAAATCATCTGGTGTCAGAAAGTTTGTAATTTACACTCTATGGGAGGCGCGCGCATCGCTCAGCGTCTCTCCACACTTAAGAATGAACATGTCCATTCTTCAGCGCTGAGAGATGCAGGGCGCGCGCCTCCCATAGACTGTTATTATGACACGGAGGCTGGCGGAATTCCGCCTCTCTTGCTCTGAGTGAACAGGGCCTAAACCTGAGACAAGTGATATCACTGAGAAACAGGGCCGTTTCTAGGGCATTTTGGCCACAGGGCGAATCTTAAAGCGCCCCCCCCCCCCCCCTCCGACCTCACTCAGTTCAGTCCTGGGGAAGGAGGGGGGGGGGGGTATCAAGATTCAGGTTACTAGGAGGAATCAGTGTGTATGTTATGGAATAGGGCGGTGAAGCACCCCTACTAAATAATGTTCTACTGAGTACAAAAACATCATTCATTGACTCACAGGTGACGTCTTCTTTGATCTGAGGCGTCACTTTCCTTTTCCTCTCCATCCGGCCCCGGCCTCCAGGATGATTTCTTGCAGCTACAATTCATCTATTCAGAACCTGCAAGACATCTCAGGCTCTGCACTTCCAGCAACTTCCTTCCCTTTTCCCACCCATAAGGTCCCAAACTGTAGTAATTCTTGTTGTGCCCTCCATATAGTAATAATGTCTCCTGTAGTATAGCCCCCTCTATGCAGCCTCTATAGTATAGCCCTCTGTGTGGAGTGTAGGCATCTCTGTTGTATTGCCCACCTATGTGCAGTACAGTACTCCCTCCACTGTTTAGTACAGACCCATGTGCAGTACACCCCTACCCCCCATAATACTAAGTACAAGATGCTGGGAAAGCTGTGTGACCTCCACTATACTGACATACAGGATGCTGGGAAAGCTGGGTGACCACCATTATACTGACATACAGGATGCTGGGAAAGCTGGGTGACCACCATTATACTGACATACAGGATACTGGGAAAGCTGGGTGACCACCATTATACTGACATACAGGATGCTGGGAAAGCTGGGTAACCTCCATTACACTGCCATACAGGATGATGGGAAAGCTGGGTGACCTCCATTACACTGAAAAACAGGATGCTGGGAAAGCTGGGTGACCTTCATTATACTGACATATTGGATGCTGGAAAATGTGTGACCTAAATTATACTGACATACAGGATGCTGGGAGGCCTGTGAACTCTGGCACCGTAGGTCGGCAACGGGGGTGGAGCTTACCGTTTTGGGGGTGGGGCTTAACGGGACGTATCGGCTAGGATCATCATCTAGGAGTAGAGGTCGTGTTCTCCCCCCACCCATCAGGATGTAGCCCACCTCTGTGCAGTGCTTGATCCCCCCTCCCCCTCTCCCCCCTAGCCCCCATACTGTAAGCAAAAAGAAACAAATGGCCATATACTTACCTGTCACCCTGCTCTTCATAGATCCTCTTCTGGTCCCTGCGTCCTCTTCTAGTTTCCCGTGCAGGCAGCCAGCCTGTCATAGAGAGGCTGCCTGCACAGTCTCTGCCCCAGCGTGCTGTTCCCAAACAGCCACTGGGGGACTGGTCCTGGAGGTGTGCAGTGATGGTGGTGTTCACAGCTTACAGCTCCGTGGAGTCCTGCCGCCGGGTGGGGGAGGGGCGCTGATGATGAGGTGAGTGCAAGGGCCAGATGCTGCAGGGCGCCCCCTAGCTGTCGGCGCCCCGTGCGGTGGCCCGGCTCGCCCACCCCTAGAAACGGCCCTGCTGAGAAATCCAGCCCAATTTCTCTCTCTTATTACACACTGTATCTGTTGTTCCTTTTTATTTAGCGTAATGAGGCAGATGCGGTTACATTAGATGCCACTCATGCATATATGGCTGGAAGATGTGGACTCCACCCAGCTGCAGTGGAATACTGGGGTGAGCATAATGGGGCTGAATTACTAATGTCACTAACTAACTAATGTTCTAACGTCAGAAAAGTGTACATTTTGGTGGAGATTTATCAAAAACATGGTGTAAAGTGAAACTGGCCCAGTTGCCCCTAGCAACCAATCAGATTCCACCTTTCATTCCTTACAGACTCTTTTGAAAATGAAAGATGGAATCTGATTGGTTGCTAGGGGCAACTGAGCCAGTTTCACTTTACACCATGTTTAATAAATCTTCCCCTTTGTGGCCATCTTCCCTGCGGGGTTACTGTTCTGCCTTATTCACAAACGTTGCATGGCACCAAATTGCCAGAATCCCGCCATAACCTACATATTTACTAAACAAACGGGTTTTCTATTCTAAAAATCAGCCACTTCTTGCGTGGAGGGGTTTATAGTTTTTAGTTTTGTCACTGTCCAATTTATTAAGGGCATGAGACACATGTCAGAAAGCACTAGAGATTTGTAATTTACTTCTATTTAATAATCTCCAGTCTTTCAGTACTTATCAGTTGCTGTATGTCCTGCAGAAAGCGATGTATTATTTAGCAGCACAGGTTTTATATGGGGATTTCCTACTGCTCTGGACAGTTCCTCTCGCGGACAGGGGTGGCAGCAGAGAGCACTGTATCAGACTGGAAAGAATACCACTTCCTGCAGGACATACAGCAGCTGATAAATACTGGAAAACTGGAAATTTTAAAATAGTATCCCTTGGCATCTTCCTTATCAGGATACGGGATCCCATGAGTGGCTCAAACCAGGGCATTTTTTATGTGGTAGCTGCTGAAGTTGGATGCATCCCTAAGGCTGCCTGGAAAACATGGTTACAGCCTATGTTTTCCAGGACTCTCTAGGTAAGCATGCAACTTCAGCAGCCACCGCTAATCAAATGCCACGAACCCAAGCATGCGCAAAGTTTTGCAGCGAAATCCACTGCTAATCCAGTGCCATTCATCCCTATTAGAGCACATACTCACAGCGGGAATTAACATCCCTCTGTGAGTATGTGAGTTAACCCCTCGCCGCCCGCAGCCCCGACACGGCTGCATGTGAGGCTCCCGCTCAGGCAATCAGTGCACGGCAGCGGGAGTCGGGAGCCTCACATGCAGCCACGGCGCCGAGCAGGTAATGTATGCTCTCGGCGAGGGCTGCAGGCAGCGGGGGTTAACTCACATACTCACAGCAGGATGTCAATCCCGCTGCGAGTATGTGCTCTAATAGGGATGAATGGCACTGGATCCGCAGCAGATTTCGTGAAATCTGCTGCGGATCCAGTAGGTGTGAAGGCACCCTAAAAGTTATTCTTTTAAAGGACACCTGTCACCCCCCCGTGCCGGGGTGACAGGCTCCCGACCCCCTGTTAGACCCCCCTATACTTACGTGATCCCGCCGGGTCCCGCTTCCTGAGCCGGCCGGGTCCCGGAGATATCAGCTCCCGAAGCCCGGCACGCGCGCTGACAGCAGAGTCAGACGCCCATAGAGAATGAATGGGGAGTCCGATGCTCCGTCATTCTCTATGGGCATCGGACTCATCTCTCAGCGCGAGCGCCGGGCTTCGGGAGCTGATATCTCCGGGACCCGGCCGGCTCAGGAAGCGGGAGCCGTCGGGATCACGTAAGTATAGGGGGATCTAACAGGGGGTCGGGAGCCTGTCACCCTGGCACGGGGGTGACAGGTCCTCTTTAAGGCCAGCATCTAAAGGTGTTCTCTTGTATTTCTATAGGTGATCATTCTGACTGTCTTACAGATCCTAAAGAGCTTCTACAGAGTCTCATAGAGAAAGGTATGATATGGTAATACTGATAAATATTGCTGTAAATATACCCGTAGGTCTTATTATTGCTGCATTTTAAAACCCATGTTACAACCAGAGTACCAAGACTAACCCCTCCCCCCTTTTAAAGGGGTACTCTCTCAAATTAACTGTGTCAAAAAGTTATATATACAGTAGTTGCAATTTACTTCTATTTAAAAATCTCAAGCCTTCCAGTACTTATCAGCTTCTGTATGTCCTGCAGGGCGTTGTGTATTCTTTCCAGTCTGCTCTGATATAATGAACTGTCCAGGGCAGGAGATTTCCAATGGGGATTTGATCCTGCTCTGGACAGTTCCTGACATGGACAGAGATGTCGGCAGAAAGCACTGTGTCAGACTGAAAAGAAAACAACATTTCCTGCAGGACATACAGCAGCTGATAAGTACTAGGAGACTTGAGATTTTTAAATAGAAGTAAATTACAAATGTATATAACTTTCTGAAACCGGTTGATAAAAAAAGTATTTTTTTTTTAATTGCCAGGGTACCCCTTTAATGTGATTCAAATCTGGTGCAGCAGTCTGTGTACAATGTCCATAATACTGATGTATTATAGCACTGGCTCTCTAGCCCTTTAGATTAGTTCCCATCATGCCTGTATAGCTCCATTTGAGAGCATTGTTAGGGCTGTAGACAGAGCAAATCTATACTAATCGATTGGGGCAAAACCACATAAAAAAAAATTGACTGGGCAGAATGTGTTAGTGATTCATACAGACACAGCAATATTCTGAAAGTAAGGGTAACCTTAAGGGTATATTCACACGGGCGTCTCGCATAAGAAATCCGCAGCTAATCTGCAGCTAATCCGCAATATATATATTAATAATAAGAAGAATAATATGTGTATTGCGGATTAGCTGCGGATTAGTTGCGGATTTCTTGTGCGAGACTCCCGTGTGAATATACCCTTATTATTCACTTTGACATATGGTAATTTAAATCATAATTATCTATTTTAGGCTTTCCTACTATGTATGCCTTGGCTATAACAAAAAAAAGCATGAAAGCTGTGACCCTTCTCGATATGAGCGGGCGCCGATCCTGCCATGGCAGCATGTACAGTCCTGCAGGATGGCTCCTTCTCTCCAGATACACCGTCCGGGCACCGGTGAATGAAACATGGGATTGTGACATAAATTCAGGTTGTAAAACAGACTAACAGGCGACATAAGCCTGGGTGTATGTTGGGTGTCACCACTTTATTTAATGGTGTGCGGTTTTATTATCTTACAGGGAATTTGCCACCAGACAATTACCTATCGTTCAAATTAACTGTTGTTAAACATATTTTAAGGGTGCCTTCACACCTACCGTATCGCAGTAATGAAATCCGCTGCGGATCCGCAGCGAATTTGACAGTGCGTATTTAATGCTGTGTTCATTCATTTAGTTAAATCTGCTGCGGATCCGCAGCAGATTTTCTACTGCAATACGGTAGGTGTGAAGGCACCCTTAAAGATTTTTTTTGGTGATTTTTTTTCTAATTTTCTTAAAAATTTTTTAATAATCCTGAAATTTCATTCTAGCCACTAAGCCTAATAATAAGCTAACAATTCTTGTTCTATATAGAAATCTTTTCAGCAGTCTCTTCACTAGTATCTAGGGCAGGATTATAGTGAAATGTAACACCTGTTGGTAGATAAGATGGGATCATTCCATTCACAATAGGGGATGGTCACAATTCCTTCTCTTAACCTACCTGGCTTTGGCTTCAAATCTTTGGCAGATAATCTGTCAGATAATCTTTCTGCGTAAATGGACCCTAGAACTCTCCCATGAACACGGCGATACCAAATATGTAAATTTCTTTCTTTTTATTCATTTATAAAATAGGAAAAGGGGGTAAGCGATGCGGAATCTGTTGGCGCTATACAAATAAATATTCTTCTTCTTATTATTATTATTATTTAACCTTTTATTAGGGGAGAGGATTTTACATTAATAAAAAAAACAACTTGACAACTTTGACAGCTGCATTTAAAGTTGATAAGCTGGAAGCGGTGATCGGCCTGGTTGGTTAATACACCACACGCTGCAGAGAGGGCTCGTGCCGGGAGCCCTTTCTGTTTACCCTCTACGGCCGTTAAGAGGTTAAAACAGCATGTTTTTGTTTCAGTTTTGCTTTTGTAGCAAAAAGTAGTAAAATTAGCACGAAATATGCTTTATTAAGTAAATATATAGTAAAGAAGCTGGTGGCTATATTGCAATAGATGCCTCTCCTGTCTATTGCATTTTAGACGCCAGCTTCTTTACTATATATTTACTTAATATAGTATATTTTTGTTCTAATTTTGCTATTTTTCGCTTACAAGCTTGCAGTGCTTTGGCTGAGGATCAAAAGTTTGGTAATTCTCACACATTGTCAATGTTGCTGTGTGGCTTGGCTACCATTTGTGTTGCCGTTCTTTCACTTAAACATTGCATTGTTTTTTGTCATCTACTGTATATTATTTTTTTCTTTAGCTTATGAAAACTATTTCTGGAAGGGGTGCATGCCTGGAGGAGAACGTGGTCTATGCAAGGTGTGTGTGGGATGGGAGGAGGTTGGCAGAGTCAATGGGAGATGTGCAGCAAATCATGATGAACGTTATTATGGCAACATGGGTGCCCTGAGGTGAGTATGGAAAAATAAGGTCTAAGCATATGCAGTATAAGAGCCAGATCATTTACTTACCCCTACACAATAGTTTTGCTGTTGTTCTTATTTGTTAGCTGTCTTTGGTGGAAATACTGAGAGTATGTGCCTGTGTAATCTATGTGAAGCCTTTCATTTTGTAAGATAGATAAAACATATGTAAACAAATGAAATTAGTTCAGTTCTTGAACTCTTGGAATAGATCCAGCATCGCACTGGTATTAGTGTTGAAGTCAACCAGGTCTCCTTTATGCAATAGAAGCTTTACTTTTCCTGTCCACGAAGGAGTCATATTTTTGTTCCTGTAATGCATATTACACTAAAATCTTACAAAAGATACAAAACAAGTACCTCAGTGACACACAATATGTACATATACAGTCAACTAGTCAGTGTGGACATATACAGTGAGCCAGGGGCGTAGCTAATGTCTCCTGGGCCCTGGTGCGAGAGGTCAACCTGGGCCCCCCCCCTTTCACGATCAAGTGATGCTACTGGTAGGTGTATGTGTGTGTGTGTGTATATATATATATATATATATATATATATATATATATACTCCAAGACAGATATTACCAATAACACCAGCATATAGGAAGAGAAAATATTATCACCATATATATTACCGCCATACTTTTACTGTATACTGAGACCAATATTGCCAATAATACAAGTATACAAGGATGCAAGGGGCAAATATCACCGCCACACCACAACCACTACCATCACCACCATATTGTTACTGACCAAATCCAGTATACTAAGACCAATAAGACACAGTACCGGATAACACGTAACAAATATTACCACCACATACTGACTAACACCGCCACATACCGACTAACACCGCCACATACTAATACCACCACATACTGACTAACACCACCGCTGCTACTGAATAAGATCCACTGTACACAGATCACTATCACCTCATTCAGTCATGTAGAGGTGGACGCAGCTCCACACAGGTTGTATACACCTCGGAGTTCTTCCCTTTTAATTTTTTTCTTCTCCATCTGCCCTGGGCCGTTATGAGAACTTCTCCGAGCCACAAATCCACAGAATCTGCCAGACAGACATATTAGGCTCCTCACACTGGCACCATCCTCATCTCTTTACACACTGCACATCTGTATTGGCCCCTTTACACCCTCATTTAGTGGGTAGCCCTGACACTATGTGACCCCCCCTTATAGTATATATAGATGGCCCCCACTGCATGTTGCCCCCCCCCCTTATAGATGGCCCCTTCTCTCCCCCACCCCTTATAGATGGCTCCCTCTTCTCCCCCCCTTAAAGATGGCCCCCACTGCATGTTGCCCCCCCCTTTATAGATGGCCCCCCTCCCCTTATAGATGACCCCCTCTCCCCCCCATTATAGATGCCCCCCTCTCATCCTATAGATGGCCCCCTCTCTTCCCCCATTATAGATGCCCCCTCTCCCCCTCCTCCCCTTATAGATGGCCCCCTCTCCCCCCTCTTATAGATGGCCACCTCTCCCCCCTCGCCTTATAGATAGCCCCCTCTCCCCCGCCCTTGAAGATGGCACCCTCTTCTCCCCACCGGGACACCCCCGCCAGCCGCACATCAGCCGGGGCCCGGACGAGCCTGCTCTTGTGACCGCAAGCAAAACAATGCTTGCGGTCACAAGAGTAATTTAAGGGGGGAGCAGTGCAGTGCCCCCCCCCCTTCGTGGCAGGCCCAGGTAGCTACGCCACTACAGTGAGCTGAACATGAATTTATATAAGGCTGGGTTCACACTGCAATCCATTTTATGCCCCCCCCCAAAAAAAACGAATGAAAAATGGATGAAAAAAAGTATGCATTTGGGTGCATCTGTTTTGGTCGTTTTTTTCCATTGACTTTGGCTGGGGTCACACTGCGTTTTTGTAGTCCGTGTTACATATATGTCTTTTTAAAGGGGTTGTCCTGCAAAAATCATTCAAATCAACTGATATCAGAAAGTTATATAGATTTGTAATTTACTTCTATTAAAAAATCTCAAGTCTTTCCATACTTATTAGCTACTATATGTCATGCAGGAAATGTTGTTTTATTTTAAGTCTGACACAGAGCTCTCTGCTGACATCTCTGGCCGAGACAGGAACTCTGTCTCCGTTTATCCCCATAGAAAACCTCTCCTGCTCTGGACAGTTCCTGTCTCGGCCAGAGATGTCAGCAGAGAGCTCTGTGTCTGACTGAAAATAAAACATTTCCTGTATGACATACAGCAGCTGATAAGTACGGGAAGCGATTTTTTAATAGAAGTAAATTACAAATCTATATAACTTCCTGACACCAGTTGATTTTAAAGAAAAAGATTTTTGCTAGACAACCACGTTAAATGGTTACTTACATGGTTACTTAACATACAGAAACATGGTAAACCACGCTTAAAAAAGAAAAAAAAAAATAGCATCCATTTTAATCGGATCCGAACAGATTGCACAAAATTGCATCTATTTTTGCATCTGTTTAATCCATTTTTTTTTCATACAACATATTCGTTAAATGGACTGCAAAAACGCAGTGCGAACAGTCTTCCATTATTTAAAAAGGTTAAAAAGTGCATCCTTTTTTAGCGTACACAACCAAATTTTCGTATATGCTAAACAAACACATGCTTTTTAAAGGGGAACTCCGGATAAGAAAAACTTGTTTTCTATTAAAAGTACATTAAAAGTTATATAGATGTGTCTATACAATGTATGGCTATGTTCACACTGCGTATATGTCCAGCCGCATATTTTCGCGGCCGGACATATACGCGGTAAACTCCGGCCGGGGATTTACGCTACTTGCGACCAGCTACGTACGGAGCGCGAACTTACACCCGCAGTCTACTTACGCTTCCCGAGCGCCCTGCGTAGCGATCTGACAGCGGTCTTTTACTGGGAAATCTTCGCCTAGCCCCGGAAACCCCACAGAACCTTTTGGATCGGCACAAAAAGATGGGAAAATTAAGAAATCACCACTCGTACGGGACCGCATGTTACGCTACGGGCGTAAGTTACGGCATTTTCGTCCTCAAACAAAGTTACTTACGTAGTGTGAACTGTGCCGCCGTATATCGTATACTTTACATTGTACGCAAACTACGTCCGGAGACTTACGTAGTGTGAACATAGCCTATTACTGTATATGTACGGTTCTGCTGGTAGCTGATAGAAATCCAGGAAGTGAAAAAAATGGCCCCTGTGCCAATCCACATTGTCTGCTGCTCCCACTGCTATCCCCCCCCTTAGGAGACAAATCTTCCATGCCTCTGTCTCACATTGTGTGTGTTTGCTGAGCACAGGCTGATGATGCAGACAGGATGTGATCTCCCAGGAGGCTTGGCTGGATAATCCGATCCCCTGACTGATTCACCATCTCTAACCGGCCAGAAGCAGCTGCTGCACTAATTTTTACTGATTGTGATGGGTGGGGGCTGTGATGATCACATGAGGGAAAGCATTGCATTCTGGGAAATGCCAAACCAGGAAGAACAAAAACACAAAACAGAGCATTTTTGTTAGTTTCAAAACTGGGATAGACAGGTAAGTAATGCGTCATGCTTCTGCAGAAGTTTCATTTTTTTAACCTCTACCTGGAGTTTCTCTTTAATCTTTTTTTTTTTTTTTTTTTATAATGAAAGTCAATAGAAAAATGGAGCAAATGGATGCTAACAAATGCATTTTCTTTGCTTAAAACAAATGAAAATAAAATAAAAAATCAGATTGCAAAAACGCAGTGTGAACCCACCCTAATATTTTATCACTTTTAGGTGTTTTTTAATTCTATTATTTCTTCTCTTTCATTAGAGCAACCACAAATGTAAAAATATAAACACATAATTACATAAGGAGATATCTTACGTGTCTTTCTCAGACTATTCACCAAACTAGGTTTAAAGAACATTCTCAAAAAATTATTTTCGGTTAGAGAAGTAATCTATTTATCATTTTTACTCATATGTAAGAAAAATTCAACTTATTGGGGTTGGCCACTTTATAGTAAAATTGATCAGGGTACAGTACTAGTAACTGTACTCACTGTATATACTGACAGCAGCTCCCTGTGTACTGGAGCTAAAATCGACTCCCCTCCTCCAGGCTGTGCAGCCCTACTCTGTGATGAGTCTGTCCATAAGATAGCTGACATGGAGGAGTATGTGACCATGCCCCGCCCCCCAGTGACCACCGCTGAGCCTGTATATGTCTATGGGGGACACTGGGGGGCCGGTGCATGGTCACAAGCTTCTCCTTGTCAGCCATTTTATGGACAGACTCACCACAGAGCAGGGCAGCACAGCCTGGAGGAGCGGAGTCTGATATTAGCTCTATGAGGTGCACAGGGAGCTGCTGGCAGTATATACAGTGAGTACACCTACTAATAGTGTACACTGAACTATTTTACTATAAAGTGACCAATCTCTTTAAACGGACCCATCACAAAAAGGCGGGAAGAAAGAAGGAAGAAATTAATTTGCAAATATTTCAGGAAGCCAGAATTTTTGACAACCCATCTTTTTATTGGAATATCCAACATATTCAGAATTTTTAACAGAGTTCATTGTGTTTAGCCATTCTGACCTAGACAGGGTAAGGGTATGTGCACACTGAGCAATTCTCGAGGAATTGTAGCTGAAAGTTTTCTGCTTGAAATTCCTCGCCTATTCAGCTCAGGCAGAATAAGGGTGGGTTCATACTGAGGAATTCTCGCGGATAATATCCGTGAAATTCCGCAGTATGTCCGCGCGCACAGCCGCACGCCTTTCCGACGACATGTCACTTCTTTTGGCGGATAGCTGAATACGCAGGCCCATAAAATGGTGTCTATGGAGCTGGCAGAAAGGCACGCGGACATACTGCGGAATTCCACAGAGTTTATCCGCGAGAATTCCTCAGTATGAACCCACCCTAGGAGCAGAAAAGGAGCTGTATTTGCAGAACTTGAGCAGAATTCGAGCAGAATGCAAGCGGAATTCAAGCAGAATTTCAAGCAGAATTTAAGCCCCATTGACTTCTATAGGATTCCTCTAGCAGAATCCGCCCAAAGGGTGGTTTCATACTGAGGAATTCTCGCGGATAATGTCCACGGAATTCCACCGTCTGTCTGCGCGCATGGCCGCGCTCCTTTCCGCCGGCTCCATAGACACCATTCTATGGGCTGGCGTATTCCGCTAGCTGCCGAAAGAAGAGACATGTCGGAATACGCTGGCCCATAGATTGGTGTCTATGGAGCCGGCGGAAAGGCGCACGGCCGTGTGCGCGGACAGACAGCAGAATTCCGCAGACATTATCCGTGAGAATTCCTCAGTATGAACCCACCCAAAGAATGAACCCGTTCTATCTTTGGGCGGAACGCGGATTCCGCGCGGAATCCGGACAGAAATTTCCACTGTGTGCACAGACAGTCGGAATTCCCATTTTGCTCTATAGAAAGGAGCAATGTTGCATTTAAACGGGCGGAATCCGCGGGAATTGCTCAGTGTGCACATACCCTTACAAGGCAGAGACAGTTCCTGAATATTACCAGTTTAGTATACAACAAGGCTTTTATAACTAAATTTTTGTTTGCTTGGTTTTTAGGTGTTTGGTTGGAGACCCAGGTGGACGCAGTTATGGAGATGTTGCATTTTTGGAGCATCACTCTTTGCAAGAAAACATAGCATGTAAGAAATATCTCATCTAGTACCAAGCAACTGTGGTACTTCCAGTGCAGCACAAGTAACAAAGAAAAAAACAAAAACATTGAAAAGAAACCACATATTTGGATGTAACTGAATGAATATAGAATGAAATCTGTCCAACAGACTATTTATCAAGCCCAGATTTCCTATCAGTTCCATCTTTGGTAGGTTGATAGGACCACCCTCTTGAAGACCATAAGGGCCCTATTCCACCGGACGATTATCGTTTAGATTATCGTTAAATCGTTTGAGTCTAAACGATAATCGTTCGGTTGAAATGCAGTTATCGATTAACGACCGAACGAGATATCGTTGATCGCTTTATAAGACCTGGACCTATTTTTATCGTTGCTCGTTCGCAAAACGTTTGCATTGAATAAGACATTGTTCGGTCATTCGAAAAAGATACGAACGCAATAGCGAAGAAATAGCGAAGAAAAAACGACTGCAAATACGATCATAAGTAACGATTATCGTTCCATGGAAATGAGTGAACGTTTTCAGGTCTTTTGCAATAGCGGTCGTTTGAGATCGTTAATCCTTAACAATTATGCGAACGATAATCGTCCGGTGGAATAGGGCCCTAAGTGGTTTATATTAGATGCAATAAAAAAATACAACTTTTTATTTATATAATGGCAAAAAAATGTGTGGAAACCGGGCCTTATCGTAGGTGGAGGGAGGTCACAATTTTCTAAGATTAATAGACATAGTAGCTTTCTTTATGTAATTAATATATTTTTTTTTCCCACAGATCTGGAGAGCTCTGGTTGGGCCCATGGTTTATCTGTCTCAGACTTTGAACTTTTGTGTCCAAATGGTGAAAAATTTCCACTAACAGAATGGAAGCACTGTAACCTGGGAGTGATCCCTCCAAGTATAGTGATGACCCGTCCTGTAATCACTGCTAAGATCTATGAATTCTTAATGAAATCCCAGGTAACGTATGGTAGTTTTAAGTGACGGAAAGAACTAGAGAAGTAAAGTGATATTACTAAAGGTAGACCCAGACAAGGCAGAGAATGGTGAAATTAAATAGATCTGTTAACAATATATGGTATGTCTACTGGGACATCTCCTATCAGAGGAATAGGAATTGGACAGGTCTGACTTCAATTTTTCCCAAAGTATTGTTGCCAAGCTGTTCAGATGGCACTCACATCCTTTCTACCATATAAATAATTTGGCTGCTGTTCATTTGAAGTGGTGTTTGTTTGGTTATGTCTTACAGGGGAACTCTGGATAGAGAATTTTTTTTTTTATTTAACCCCTTCAAGACAAATTAATGCAATGTTCCTCTTCGCTTTCTAAGAGCCATAGCACTTTTATTTTTTCACCTAAAGGGTTGGTTGGGGTGTCATTTTTTGCGCTATGATCTCTAGTTTTTATTCATATCATATTGGTGTAACAGAAAAATTTTGATCCCTTTTTATTAATTTTTTTTGTGATATATAATTTAATAAAATCAGCAATCCTAGTGCGTTCCCCCCGTTTACGCCGTTCACCGTACGGGAACAATAATGTTATATTTTAATAGATCAGACAATTCCGCATGCTACGATATGTAATATATTTATTTTATTTATATTTTTATAATAGGTAAGGGGGTCTTCAAAACTTTTATGGGGGAGGGGGGTTATAAGGGTTTTTTAATACTTGTATAAAACTTTTTTATTACACTTTTTTTTACACTTTTATTTACTGTAAAATATGCAATCATTAGATAGCATAAACTGATCTATGCTATGCCATAGCATAGCATAGATCAGTGTTATCGGCGATCTATGTATAGAGCCTGCCTGAGAGCAGACTCTATACATGGATCGACGAACCAACAGGAAGGAGGTAAGGAGCTTACCCCCGCCTGTTGGCACATGAGATCATAATCTCCGCAGGACCCCCGCCCCCGTCCCGATCACTTAGTGACAGATGCTTGATCTGTCACTGAGCAGCTTAAACGCCTTGATCGCTGTAGATCACTGCGTTTAAAGGGTTAAAAAGAGTCAGCTGCGGGATCGCAGCTGACTCACATTACCTCCAGCCCTGTGATGTGAGCGGGATCGCTCTCCCTGCAGCGCTCCCGCTCACATCAATAACCCTGTCAGTCAATATATATGTATATATACATTCCTACTGCACGGGGTATGTGCAGTAGGAACGTATATGTACAGATTGCTGACGTAAGGGGTTAAAAATAAATTGAAAGTTACATAGATGTCTCTTTATAATGTATTTCCATATCTGTGCAGTTCTGGCATGGGTGGAGAGGTGCAGGAAATGTGCAGGAGGAGAAACAGGATGTTCTAAGCAGTAGTGGATTATAATAGGGGCGTTTTGGGCGGTAGCCCGGGGCCCTGAGCTCCTGGGGGGCCCATGACCACCCAAAAAGACTTATACTTTCAGTGGTGTACTGTCTCCTGGCTACACTTCCGCCATGATTTGCAAAAAATCAATGTTTTTTTTTTATGGCAATTTTGCACAAATCAGGACATCATGACGTTATCTGTCTTGTACTATGAACGCCAGGCTAGTGGTGCCATAGTTACAGTGGGATGGGGAGGCCCAGGCTTGGTGAACAGCCCGGGGCCTATGGTAAAGTTAATCCGCCCCTGGTTCTAAGCGTCCACTGCAAAGAGCTCAGAAAGAGGAAAAGGAAGAAAGACAGAGTAGGCAGAAAAGTGCATCAGAGGAGTGGGATTACTGTAAAACCACATAAAGAGGGTTGGGATGGGGCACACAGGTAGGAGCCTTGCATTGTCTAAAAGTTTTTTTTTCCACAAGGCTTCCTGGAGTTCCCCTTTAAAGAGATCCTGTGGTCTCTCCTGACTAAATAGCCAGCTGGGTGATACCACCTGGAAGGGGGGAAGGGATATCCTTAAAATGCCTTGTATTGACAGCTGTGATTGGATAGTGTAAGCTGGTAACATCCAATTGGCTATTTACACAAGAGGTTTGTAGTAAGAATGGCAAATGAGCAGCACAACACAGAGCTATTACAAAGGGCGACAACAATTGTTATTGAAAGGAGAAGTCCGGCCATAATAAATAGTTGTCAGGTGACACGGGCAAGGGAGAAAGTGATTGATTTCTTACCTCTCCTCGTGCCCACGATTAGAGATGATCAAATATCGGGAATTTTCTGGTTCATTCGAACTCGAACCTTCGTCATTTAATTCCCGATGCCTTCCCATTCCGTGGGGAAGGTGGAGGCAAACCGAGTACCGCTTGGAAAACAGGGATACAGCCTAGGTAATAGGCTGTATCCCTGTTTTCCAGGCAGTACTCGGGCTTTCTCCATCTTCCCCACGGAACGGGAAGGCATCGGGAATTAAATGACGAAGGTTCGAGTTCGAATGAACCAGAAAATTCCCGATGTTTGATCATCTCTACGCACGATGCGCTAGGTGCCCGAAATCAGGATCTCTGCCGGAAGGCATTTTCCCCCAAGTTTGTTATGATGTCCCCTACTCTGGGGAAAATGCCCGACCCGGGTGATGGACAGTCCGCTGGAGTCAGTGACTGGAGAACAGTCTGCCCCCCTGCTCTTCCAACAGGCTCAGAGGTTATACATTAAAAAATGCTGTCAGCTACTGTCTGCTTACCATTGGAGTTACACAGACTCTTGCTGACTGTTTATTTCATTCTTAGGAATATCTGAGACCAAGCAAAGATACTTTTCAGCTCTTCGAGTCAGTACAAAAATATGGAGAGGGTGATCTGCTATTCAAAGATTCCACTACTTGCCTCCTTCCAACTGGGCACAATGGACTTCAAGACATACTAGGAGACAGCTTCATGCAGCTTGCAGACTCCGTGTTTGACTGCACACAAGCAGGTACTAAGTATCCCTATACTTATGTTCTACTCATAAAAATTAGGAAAAAATTCATATAGTCTTATATAGAACAGTCAGTGAGGTTTCTGGTTGTTTATAGTTTTATACTGTTCTTGTGATGTATAAAAACTTATTTTAACGCAAACTAGTGTCAAATCTACATATAAAGCTAGTATTTGGTATAATAGTTGATTTCTGTACACTTAAAGGGGTACTCCAGCAAAAAAAATTCTTTCGAATTGTTTTTAGAAAGTTATACAGATTTGGAATATACTTCTATTTAAAATTATAAAGTCTTCCAGTACTTATCAGCTGCTGTATGTCCTGTAGGAAGTGTTGTTCTCTTTCCAGTCTGACATAGTGCTCTCTATTACCATGTCATTACCATGTCAGCAACAGTTCGGAGCAGTAGCAAATCTCCATAGAAAACCTTTCCTGCTTTGAACAATTCCTGCCTGGCAACAGAGAGCACTGTGTCAACCTGGAAAGAATATAACACTTCCTGCAGGACATACAGCAACTGCTAAGTACTGGAAGACTGGAGATTTTAAAGTACAAGTAAATTACAAGATTATAACATCTTAACAATTTTTAGGCACCAGTTGATTTGAAAGACAAACATTTTTGCCTGAGTTCCCCTTTAAATTATGATCTACAAATGTTTTTACTTAGTATTTATTTTTTACTGCTTTCTCTTGTAGGGATCTTAGATTTCTGCACTTCAGATATCTGCACAGATAAGAAGAAATAACTTTACAATCCTTTTTTCCAAAAAAAAACAACAACTAAAAAACACAAAATTTGCTATCAAAATAAACTTACTGTATCATTTCCAACAGGCATCCCTGAGCACCTAGATTGGTCTTCACCTTAAATTCTTGGAGGTTTCCCGGTTACTTCAAATTTCTGTGCTGATTTTTAAAATGTACCTATTATTTTTTTTTTTATCATAGTTCTTATTAAAGTAATGGCTATTCCATACAGTAAAGGGCACAAGGAGTCCCTCCAGGTCCATAACACTGGTATACATCAATTTTCCTGACTACAAGATAACACGTAATCTTTATGTATTTTGGGGTGCTAAATCCAAAAATAAAATCCGTTTCCTTCATTTAACGTCAAGTTTTTCCCCAAAACGCTGTTTATTAGTAAACTTTCGCAGTTATAACGTAACATTATATATAATTATTTGGAAAAGCTGTGTGTTAAAAAAGATAATAGTGTGCAGAAAGATATGCAGTAGGTATAACTAAATGGAAGAATACTGAATAAGTAGTTTAAAACTGCTGACGTCGACATTTTTGGCTATATATATATTTATGGAACATAGATATCAGGACAGATGGAACACAAACATGATGGTAGACTACTGCTAGTGTTTACAGCGTGACAACCTTGATCATAACTATTCCAGGGCATCCAAAAAAAAGAATTGTGGAGGGGAGATCCCTTCATCTCCTCAGGCCAGGCCTGAGAGTCGCACTGACATTGATCCCTGGTCGGCAATCTGTAGGTCTGGGCTGCAGCAGCTCAGAGTAATACAGCTCTGATCTAATCAATCAGTGCTGTATTATGTATACTGCAGTGATCTCAATGATAGATCAGTGCAGTTGTATTAGAATTCTCCCAGGAAGAATTTAAATTAATGTATGTAAAAAAAAAAGTTTTTTTTATTAATAAAAAAAATCCCATGCCCTAGTAAAAGTTTAAATCACCCCCTTTTCCCATTTTACAAAAAGAATTAAATAAACATATTTGGTATCGCCGCGTGTGTAATAGTCTGAATGATTAAATGATCACATTCCTGTTCTTGCATGGTAAATGGCATAAGCGCAAAAACAAGCCAAAGTACAAAAATTGCAGATTTTTGGTCACAACAAATGCAGAAAAATTGTAATAAAAAGTGATCAAAAAGTCACATATATGCAAGGAAAGTAATGATAGAAAAAAACAGATCATGGCGTAAAAATCGACACCTCATACAGCCACATACACCAAAAAATAAAAGTGTTACAAGGATGGGAATAGGACAATTTGAAGAACTTTTAGTTTTTTTTTAAGTTTAATTTTTTTTTTTTTAAAGCCATCAAATAAAATAAAAGTTATACAAGTTACATATCGCTGTAATTGTACTGACTTCAGGAACAGAAATAACATGTCAGTTATACCATAAGGCGAATGGTGTAAACACAAATTCCCTCGAAATAAAAAGAATTGCTCTTTTTTTTTACTTCAGTGCACAAATAAATTTTTTCAGGATTCAGTGTATTTTATGGAAAAATAAGGGCTCATGTGGGTCTGTAGGTGGAAAAAATGCAAGCACTATGTATGGCCTTTTAAACCCAAGGAAGACAAAATAAAAGCACAAAAATGTAAAATTGGCTCAATTAATCATTCATGAAAAAAATTGACGTATTGCATATTTTTTGCCTTCAAATAAAGAATCAGCACCTTTCATTTGGGTAAAATCAGCAAAAATATTTAGGTCAGCAGATTTTTTTTTTTTTTTTCAAATGTAGACCAGTGTAATAGATGTGCTTATTGGAATGATCACAGGCACTTGTTCATAAGGCCTAAAGCTTGGAAAGTAAGTATGTAATGTTTTGGCATATTAAAGAAGGACATGTCAATTTACAATTGTTATATGAAATGTTTATATCAAACAGCTTCCACACTGCTTTGCTTTACTTAGCACAATGAAGTATATAAAGGCAGCTGGCATATGATTTTGAGTGTTGTACCAGTGTTATTCAGTTACAGTCATGTGTATACCCTTCCAATACATTCCCTTTTTGTCACAGAACATGGTTTGAAATTAAGATGTAATAATAAAAAGAGCGACTTCTGAGAAAAAGTTTCTACTGTAACAGTAAACTTTCCATAATCATTTAAAAGGAACCCATCACCATGAAAATGCTACCTCAGCTATCGGCATCATGTTATAGAGTAGTAGGAGCTGAGCAGATTGATATATATCTTTATGGGAAAAGATTAAATATAACTTGTTGATTGAGATCTCTGATGTTTCCATGCTAAGGAGTCCAGTCCATGGAATGACACCGCCCACTGGACTCCTTAACACAGCATGATCAGGGATTTCAATCAATATGTTACAAGTTATTCTGAATCTTTTCCCTCAAAGATATATATCAATCTGCTCAGTTATTCCTGCTCTATAACATGATGGTGATAGTTTAGATTATTTCGGTGACAGGTTCCCTTTAAATGATCGCTGATGTATCAACATGATGTCATTTCACAAAGTTGTTCCCCATTCACAGAACTATTTAGGGGATCACTGAGGGTCTGACCAACCTGGAGAACCAGGAGTACTGCTAGGTTGTGAAAACATCTCACACAAGCCTCATACCTTTTAAAAGGGTTGTCCCATCTGCTGAGAATTCAACTTAGCACTGATGCATCACCAATCACTTCCTGGTTTGATGCTGAGGAAGTGAAGATGGGATACAGCGGTGCTGGGCTGAATCAGCCCGGCATCACTGTCTCTCCCACTGAGCTTACACATCTCAGGGGACAATCCAAATGCTGGAGACGTGTAAGCTCAATGGGAAAGAGGGAGTGAAACGCTTACTACTGGTCCCAAGGATCCCAGTCACAGCTCTCAGGACGGAGAGCAGTGGTCGGGACCCTAGGCAAGGAGCTGACAACAGTAAAGGAAGAGAAAGACGCCAAACTTTAAAAGAAAGCAATTTTGCTAATGCAAAGTATTCGCAAAATTACTTTCTTTTGTATCCCCTATCACCTTACAAAAGTTTAGGTGATGGGGATGCCCCTTTAATAATGCCTGCCTGCACCTCCATAGTAATAATGACCTTCTCTATCCTCTGAGCTCCGTGTATGAATAATACTTTCCTGTGCAACCCCCCCCCCCCCCATCTTGTAGTGATAAGGCCATACTCTTTCTAGAGTTCGCTCAACAATAGTAATAATGCCCCCTGTGGATGTCAATTAAGTAGCTTGAGACAGACAGATGCGAGCACAGAGGTGTTGCAGGCTAGCACTGGGTTTTACATAGCTAGGCTTTTGTGTCGAAGGAGAACACCCCCTGAGCTTTTGTAGCTCATTTCTATGAAAATAAAAAGACATCTCTTCCTTCAATTACCTAAAACCCTGTGAGGGGTTAGCTTTAAAAGCCTGCACAGACCAATTTATTGCTAAATACAACAGACACACGCTGGGTATGGAGCAGGCAGGACTCTCGAACCAGCTCCATATACTCCAATGAGGGAAGTTTAGAATTACATAAACAAAAAAATCTCCCTGTAGGCAATGCCTTATTAATACATGTCTCTAGGCCGGTTAATATAGGATTTTTTTGTGTGTTTATTAAAGATTTTTTTTTTTTTTTTTGCATAACAGTAATTTAACTGTAAAAAAATAGAAAAAAAAAAGAAACAATTTCTCTCAATTATTCCTGAGAAACATGGCTGTGGTGTGAAGAAGACATGGGGTATGTAGGAGAGTCACATGTGAGGGGTGGTCATCTTAGGGTCAAACAGCACATCAATTGGTCCCCTGTGCAACTATATAGAATCACACAGATGATGCAACCAAAGGGTGCCTTCACACGTACCGTATCGCTGCGTATTTAACGCTGTGTGTTTGGTGCGATTTTTACATGCGAGTTTTGATTTTCACATGATTTTCATGTGAAAATCAAAACTCGCATGTAAAAATAGCACCAAACACGCAGCGATAAAAACGCAGCGTTAAATACGCAGCGATACGGTAGGTGTGAAGCTACCCTAAAAGGACTTTTCAAGCATTGACCCCACAAACGTGAATCAAAGAGAGTGGCATAAATTCGACAGAAAAGGGGTGAGGTGGGAGGGAGCAGTTGAAAGGTTGATGGATCCCCCTGCACACCAAGCCTCTAAAAGAATATGACTGACTATACAGCAGTATGGAGGATCATTACCTAGTTCCTTTTCCAAATACCAAGTGATGAGTCGAAAGTGAGGCTTAATTTGTGTTTGGATTTGTCTGGGGAGAATGGAGATCAGACTTTACCAAATAGGAAAGACATCTTTTGGTTCTTTCCACTTAACGTAATATAGGAATTTACTTTGCCAAACATTTGGGAAGAGGTCACACCACTTTTCCTTTGCCTACACAAAAGTGTGGTTGACCACATTTTTCTGCATGTTAAAAGTAACCATTTAAAAAATTGATCCGTTAAGGACTGCAAAAACAGAGAGTGATCCCAGCCTTAGGCAAGATTCACACGTACCGCATCCGCAGCGGATTTCACATTGTGAATTTGCATTGAAATCTGCTGCGGATCCCATCCCTGTTAGTTTCTATGTGAACCCATACTCGCTCCGGCTTGCTTCAGGGACTCCCGGTGTCTGGATGTCCTGCTCAGCCAATCAGTAACTGCGGCAGGGCAGCGCACTGATTGGCTGAGTGGGACGTTCAGCCAGGGGGCTGTCATTTACATACTGAAATGTACATGAAATCCTCTGCGGATCCGGTACATGTGAATCTGGCCTAACATTAATCCAGTTACAGGAGAGGTTTTCACTGATGACTGCAATTTCCTGCTGAAACTACTTTGGAGACAGAGCAGCCGGACAGTTAAGGGACAACAGTAGTCTTCCTCCTCCTCCTCCTCCTCCTGATCAGCAAGATCAGTGTCAGGCACGAGAGGAATCCGAATGTGATGTGTATCACATCCAGATTACTACATGAAAACACCCCATAGGAACTTACCCACAACAGGAGCTGAAGAAACTGCGGTGATGTCACAGTCATGTGAATAGTTACATGACTGGGAGACTGGCTCCCTAAAGGTACTATACATAGGCAGAATCTGTAATAAATTTAGATCCATCTAAATGTATGTAGAAAACCGAAAAAAATTGCACAATTATTTAGAAGTATAACAAAGTCCTTAATTTACATGTACAAAAAATGATAAAAACTAGGGAATTTCATGGGAAAAGACACAGATAACACAAGGCCAGAGGGGGAGAAAGATCTCAGTGTGGTAAATAAATATCAAATTAGAAATGATAAGTGCTGCAATATTATGTACACCAATTGCAACACTACCATCTAGTGGTCACTGAAATTATAGCAATGACAAGTGTTTAACCTGCAATGCAGTGACAGCATGGATGTAGTGTAATATGATATAGTATATTGGAGGAGAGACTGTTTGTAACCCCTCAGCGGCCAGCCAGATAATGAATAGAGCACCACAAGTAAGGCCCTACAGATTCCAATTCCTATGCGACCACACAAGTGAAAAACAAACCAACACTGAGATCTTACCCCCGTCCAGCCCGACGCACGTTTCGCTCACTTCATCAGGAGCTAATGATGAGCTTTAGCTCCTGATGAAGTGAGTGAAACGTGCATCGGGCTGGTGGGCTGGACGGGGGTAAGATCTCAGTGTTGGTTTGTTTTTCACTTGTGTGGTCGCATAGGAATTGGAATCTGTAGGGCCTTACTTGTGGTGCTCTATTCATTATCTGGCTGGCCGCTGAGGGGTTACAAACAGTCTCTCCTCCAATATACTATATCATATTACACTACATCCATGCTGTCACTGCATTGCAGGTTAAACACTAGTCATTGCTATAATTTCGGTGACCACTAGATGGTAGTGTTGCAATTGGTATACATAATATTGTAGCACTTATAATTTCTAATTTGATATTGATTTACCACACTGAGATCTTTCTCCCCCTCTGGCCTTGTGTTATCTGTGTCTTTTACCATGAAATTCCCTAGTTTTTATCAATTTTTTGTACATGTAAATAAAGGACTTTGTTATACTTCTAAATAATTGTGCAATTTTTTTTCGGTTTTCTATATGGTTTTGTTGCACTGTATGTTTAGGCAGGACTTTCTTTTGGGTTGTCTAAATGTATGTAGTAGAACTGTTTGTGTATGGGGATGTAGCAGAGGTGAACATGTCTATATTGGTGTAGTAGCAGAGTGTATGTCTGTGGGCATATTTATGTGGCAGAGCTGGATGTGTATGTTGTAGCAGAGCTGGATGTGTATGTTGTAGCAGAGCTATGTATGTGTCGTTTTAATAACCTCATATATACCCAGCATTACTCACCATGTATATAGTAGCATTACAATCATTTCCCCTCCAAGTTCTGATGTACTGAACACTTAGAGATTAACATCGCGTTTATTTCACACACCAGAATAAAAGGTTTTTAAATATACAAGTTAAGGAAAGATTTTTACACAAACACTTCATTTATTTCACTGAAAGCGACCGGCATTTACTAAAATTATATAACTTAAAAAACACACACTAAATAGATTATCTGTCATTCACAGAAACGCAAGGTCCAAGAACCACAGCAAGAGCACACGCTGCTTATCACTACCACACAGGCGCTGAGAAACACCATTTACCCTTACAAGAGCAGCCAGCAATGTTAGCACATTGACAATGACCACGGTTACGGGAATAAAACTTCTGTGCAATTGTAAAACTATTGCATGAGCCTGGATATTGGGCTACGACCATGGCTACAAAGCTGCATATAAATTTAAGTCAAATTAGCAGAAAACAACTCTGGAAGCTGGATATAGAATTATATAAGTTTCTGATCCGGTTTACCACAGCATCTTAAAAAGGCACAAGAATTGTCTCTTTTTTGACTGATAACATATATATGGAGCCTAATAAGACCGTATTGTGGCACTAATGGTATATATTTTGAAATACCTTAAAGGAGAAGTCTCCTAAAACTGACAGATAGGCAGGGGGGATGTGGGAACATAAAAAAACTAAGTATATTTATCTATCCCTGCGCCCGCAGTGCCACTCCCAGGTCTTGCTGACAGTCTCCTGCAGCATCTCCAGCTGCAACAGCCAATCAGTGACTAGGGCAGGAAACAGCCTCAGTCACCAATTGGCTGAGCAGGCAATTCATCAGTGGGGTACATGATGGAGGTGCTGCAGGTGTCCAGAGGCTGCCAGCAAGACCTGGGAGTGGCGCTACAGGGCACAGGGATGGTAAGTATACCTTATGTTCCCGCACCCCACTGCCTTTCTGTCATTTTTTTCAGTTTCACTGGACTTCTCTTTTAACCAGAGCCCAACCTATATGCTTCCTACCTGTTGGATCCTTCTCTAGCTTTGGTTCAAACTACAAAGAAAAAGAAGAAAAAAACTGGGTATTTTCTAGAAGATGCTGTATGTGAAACCACCTACATATATGGAATTGTATTACATATGCAATTTCAAGCAAAACGCATGAAAGGATAAAAAAAACCAAAAACAGATGTATCAGTTTTTTACTTATGTAACCCTTTATTGGACGCGCTTCGGGTTTTTAGCTTAAAAAGGAAAAAAATAAAATAAAAAGCATCTGTAATTCCAGTTTTAAGGAACCACAGCCCAAAACTGAAACTAAATTTGCACTGCACAAATGCCTGAAGACACTGTACCATATGCAGTTTAATACATAGAAAGAAGCACAAACCTGTGTCAAGTGACAGCCTGATAAAAAGAAAAAAAAAAAAAAAAAAGCTAAAATCTGTTTTCATTTGCAATTAAAACTATGAATATATATTTATAAATATAGACAATATCATTTAAGTGCATTAATGCTATTCTTCACTTTCCAGTGCAGAGTTTAGATGGTTTCTTTTTCGTCACCATCTGTAAAAGATCAATATAGAACTAGGTCCCATGTGAACATCCTCGTCCCTTAACTTACAGCACATTTCCCGATGCCGGAGCTCAGATCCCGGCATCATGTGCTCCTTTGGTGAAGTCATAATAAAGCAAAGTAGAACATTGTGTGAAAATTTAAGAACACCTTCACTGTGTCTCAGTGGCAGAAAAGGGAAAAACCCATCGGTAACATGTCGGAAATATTAATTTATGTGTCATTAATTTTTAATTTAAGAGGACAAACTAAACATTTATTAGGCTAGTGCGGAGCCGGGAGTCTCATCAGCTTGGCATTGCAGAAGCTGCTGAGCCCCTTTCCATGGCTTCCTCCTCCAATAGACAGTTTTCCAGGTCCATGAGTTTCTGTATGAGGAGTGCATCGAGCTGGACCCCCTCCATCGCAGCTTTCCTTCCCCGCTTGCAGCTGCTCATGACTTTCATTTTGCCTTTTGGTCGTTTGAGTCTTGGAACGGTACAGTCTCTAAACTCCAGGATACGTTTCCTCTTTTGTTGGGAGACAGAAATTAAGATCCCATTCTTTTCTTTGGGCTCTTCAAATATTGTTTCAAGGCTTCTGTACAAAAAAAGGCCAAGACAAAAGGAAGACATGTGTGAGCCAACACTGAGAATGTATTTTACCTGACTGGAATACTCCTTTAAATTTTTATCCTACATTTTAGAAGTTATTGTCTCAACCCATGATCCAACAGACAGATTAAACCTGAAAATACTTTAGGGGGGAAGGCAATCTAAAATACCACATTGCTAGAGAAAAAGAAAAGAAAGAAAGAAAAAAAAAAATAACATATGATTTAAAGCTTCTACCAAGAGAAGGGAGAAGAAGAAAGTCTTGACCACAATTCACACTCCAACCTTCCTTACCGAGCTGGTGGTGGAGACTTGTAATTCTTGTTGGTGTAAATATCCTCCAAACTAAACTCTTTCTTGTTTACTCTGCAACACAGAAAACAACATTTTTGACTAAATATTAAAGGTGAACGTGGTATTCAGGAAGAGAAAGACTATGGGGGGAGATTTATCAGACATGGTGTAACGTGAAACTGGCTCAGTTGCCCCTAGCGACCAATCAGATTCCACCAATTCTACTTTACACCATGTTTGATAAATCTCCTCCTATATTTAGTAGATAACACTGTCATTTGAGAAATCAAAGGCTATGTTCACATTAAAGGGGTTATCCAGCGCTACAAAAACATGGCCACTTTCCCCCTACTGTTGTCTCCAGATTGGGTGGGGTTTTGAAACTCAGTTACATTAAAGTAAATGGAGCTTAATTGCAAACCACACCTGAACTGGAGACAACAGTAGGGGGAAAGTGGCCATGTTTTTGTAGCGCTGGATAACCCCTTTAACATACTATAGAGGCATTTATTGCATATGTATTATGGTCGCCAATCTGAGTGTAACTGTGGGTCTGATAACTCAAACTGACAGCTGATCACTCAAGCTAGGATATATTGGCTCAGTAAGTCTCCTTCATAAGTTTTCACTAGAAGGTGCCATCTTTACCTATTTTACTTCTTACAGTGAATATATATACACATACACACACCCCTATTAGGAAACATATAACTCCTTCTCTACAAATATGTTGACACCGATGAAATGAAGAGATTTTAGAGCAGGGGAAAAAAACCGAAACAAAAAAAAAACAAAAAAAAAAAACACACGAGTACAGCAATGGGGGGACAGTATCACTTTAAAAGTGGCCAAAAGATGGGACAACCACTGTGTTACCTAGTATAAAAGAAGAAAGTCCCATGTGTCAATTCAAAGTTAACATTTTGAAGGCAATGTATTTTCTAGGCTAAAACATATACTGCATAGGAATAGTACAATATCTGACCTCTTACCTTTTTGGTTTTGGGAGACCCATTGGTGTCAGATTTGGATCTGGTTTAGGAATAGTTTTTCTGATTCGAATTTGCGAGACTCGTTGAGGCTTCCTTTCAAAGGATCCTTTCTGTAAGACAGAAGTAATAACTAAGTGTCCTCTGAACTATTTGAAAAGTGCAACTTCTAGAAGCTGAATGGTAATGCAGTATATGTAGATAATGGAACTATGTAGTGATGGCTTTACCTACATGTCACAGAACGTTTGTATTCCTACTATTGCTTATACTAGATCTTATTGAAGAGCATGGGCAGGATTTCATATCGTCCATTATTATCAGTCTGCTTCTAAACCATCCAAAGAATGAAGGCCATCTGGCAATAGGGCAGCTAGGTCTGTCACTAGGTTTATGCTTCTTTCAGGCTGGAATCACACACTGCAGTTTTTCTGCTAACAGCAGAATTGGACTCAAATGGGAATGAAAATATAAAGAGATGACTTGTACCTCCCTTTTGTACATCCTCTTCTGGTTGTGGCACAAAAACTGCAGTGTGTTTCCAGTCTAAATGAGAGCAGCATAAACTAGTGACAGAAATGCTGAACAGGACAATATCCCCTACATGATTTTGTTTGTCCATTCTCCTAATATGTAGGAGAATGGACTTCTTGCCCCACAACTCCACCTGCCCTCCAGTTGCTGAGTGTGCTGGTGCTCATAAATATCCAGGACTACCAAGCTCACGCACATAATGGAAAGGACTACCTATAGTTCATGTCATTCAAGGGGATCTCTCCAAATCAGCTGCACAAATGATTTGCTGATACATGTCACTCTCACTTGAGTGCAGTCTAATGCTATGGAGGGGCTAGAGTGATGTGTACATCAGATGTGCAACATAAGGATGGAGGAGCCATCTTCCATAACAGAAGGACAGAGGAACAGAGTGATGCAGAGCAGCATGGTAATAAAGGATGGGCACTGCTTTATGGCACTTTATCTAAAGACTTGCTCCCTCGCACTACTTACCTCACCGCCCTGGCCCTTGTTCGGACTGTGTGTGCAAGGAATAATTATATCTTCCTTCTGTTCGAAAGGACATGCCAGTCCCTTAGTTGGTAACTCAGGGCAAGAAATATGTGCAGCAGCATCTTCTTGAATGGACAGCTCACATTGCGAATACGAACAGACTGTAAGGTTTTGATCCTTCTGCAAAGTGATATTAACTACAGGTTTCAGTTTTTGTTCCAGAGAAGGCAAACCAAATGGACGTTCTATATTATTCTTCTGCAATTTAGAGGGGAGATTTAGGCCATCTACTTTCACGGTAGTAAAAGCGAAGGAATGCTTCGGAACAATTTCCTGTTTCAAGGAACAGCTTGGCAATTGCACATCATTCCTGGGCTGAGAAGACGACCAACAAAGGGGTGGTGGGTCATGCTTCTTGACAGACAAACTGAATGGTGGGCTCAGATCTTCTAAATGACAAATCCTTGGTTTCAAAGCAAGATTAATGTTCTGAACTGGTAAGCTGTGAAATCAAACAAAAATAAGTTGCTACAATGATTGAACAGTTTAGAGGTACAGCATTATATAATATATATATATATATATATATATATATATATATATATATATATATATATATATATCATATTTTTACCCCTTACCTACCTGTATGTATTTAATTGAGGAATAGGATTCAGAGGCAGCTGAGGAAAACAAGCCAGTGGATTTGGACTGTCACATACACTTTGCGGAAAACAAAGAAAACAACATAATTAAAAAGGGAACATTATGGGAATATAGACAAACCCACCCAAAACGTGACAATACATCCACCAATCCAAGTGATCAACAAGACAGAAAGCCCAGTGAACGTGATAATTGTTGTGTCGTCAGCTATGTGAATCCTTTACTTTGTCTAAAATAGTTCTTTTAATATGACTGGCAGACTTCATGCCCAAGAAGAGCTTAAAACTAACAAAAATGAAATACACACAGAAACAGAAAGACATGAGGAGGGGGCTGCTCACTTCTACAGACTATGGGAGGGGGGCTTTATTGGTAAATACTGTAAGTAGTTGCGATAACTCACCACATTACAGAAAGTAATTTGTTAGAAGGCCTTAAAGGAACCTGTGGGGGACTTAACATGTCCCTATCATTTAATAGAACTCTTGACATGGCACAAAGTTGTGATCAGTGCAGGTCTGGGTGTTCAGACCCCCACTGATCATTAAGACGCACATTGCTGTGGTGCACTTGGGCTCCTGTAACTGGACAAAGATGGCAGCAAGCCAGGGAGTGCAGATCACAGCCATGTATTTCACCTCGCTTGTTCTAATCACTGTGTAGCTCTTAACACCTAGTGCCCGACTACACAGAACTCTTTGTGTCTGACAGGGACATGTTAAAGAAAAAAGTTGGTAGATGTTTTTCTCTTATTTTGTGGGGTTGTTGCAATGTGGCCAAGAAGGGACTTTAAAGAGAGTGTCAGTAGGTTTATGCTGCCCTATCTAAGAGTAGCATAAACTAGTAAAAAAGAGAAGCTGGACAGAATGATTTATCACTTACATTGTTCTGTGCAGCCGATTTGGAGACATCCTCCTGAATGACGACGACTCTAGGCTCCGCACACTAGTCCACTCCATTATGTGTGTGCTCACTAGTTCTAGATATTCATGAGCACCAGCTCCACCTGCTTACCGGTCACTGATTGCCAGTTGTGTATCGAAACTGCAGCTGTCAATCAGCAGGCGGAGGGTAGAGGGAGTCTTAAAGATGCAAGTAATACACCATTCTATTCAGCATTTGTCAATAGTTTATACTTCCCTCATTTAGTCTCTTTAAGTAGTTTGGAGAATGAAGGATAAGATATGGAATCATAATTGTTTAATAAGCCTTGAACAAGACAGTCCCATCTAATGACGTATGTGTTGGTATTGCTGTCTGAAATGGCATAAATGCACACATTCTAGGTGTACGGCTACACAAAAACCATCAAACGAGTAAAACAGAGGTGTTACCTTATGATGTTGCTGCTCTGGCTTGGTAGCCATACACTGCAGTTTGGATGTGTGTTGGCACAATCAGAAGAGAAGGCAGAGAAGCCATGTTGACTCCAAGTAGAAAGAACACGACCCAGAGAAAATGCTAATGAAGAAAATTGGTTCTTTCTTGAAAACGGTGGTGATAATCCTTTAAGTCCATGTGCAAATTGAGTCACAGAAAGTTTTTGGACGGTGGGAATTCGGCTTCCCAGATTTCTCCTTCTAGTCCACAATCTGTAACAACCAGGGGATGAAAGTGCAAGTACTGTGTGAAGGCCAAGCATCGAGCATCCAGACTTCATGACTGATTTCCTCTTATGCCTGGACTCAGACCTGGATTCTAAAGACCTGAACTGTGGATTCCACTGTGTGAGGAGGTGGACGGTCTCAGTGTCTGTCGGCACGTGAGAAGAAAGGAAAAGCGACAGTGTCCATTCTGAAAGTTCTGAGGGTGATCGAGCAGCAGGCTGAGGACATCTTAAAATAAAGTCTGGGGGATTCAATTTTAGAAACTCTGAAAAACAGCTAGGATCTATGTTTACATGAAAAGACACGGGGAACGATAAGTTACTACATGTGTTTAAAGGAAAAGCATTGTCTAGACTCTTAAAGTAAGATGTATGGCAAAGATTCATGGACTGAGAAACAAGTCGGTCTCTACTCGATGTAAGGCACACATTTTCTTGCCAAAGTTGCCCGGGCTGAGAGTTCATTCTCATACTGACACACGAGAAGACGTTCAGCAGTTTCCTTGCCTGAATCTTCACGCCACGAAAGGGAACAACTCTCATGTTGCTGGAGGAAGTTTTTACTGTACAGGAAGCTTTGGATGGAGCAGTCAGTCTATTAGCAATTCTGGATAACTTGTTCAGCAACATCTGATCTGGGTTGCATTTAAGTAAACTCAAAGATCTTTGCGAAACAGCGCCTCTTCTGCTCATTTTGGGATAGTGAGGCTTTGAAATGAGATTTGCATCCACTTGTTTCGATGGCAGAGACTTGTATTCAACGTTGATGTCGAGGGAGTTGTGGATTTTCAAGACTGGTGGACTCTCACAGGTCCGAGTGTTGCGGTTTACTGGTAAGCTTTCGGGGGCGGAAATACTCTTACATTTTCTGCTTGGCTGTCTTTTTACAGAGGGGTTGGTGCTCAAACAAGGGCCGTTTCTGATGGCACTTGAAGGTTCCTTTCTTTTACAAGCTTGTCTAGGCTGGGAGAGGTGGTGGCTTTCTAAAAACTTGCCGGCACAGTCCGACAGGTCAGAACTGGCAGAGCAGACATCCTTGACGTTGGAAATCTTTGGTCTCTTTGCTTCCTGTGATGTAGAATTAAGGCTTTGAGGTGCAGGTCTCAAGTTATACTTCTTCCTATTCTCAGTTGTGCCACTCAACATCTCCACGTGGCAACTTGCAGATTGTCTACGTCTTTCGCTCAATAACCGGCAGTCATTTTGTAATTTCTTGTGAGTCTTTATGTCTGCGTCTAATAAATTTCTCTGGGATTTGACCTGTGTGGCTTCAGTTGTAATCGAAACTTCCGCTTTCCTAAGAGCCGGCTTTAATTCATGGGTCATAGGAAACATAAATGGGCTTTTCTTTTTATTTACAACTGGCTTCATATGGAGTTTTGGATCTGCTGCCGAGATCTGCGTGAACTGTACTGGTGCTGTAAACGGCTCTTCGTGAGTGGAACGGCATCTCGGCCCAAGTTCTGTACCTTGCTTTAGTGAAAGAGATTTACTTAGATCATCTTGTATTTGTGCAGATGACTCAGCATGGTTAGTAACATGCAACTGTACCTTGCCTAAAAGAACTTCCCTGTGGCTCTTTAGTCTCTTGATTTTGGTCAGGGCTGCAGAAGATTCTGGTAAAGAGGTTGGTAATGAAGCAGAAGGGTCACCAAGATGCCTCAGATGGGGAGTGTGTATTTCTTTTAGGAAGCGCACACTCTGAAGTGAGTCACCTGTACCTCTGACCTCAGTTTTCTTATCTAATATAGACATATGATGTACATCTACAGGTACAGAAGAGTCACACAAAGCATCAGAATTAAAACAGCAAGTGACATCTGATTGGTTGATGGTGGAGGGCATGCTAGATATGTTATGGCACTCAGCGCGGCAAGGAAAGGAATCTATCGAAACATTAACCTCTTGTACCAATAACGTATCGATTTTGCTGATGGAATCTAGAATTGGCTCTTCTTTATTTTCATCATAATTGCGCGAGTCGACTTCCTTTGGGTTCTCAAATGCTTTCAACATACACTCTTCCATAGAGACGTCATGTTCCTCTAATGGTTCACCTTCATTAACATTGCATTTTAGTTCCTCTTTGTCCTTTTGTTCCTGGGATTCAGCTTTTTTGCTAGTAACATTATCAGGGTTTATCAAGGACAGAGATTCTACGTCATGTTTTAACAGACATCCCCATATATCTATATAGGGTACAAGAGCATCTGATGGTGTTTCGTCAGTACCGTAGCTTACTGTTTGACAAGGCACTTT
Organism: Dendropsophus ebraccatus; assembly: GCF_027789765.1. Taxonomy (NCBI): domain Eukaryota; kingdom Metazoa; phylum Chordata; class Amphibia; order Anura; family Hylidae; genus Dendropsophus; species Dendropsophus ebraccatus. The sequence goes on along the minus strand of NC_091456.1, from coordinate 25,133,617 downwards.
CAAATCATCTGTTTCTTTCATTGCCTCTAATAAATCTGATTGCATTTGAGAAGAAGTTATCGCCTCTCCACAAGTGATCATGAATGACGTCAAACAGGACTCTTCTGTGACAACCAAGCAGTGATCATCTTCAGTCTTATAAGATGTGGATGCATTACTTAGTAAAGCTGGTACAGTGTCACAAAGCCCCTTCGACTGGGCAAAAGTAAGTTCCTCAGAGTCTTCTTCTGCCTCTGTAGATGGACAGTGAGAATTTACATTGGGCCCTGTTATTATAATATGGTTGTCAAGGCTAGTCGATGGGGATATAGATGTTAATAACTGTTCTTTATCTTCCCCATCCAGCTTGCAATCTCTAGAGAAAGAGTTTACCTCAACAGAACATGTTTCACAGCCATCAACTGAAGAGGTACTTGTAAATTTTGTGTAGGAAGGCTCCTCATGCATGTTTGTTGGTGAATCTGAACACAAGACATTGGGTAGATTTGCATATGAATGGTCTGTCTGACTGTTATTGGCACGGGCATGTTGGTTATGACAATCGGGTACGCTGTTACAATCACTTACGCTAGAAGAAAGTGAACATTCAGTGTCCCATGCTTTGGCACTAGTCAAATTTTCAAAGCAAAATGGAAGATTTGGTATGGTAGGAAGGTCATCTTCTAAGTTCCCCGATGATGTATCATTTTCGACCTCTAATGCTTCAGACGGAACATGTTGGAGTCTTGTGCTTGCAACATCTGCAGAACTGGTATCTGAATGATATGCAATTATGATGTCATTTTGTTTTTTATCAGATGAGACTATCTCAATTTCTTGCTGAACAGACTCTATGATTATATCAGAGTCCTCATCTCTTGGCATGTTTTCTATTGGTGCATCGATATCATCGGCTGTATTTGGTTCTAGTCTTTCCAAAAGGCAAGTTGCTAAACAGACTTCTTGCGTCTCATCGCAAATAGAGTTACCGTGAAAACGTGGAGAGATGTCTGAAGAATCAACAGCGTCAATAGTTCTCAGCGTTGAAGGATTCTGAAGACATGGCAAGTATTCAACTTCAAGGCACTTTACAGAATCTCCATCACTTGTGTTAGGAGCTGTGCATTGGTGACATTCATCACAAAGAAATCCTTTTGGAGATTCGGCTATTGATGTGTGGCTCTTTGTGGCCACTAAGTTGCCACTTTCTGTTAACACTCTGGCAGAATCAGATATTCCCAGGCCTGAGCACTCATCTGTCAAAGGGTCATTTGGCAGACTACCCACTCTCTCATTCTGCTCTGATTGTAAAACTGCCCCCGTGCCCATGACTTCCATACCTGCAGCATCATCATTCATCTTGGATACAGGATCATTCAAAGTATGATCATCTGCAAGAAGCAAATGGATAAAAAAAAAGCTGTAAGTATATAAAAACCAAAGCCAGTGATCACAACATCTTATTCTACTTCTCCCTGAGGTATTTCATCGTGTCTCCTCGTAATCTTAGAACACCTGCTTCTGTGGCACAATGCCAGATATGGCTACAGCATGGAAGTGTAACAATCTAGTGATGCATAAGCAGCGACAGATGTCTCATTTCTAGATCCCGTCCTTGCATAGTCCTATAATAATAGCTAACCTGATTGTAATAAATGTCTCATTTTCATTCTACATATTACAAGAGGCAAGATCCCGAACCAATGCTTGATAAAGATACAAGCATCTATCAATTAATTTACAAAAGATTAGCAAAAGCGGGGTTAAAGAAAAGGGACGCACAGCTACTGTCAAGTTGTGTGTGCGCCATTGCAATTCAGATCCATTCATTTCTATAGAACTGAGCTGCAAAACCACACCTAAACCAAAGAATCATGGTGGAAGGGGCTGTGTTTTTCTAAGTCTGGATTACCCCCTTACATGTTGACTTTACGAAGTCAACATGTTTCAAACTCCGCCTGCGGGCTCTTACTCATGAATAAGAGTCCAAGGATAGGCCCAGATTTATCAATATGTCCGAGACATAAATCAAACACTTAGCAACCAATCACAGTCCATTCTTAGGAGTAAATGCTAAGCTGTGATTGGTTGCTATATGTCTAAGGCAGATTGACCTATCTGGGCTACTGATTCTGTAAAGTACAGTGCTTGCAAAAAAAAAAAAAAAAAAAAAAAATATATTTATATATATATATATATATATATATATATATATATATATATATATATATATATCACGTGTAATGAAACCACAAAATATTCAAGTATTTTATTGTGACCATTCTGTTACGATTAGTATTTCGTTATGTTACCCTTAGACCTCATTCAAGTTCAGGATCTCACCTTTGTGACATGGGTTATGCCATCTTTAACTCTGCTTCACCTAGACCAGGGATGGGGAACCTTCAGCCCTCCAGATGTTGTGAAACTACAATTCCCATCATGCCTGGCTGTGGCTGTCCGGGCATGATGAGAATTGTAGTTTTGCAACAGTTGGAGAGCCGAAAGTTCCCCATCCCTGACCTAGAGTGAGAACTATCTGAGCAGGAGGCATCTGCATTACAAGCGGGCAACCAAGAATGTTATTCTATTGCTCCTAGTGAAAAACACACCAGTTCCACTTGACAACATTCTTTTTAGATGGACTGAGGAAGCATAGTCCACTAGAAATCCAGCTCTTAGCTATGACTGATTTAACCCTTTCACATGTCCCTATTTAAAGGGAACCTGTCATCAGTTACATGTTGCCAAAACTGCTTTGAAATTGACCAGTATGTCAGAGGAATCATTAATAGAGATGGCCGGTACCGAAGAGGTCCCCTGGTTGTTTTTTCCTGCCAATCCCGTTTGATCTGTCCCCTATACCAAACTGAAACTGGTGACAGGTTCCCTTTAATGGATTATCCGGGATTAGAAAGAGTACAGCTACCTTTTTGCAAAAACATCATCCCTGTTTTCAGGTTACGTGTGGTATTGCATTTCAGCTCTATTCACTCCAATGGAACTGAGCTGCAAAACCCACACCCAAAACGGGGATAAGAAAGTGGTAATGTCACTTGCATACAGTGGAACCTTAAAACGTTCTCCATTCAGTTTATACTACAGCTATTCTATTCAGGAAAACTACAAGGAGCCCTATACCTTTCATATGGAGCGGCTTTGTTAAGTCACGTGCAATTGTGATCTCAAGGAAGTCTTCTCTGATCTGCAAAGCTGAAGATTCATCCTTAAAACAAGGAAGGGATAAGTCATTGAAACAAATTCTAAAAGATTTAGACAAGAACCACCAACATATGTATCTACAACAATCAGCCTTTAAAGGGGAACTATCAGCAGGTTAGATGAATCTAACCTGCTGATGAGCTCCCTATTAAGCACAGGGCGCTGAGGATGAAGGTAAGTCTCTTACCTTCATCCTCTGGGCTGTTCCTGTGCAATTTTAATGAAGTGCTCTGTCAAGTAAGGCAGTTTGGAGCACTGCCCCACCCCCAGGGCACCGATCAAGGGACAAGATAGGTGCTATATAAAGAGCCTTACCAAACAGAGGACTACATTAAAACTGTGCGGTAGTGGCGCAGAGGATGACGGTAATAGACA